>NW_027206024.1:9187500-9868750 GCF_024711535.1 Dipodomys merriami
CTCACCCTAAACTTCACCCTAACCCTAACCCTAACCCTCAGCCTAACCCTAATCCTAAACCTAAGACTCAACCTCACCCTAACCCTAACCCTCACCCAAAACCTAAACCTCGCCCTCACCCTCACGCTTACCCTAGGCCTAACCCTAATCCTAACAATAATCCTAAAGTTAACACTCACCCTAACACTCACCCTAAACCTAACCCTAACACTAACCCTCACCCTAATTCTTAACCTCATCCTTACGCTAACCCTAACCCTAAACCTACCACTCACACTAAACCTAAACCTCACACTAACCCTAAACCTACCCCTCAGCATAACCCTAAACCTAACCCTAAACCTAAACCTTACCCTAACCCTAAGCCTAACCGTATCCCTCACCCTCACCCTAGCCCTCACCTTAACCTAATTCAAACCCTAAGCCTCACCCCAAACCTAAACTTCACCCTAACCCTAACCCTCAACCTAACCCTTACCCTAACCCTAAATGTAGCATTAACCCTAACCTTCAACCTACCACTAATCTCCACACTCACCCTAAACTTCAACCTAACCCTTACCCTCACCGTCACACTAAGACTCACACTGACCCTAACCTTCACCCTAACCCTAACATTAACCCTCACCCTCACACTCAACCTCACCGTCAGCCTAACCTAACCCTCACCCTAATCTGAACACTAACCTTCACCCTCACCCTAACCCTAACCCTAAACCACAACCTCACCCTCAGCCTCACCCTCATCCTAACCCTCAGCCTCACCTTCACCCTCACCCTAACGCTAACTTTAATCCTAACACTCAACCTCACCTAACACTAACGCTCACCCTCATATTAACCCTAACCATAACCCTAACCCTAACCTTATCCCTCACCCTAACTCTAATGCTAAAACTAACCCTCATCTTGACCCTAAACCTCACCCTAACCCTTACCCTAACCCTAACCCTAACCCTACCCTAACCCTAACCCACAGATTAAACGTAACCCTCACCCTAACCCTAACCCTACCCCTCAGCCTAACCATCATCCTAACCCTAACCCTAACTCTAATTCTCACCCTATCACTAACCCTAACCCTAACCCTCAACCTCACCCTAGCCCTCACCCTAATTCTAACCCTATCCCTAAACCTCACCCGAACCATCACCCTCACACTAACACTCACCCCCATCCTAAACATCACCCTAAACCTAACCCTAACCCTCACCCTAACCCTAACCCCAACCCTCACCCTAACACTAACCCTCACCCTAACACTTACCCTCACCCTAATCCTCAACCTAACCCTAAAACTAAACCTTACTTAACCGAAAGCCTCAGGCACACCCTCACCCTCACTCTAACCCTGACACTGACCCTAGCTCTCACCCTAACATTCACACTAATTCCAAACCCTCAACCTCACCCTCACCCTCAGCCTATCCCTAACCCTAACACTAATCCTAAACCTAAACTTCACCTTCACCCTAACCCTAACCCTAACCCTCACACTAATGCTCACCCTCACCCACACCCTCACCCTAACTCTAAACCTAACACTAACCATCACCCTAACCCTAAACCTGACCCTAACCCTAACCCTCCCTCTTACTCTCACACTCAAGCTTAGCCTAAGCCTAACCCTAATCCTAATCCTAAACCTAAAACTCACTCTCACCCTCACCCTAATCCTAACTCTATCACTAAACCTCACCATCACCCTCACCCTCACTCTAACCCTAACCCTAACCCTAATCCTAACCCCAACCCTCACCCTCACCCTCACCCTAACTCTAACCCTAATCCAACCCTAACCCTCACTCTAACTCTAATCCTCACCCAACCCTAACCCTCACTCTCAACCTCAATCTTACCCTAACCTTAACCCTAACTCTCACCCTAACACTTAGCCTAAACCTAATCCTAAACTTCACCCTAACCCAAACCCTCACCCTAAACCTAACCCTCACCGTGACCCTAACCCTCACCCTAACCCTAACCCTAACCCTAACCCTCACTCTATGCCTCTCCCTAATCCTAACCCTAACCCTAACCCTCAGTCTCCCTAACGCTCACCCTAAACCTTACTATCACCCTAATCCTCACCCTAACCCTAATCCTAAAACTAATGTTAAACTTCACAGTAACAATCATCCTAATCCTAAAAATAACCCTCACCCGCAACCTAACCCTCATGCTAACCCTTACCCTCTCCCTAACCCTAACCTTAACCCTAACCCTAAACCTCATAATAACCCTAACCCTCACCCTAACCATAACCCTACCCCTCAACCTACCGTCATCCTACCCCTAACCCAAACCCTCACACTTACCCTCACCCTCACCCTAACCCTAAACCTCACCATAACCCAAATCGCCACCCTCACCCTCACCTTTACCTCAGTCTAACCCTAACACTAAACCTAATCCTAACCCTAACCCTCACCCCACCCTAACTATAACCCTAATCCAACCCTAACTCTCACTCTAACTCTAACCCTCACCCAAACCTAACCCTCACCCTCAACCTCAATCTAACCCTAATCTTAACCCTAATTCTCACCCTAACCCCTAACTTAAACTTAAACCTAAACCTAACTCTAACCCTCACACTAATCCTAATGCTAACCCTAAAACTAACCCTCACCCTAACCCTAAAACTAACCCTAACCCTCACCCTAACGCTAACCCTAATCCTCACACTCACCCTAACCCTCACCGTCACCCTAACCCTCACCCTAACCTTAACCCTAACCGACACCATAACCCTCACTCTCACCCTGACCTTAACCCTCATGCTAAACATCACCATAAATGTAACCATCACCCGAACTGTAACCCTAAGACTCACCCTAAACCTTACCCTCACCCTCACCCTCAACCTCACTCACATCCTAAACCTAACCCTAACCCTAACCCTAACCCTAAACCTAAACATCACCCTATCCCTAACCCTCACCCTCACCCTCACCCTCACCCTAAACCTAACCCTCACCCTAAAACTTACCCTAACCCTCACCCTAACCCTAACCCTAAATCTCAGACTAAACCTAACCCTCAGCCTAACCCTAACCATTCCCCTCAGCCTAACCACCACCCTAAACCTGACGCTAACCCTAATTCTCACCCTATCTCAAAACCTAACCCTAACCGTCACCCTCAACCTAGCCCTCAACCTAACACTAACGCTAACCCTAAACTTCACACTAACTCTCACCCTCACCCTCACCCACACACTAATCCTAACACTAACCCTAAGCTTAACTCTCACCTTCACACTAAACCTCACCCTAACCCTTAACCTCACACTAAACCTAACCCTAACTCTATCCCTCACACTAACCTAAGCCTTTCCCTCTCCCTAACCCAAACCTTAACCCTAACCCTAATCCAACCATAAACCTCACTCTAACTCTAACCCTCACCCAACCCTAACCCTCACCCTCAACTTCAATCTAACCCTAACCTTAACCCTAACTCTCACCCTAACCCCCACTCTAACCCTTACCCTCACCCTAACTCTAACCCTAACCCTAACCCTCACAATAATCCTAATGTTAACCCTAACCCTAACCCTCAAACTGACCCTCAACCTAACCCTAAAACTAACGCTAACCCTCACCCTAACCCTAACCTTAATTTTCACCCTCACCCTAACCTTCACCGTCACCTTAACCCTAAACAGAACCACCACCCACACACTAACCCTCACTCTCACCCTGACCCTCACCCTCACTCTAAACATCATCCTAAACATAACCCTCACCCTAACCCTAACCCTAAACCTAAACCTCACCCTAACCCGAACCCTCACCCTAACCCGAACCCTAAAGTTAACCCTCACCCTAAACCTAGCCCTCACCCTGACCCTCAACCTCACGCTAACGCTTAACCTCAAAATAACCATAACACTAACCCTAAGCCTAACCCTCAGACTAAACGTAACCCTCACCCTAACCCTAACCATTCCCCTCAACCTAACCCTCACCCTAACCCTGACCCTAACCCTAATTATCACCCTATCCCTAACACTAACCCTAACCCTCACACTCACCCTATCCCTCAACCTAACTCTAAACGAAACCCTAACCTGCACCCTCACCCTCACCCTCAACCTAACCTTCGCCCTCATCCTTAACATTACCCTAACTCTATCCCTCACCCTAACCCTAACCCTAACTCTCACCATAACCCTAACCCTCTCACTAACCCTCTCCCTCAACCAACTCCTCACGCTAACCCTAACACTAAAACTTACCTAACGGAATACCTCACCCTCACCCTCACCCCCACACTAACCCTCACCCTCACAATAGCCCTCACCCTAACCTTAACCCAACCCTAACCCTAACCCACAAACTCACCCTCACCCTCAGCCTAACACCAACCGTAACCCAAATCCCAACCCTAACCCACATGCTCACACTAAACCTAACCCTAACCCTAACCCTCACCCTCACTCAAACCCTCACCCTAACCCTAACCCTAACCCTAACCCTAAACCTCACACTAACTCTCACCCTCACCCTCATCCACACATTAATCCTAACACTAACCCTAAGCCTAAATCTCACCCTCACCCTCACCCTTACCCTCACACTAAACCTAACCCTAAACCTAACCCTCACACTAACCTAAGCCTTACCCTCTCCCTAACCCTAACCTTAACCCTAACCCTCACAGTAACCCTAACCCTCACCCTAACCATAACCCTACCCCTCAATCTAACCCTCATCCTACCCCTAACCGTAACACTTTCGTTTACCCTCACCCTCACTCTAACCCTAAACCTCACCTTAAAAAAAACCATCACCCTCACCCTCACCCTGACCTCAGTCTAACCCTAACCCTAACCATAAACCTAACCCTAACCCTCACCCTCACCCTCACCATAACTCTAACCCTAATACAACCATAACCCTCATTCTAACTCTAATCCTCACGCAACCCTAACCCTCACCCTCAACCTCAATCTAAATCTAAACTTCACTCTAACTCTCACCCTAAACCTAACCCTCACCTTAATCCTCACCCTAAAACTAACACTCACCATAAACCTTACCCTAAACCTCACCCTCACCCAAACCCTCACTATCACCCTAACCCTCATCATAACCCTAACCCTCACCCACACCCTAACCCTCACTCTCACCCTGACACTCACCCACATGCTAAACCTCACCTTAAACATAACCCTCACCCTAAACCTAAACCTAACCCTCACCCTAACGCTAACCATCACCCTAACCCTCACCCTAAACCTAACCCTCACCCTAAACCTAACCTTAACCCTCACCCTAACCCTAACCCTCACCATCATCCTAACCCTCACCATAACCCTAACCCTCACCCACACCCTAACCCTCACTCTCACCCTGACCCTCACCCTCACGCTAAACATCACCCTACACATAACCCTCACACTAAACCTAACCCTAATCCTCACACTCACCCTAACCCTCACCATCACCCTAACACTCACCATAACCCTAACTCTCACCCACACCCTAACCCTCACTCTCACCCTGAGACTCACCCTAACCCTTAACCTCACACTAACCCTAAACCTAACCCTAACCCTCACCCTCAGAATAAACCTAACCCTCACCCTAACCCTAACCATTTCCCTCAGCCTAACCCTCACCCTAAACCTAACCCTAACCCTAATTCTCACCCTATCCCTAACGCTAACCCTAACCCTCACCCTCTCCCTAGCCCTCAACCAAACTCTAACCGTAACCCTAACCCGCACCCGAACCCTCACCCTAACCCTAAATCTCACCCTCATCCTTAATATCACCCTAACCCTATCCCTCACCCTAACCCTAACCCTAACCCTCACCCTAACCCTAACCCTCACACTAACACTCTCCCTCAACCAAATCCTCACCCTAACCCTAACCTTTGTCGCTACCGCCTCGACCAGCAAGGAAGACGCGACACCGAACTCTTCTCTCTGCAGTTTATTCAGGACCTTTGAGTAATCTTCTGACCCCAACCCCGGGGAGAATTCCCCACAGCCTTAAGTACCCGCTGGGTAGCCAACCCTCATACGCCACGTGGGAACCACCAATAGGTTCAGGTGCGCGGAAGCAAGCCAGATTCTTTGCCTTAGCCATATAAGGAGTTGTTTACCACGAGAGCACTCGCCATCGGGAAGGCGGAGGGCGGAAGCCGGCGCCATCTTCCAGGTGTGGCCTCTCGCAGCTCTCTACAAACCCTAACACTTACCAAACCGAAAACCTCACTCTCACCCTCACAATCACCTTAAACCTCACACTCACAATAGCCCTCACCCTAACCTTAACCCAACCCTAACCCTAACCCTCAAACTCACCCTCACCCTCAGCCTAACCCTAAACCTAACCCTAACCCTAACCCTAACCCTCACTCTCATTCAAAGCTGCACCCTAAACCTAAACCTAAACCTCACACTAACTCTCGCCCTCACCCTCACCCCCACACTAATCCTAACACTAACCCTAAGCCTAACTCTCACCCTCACCCTAAAACACATCCTAACATTTACCCTCACCCTAAACCTAACCCTAACCATAACCCTCACACTAAACTAATCCTTACCCTCTCCCTAACCCTAACCTTAACCCTAAACCTAACCCTCACAGCAACCGTAACCCTCACCCTAACAATAACCCTACCCCTCAATCTAACCCTCATCCTACCCCTATCCCTAACCCTTTCGCTTACCCTCACCCTCACCCTATCCCTAACCCTCACTTTAAAAAAAAACGTCACCCTCACCCTCACCCTCGCCCTCAGTCTAACCCTAACCCTAACCCTAATCCTAACCCTAACCCTCACCCTCACCCTCACTCTAACTCTAACCCTAATCCAACCATAACCCTCACTCTAACTCTAACCCTCACACAAACCTAACCCTCACCCTCAACCTCAATCTAACCCTAACCTTAACCTTAACTCTCACAATAACCCTAGCCTCACCCTAACACTTACCCTCACCATAACCCTTACCAGAACCCTAACCCTAACCCTCACATTAAACATAATGCTAACCCTAACACTAACCCTCACACTAAACCTCACCCTAACCTTAAAACTAACCCTAACCCTCACCCACAGCCTAACCCTCACTCTCACCATGAACCTCACCCTCACCCTAAACATCACCCTAAACATAAACCTCACCTTAACCCTAACCCTAAGCCTCACCCTAAACCTAACCCTCACCCTCTCCCTCACCCTCATTCACAGCCTAAGCCTAACCCTAACCCTAACCCTCACCCTAATCCTAACCATAATCCTAACCCTCACCCTAACCATAACCCTCACCCTAACCCTAACACTAACCCTAAACATCACCCTAACCCTAATCTTCACACTTATGCTCACCCTATCCCTAACCCTAAACCTCAACCTCACTGGCATCCTAAGCCTAACCTTAAACCTAACACTAATCTGAAACTTAATTCTCCCTCTCATCCTTATCCTAATGCTAAACCTAACCCTAACCAACACACTAACACTAACCCTCACCCTCACCCTGACGCTAACCCTTACCCTAATCTAACCCTAACACTCACCCTCAGCCTAACCCTAACCCTAACCCTAGCGCTAACCCTCACCCTAACACTTACCATCACCCTAATCCTCAAGTCACACTAATCCTCACCCTAACCCTAAACTAAAACGTTACACTAACCCTAACCCTCACCCTCACCCTCAACTTCACCCTCAGCCTAAGCCACGCCCTAACCCTAGCCCTCACACTAACCATAACCCTCACCGTCATACTAATCCTCACCCTAACTCTTACTCTAACCCTAACCCTAACCCTCACCCTCACCCTATCCCTAACCTTCATCCTCACCCTCACACTAACCATAACCCTTACCTCAACAAAACCCCCAAACTCACCCTCACCCTCACCCTAACCCTCAATCTCACAAGAGCCCTCACCCTAACGTTAACCCAAACCTAATTCTAACCCTCAAACTCACCCTCACCCTCAGCCTAAACCTAACCCTAACACTAATCCTAACCCTAAACCTCACTCTCACGCTAACCCTAACCCGAACTCTAAACCTCACCATCACTCAAACCCTCACCCTAACCCTAAGCCTAACACTAAACTTCTCCCTCACCCTCACCCTCAAACTCATCCTAATCCTAACCGTAATCCTAATCCTAACCCTAACCCTCACTCTAACCCTCACCCTAAACCAAACCCTAACCCTCAACCTCCCCTTCCCCCTCCCCCTCAGCTTTACCCTAACCCTAACAATATCCCTAACCCTAACCCTAACCCTAACCCTCAACCTAACCCTTACCCTAACCCTAACTGTAACCCTACTCTCCCCCTACCCCTCACTCTCATCCTCAGCCTAACCCTAACCCTAATCCTAATCCTATACCTAATCCTCAATCTCACCCTCACCCTAAACCTAACCTTATCCCTAAACCTAAGCCTAACCCTCACCCTAATCCTAACCCTCAAAATAAACTTAACCCTAACCCTCAACCTCAACCTATCCCTAATCCTAACCATCACCGTAACCCTCACCCTAATCCTAACACTAGCCCTAACCCTCAAAGTAAACCTAAACCTCACCCTCAGCCTTACCTTTACCCTAACCCTTACCCTAATCCTAAACCTCACACTAACACTAACCCTAACCCTAAACCTAATCCTCACCCTAACCCTCACCCTAAACCTAACCCTAACCTTAAACCTCACCATAATCCTAACCCTAACCCTAACCCTCACCCTCAACCTAAATATCACTGACACCCTAAACCTCACACTAAACCTAACCCTCACACACACCCTAACCCTCAGCCTCACCGGAACCCTCACCATCACCCTAAAGCTAACCCTCATCCTAACCCTAACCCTAACCCTCACCCTAAACCTAAACCTCACCCTCACCCTCTATCTCACCCTAAGCCTAACCCTAACCCTAACACTAATCCTAAACCTAACCCTCAACCTCACAATAAAACAAACACTAACATAAATCCTCAACCTCACCCTCACCCTAAACCTAACCCTAACCCTAAATCTAACCCTCACCCTAACCCTATCCCTAAACCTCACCCTCACCATAACCCTCACCGTCACACTAACCCTCACCCTAACCCTAAACCTAACCCTCACCCACACCGTCACCCTCACCCTCACCCTCAACCTAACCCTCACCCTAACTCTAAACTTCACCCTAACCCTAACCCTCACCCTCACCCTCACCATAAGCATAAAACTAACGCTAATACTAATCCTAAAGCTAAACCTCACCCTCACTAAAAACCTAACCTTAACCCTAAAACTAAACCTCACCCTCACCTTCAGCGAACCGTAACCCTAACCCTTACCCGATCCCTCACCCAAACCTAACCCTCACCCTAAACATAACCCTTACCCTCAGCCTCACCGTCTCCCTAACCATAAACCTATTCTTAATGCTCACTCTCACCCTCACCCTCACCCTAAACTTAAGCCAAACCCTAACCCTAACACTAATCCAAAACCTAACCCTCACCCTCAAACTAACCCTAACCCTAAAACTAACCGTTAACTTAACCTTCATCCTCACCCTCACCCTCACCCTCAGCCTAACCCTAATCCTAACCCTAATCCTAACCCTAACCCTCACCCTCACACTCACCCTAAACCTAACCTGAACCCTAACCCGAACCCGAACTCTCAGCCTCACCCTAAGCCTCACCCTAATCCTAACCCTAAACCTAACCCTAACCCTCACCCTCAGACTCACCTTAAACCTCATCCTCACCCTCACCCTCACTCTAACCCTAACCCCAACCCTTAGCCTCAACCTAACCGTAACCCTTACACTAACATTAACCCTAACCCTCACCCTCACTCTAACACTTACTCTCACCCTAATATTAACCCTAAATCTAACCCTAGCCCTGACACTAAACAAATCCTTCAGCCTAACCCTAACCCTAACCCTCAGCCTAACCCTCACCCTAACCCGAAACCTAACCCTAATCCTCACCCTATCCCTAACCCTAACTCTCACCTTCACCCTCAACATAACCCTCACCCTAACCCTAAACTTAACCCTAACCCTCACCCTAACAATAACCCTAACCCTAACCCTAACCCTCACCCTCACCCTAACCCTCACCCTAACCCTAACACTAACACTAACCAAAACCCTTACCTTAACCCTCTCACTAACCCTAAATTTAACCCTAACCCTACCCATAACCCTAATCCTAAACCTAACTCTCACCCTCAAACGAACCCTCACCCTAACACTTACCCTCACCCTAACCCTCATCCTAACCCTAATACTAACACTTAGCCTCACACTAACCCTCATCTTAAACCGAATGCTAGCCCTAAAATTCACCATAACCTTAATCTTCACCCTAACCCTTACCCGAACCCTAATATTAAGCCTAACCCTCACTCTAACCCTTAACCTCACATTAAACCTCTCCAACAGCCTATCCCTAACCCTACCCATCAGCCTAAAACTCACCATAACCCTAAACCTAACCCTAATCCTCACCCTATACCTAACCCTAACCCCCAACCGCACCCTCACCCAGGCCTTCACCCTAACCCTAACTTAACCCTAACCCTCACACTAACCTTATCCCTCACCCTAAACCTAACCCTGCCCCACCTAACCCTCACCCTAACCATAAAACTAATCCTCAACCTAACTCTCATCCTAAACCTAACCCTCACCCTAACACTCACCCTAACCCTAAACCTAAACCTCACCCTAACCCTCACCCTAACCCTAACTATAAGCCTCACCTCACCCTAACCCTCACTGTCAACCTAACCCTCATCCTAGGCCTAACCCTCACACACACCCTAAACCTCACCCTCAACCAAACGCTAAACCTCACCCTCACCTTCAAAAGCACCCTAACCCTAACCCTCACCCTAACCCTAACCCAAAAACTAACCCTAACCCTAACCCTCACACTCACACCCACCCTCACCCTAAGCCTAACCGTAACCCAGCACTAATCCTAAACCAATCCCTCACCCTAACCTTAATCCTCAACCTAACCCTCACCCTAACCCTAACCCTAACCCTATCACTCACCCTAACCCTACACCTCACTCTAACCCTAAACCTCACCCTCACACTTACCCTCACCCTGAGCATACCCGTAAAGCTAACACTAATCCTAAACCTAACCCTCACCCTCATGCTAACCCTAACCCTAACCCTAAACCTCACCCTCACCCTCAGCCCAAACCTCACCCTAACCCTAATCCTAACCCTAGCCCTCACCCTCACAATCACCCTAACCCTCATCCTAAACCTAAACCTAACTTTCACCCTAACCCTTATCCTAACCCTAATGCTAACACTAAACCTCACCCTAACCCTAACCATCACCCTAACTCTTACCCTCACCCTAACCCTAACCCTCACCATCATCTTAACCCTCACCCTAAACATAACCCTCACCTATATCCTAAACCGTACCCTAAACCTGACCCTCAGCCTAACGCTAACACTTACCCTCACCCTAACCCTTAACCTACCCCTAAACCTAACTTCACCCTAACCGTCATCCTAAACCTAATGCTTACCCTAAACCTCACCCTAACCCTAAACATCACCCTTTCTCTTACCCGCACCCTAACCTTAACCCTAACCCTAACCCTCACGATCACCTTAACCCTCAACCTAAATATAACCCTCACCCATATCCTAACCCTAATGCTAACCCTAACCCTCACCTTCACCTTAACCCTCACCCTAAACCTTAACCTCACACCAACCTAACCCTCACCCTAACCCTAACCCAAAACCTCACACTAACCTTCACCCTAACCCTAACCCTAAACCTAACCCTCACCCTAACTTTCACCAACACCCTAACACTCACCCTAACCTAAAACTCAACCAAACCCTAACCCTTACCCTCACCCGAACCCTCACCCTGACCCAAACCCTCACCCTCACCCTAAAGCTACCCCTCAGCCTAAACCACAACCTACAACAAACCCTCACCCTAAACCTAACCCTAACCCTAAACCTAACACTCACCATCATCCTAACCTCACCCTAACCATTAACCTCACCCTAACCCGAACCCGAACCCGAACCATAATGCTCACACTAAACCTAACCCTCAACCTAACCCTAACCCTTACCCTCACCCCAACCCTAACATTAAACCTAACCGTAACACTAACACTAACCCTAACCCTCACGATAACCCTAACCCTAACCCTCTCCCAACAACTCACCCTAAACCTAATCCTAACCCTCACACAACCCCCCTCAACCGTAACCTAACCTTAACCCTAAGCCTAACCCTCACCGTCACTCTAACCCTCACCCTAACACCAAACGTAAACCTCAACTTAACCCTCACCCTAAACCTAACCCTAACCCTAACCTTCACCCTAACCCTCAACCTAACCCTCACCCTAACCCTAACCTTCAACCTCACCCTCACCCTCACCCTAATCATTACCCTCACCCTCACCCTAAACCTAACCCTAACGCTAAAGGACACCCTAACACTAACCCTAACCCTCACCCTCACACTAAACCTAACCCTCACCCTAACCCTAACTCAGCCCCTCACCCTAACATTCACCCTATCCCTAACCTTAAACCTAACGCTCACCCTAAACCTCAGCGTCACTCTAACACTCAACCTAAACCTATCCCTCAACCAAACCCTACCCCTTACCCCCACCCGAACCGTCACCCTCACCCAAACCCTCACTCTCACCCTAAACCTACCCCTCAGCCTAAGCCTCAACCTAACCGTAATCCTCACCCTAAACCTAACCCTAACCCTAAACCTAACCCTCACCCTCATCATAACCCTCACCCTAACCATTAACCTCACCCAAACACTAACCCTAACCTTAAACCTAACGCTCACACTAAACCTAACCCTCAACCTAACACTAACACTTACACTCACCCTAACCCTAACATTAACCCTAACACTAACCCACACACTAATCCTAACCCTCACCCTAACCCTTACAATTACACTAACCCTAACCCTCACCATAAACCTAACCGTAACCCTCACCCAACCCCTCACCCTAAACCTAATCCTCACCCTCACACAACCCCTCACCCCTAACCTAACCTTAACCCTAAGCCTAACCCTCAACTTCACTCTAAATCTCACCCTTACACTAACCCTAACCCTCAACCTAATCCTCACCGTAAACCTAACCCTAAACCTAACCCTCACCCTAACTCTCAAAATAACTCTCACACTAACCCTAACCCTAAACCTCACCCTTACCCTAACCCTTAATCTATCCCTAAACCTAACCCTCACTCTAACCCTCACTCTAACTCTAACGCTAACCCTAACCCTCACCCTCACCCTAACCCTCAACCTAACCCTTAACCTCACCCTAGCCCTAACCCTAACCCTACAATTAACCCTAACCCTCACACTAACCCTAACCCTCACCCTAACCCTAACCCAACCCAGCACCCTAACCCTCAATCTATCCCTAACCCTAACCGTAAACCTCATACTAACCCTAACCTTAACCCTAATACTCACCCCCACCCTAACACTCACCGTCACCATAACACTCACCCTAATCCTAAACTTCACCCACACCCTAACCCTAAACCTCACGGAAAACTCACCCTCATCCAAACCCTCACCCTGACCCTTAATATCAACGTAACCCTAAACCTCACTCTAAACCTAACCCTCACCCTCAACCTAAGCTGAACCCTAATCCTAACCCTAATCCTAACCCTAACCCTCACCCTCATGCTCACCCTAAATCTAACCCTAACCCTAACCCTCACCTCACACTAAGCCTAACCGTAAGCCTTACCCTAACCCTAATACTAACCCTAACCCTCACCCTCAGACTGACCCTAAAACTCACCCTCACTGTCACCATTACCCTACCCCCAACCCTAACCCTTGGCCTCACCCTAACCCTAACCCTCACCATTACCTTAACCCTAACCCTTACCTTCACCCTCACCCTAACTCTAACCCTAACCCTAACCCTAAACCTAAACCTCATCCTAAACCTAATGCTAAACCTAAGCGTCACAGTAAACCTATCTCTCACCCTAACCCTAAGTCTACCAGTCAACTTAACCCTCACACTAACCCTAATGCTAACCCTTATCCTCACCCTATCCCTAACACTAACCCTCACCATCACCCTCACCCTAGACCTCACCCTAACCCTAAACCTAACCCTGACCCTCCCCATAACCCTAACCATAACCCTAACCCTAACCCTCACCCTCACCTTTTAGCCTAACCGTAGCACTTATCCTCAAACCTAACCCTCACCCTAACCCCAACCCTAACCCTAACCCTAATCCTCACGCTAACCCTCACTCTATTCCTAATCCTCACCCTCAACCTAACCCTCACCCTAACCCTAACCCTAACATTAACCCTAATCCTCACCCTAACCCTCACCCTAACACTAACCCTAACACTCACCCTAGCACTCACCCTAACACGAAACCGAACCCTTACTATAAACCTTACCCTCACCCTCACCCTCACACTGACCATAAGCCTAACCCTAACCCTAATCCTAATCCTAAACCAAACCCTCACCATCACCCTCACCCTAACCCTAACACTAACCCCCACCTAACCCTAAACCTAATCCTAACACCCAAATAAACCTAACCCAAACCCTAACCATAACCCTCACCCTAAACCTAACCCTAATCCTCACCCTCACCCTAACTCTCACTGTCAACCCAATCCTCTCCCTAACGCTAATCCTCACCCACAACCTAACCCTCACCCTGACCCGAACCCTCATCCTCACCCTAAACCTCACACTCAACCTAAACATCACCCTAAACCTAAATCTCACCCTATCCCTAAACCGAAAAATCACCCTAACCCTAACCCTCACCCTCACCCTCACCCTAAGCCTAAACCTGATCCTCACACTAATCCTAAACCTAAACCACACCCTGACCATAAAACTAACCCTAACCCTCACCCTAATCCTAACCCTATCCCTCACCCTAACGCTAAACCTCACCCTAACCGTAACCCTCACCCTCACCCTTATCATCACACTAAGCCTACCCCTAAACCTAACACTAATTCTAAACCTAACCCTCAACCTCACCCTAACCCTAACATTAACCCTAACCCTCACCCTCATCGTAAACCTTAACCTAACGCTAAACCTAACCATCACCTTAAACCTCACCCTAACCCTTACGCTAACCATAACCTCACCCTCAACCTAAACCTCACCCTAAAACTTAACCTCACCCTAACCTTAACCCTAACCCTAACCCTCACACTAATTCTAACCCTCACCTTAACCCTAACCCAACCCCTCAACCTAACCCTTACCCTATCCCTTACCCTAACCCTCACCTTAATCCTAACTGTAACCCTAACACTCACATTCACTCTAACCCTCACTTTCACCCTAACACTCACCCTAACCCTAAACCTCACCCAAACCCTCACCCTCACCCTATACATCAACCTAACCCGAAATCTCACCCTCACCCTAATCCTCACCCTAACCCTATCCCTAACCCTTACCTAACCGAAACCCTCACCCCCACCCTCACACTAACCCTAACCCTATCCCTCAGCCTAACCCACAACCTAACCTTTAACCTCACTCTCGCCCTATAACTAACCCTAACCCTAACCCTTACCCTAAACCTCAACCTCACCCGAACCCGAACCCTAACCCTTACCCTCGCCCTAAGCATAACATTAAAACTAACCCTAACCCTCACACAAACCCTAACCCTCACCCTAACTCTAACCCTAACACTAATCATAAGCCTAACCCTAACCCAAACCCTAAAATTAACCCTCATTTTCACCCTCACCCTCACCCTCAGCCTAAACCTAAAACTAACCCTAATCCTATTCCTAACCCTCACCCTCAAGCTCACCCTAAACCTAACCATAAGCCTCACCCTCTCCCTGACCCTAGCCCTTACAATAACCCTAACCCTAACCCTAACCCTAACCCTCACACTAACCTTCACACTAACCCTCATCCTAACACTTAACCTCACCCTCACCCTAACCCTAACCCTAATCCTCACATTAATCCTAAACCTTACCCTAACCCTAACCCTCACCCTCACCATAACCCTTAATCTACCTCTAAACCTACCCCTCACATTAACCCTCACACTAACCCTAACACTAAACCTAAACCTCACCTTTACCCTAACCCTCACCCTAATCCTTAACCTCACCCTAGCCCTAACACTAACCCTAAAACTGACCCTAACCCTCACACTAACCATAACCCTAACCCAACCCAGCACCCTAACACTCACTATATCCCTAAACCTAACCCTAAACCTCACACTAATCCTAACAGGAACCCTAACACTCACCCTCACCCTAACCCTCAGCCTCACCCTAACACCCTAATCCTAAACCTCACCCACACGCTAATCATCACCCTCACCGAAAACTCACCTTCACCCAACCCCTCACCCTCACCCTAAACATCAACGTAACCCTAACACTCATTCTAACCCTAACCCTAACACTCACCCTAAGTCTAACCCTAACCCTAACCCTCATGCTATAACTAATCCTCACCCTCACGCTCACCCTAAATGTAACCCTAACCCTAACCCTCACCCTCACACTCAGCCTAACCCTAACCCTTACCCTAACCCTTATACTAACCCTAACCCTCACCCTCAGACTCACCCTAATACTCACCTTCACTCTCACCCTCACCCTCACCCAACACCCAAACCAAAACCTTAGGCTCATCCTTACCCTAACCCTCTCCGTTACCTTAAAACTAACCCGCACCCTCACCCTCACAATAACTGTAGCCCTAACCCTAACCCTCACGCTAACCCTCATCCTAAAGCTAATGCTAACCCTAACCCTCAAACTAAACCTATCCCTCAACCTGACCCTAAGCCTACCCATCAACCTAAACCTCACCCTAACCTTAACCCTAACATTAACCCTAACCCTCACCCTAACCTGAAACCTAATACTCACCCCAACGCTAACCCTTACTCTCACCATAATCCTAACAATAAACCTAACCCTAAACCTCGCACTAATCCTAACCCTCACCCTAACCCTAACCCTCAAACTAACCCTAACCCTCACCATAACCCTAACACTAAACCTCAACCAACCCCTCACTATAAACCTAACCCTAAGCCACACCCTCACCCTAACCCTCACCCTAAACCTTACCCTCACACTAACCCTCAGCCTAACTTTAACCCAAACTCTAAACCTAAGCCTCACCCTCAACCTAACCCTAACCCTAACCCTAAACCTCACGCTCATTCTAACCCTCACACTAACAATCAACCTCACCCTAAACCTAACCCTAACCCTCATCCTCACCCTAAACCTCACACTCTCCACTACACACAAACTCACCCTAAACCTATCCCTAACCCTAACCCTCACCCTAACCCTAACTCTAACCCCCAACCTCACCCTAAACCTTAACCTAACCCTAAACCTAACCCTCAACCTAACACTAACGCTAACACTAACCCTCACCCTACCCCTTAAACCCACCCTAAACCTAACCATCTCACTAACCCTAACCTAACCCCACACCCTAACCCTCACCCTAACCCAAACGCTAACCCTAACCATCACACTCACCCTAACTCTCACGCTAACCCATAACCTCACCCTAAACGTAACCCTAACCCTAACCCTCACTCTAACCCTAACCCAACCCCACACCATAACCCTCACCCGATCCCTAACCCTAAACCTAACCCTCAACCTAACCCTAACCGTAACCCTAACACTCACCCTCACCCAAACCCTCACCGTCACACTAACACTCACCCTAACCCTAACCCTCACCCACACACTAACCCTCACCCTCACCAGAATCCTCAATCTCATGCAAACCCTCATCCTCACCCTATACATCAACCTAACCCTAACCCTCACCCTAACCCTAAACCTAACCCTCACCTTAACCCTAAACCTCACCCTAACCCTCACCCTCACCCTAATCCTCACCCTAAACCTGACCCTCACGTTAACCCTCGCCCTAACTTTAACCCTAACCCTAATACTCACCATAACAATAACCCAAAACCTCACCTTGACCCTCACTCTAAAACTTACCCTAACCCTAAGCCTCACCCTAAATTTAACCCTAACCCTAACCCTCACCAAACCCTTCACCAGAATCCTAACCTTAACCCTGAGCCTAATCCTCACCATCACCCTAACCCTCACCATAACATTAACCCTAACCCTAAACCTAATCCCTCACCCTAAACATCACCCTCACCCTAATCCTCACGCTAACACAAACCTTAACATTTACCGAACCGAAACCCTCACAGTAATTTTCACCATAAACCTAACCCTGCCCCTCAGCCTAACCTCAACCTAACCCTAAACCTCACCCTCACCCTATTCCTAACCCTAACCCTAACCCTTACACTAAACCTCATCTTCACCCGAACCCTCACCCTAAACGTTACACTCACCCTAACCCTAACATTAATCCTAACCGTAACACTCACACTAACCCTAACCCTTAACCTAACCCTAACCCTAACACAAATCCTAACCATCACGCTAACATTAAACCTAACCCTAACCCTCACTGTACACCTCACCCTAAACCTAACGCTAACCTTCACCCTCACCCTAAACCTCACCCTAAATCTTACCCTCACCCTAACCCTCACATTAACCCTTACCCTAACCCTCACACTAACCCTAACACTCACCCTAACCCTAAAATTAACTCTAACCCTAACACTCACACTAAACCTAACAATCACCATAACCCTAACCCTAACAATAAGCCTAACCCTCACAATAACCCTAACTCTAACCCTCACCCTAACCCTCAAAATAAACGTTACCCTAACACTCACCCTAAGCCTCACCCTAATCATAAGCCTCACCCAAGCCCTAACCCTAACCCTCACCCAACCCTTAACCCTAACCCTAACACTAACACTAAGTGTAACCCTGACGTCACCCTAACCCTCAAGCTAACTCTAACCCTAACATTAACCCTAACCCTCAACCTAACCCTCATCCTAAACCTAAACCTAACCCTAACCCTAACCCTTACCCTCAGCCTAACCCTCATCTTAACCCTAATGCTAACCCTAACCGTCACCCTCACACTCACCTCAACCTAACAATCAGAGTAAACCTTACCCTCACGTAACACTAACCCTAAACCTAAGCCTAACGCTAACACTTACCCTAAACCTCAACCTAACCCTAACACTCACCCACACCCTCAGCATAACCATTACCCTCACCCTCACCCTCACCCCCACCCTAACCCTAACACTCACCTACACCCTCACCCTAACCCTCACCATAACCATTAGCCTCACCGTCACCCTAACCCTAACCCTAACCCTAACTCTCACCCTAACCCTAACCCTAACCCTCACACTCACACTCACCCTAACCCTCACTCTAACCCTTACCCTCACCTAACCCTCACCGTAAACCTAAGCCTAACACTAACCCTAACCCTCACCGTCACCCTAACCCTCACCCTAACACTAACACTGACATTAACCCTAACCCTCAAACTAAACCTCACCCTAAACCTAATCCTAACCCTAACCCTCACCCTAAACGTCACCATAAACCTAACCCTAAACCTCACCCTAACCCTAACTCTAACACTAAGTGTAACCCTGACCATCACCCTAACCCTCAACCTAACTCTAACCCTAACATTAACCCTAACCCTCAAACTAACCCTCACCCTAAACCTAATCCTAACCCCAACCCTCAACCTAAACCTCACCCTCACCCTTATCGTCACCCTAACCCTAACCCTAACCCTAACACTGACATTAACCCTAACCCTCAACCTAACCCTCACCCTAAACCTAATCCTAACCCGAACCCTCAACCTAATCCTCACCCTCACCCTAAACATCAACCTAACCCTCACCCTAACCCTAACACTGACATTAACCCTAACCCTCAACCTAACCCTCACCCTAAACCTAACCCTAACCCTAACCCACACCCTAACCCTAACCCTAACACTAAGTGTAGCCCTGACCATCACCCTAACCCTCAACCTAACTCTAACCCTAACATTAACCCTAACCCTCAACCTAAGCCTCAGGCTAAACCTAATCCTAAACCTAACCCTCAACCTAACCATCACGTTCACCCTAACACTAACCCTCATCCTCACCCTAACCCTCACCCTAATCATTACCCTCACCCTCACCCTAACACTAACCCTAATCCTAACCCTAACCCACACGCTCACCCTCACCCTAACCCTAACCCTAACCCTTAACCTCACCTTAACCCTCATCCTAACCCTAATGTTAACCCTAACCCTCATCCTAACCCTAACCCTCACCCTAACATTAACCCTAACCCTCACCCTACCACTCACAATAAACCTATCGCTCACCCTACACCTAATCCAAACCCTCAGCCTAACCTTCACCCTGACCCTAAACCTAACCCTAATCCTCACCCTATCCCTAACCCTCCCCCTAAATCTCCCCCTAAACCTAACCATAACCCTAAACTTCACCCTCCCACTCAGCCTAAACCTAACCCTAACCCTAATCGTAACCCTAACCATCAGTCTAACACTTACCCTCATTTAACACTCACCCTAAACCTAAGCCTAACCCTAAACCTTACCCTAACCCTCAGCCTAACCCTAACACTCACCCACACCCTCACCCTAACCCTCACCATAACCATCAGCCCCACCCTCACCCTAACCTTAACCCTAACCCTAACTCTCACCCTAACCCTAACCCTAACCCTCACACTCACACTCACCCTAACCCTCACTCAAACCCTTACATTCACCTAACCTTCACCCTAAAGTAAGCCTAACCCTAACCCTAACCGTCACCGTCACCCTAAACCTCACCCTAACCCTAAAACTGACATTAACCCTAACCCTCAACCTAACCCTCACCCTAAACCTAACCCTAACCCTAAGCCTCACCCTAACTCTCACCCTAACCCTAACCCTAATCCTCACACTCACACTCACCCTAACCCTCACTCAAACCCTTACACTCACCTAACCCTCACCCTAAAGTAAGCCTAACCCTAACCCTAACCGTCACCGTCACCCTAAACCTCACCCTAACCCTAAAACTGACATTAACCCTAACCCTCAACCTAACCCTCACCCTAAACCTAACCCTAACCCTAAGCCTCACCCTAATCCTCACCATAACCCTAACCCTAACCCTCACACTCACCCTAACCCCCTTAACATAACCCTAAACATAACCCTCACCCTAAACCTCACCCTAATACTTACTCTAACCCTAACCCTCACCCTTACACTAACCCTCATCCTAAACCTTGACCTCAACCTAACCCTAACCCTAACCCTCTCACTAACCCTAACCCTCAACTTAACCTAAACCCAAAACCTCACCCTAACCATCACACTATCCCTAAACCTAACCCTAAACCTCACCGTAACCCTAACCATAACCGTAACACGCACACTCACCCTAACCCTCACCATCACCCTAACACTCACCCTAACCCTAACTCTCACACAAACCCTCACCCTCACCCTATACATCAACCTAAGCCTAACCCTCACCCTAAACCTAACCCTCATACTCATCTTCACATTAACCCTAAACCTTACCCCAACCCTCAGCCTAACCCTCAACCTAACCCTCAACCTCAACCTAACCCAATAACCAACAAAAAACCTACCTCTTAACCTAAACCTCAACCTCACACGAACCCGAACCCTAACCCTTACCCGCACCCTAACCCTAACATTAACCCAAACCCTAATCCTCACACAAACCCTAACCCTCACCCTAACCTTAACCCTAATCCTAAACACTCATCAAACCCCTCAACCGAACACTAACCCTAACCCTCACACTCACCCTAACCCTCACACTAAAACTTAAACCTACCCTGACTGTGAAACTAACCCTAACCCTAACCCTCACCCTAAACCCAAGCCTAACCCTAACGCTTACCATAACCCTCACCCTAACCCTAACACTCACCCACAACCTCAACCTAACCCTCACCATAACCATTACCCTCACCTCAACCTCACACTCATACTTGCCCCAACACTCACCCACACCCTCACCATAACCCTCACCATAACCATTACCCTCACCCTCACCCTAACCTTAACCCTAACCCTAACTTTCACCCTAACCCTAACCCTAACCCTCACACTCACACTCAAACTAACCCTCACTCTAACCCTTACCCTCACCTAACCCTCAACCTAAACCTAAGCCTAAACCTAACCCTAACCCTAACCCTCACCGTCACCCTAACCCACACCCTAACACTAACCCTGACATTAACCCTAAACCTCAACCTAACCCACACCCTAAACCTAACCCTAACCCTAACCCTCACCCTAAACCTCAACATAACCCTAACCCTAACCCTAACCCTCTCCCTAACCCTTAAACTAGCCCTAAACCTAACCCTCACCCTAAACCTCACCCTAATACTTACTCTAACCCTAACCCTCACACTAACCCTAACCCTCACCATAACCTAAACCCAAACCCTCACCCTAAACCTCACCCTATCCCTAACCCTAACCCTAACCCTCACACTAACCCTAACTGTAACCTTAACACGCACACTCACCCTAAACCTCACCATCACCATAACACTCACCCTAAACCTAACTCTCACCCAAACCCTCACCCACACTGTATATATCAACCTAAACCTAACCCTCACCCTAACCCTAACCCTAAATCTCACCCTCACCATAATCGTAACCATAACCCTAACCCTAAAACTTAGCTTACCAAAACCCTCATCCTCACCTTCACATTAACCCTAATCCTAACCCTAACACTCAACCTAACTCTCAACCTAACCCTAAACCTCAACCTCACCCAATAACTAACCCTAACCCTACCCCTTACCCTAAACCTCAACCTCAAATGAACCTGAACCCTAAACCTTACCCGCACCCTAACACTAACATTAACCCTAACACTAACCCTGACACAAACCCTAAACCTCACCCTAACCTTAACCCTCACCCTAACCCTAACCCCCACCCTCACCCTAACCCTCACCCACACACTAACCCTCACCCTCACCAGAATCCTCACCCTAACACTAACCCTCATCCAACCCTTCACCCTAATTCAAAACCTAACCCTCGCTCTCACACTAATCCTCACCCTAAACCTTACCCTCAGCCTAACCCTCTCTCTAACCCTAACCTCACACTCCCACTCACGCTAACCCTCCCTCTAACACTTACCCTCACCTAACCCTCACCCTAAAC
Organism: Dipodomys merriami; assembly: GCF_024711535.1. Classification (NCBI taxonomy): domain Eukaryota; kingdom Metazoa; phylum Chordata; class Mammalia; order Rodentia; family Heteromyidae; genus Dipodomys; species Dipodomys merriami. The sequence continues at coordinate 9,210,746 of NW_027206024.1, forward strand.
CTAACCCTAATCCTAACCCTAACCCTCACCCTAACCTTCACCCTAACTCTAACCTTAACCAACCCTAACCCTCACCCTAATCCTATCCCTAACCCTAAACTTTACCCTAACCCTCATTCTCACCTTAAACCTAACCCTAACCCTAATGCTCACCTTAATCCTTACCCGAACACTAATGCTAACCCTAACCCTCACCCTCACCCTAAACCTCACCCTAACCCTTATCCTCACAATAACCCTGACGCTAACCCTAACCCTAAGCTTCACACTAATCCTAACCCTAACAATAACACTAACCCAAAATTTTCCACCTAACACTCACCCTATCCCTAAACCTAACCCAAACACTCACCCGATCTCTAACCATAGTCCTAAACCTCACGCTCACCCTAACCCTCACCATCACCCTAAACATCACCCTAAACATAACCCTCAACCTCACCATAAAACTCACCCTCAACCAAACCCTCACCCTGACCCGAAACATCAACCTAAACAAAACCCTCACCGTAACCCTAACCCTAACCCTCACCATACAACTAACCCTCACCTCACCCTCACCCTCTTCCTAAGCCTAACGCTCACCTTAACCCTAACCCTAAACCTAACCCTCACCCTCATCCTAACCATAACCCTAACACTCAACCTCACACTAACCCTCAACCTAACCCAAAACCTAACACTCAACCTCACCCTCACCCTCACCCTAACCCTAACCCTAACTCTCACCCTCAACCTAACCCTAACCCTAACTCTCACCCTCACCCTAACACTCACCATCACCCTAACCCTGAACATAACCCTAACCCTCACCCTAAACCTAAACTTCACCCTAACCCTAACCCTAACCCTCAACCTCACCATCAGAATCACCCTAAACCTAACACTCACCTTAACTCTCATCCTCAACCTAACCCTATCCCTCACCCTCACCCTCACTCTAACCAAAAACCTAACCTTTAACCTCACCCTAAGCCTAACCCTAAGTCTAACCCTAAACCTCACCCTCACCCTAAGCATAACCCTGAATCTCTCTCTCACCCTTACCCTCAGCTAAACACACACCCTAACACTAAACCTCACCCTCAGCCTCACCCTAAACCTAACCATAAACCTAACCCTCACCCGAACTCTCATCATAACCCTAACCCTAAAACTAACCCTCACCCTCACCCTAACCCTCTCTCTAACCTTAACTCTAAATCTCAGCCTCACCCTAACACTAACCCTCACCTTCACACTAATATTAACACTACCACTAACCCTAAGCATCATCCTAACCCTAACCCTAAGATTAACACTAATCATAACACTATCCCTGACCCTGACACTCACGCTCACCCTCACCCCTCAGCCTAACCCTTACCCTCACCCTAACCCTTACTATCACCCTACCATAACCCTCACCCTAACCTTAACTCTCACCCTTACACTAACCCTAAACATAACCCTACATTCACCAATCCTAACCATAACTCTAAACCTCACCCTCACCCTAACACTCACCCTAACACTTAGCCTAACCCTAACCCTCAACCTCACCCTAACCCTAACCCTAACCCTCACCCTAACAATTACACTAACCCTCACACTCACCCTAACAATCACCCTCAATGTAACCATCACCATAAACCTCACCCTCATCCTAATCCTCACCCTAAAACTTAACCTCACCAAAACCCTAACCTTAACCCTAACCCTAACCCTCACACTAATCCTAACCCTCACCCTCACCCTAACCCTAACCCCCACCCTATCCCTCAACCTAACCCTCAACCTAAACCTAACCCTAACCCTAACCCCCACCAGAAACCTAGCACTAACCCTCAATTTCACCCTCATCCTCACACTAACCCTAACCATACCCCTCACCCTAACCCTAATCCTAACCCTAACCCTAACCCTAACACTCACCCTAACACTAACCCAAACCCTAAACCTCACCCTCAACCTCACCCTCAACCTAACCCAAACCCTAACCCTAATCCTAAACCTAAACCTCACCCTCACCCTAATTCTAACCTTAATCCTAAACCTAAATCTCACCCTAACCCTAACCCTCACCCTCAACTTCACCGTAACTCTAAACCTAACCCAAACCTAACCCTCACCTTAATCCTATCCCTAACCCTACATTTTACCCTAACCCTCATTCTCACCTGAAACCTAACCCTAAACTTAACCCTCACCCTTACCCTCACCCTAACACTAACGCTAACCCTATAGCTCACCCTCACCCTAAACCTCACCCTAGACCTTATCCTCACCCTAACCCTGACCGTAACCCTAACCCTAACCTTTACACTAATGCTAACCCTAACCCTAACCCTAACCCTAAATTTCACCCTAACCCTTACCCTAACCCTAAACCTAACCCAAACCCTCACCCTAAATCTAACCCTATCCCTAACCCTCACCGTCACCCTAACCCTCACCCTATGCCTCACCCTAACCCTAAACCTAACCATCACCCTCACCCCAATACTTAACCTAACGCTCTCCCTCACCCTCAACCTCAGCCTAACACCAACAACAACCCTAGCCCTCACCCCCACCATCACCCTCACCGTAACCCTAAAAATCACCCTAACCCTCACCCTCACCCTCAACCTAACCCTAACCCTAAACCTAAAACTCACACCATGCCTAATCCTAAACCTAGTCGTCACCCTAACCCTAAAGTTAACCCGAAGCCTAACCCTCACACTAACCCTAAACCTCACCCTAACCCTAACCCTCACCCTCTCCCTATCCCTAAACCTAAACCTAAAACTCACACCATCCCTAACCCTAACACTTACCCACACCCTAACCGTTACTCTAACCCTAACCCTAACCCTCACACTGAAACTAATCATCACCCTAACCTTAACCCTAAGCCTAACCTTAACATTAACCCCCACCCTCAACCTTACCCTCAGCCTAACCCTAACCCTAATCCTAATCCTAACCCTAACCCTCACCCTCATGCTCACCCTAAACCTAATCCTAACCCTATCCTTCACATAACTCTAAAGATAACAATAACCCTACCCCTAACCCTAATCCTAAACCTCACTCTAACCCTAACCATAACCCTCACGCGAACCTTAACCCTAACACTAACCCTCTCCCTAATCCAACCCTAATCCTCACCCTCACCCTAACCCTAACCCTAACCCTCACACTAAACCTATCCCTCACCCTAACCCTAATCCTCACCCTAAAACTTACCCTCACCCTTACCCTTACCCTCACACTAACCCTAACCCTAAACCCAACCCTCAACATCAACCTCACCCTCAGCCTAAGCCTAACCCTCACTTTAATCCTAACCCTAACCCTCACCCTCACCCTCACCCTAACCCTCAACCTCACCCTCACCCTAACCATAACAATAACCCTACCCCTACCCCTCACCCTAACCCTAACGCTCACCCTAAAAACCCTAACCCTCACCCTCACACTCAACCTAAAACTAATCTTAACCATAACCCTCACCCTAACCCTCACCATAACCCTAATAATAACGCTAACACTCACCCTCACCCTAACCCTCACCCGAACCCTTAACCTCACCCTAACCCTAAGCCTAACCCTAACCCTTACACTAAACCTACCCCTCACCCTAACACAAAATCGAACCCTACCCCTAATCCTCACATTAAACCTAAACCTCAGGCTAACCCTAACCCTACCCCTGATCCTAACACTCACACTAACCCTAACCCTAATCCTACACCTCACTCTATCCCTAATGCTAACCCAAAAACTCACCCTCACCCTAACCTCAACCGAACACTTACCCTTACCCTATTCCTAACCCTAAACCTCACACTGAACCTAACCCTCACCCTAACCATAATTCTACCACTCAGCCTAACCCTCACACTCACCCTAACCCCAACTCTAATCCTCACCTATCCCTAACTCTAACCCTGACTCTAACCCTCACCCTAACCCTTACCTGACCCTATCCCTCACCCTAACCCTAACCCTAACCCTAACTCACACCCTCCACCTAACGCTACCCCTCACGCTAACCCTCAACCTATTCCTAAACCAAAACCTAACACTCACCCTAACCCTCACCCTAACCCTAAACTTAACCCTAACCCTCACCCTAACCCTATCCCTAACCCTAAACTTAACCCTCACCCTCACCCTCACGCTAATCCTCACCCTCAAGCTAATCCTCTGGCTAACCCTAAACCTAACCCTTACTTAACCGAAACCCTCACACTCACCCTCACCCTGACCCTAACCCTGACCCGAACCCTACCCCTCAGCCTTACCCTCACCCTAACCATAACCCTCAACCTCAACCTGACCCTAAAACTTAGCCTAAAACTCATCCTTACCCTAAACCTCACCCTAACCCTTACCCTCAGCCTAAGCCTTACCCTAACACTAAACCTTACCCTAACACTAAACCTACCCCTCACCCAAAGCCTAACACTAACCCTAACCCTCACCCTAAACCTAACCCTAACCCTCATCCTCACCCTAACCCTTACCCTCACCCAAACCCTCACCCTCACGTTAATCCTCACTCTCACTCAAAACATCTCGCTAAAGCTAACCCTCACCCTAACCCTAACCCTAACCCTCACAATAACACTAACCCTCCCTCTACCCCTCAAACTCAACCTAATCCTCCCCATAACCATAACCCTAACCCTTATCTATCCCAAACCCTCACCCTCACCCTAACCCTCCCACTCAACATAGCCCTCACCCTCACCCTAACCCTAACCCTAACCCAGACCCTCATACTCCACCTCACTCTCAGCCTACAACTAACCCTAAACTTAAACCTAAACCTAAACTTCACCCTCACCCTCACCTTCACCCTAACACTAACCATAACCCTAACCCTCACCCTAACCCTAACCAGCACCCTAAACCTAATCCTAACCCTAACCCTAAACCTAACCCTCACCCTACCCCTCAACCTAACCTTAATCCTAACCCTAATCTTCACCCTAAAGTTAACCTCACCCCGACCCTTACCCTCATCCTAACCGTAACCCTAAACCTAAGCCTCACACTAGCCCTAAGCCTCACCCTAAACCTAACATTACCACTAACCCTACCCCTCATATTAAATCTAACCTTAACCCTAATACTCACCCTAACCCTCAACCTAACCATAAACCTCATCTTCAATGTAACCCTCACCGTCATGGTAACCCTCACCCTAAACTTAACCCTCACCCTCAGCCTAACCATCACCCTCACCCTAGCCCTCACCCTTATCCTAACCATTACTCTAACCCTAAATCTCACCCTAACCCTCACCCTCAACCTAAACCTTACCCTCACCCTAAACCTAACCCTAACCCTAACTTTTAACATCACCCTAACAATCACCCTAACCCTAACCCTTACCTTCATCCTAACCCTCCACCTAACCCTTACCCTCTAGCTAACCCTAACCCTAACCCTAACCCTCACCCTCACCCTAACCCTTACCGTCACCCTAACCCTAACCCTACCCTTCACATTAACACTCATCCTATCCCTACTGCTCAGCCTAACACTCACCCTAACCCTATTCTTCACCCTCAAACTCACCCTAAACCTTACCCTAAACCTTACCCTAACCCTCACCGTAAAACTTATCCTCACCTTAACCCTTACCCTCACACTAACCCTAAACCTAAACCTCACCCTACACCTCACACAAACCCTAACCCTAAACCTAACCTGCACCCTAACCTTCACCCACACCCTTACCCTCAACCTCACCCTCATCTTAATTCGAACCCAGAAGCTAACACTAACCCTGATGCTCACCCTCACGCTAACTGTAACTCTCAACCTAATCCTAACCCTCACCCTAAACATAACCTTGACCCTCACCCTCACCCTAACTCTAAACCTCACCCTAAACCTCAACCTCAACCTAAATCTAACCCTAACCTTCAACCTCACCCGAACCCTAACCTTAACCCTCAACATAACCCTAAAGCTAACCCTCACCCACAAAATAACCCTGACCCTCACCATAACCCTACAGATCACCCTAAATCTAACCCTCACCCTAATCCTAAACCTAAACCTCACCCTAACCCTAAACCTCACACTAAACTTCAGCCTCACCCTAATCCTCACCCTGACCCTAACCCTAACTCTCATCCTAACCCTCACCCTCAGCCTAACCCTAAACCTAACCCTAACCCTCACCCTCACCCTAACCCTAACCCTAACTGTTACCCTAACCCTCACCCTCACCCTCACCCTAACACTTACCCTAGCCCTAACCTTAACCCTCAAACTAACCCTAACCCTAACCCTCACCCTGACGCTCATCCTGAACCTAACATTAACCCTAATACTCACCCTAACCCTAACCCTAACCATAACCCTCACCCTCACCCTAACCCTCACCCTCAGGGTAAACCTCACCCTAACCCTAACCCTCACACTCACCCTAACCCTCACCCTCACCCTAGCCCTCACCCTAAACCTAACCCTAACCCTAACTCTAAAACTCACCCTAACCCTCACCCTTAAACTAACACTTACCCTCACCCTAAACCTCAACCTAACCCTAATCCTAACCCTAACCCTAATCTTAAACATCACCCTAACGCTCACCCTAACCCTAACCCTTACTCTCGTCCAAAACCTGACCCTAACCCTTAACCTCACGCTAACCCTAACCCTAACCCTCACCCTCACCCTAACCTTTACCCTCACCCTAACCCTAACCCTAACCCTCACCCTAACTCTCATCCTACACCTACTGCTCACCCTAACCCTCACCCTAACCCTATTCCTCACCCTCAAACTCACCCTAAACCTTACTCTAACCCTTACCCTAAAACTTATCCTCACCCTACCCTTTACACTCACACTAACCCTAAACCTAAACTTCACACTACACCTCAATCAAACCCTAACCCTAACACTAACTCCCACCCTCAACTTCACCCCCACCCTTACCATCAACCTAACCCTCACCCTAACACTAACCCTAAACCTAACACTCACCCTAAACCTCACCATCACCCTAATCCTAACCCTAACATTAAACATATCTCTAACCCTCACCCGAACCCTAACTGTAATCCTAACACTATTCCTCAACCTCACCCTCACATTAATTCGAACCCAGAAGCTAACCCTAACCCTCATATTCACCCTAACCTTAACTCTAACTCTCACCCTAAACCTAACCTTCACCCTAAACCTAAACCTAACCCTCACACTCACCCTAACTCTAAACCTCACCGTAACCCTCAACCTAACCCTAACTCTAACCCTAACCCTCAACCTCACCCTAACCCTGTCCCTAACCCTCACCATAACCCTAAACCTAAACCTCACCCACACCCTGACCCTCACCTTCACCCTCACCCTAAACCTAAACCTAAACCTCACCCTAACCCTAACCCTCAGACTAACCCTAACCCTCACCCCAACCCTAATCCTCACCATAACCCTACCTCTACCCCTCACCCTAACCCTAACCTAACCCTAACGCTAACCGTCACCCTAACCCTCACCCTTACGCTAACCCTCATTGTCAACCTAACCCTCACCCTAACGATAACCCTCACCCACACCCTAACCCTCATCTTCACCCGAACACTCACTCTCACCCTAACGCTCACCCTCACCCTAAACATCACCCTAACCGTAACTCTCAGCCTCACCCAAACCCTAACACTTAGTCTAACCCAAAACCTCATCCTAACCCTCATTCTCACCCTAACCCTCACCCGAACCCTCACCTTAACCCTTACCCTCACCCTAACCCTCACACTAAACCTAAACCTGACTCTCACCCTCACCCTCACCCTTATCCTAAACCTAACCCTAACCCTCACCCTCACAATCACCCTAAACCTAACCCCAACTCTAACCCTCAACCTCACCCTCACCCTCACACTAACACTATCCCTCACACTCACTCTCACCCTAATCCTAACCCTAACCGTAACCCTCACACTAAGCCTAACCCTAACCTTAACCCTAAACCTAACACTCACCCTACCCCTCACCCTAACCCTAACCCTAACCCTAATCTTCACCCTAAACCTTACTCTCAACCCAAACCTTACCCTCACCCTAACAGTAACCCTAAACCTAACCCTCACACTAACCCTAACCCTTACCCTAAACTAACCCTACAACTCACCCTAACCCTCATCCTAACCCTATCCTTAACACTAATACTCACCCTAACCCTAACCATAACCATAACCCTCAAACTCACCGTCACACTAACCCTAACCCTCACCCTAACCCTAACCCCCACCCTCACCCTAACCTCACCTTCACCCTAGCTATCACCCTAACCCTCACCCTAACCCTAATCCTCACCCTAACCCACATCCTGCCCCTTCTGCTCAGCCTAACCTTCACCCTAACCCTATTCCTCACCCTCAAACTCACCCAAACCTTACCCTAACCCTAACCCTAACCGTTACACTAAGCCTAACCCTCACTGTCACCCTATCCTAAGCCTAACCCTCTCCCTCACCCTCACCCTCACCCTTACACTAATCGTAACGGTAAACCTCAACCTCACCCGCACCTTCAACCTAACCCTAAACATCACCCTAATCCTCATCCTCACCCTAACCCTAACCCTAACGTTCACACTATCCATAACCCTAATCCTTATCCTCTCCCTAACCCTAACGCTAACCCAAAGCCTAACCCTCACATGGACCCTAACCCTCACCCTAACCCTAATTCTAACCCTCACCCTAACCCACACCCTAACCCTTACCCACACCCAAACCATAATTCTAACCCTAACCCTCACACTAACCCTAACACTCACACAAACCCTAACACTCACACTCCCCCTAACCCACACCCTGACCCTTAGCAACATCTTAAACATAACTCTAACCCTAACCTTAACCCTCACACGAACCCTAACTCTCAACCTAATCCTAAACCTAACCCTTACCATCACCCACACCCTCAGCCTAACCCTATACCTAACATTAATCCTAACCTTATCTCTCAAACTCACGCTCACCCTAACTCTCAACCTCACCCTCACCCTCACTCTAACACTAACTCTAACCCTAACCCTCAACCTAACCCTCACCCTAAACATAACCCCAACCCTCAACCTCACCCTAACTCTAAACCTCACCCTAAACCTCAACCTAACCCTAACTCTGACCCTAACCCTCAAACTCACCCTAACCCTATCCCTAACCCTCACCCTAACCCTCACCCTCACCCTCACCCTACACATCACCCTAACTCTAACCCTCACCCTAATCCTAAACCTAAACCTTACACTAACCCTAACCCTCACCCTAAACTTCACCCTCACCCTAATCCTCACCCTAACACTAACCCTAATCTTAACTCTCATCCTCACACTCACCCTAAGCCTAAACCTAACCCTAACCCAAATTCTTACCCTAAACCTCACCCTCACCCTAACCCTAACCCTAACAGTTACCCTAACCCTCACCCTCACCCTCACCCTAACCCTTACCCTAACCCAAACCCTAACCCTCAAACTAACCCAAATCCTAACCCTTACCCTAACAATCATCCTAACCCTCACCTGAAACCTAAACCTAACCCTCACCCTAGATTTCACCCTAACGTTAAACCTAATCCTAAACCTCACCCTCAATCTAACCCTCAGTGTAACAATTACCCTCACCCTCATCCTAACCCTAACCTTCACCCTAAACCTAACCCTCACCATAACCCTAACCCTACCCCTCACCCTAACCCTAACCCTAACGCTAACGCTCACCCTAACCCTCACCCTCACACTAACCCTCATTCTCAACCTAACCCTCACACTAACCCTAACCCTCACCCACACCTTAACCCTCTTCTTCAGCCGAAATCTCACTCTCACCCTAACGCTCACCCTCACCCTAAACATCACCCTAACCCTAACTCTCAGCCTAACACGAACCCTAACACTCACTCTAACCCAAAACCTCACCCTAACACTCATTCTCAACCTAAACCACACCCTAACCCTCACCCTAACCCTTACCCTCACCCTAACCCTCACACTAATCCTAAACCTAACTCTCACCCTCACCCTCACCATTACACTAACCCTTACCCTAACCCTAACCCTCACCCTCACAATCACCCTAAAACTAACCTCACTCTAACCCTCACCTCAACCCTCAACCTCACCCTAAAAATATCCCGCACCCTCACCCTCTCCCTAATCCCAACCTTAACTCTAACACTCACCGTAAGCCTAACCCTAACCCTAACCCTCTCCCTCACCCTCATCATCAGCCTAACACTAACCCTAACCCTCTCCCTCACCCTCACCCTCACCCTAACCCTAACCCTCAACCTAACCCTAACCCTAACGCTTTCCCACATCCACATCCTAACCCTTACCATCACCCTAACACTCACCTTCACATTAACCCCCACCCTCACCCTAAACATCATCCTAACTCTAACCCTCACCCTAACCCTAATTCTAACCCTCACCCTAACCCTAATCCTCACCCTCACCCTAAGCCTAAACCTAATCCTAAGACTAACCGTAAACCTAACAGTCACTCTCACCCTCATCTCAACCTTAACCCTAACCCTAACGCTCACATAACTCTAAAGCTAACAATAACCCTAACCCTAACACTAACACTAAACCTCACCCTAACCCTAAAACTAACACTCACCCTAAACCTCAACCTAACCCTATCCCTCATCCTAACCCTAACCCTAATCCTCACCCTCAAGCTAACTTGAACCCTAACCCTAACACTCACAGTAAACCTATCCCTCACCCTTACCCTAAGCCTCATCCTAAACCTTACCCTCACCCTCTCCCTTACCCTCACACTAAAACTAACCCTCAACCAAACCCTAAACCTAACCCTCAACATCACCCTCAACATCAGCCTAACCCTAACCCTAACCCTAATCCTAACACTAACCGTAACCCTCACCCTCACCCTAACCCTCAACCTCAACCTCACCCTCACCCTAACACTAACTCTAAACTTAACCCTCACCCTAACCCTAACACTCACCCTAAACGTAACTCTAACCCTCACCCTCACCCTCACCCTAAACCTAACCCTAACCCTAACCCTAATACTAACGCTAATACTCACCCTCACCCTAACACTCACCCAAACCCTTACACTCACCCGAAACCTAACCCTAACCCTAACCCTCACACTAAACCTAACACTCACCCTAACACTAACCCTAACCCTAACCCTAACCCGCACACTAAAGCTAACACTCACGCTAACCCTAACCCTACCCCTGAGCCTAACCCTCACACTAACCCTAATCCTAATGCTACACCTCACCCAATCCCTAACCCTAACCCTAACCCTCAACCTCACCCTAGCCCTCAGCTAACACTAACCCTAATCCTAACCCTCACATTCAACCTAACCCTAATACTCACCCTAACCCTAAACCCCATCCTGAACCTAACCCTCAGCCTAACCCTAACCCTAACGCTCACCATCACCCTAAACATAACCCTAACCCTAACCCTCAAACTACCCATAACGCTAACCCAAACCCTCACCCTCACCTTATACCTCACCCTAAACCTTACCCTCACCCTAACCCTAACCCTAACCCTAACAGTCCCACTAATCCTAACAGTCACCCTAACTCTAAACATACCCCTCACCCTAACCCTCAACTTAACATGAACACTAACCCTAACCCTCACCCTAAAAGTAACCCTAACCCACACCCTCACCCTAACCCTCACAATCACCCTAACCCACACTTTAACCCTAACCATCACCCACACCATAACACTTACCCAAACCCACACCCTAAACCTAACACTCACCCTAACCCTAAACCTAAACCTCACCGTAAACCAAACCCTCATCCTAACATTCACGCTCACCCTAATGCTCAACCTACAACTAACCTTAACCATAACCTAACCCTAACCATCACCATGACACAAACCCTCACCCTAACCCTCACCGTCACCCTTATCCTCACCCTAAACCTAACCATAATATTTATCTAACCAAAACCCTCACAATAACCCTCATTCTAAACCCCACCCTTACCCTAACCATAACCCTAAACATACCCTTCACCTTAAACCTTACCCTAACACGAACCCTAACGCACACCCTCACTCAAACCCTCACTATCACCCTAAACCTCACCCTATCCCTAAGACTCACTCACACCCTAACCCTCACCCAAAACCTCACCCTCACCCTAACCCTAGCCCTCACCCTAACTCTAACCCTAACCTTAACCCTAACATTAAACCTAACCTTCACCCTCACCCTCACACTCACCTTCCCCGTAACGCTAGACCAACCCTAACCCTAACCCTAACCCTCACCCTCACCCTCACCCTAACCCTCACCCTAACCATAACCCTACCCTAACGCTAACAAGCACCGTAAACCAAGCACTCACCCTAAACCTCACCCTAACCTTAACCCTAACACTAACACTAACCCTAACCGTCACCCTCACCTTAAACCTCACCCTAACCCTTACCCTCACCCTAATCCTCAAACTAACCCTAACCCTTACCCTAACACTAACTCTACCCTTCACCCTATCCCTCACCCAAACCCTAACGCTAACCCTAACCCTCACCCGAACCCAGAAGCTAACCCCCATTCTCATCCTAACCCTTACCCACACCCTAATCCTCACACTAACCCTAACCCTAACCCTAACCTTAAACATCACCCTTACCCTCAACCTAACACTATCACTTACCCTCATCTTAACACTCACCCTAACCCTTACCCTCAAGCTAACCCTAACCCTAGGCCTCAACTTCAACCTAACCCTTACCATAACCCTAAACCTAACCCTCACCCTAACTCTACTGCTCAGCCTAACCCTCACCCTAACTCTACTCCTCACCCTCAAACTCACCCTAAACCTTAACCAAAACCTTAACCTAACCCTCACCCTAACCCTCACCCTCACCCTAACCTTATCCCTAAACCTCAACCTCACCCTAGCCCTCAGCTAACACTAATCCTAACCCTAACCCTCAACTTCACTGTCACTCTAACCCTCACCCTAACCCTAACCCTCAACCACAACCTAAACATCAACCTCACCAGAACACTCACCCTCACCCCAATCATAAACATCACCCTAAACCGAACCCTCACCCTAACTCTAACCCTAACCCTCACCCTAAACATAACCCTCTTCATCTTCCTCAGCCTCACCCTAACACTAAACCTCACCCTAACCCTCACCCTCAAGCTAACACTATCCCTGACCCTCACCCTCACACTAACCCTAACCCTAACCCTCACTCTAAGCCTAAGCCTATGCCTCACTCTAACCCTCACCCTAACATTAACCCTAACCCTCACCTTAACCATAACGCTCACCCTAAAAACCCTAACCCTCATCCTCACCCTCACCCTAAACCTAACCCTAACTTTCACCTTAATCCTCACCCTTACCCTAAACCTATCCCTCAACCTAACCCTAACCCTATCCCTAACCCTCACCCTCATCCTCACCCTCACCATCACCCTCAGCCTAACAATAATCCTAATCCTAACCCTCACCCTCACCCTAATCTTAATTCTAACCCTAAGCCTCACCCTCACACTCACCCTAACTCTAAACCAAACCCAACTCTAACGCTCAACCTTACTCTAACCCTAACCCAAATCTAATCCTCCCTTAACCCTAACCCTAACCCTAAAACATACCCTAACCCTCACGCTCACCAGAAACCTGACCCTAACAATAACCGCCACCCTAACCCTCACCCTAACCGTAACGCTAACTCTAAACCTCACCCTCACCCTATACCTCATCCTAAACCTTATCCTTACAATAACCCTGACCCTAAACCTAACACTAACCCTCACACTAATCCTAACCCTCACCCTAACCCTATCCCTAACCCAAAACCTCATCCTCACCCTAAACCTAATCCTAGCCCTGACAATCACCCTACACCTCACTGTCACTCTAAGCCTCACACTAACCCTAACGCTCACCCTAACCCTAATCCTAAACCTCACCCTAACCCTAACCCTCACCATCACCCTCACACTCCCCCTAAGACTAACCCTAAACCTAACACTAACCCTAAACCTAAAACTCACACTCATCCTCACCCTTATGATAACCCTAACCCTAACCCTAACCCTCACAATCATAATCACCCTAAACCTAACCCTAACCCTAACCTTCACCCTCTCCCAAACCCTCACCCTCACCCTCACCCTCACCCTCACCCTAACCTTAAACCTAACCCTAACACTAACCATAACCACAACCCTTACCCTAAACCTAAACCTAACCCTAACCTTAACAATCACTCTCATCTAACCCTAATCCTAACCCTCTCACTCACCCTCACCCTCAGCCTAACACTATTCCAAACCCTAACCCTCAACCTCACCCTAACCCTAACCCTCAACCTCACCCTAACCCTCACCGTCACCCTAACCCTCACACTAACGATAACCCTCAACCACACCCTAACCCTTAACTTCATCCGAACCCTCACCTTCACACTAACCCACACCCTCACCCTAAACATAACCCTAATTCTAACCCTCACCCTCACCCTAACCCTAACCCTCACCCTCACCCTAAGCCTAAACCTAAGCCTAAACCGAAACCTACGACTAACCCTAAACCTAACACTCACTCTCAGCCTCACCCGAAGATTAACCCCAACCCTAACCCTAAGCCGCACCCACACCCTCACCTTCACCCTAACCCTAAACCTCACCCTAACCCTCACCCTCACCCTATCCCTAACCCTAAACCTCACACCATCCCTTACCTTAATCCTTATCCTCACCCTATTCCTAATGCTAACCCTAACCATAACCCTCACACTAACCCTAACCCTCACCCTAAACCAAACCCTCACCCTCACAATAACCCACACCCAACCCTTACCCACACCCTAACCTAACCCTAACCCTAACCCTCACACTAAACCTAACCATCACCCTAATCCTAACCCTAAGCCTAACCTTAAACCTAACCCCCACCCTCAACCTTACCCTAAGCCTAACCCTCACAATCAACCTCACCCTAAGCCTAACCCTAACCCTCACTCTAATCCTAACCCTAACCCACACCCTCACCCTAACCCTCAACCTCACCCTCACCCTAACACTAACGCTAACCCTAACCCTCACCTTAAACCTAACGCTCAGCCTAAAAACCCTAACCCTCACCCTCACCCTCACCCTAAACCTAACCCTCACGCTAACCCTAACCCTACCTCTGAGCCTAACACTCAAACTAACACTAACCCTAATCCTACACCTCACCCTATAACTAACCCTAAACCTAAACCTCAACCTCACCCTAGCCCTCAGCTTACACTAACCCTAAACCTAACCCTCACCCTCACCGTCACCCTAACCCTCACACTAAACCTAACCCTCATCCACAACCTAAACCTCACCCTCACCAGAACCCTAATCATAAACATCACCCTAACCGAACCCTCTCCCTAACTCTAACCCTAACCCTCACTCTAAAACTAACCCCTCACCCTCACCCTCACCCTCAACCTAAGCCTAACCCGCACCCTAACACTAACCCTAACCCTAACCCTGAATGGAACCTTAACCGTAACACTTAACCTATCCCTAACCCTCACACTAACCCTAACCCTAAACCACAACCTCACCCTAACCCTCACCATCACCCTAACCCTCACCCTAACCCTAATCCTCAACCTCACCGTAACATGAACCTTAACCCTAACCCTAACCCTCACACTAAACCACACCCTCACCCTAAACATTACCCTATCCCTCACCGTAACCCTCACCCTAAACCTAACACTAACTTTCACCTTAATCCTCACCCTTACCCTAACCCTATCCCTCAACCTCACCTTAACACTAACCCAAACACTAACCATCACCCTCACCCTAATCCTAACCCTAAACCTCGCCCTCACCCTCACCCTCAGCTTAAAATTAACCCTAATCCTAAACCTCACCCTCACCCTCACCCTAATCCTTATCCTAAACCTAAGCCTCACACTCACCCTCACTAACACAAAGCCAAATCTATCCTACAACCTAACTCTAACCCCAACCCAAATCTAACACTCCCTTAACCCTATCCCTAACCCTGAACCATACCCTAACCCTCATCCTCACCAGAAACCTAACCCTAACACTAAACCTCACCCTAACCCTCACCCTAACCTTCACCCTAAGCATAAAGCTAACCCTAACCCTGACCCTCACCCTAAACCTCATCTTAATACTTATCCTTACAATAACCCTGACCCTAACCCTAACACTAACCCTCACACTAATCCTAAGCCTCACGCTAGCCCTAACCCTAACCTAAACCCTCATGCTCACCCTAAACCTAATCCTAACCCTAACAATCACCCTACCCCTCACCGTCACTCTAACCCTCACCCTCACCCGAACACTCGCCCTCACACAAACGCACTCCCTCACCCTAAACATCACCCTAACCCTAAACCTCACCCTAAACCTAAACCTAAACCTCACCCTAACCCTAACCCTCACCCTCACCTTGACCCTCACCCTAAGCCTAAACCTCACCCTAACGCTAACCCTAACCCTAACCCTCACCCTCACCCTGACCCTCACCCTAAGCCTAAACCTCACCCTAACTCTAACCCTAACCCTAACCCTCACCCTCACCCTCACAATCACCCTAAACCTAACCCCAACCCTAACCCTCACCTTCAACCTCACCCTCACCCTCACCCTAACACTTTCGCTCACCCTCACCCTCACCCTAACACTAACCCTAACCCTATCCTTCACCCTCACCCTAAGCCTAACACTAACCCTAATCCTAACACTCACCCTCAGCCTAAGCCTAAGCCTAACCCTCTCCCTCACCCTCACCCTCAGCCTAAAACTAACCTTCACCCTCACCCTAACCCTAACACTGAACCTAACCCTAACCCTCACCCTGATCCTAAGCCTAACGCTCAACCTCAACCTAACCATCAATGTCACCCTAACCCTTACCCTAAAGGTAACCCTCACCCACACCATAACCCTTACCCTCACCCGAACACTCACCCTCACACTAACCCACACCCTCACCCTATACATTACACTAACTCTAACCAACACCCTAAACCTAACCCTAAAACTATCCCTAACCCTCACCCTCACCCTAAGCATAAACCTGAACCTAAGTCTAAACCTAAACCTAACTCTCACCCTCACCCTCACCCGAACCTTAACCCTAACCCTAACACGATCCCTCACCCTCACCCTCACAGTAACCCTAACCCTAACCCAAACTTCACCCTAAGCCTAACCCTCACCCTCACCCTAATCCTAAACCTAACCCTCTCCATCACCCTCACCTTGAGCCTAACACTAACCATAAACCCTCACCCTCACCCTCAACCTCAACCACCCCCTAAACCTCACCCTCACCCAAACCCTCACCCGAAACTAACCCTAAACATCCCCCTAAACCGAACCCTCAAACTAACCCTAAGACTAACCCTCACTCTAAAACTAATCCTCACCCTCACCCTCACCCTCATCCTAAGCCTAGCCCTCACCCTAACCTGAACCCTAACTGTAACCCTCACCTTTACCCTATCCCTAATCCTCACAATCAACCTAACCCTAACGCTCATCCTAACCCTAACTCTCAGTCACGCTAACCCTAACCGTCACCTTATCCCTAATCCTAAACTTCACCCTAAACCTAACCCTCACCCTCACACTGACCCTCAAACTAAGCCTTACCCTAAACCTAACACTAACGCTAAACCTAACTCTCACACACACCCTCACGCTAACCCGAACCCTCTCCCTCACAATCACCCTAAACCTAACTCTAACCCTTACCATCACCCTAACCTTCACCTTCACCCTAAACCTATCTCTCACCCTAACCCTCACCCTAACCCTAAACCTAACCCTAAGCCTAACCATAACCATAACCCTCAACATAAGCCTAACCCCAACCCTAAACTTAACACTCACCCTCACCATAAGCCTAATCATAACCCTCTCCCTCATCCTCACCCTCAGCCTAACACTAAACCTAACCTTAACTCTCACCCTAACCCTAACCCTAACCCTAACCCTAACCCTCAACCTCACCCTAAGCGTCACCTTCACCCTAACCCTCACCGTAATGCTAAACCTCACCCACAACCTAATCATTAAACTCACCCGAACACTCACCCTCACACTAACCAACACCATCAACCTAAACATAATCCTAAATGTAACCCTCACCCTCACCCTCACCCTAACCCTCACCCTAACCCTAAACCTCACCGTCACCCTCACCCTCGCCCTTAGCCTAAACCTAAACCTATGACTAACCCTAAACTTAACTCTCATCCTCACCCTCACCCGAAGGTTAACCACAACCCTAATCCTAACCCTCACCCTCTTCCTCACCTTAACCCTAACCCTAACCCTCTCCCTCTCCCTCACCCTCACCCTAACCCTATTCCTTAACCTCACCCTCACCCTAAACCTAATCCTAACCCTAAACCTCAAATTAACCCTCACCCTATGCCTAACCCTAACCCTAAACCTAACCCTCACCCTCACTCTACTCTAAATCCTAACCCTTTCCCTCACCCTCACCCTCAGCCTAACACTAACCCTAACCCTAAACCTCACCAGCACCCTCACCCGCACCCTAACCCTAAACCTGAACCTAACCCTCACCCTCACCCTCACCCTAATCCTAACCCTA
The DNA here is from genome assembly GCF_024711535.1 of Dipodomys merriami. NCBI lineage: Eukaryota > Metazoa > Chordata > Mammalia > Rodentia > Heteromyidae > Dipodomys > Dipodomys merriami. The sequence goes on from NW_027206024.1 coordinate 9,229,400, forward strand.
ACCCTAACCCTAAACCTCACACCATCTCTAACCCTAATCCTTATTCTCACCCTAACCCTCACCCTAACCTTAACTCTAACCCTCACACTAACCCTAACCCTCACCCTAACCCTAACTCTGACCCTCACCCTAACCCACAACCTAACCCTTACCCACACCCTAACCGGAACCATAACCCTAACCCAAACCCTCACACTAAAACTACCCATCACCCTAACCCTAACACAAAGCCTAACCTTAACCCTCACCGCCACCCTCAACCTTACCAAAACCTAAACCTCACCCTCACCCTCACCCTAACCCTAACCCTCATCCTAAACCTCACTCTAACCCTAAACCTAACCTTAAACCTCAACCTCACCCTCACCCTCACCCTAACCCTTACCCTGACCCTATCCCTAAACCTAAACCTAACCCTAACCCTGACCCTAATTCTCACCCTAACCCTAACCTCAACCCTCACCCTCACCCTCACCCTAACCCTGACCCTCACTCCCACGCTAACCCTAACGCTTACCCTAAACATCACCCTAACCCTCACCATAACCCTAATGCTAACCCAAACACTCACCCTCACACTAATCCTCACCCGAAACCTTACCCTTACCATAACCCAAACCCTAAACCTCACACTAAAGCTAAAGCTCACCCAAAACCTAACTCTAAAACTCAGCCTAACCCTCAACCTAACCCTAAACCTGACCCTATTCCTCAACCTATCCCTAACCCTCACCCTCACCATAGACCTCACCCTAAACCTAACCCTAACTCTAACCCTATCCCTCACCCTAAACCTAACCCTAACATTAACACTAACCCTCACCCTTACAGTAACCCTAACCCTAACCCTAACCCTGACCCTAATTCTCACCCTAACCCTAACCTTAACCCTCACCCTCACCCGCACCCTAAACCTCACCCTAACCCTTACCCTCACCCTAACCCAAAACCTAACCCTAACCCTAACCCTGACACTAACCCTAACACTCACCCTAACCCTAAACCTAACACTAAACCTAAACCTAAACCTAACCCGCACCCTAAACCTTACCCTGACCCTATTCCTCACCCTAACCCTAACCCTAAACCTAACCCTAACCCTCACCCTAACCATCACCCTAACAGTAACCCTAACACTAACCCACTCCCTACGTTTCACCATAACCCTAACCCTCACCGTAACCCTATCCCTACCCTTCACCCTACCACTTATCCTAACCCTAACCCTAACCCTAACACTCACCGTCACCCTAACCCTAACCCTATCCCCCACCCTAACAATACCCCTCACCTTTACCCTAACTCTAACACTAACCCTAACCCTCACCCTAACTCGAACCCTAAACCAACCTTAATCCTCACCCTCACCTTTAACCTAACCCTAACCCTAACCCTCTCCCTAACCCTTACCCTCATCTGAAACCTTGCCCTAAGCATCACCCTAACCCTAACCCTAATCCTAACCCTAACTTTCACCCTAACCCTAATGCTAACCCTAAAACTTACCGTCACCCTAAACATCACCCTAACCCTTATCCTCACTCTAACCATGAAGCTAACCCTAACAAAAAACCCTCACACTAAACCTAACCCTAATACTCACCCTAACCGTAACCCTAACCCAAAACCTCACTCAAACCCTAACCCTAACGCTAACCCAAACCCGCACCCTCACCTGAACCCTCACCCTCACACTCACCCTAAACATCACCCTAAACCGAACTCTCCCCCTAAACCTAACCCTATCCCTCACCCTAACCATAACACTCACACTCACCCTCACCCTCACCCTAAGCCAAACCCTCACCCTAACCATAACCCTAATCCTAACACGCAACTCAACCCTGACCCACGCACTAACCCTAACCCTACCACTTAACCTCACCCTAACAATAACCCTAAGCTTAACCCTAATCCTCACCATAATCCTAATATTATCCCTCACCCTAACTCTCACCCTAACACTCACACTAACCCTAACCCTCACTCTAACCCTAAACCTCATCATAACCCTTACCCTCACACTAACCCTAACCCTACACCGCACACTAACACTCACCCCAACCCTTACCCTAACCCTCACCCTAACCCTAAAACTAACCCTAAACCTCACCCTCACCCTAGCCCTCAGCATAAACCTAAACCTAACCCTAACACTCACCCTAACCCTAAGCTTCACCCTAACCCTCACGCTCACCCTCACTGTCACCCTAACCCTCAGCCTAACCCTAACCCTAACATTAACCCTAACCCTCACCTTAACCCTCACCCTTAACATTACGCTAAACCTAAACCTAACCCTAACCCTGACCCAAACCGTCACACTAACCCTAAACCTAACCCTCACCCTCACCCCCACCCCAAACCTTACCTTTACCCTCACCCTCACACTAACACTAACGCAAACCCTAACCATCACCCTAACCCTCAACCTAACCCTAATGCAAACCCTAACACTCACCCCACCATAACCCTCACCCGATCCCTTATGCTCATGCTAACCCTAACCCTAATCCTCATACGAAACATAACCCTCACTCAATCCCTAAACCTACCGCTCAGCCTAAACCTCACCCTAACCCTAACCCTAACCTTAATCCTCACCCTATCCTTATCCCTAATCCTAACCCTCACCCTCACCCTAGACCACACACTAACCCTAAACGTAACACTCACCCTAACCCTAACCCTCACCCTCACCCTAGACTTCACCCTCACCCTAACCTTCACCCTCACACTAACCCTATCCCTAACCGTCACCCTAAACCTCACCCTAAACCTAACCCTAACCCTTACCCTCACCTGAACCCTAACCCTCAACCTAACCCTAACCCTCCCACTAAACTTAACCCTCATCCTTACCCTAAATCTACCCCTCAGCCTAACCCTCACCCTAACCCAAACCGATATACTAATCCTCAACCTATCCCTAAACCTAACCCTTACCCTCAACTTAACCCTAACCCTCACCCTAATCCTAACCCTAACCCTCACCCTAACCCTAAACCTCATCCTCACCCTAACCCTCACCCTAATCCTAACCCTAACCCTCACCCTAAACGTAACCCTAACATTAACCCTCTCCCTAAGCCTCACCATAACCCTAACCCTAAACCTGAGCCTCACCCTCACCCTAACCCTAACCGTCACACTAAACCTAACTCTCACCCTTACCCTAACCCTCACACTAACCCTAACCCTAAGCCTAACCCTCACCCTCACCGTAATCCTCACCATAATCCTTACCCTCACCCTCACCCTTACCCTCACACTAACCCTAATCCTCAACCTAACCCTAACCTTAACCCTCACCAACACCCTAACACTCACCCTCACCCTCACCTTCACACTAACGCTAACGGACACCCTAAGCCTCACCCTAACCCTAATGCTCACCCGAACCTTAAAGCTAACCCTCAAACTCACCCTCACCCTAACCCTAACCCTAACGCTAACCCTCACCCTGACCCTAACGCTAACCCTAACATTCACCCTCACCCTAAACCTCACCCTAACTCTAACCCTAACACTCAAAATAACCTAACTCTCACACTAAACCTAACCCTACCCCTCAGCCTAACCCTCACAATCCTAAACCTAAATATCAACCTAACCCTAACCCCCATTCTAAACTTCACCCACACCCTAGACTTCACTCTAACACTAACCCTAACCCTAACCCTAACCCTCACACTAATCCTAACCCTCAACATAACACTAACCCTCACCCTGAACCTAACCCTAACCCTAACCCTAACCCTAACCCTAACCCTAACCCTAACCTTCACCCTCACCCTAACCCTAACCCTAACCTCAACCCTCACCCTAACCCTAACCCTAACCCTCATACTAAACCTAACCCTCACGCTAAACCTAACCCTACCACTCAGCCTAACCCTAACCCTAAACCTAAACCTTACCCTATCCCTAACCCTAACCCTTACCCTCACCCTCACCCTAGCCTTCACCCTAACACTAACACTAACCCTAAAACTAACCCTCACCCTAACACTCAAGCTAAACCTAACCCTCACTCTCACCCTAACCATCACCCTAACCCTTACGCTCACCTTAACCCTAACCATAACCCTAGCCCTAATACTAACCCTAAACCTCACTCTGACCCTCAACCTAAATCTAAACCTAACCCGAAACCTCACTCTCACTCTCAACCTCACCCCAAACCCAACAATAACCCTAACCCAAACCCTAACCCTCACTCCAACACTAACCTTAACCCTAACAGCAACCCTTACACTGAACCCAACCCTACCCCTTAGCCTAAACGTGACCATAACCGTAAGCTATCCCCAATCCTCTCCCTATCCATAACCCTAAACCTAACCCTCAACATCAAATTAGCCCTCACCTTAATGCAAACCCTAAACCTAACACTCACCCTAACCCTATCACCCGAAACCTAACCCTCACCCTAACCCTAAACCTAACCCTCACCCTAACCGTAACCCTAACCCTAAACCTCACCCTTTGCCTCACCCTTAGACTAACCCTAACCCTAACCCTAACCCTAACCCTACCCCTAACCCTCACGCTTACCCTCACCCTAATCCTTACCCTCACAATATCCCTCACCCTAACCATAAACCTAACCCTCACCCTCACACTAAGCCTCACTCTAACCCTTAACTCCACCCTAAGCCTAAGCCTAACCCTAACCCTCACCCTAATCATAACCCTACCCCTCACACAAAACTTCATCCTAACCCTAACCCTAACACTCACCCTAACCCTAACCCTACCCCTACCCCTACCCCTCACCCTAACCCAAACCCTCACCCTCACACTCACCCGCAGCCTAAACCTAACCCTCAACCTAACCCTAACCCTAATCCTAACCCTCAGCCTAACAATCACCCTAACACTCATCCCAATCCTAACCCTCAACCTCTCGCTAACCCTCACCCTTACCAAATCTAACCCTCACACTAAACCTAAATTTCACCCTAACCTTAATCCTAACCCTCAACCTAAGCCTCAACTTAACCCTAACCCTAAACCTCACCCTAAACCTAACCCTAAGTCTAACCCTCACCCTCACCCTAGACCTCACCCTAAACCTAATCCTAATCCTAAATTTCACCCTAACCCTAACCTTCACCCTAAACCTAACCCTGAACCTCCCACTCACGCTCACCGTAACCCTCACCCTAACCGTAAACCTAACATTAATATTAACTCATACCCTAACCCTGACACTTATCATTACCCCAAACTTAAACCTAACCCTAAACCTGAGCCAAACCCTCACCCTAAACCTAACCCTAACGATCACCCTCACTCTCACCCTATCCCTCAGCCTAACCCTCACCCTAACCCTCACCCTAACCCTAATACTTACCATATCTCTAACCCTAACCCTCACACTCACCCTAGACCTCACTTTGACCCTTACCCTAAACCTAACCCTTTCCCTGACACTAACCCTCACCCTAACCCGAAACCTCCCACTAAACCTAACCCTCACCCTTACCCTAAACCTACACCTCAACCTAACCCTTAACCTAACCTAAAACCAAAACCTAATCCTCACATTATCCCTAACCTTAACCCTTACCTTCACCTTAACCCTATGCCTAAGCCTAACCTTAAACCTCAACCTCAATCTAGCCCTCACCCTAACTCTCACCCTGACACTAATGCTTACCCTAACACTAACTCTCACCCTAACCCTAACACTAACCCTCACCCTAACCCTCAACCTAACTGCAACCATAAAGCTAACCCTCAGCCTACGCCTCAACATTACCCTAACCCTAAACTTAACACTCACCCTCACCCTAACCCTCACCCTAAACCTTACCCTGACCATATCCCCCACCCTAAAACTAACCCTAAACCTAACCCTCACGCTAACCCTCACCCTAACCCTAAACCTCACCATTATCCTCACCCTAACCCTAACCCTCACCCTCACACTAACCCTAACCCTAACCCTAACCCTAACCCTAACACTCACACTAACACTAAACCTCATACTAACCCTAAAACTACCCCTCACCCTAAGCCTCATCCTAACCCTAACCCTAACCCTCACCCTAATCCTAACCTTAACCCTAACTCTAACCCACACCCTAACCCTCACATTCACCCAAACTCTCACCCTAACTGAACACTCACCCTCATCTTAAACATGACCCTAACCCTAACTCTGAGAGTAATCCTAACCCTAACCCTCACACTAACCCAAACCCTCATCCTAACCTTCACCGTCACCCTAATCCTCACCCTAAACATAACACTAACCCTTCCCTATCGCAAACCCTCACCCTCTCCCTCAACATAACCCTCACCCTAACCCTAACCCTCACCCTCACACTAACCCTAAGCCTAACCATAACCCTAACCCTAACCCTAACCCTAACACTCACACTAACACTAAACCTCACCCTAACCCTAAAACTACCCCTCACCCTAAGCCTCGTCCTAACCCTAACCCTCACCGTCAACCTAGCCCTCACACTAACCCTAACCCCAACCTTAACCCTAACCCTAAACCTAACCCTCAAAATCAGCCTCACACTCAAGCTCGCCCTAAACCTAATCCTAACCCTAATCCTAAGCCTAACCCTCACCCTCACAATCAAACTAATCCTAACCCTAAACCTCAACCTATCCCTAACCCTGACCCTCACCCTAAAACTCACCCTAACTCTAACATTAAACCTCACGCTCACCCTCATCCTAACCCTAACCCTAATCCTAATCCTAAACCTAACCCTCACACTCACCCTCACCATATACCTAACCATTACCTAACCTTCCCGCTCCCCCTCCCCCTCCAACTCACCCTCACCCTAACCCCATCAATAACACTAACCCTAACCCTAACATTAACCCTAAACCTCACCCTAGCCCTAATCCTCACCCTCACCCTCACCCAAACCCTTAGACTCACCCTAACACTAACCCAAACCCAAACCTCAAACTAACCCTAACCCTCACCCTAACCGTAACCCTACCCCTCACCCTAAGCCTCATCCTAACCCTAACCCTGACCCTCAACCTAACCCTCACCCTAACCCTCACCCTGTCGCTAACCCTCCCCATCACCCTAACCCTAAACCTCACCCACACCCTAATCCTCAACTTCACCCGAACTCTCACCCTAACCTAACCCTCACTCTCAACCTAAACATCACAGTTACCCTATCTCTGAGCCTAACGCTAATCCTAACCCTCACCCTAAACCAAACCCTCACCCTAACCATCACTGTCACCCTAATACTCAGACTAAACATAACTCTAACCATTCCTTAACCCAAAACCTCACCCTCTCCCTTACCCTCAACTTAACCCTCACCCTCAATCTAGCCCTCACCCTAACCCTCACCCTAACCTTACCTCTAAACCAAAACCTAACCCTCACCCTCACCCTCACTCTAACCCTAACCCTCACCTTAACCCTAACCCTCACCCTAACCCTAACCCTAACCCTAATACGAATCCTAACCCTAACCCTCACTCTCACCCTCACCCTAAACCTAACCCTAACCCTAAAACTCACCCTTACCTTCACCCTAACCCTAACAATAACCCTAACCCTAAACCTAACTCTAACCCTAACCCTCACCCTAACACTAACCCTAAACCTAACCCTCAAACTGAACCTAAACCTAAACCTCAGCCTAACCCTAACCCTCACCCTAACCCTAATCCTCTCCCTATCCCTAACCCTAACCATAACCCTCAACCTCAATCTAGACCTCACCCTATACCTAACACTAAACCTAACCCTCACCATAACCCTAACCCACACCCTAACCCTAAACTTATCCTGACCCTAACCCTCACCCTAACCCTAACCCTCAACCTAACCCTCACCCTAACCGTAATCCTAACCCAAAACCTCACCCTACCCCTCACCGTTACCCTAACCCTCACCCTAAACCATACCCTGACCCTATCCCTCACCCTAACCCTAACCCTAACCCTAACCCTCACGCTAACCCTCAAACTAACCATACAACTCACCATAACCCTCACGCTAATCCTAACCCTCATCCTAACACTAACCCTTACCCTAACCCTTAACCTCACCCTAACACTAACTCTAACCCTAACCCTCACACTAACCCTAACACTCACCCTAACCCTAAATCTACCCCTATACCTAAGCCTTATCCTAACCCTATCCCTAAATCTCACCCTAACGCTAAACCTAACCGTAACCCTAACCCAAACCCTAAGTCTCACCCTCAATATAAATATAACCCTAACCCTAACTCTGAGCCTAACCCTAAACCTAACCCTCACCCTAATCCGAAACCTCACCCTAAACCTTACCCTCACACTAACCCTCACCCTAACACTAACTCTAAACCCCAACCCTCACCTCAACCCTCATCCTAACCCCAACCCTAACCCTAATCCTAACACTAAACCTCACCCTCACCCTAACCCTAACCCAAACCCTAACCCTCACACTAAACCTATCCCTCACACTAACCATAACCCTACCCCTCAGCCAAACCCTCACCCTCAACCTAACCCAAACCCTAAACCTCACCCTATGCATAACCCTAACCCTTACCCTCACCCCCACACTAGCCCTCACCCTTACACTAACACTAACCCTAACCCTCACCCTAACCATCACCCTCACCGTAACAGTAACCCTCACACTCAACCTAACCCTCAGCCTAAACCTAACTCTAACATTAATCCTAACCCTAAACATCGCCCTCACCCTAACACTAACACTAAACCTAACCATAACCCTAACAGTCAACCTAACGCTAACGCTAACCCTAACCCTCACCCTCACCCTAAACCTCATCAAAACCCTTACCAGAACCCTAACCCGAACCCTAAATCTAACCCCAACCCTCACACTAATCCTAAACCACACCATAACCCTAATCTTAAACCTCACCCTAACCCTCACCTTAACACTAACACTAACCTTAACCCTAAACCTCACCCTCAGCCTAAACCTCACTGTCACCCTAACCCTCACCCTAATCTTAACTCTCACCCACACCCTAACTCTCACCCTCACTCCAACCCTCACCATCACCCTAACACTCACCCTCACCCTAAACATCATCCTAACAATAAGCCTCACCCAAACCTAGACCTACCCTCACCCTCAGCCTAAACCTAACCCTAACCCTAACATTAACCCTCACACTAACCCTAACCCTAATATTAACCCTAACCCTCACCCTAACACTAACCTTAATCCTAACCCTCAACTTCATGCTAACCCTCACCCTAACCCTAAACCTAACCCTCACACTAACCCTCACCCTAACACTTACTCTAACTCTAACCCTCACTCTCACCCTAACCCTCACCCTAACCCTTACCGTCACCCTAACCCCAACCCTAACCCTAACTCTACCCTCACACTAAACCTAACCTTCACCCGAACCCTAACCCTAACCCTCAACCTAACCCTCACCCTAACCCTAACACTAAACTTCACGCTAACCCTCACCCTAGCCCTAAATCTAACCCTCACACTAACCCTCACCCTAACACTCACTCTAACCCTAACTCTCACTCTCACCCTAACCCTCACCCAAACCCTTACCCTCAACCTAACCCTAACCCTAACTCTAACTCTAAACCTCACACTAAACCTAAACTTCACCCGAACCCTAACCCTAGCCCTCAACCTAACCCTCACCCTAACCCTAACCCTAAGCCTCTCCCTAACCCAAACACTAACCCTAACCCTCACCCTCAACCGAGCCCTCACCCTAAACCTAATCCTAACCCTAACCCTCACTCTAGCCCTAAACTTCAGCCTAACCCTCATTCTCACCCCCACCCTAAACCTCACCCTAAACCTAACCCTAACATTAACCCTCAGCCTCACCCGAACTCTCACCCTTAAACTAACCCTAAACCTAACCCTAACCCTAACACTGACCCTAATACTCACCCTAACCCTAACTATAACTCTCACCCTCAACCTCACTCTAACCTCACCCTCATCCTAACCCTCACCCTAACCCTTACCCTCACCGTAACCCTAACCTTAATCCTAACCCTAACCCTCAACCTAACCCTAACCCTAACCCTAACCCTAACCCTAACCCTCAGACTAAACCTAAACCTCATGCTAACCCTAACCCTATCCCTCAGCCTAACCCTCACCCTCACCCTAACCCTAACCCTAAACCTCAACCTATCCATAAACCTGACCCTTACCCTCACCCTCACACTAGCCCTCACCGTGATACTAACAGTTACCCTAACCCTCACCATTAACGTCACTCTCACCCTAACAGTAACCCTCACCCTCACCTTCACCCTCAGCCTAAACCTAACCCTATCACTAATCCTAACCCTAAACCTCACCCTCAGCCTCACCCTAACTCCAAACCTAACCATAAACCTAACCCTCACCCTAACGCTAATGCTAACCCTAACCCACACTCTCATGCTAAACGTCACCAAAACCCATACCCTCACCCAAACCCGAAACCTAACCCTAACCCCAACCCTCACACTAATACAATCCCTCATCCTAACCCTAATCCTAACCCTCACATTAACCTTCAACCTAACACTAACCCTAACCCTAACCCTCACCCTCACCCTAACCCTAATCCTCAACCTCAGCCTAACCCTCACTGTCACCATAACATTCAACCTAATCTTAACCCTCAGCCACACCCTAACTCTCAACCTCATCCCAACACTCACCCTCACCCTAACCCTAACCCTCACCCTAAACATCAACCTAACCATAAGCCTCACCCTAACCCTAAACCTAACCCTTACACTAACCCTAACCCTTACCCTAACCCTCACCCCCACCCTAATCCTCTCCATATACCTAACCCTAACCCTAACCCTCACCCTCACCCTCATCCTCACCCTAAGCCTCACGCTCACCCTAACCCTCTCGTAACCCTAACTCTAACCCTATCCCTAACCCTCATCCTCACAGTCAGCCTAATAATAACCCTAATGCAAATCCTACCCCTAACCCTCCCCCTCACCCTTACCCTAACCCTAAACTTAACCCTCACCCTAACTCTAACCCTATTATTAACCCCAACCCTCACCCTAACCCTCACCCAACACTAACCCTAACCCCAACCCTCACACTAATCTTAACCCTCACCATAACCCTAAACCTAACTCTCACACTAACTCTCACCCGAACACTGATTGTAACCCTAACCTCACTCTCACCCTAACCCTTACCCTAACCCTTAAGGTCAGAATAACCCTAACCCTAACCCTAAATCAAACCCTCACACTAAACCTAACCTTCACCCGAACCCTAACCCTACCCCGAACCCTAACCCTCAACCTAGCCCCATCCTTGAACCTCACCCTAACCCTAACACTTACCCTAACCCTCACCCTCGACTTAGCCCTCACCCTAAACCTAATCCTAACCCTAAAACTCACGCTAACCCTAACCTTCACCCTAAGCCTCAACCTCACCCCCACACTAATCCGCACCCTAAACCTAACCCTAACATTAACCCTAACCTTCAACCTAACCCTCACCCTTACCCTAACGCTAAACCTAAACCTAACCCTAAACCTGACCCTAATTCTCACCCTAACCCTAACCTTAACACTCACACTCCCCCTCACCTAAACCTCATCCTCACCATAACGCTAACCCTAATGCTTACCCTCACACTAAATGTAATCTTCATAATAACCCTTATCCTACCCCTCAGCCTAACTCTCACCCTAACCCTAACCATAACCTTAAGCCTCACACTATCCCTAACCCTCACTCACTCACCCTCACCCTAGCCCTCACCCTAACACTGACCCTAACCCTAACCCTAACCCTAATCCTCAACTCACTCTAAACGTAAACCTCACCCTCACCCTAAACGTAACCCTCAACCTCACCCTCACTCTCACCCTCAGCCTAAACCTAACCCTAACACTAATCCTAACCCTAACACTCACCCTCACCCTCAAGAAAACTCTAACCTTAACCCTAAACCTAAACCTCACCCTAATCCTAACGATAACCCTAACCCTCACCCTCACCCTAAAACTCACCCAAAACCTTAACCTCACCCTAACCCTTACCCGCACCCTAACGCTAACCCTGACACTAAACTGAAAACAAACCCTAACCCTAAACATACCCCTCACCCTAACCCTCATGCTAATCCAAAACCTAACCCCAACCCTCACCCTAAACCTAAACCTAACCCTTACCCTCACCCTCACCCTCAGCCTAACCCTAATCCTAACCCTAACCCTCACCCTCCACCTAACCCTAACTCTAACCCTAACCCTAACCCTAACCCTCACCCTCATCCTAAACCTCACCCTAAACATTTCCCTCACCCTAAACCCAATGCTAACACTAGCCCTCCCGATAACCCTAACCCTAATCCTCATCCTCAACATAAACCTAACCCTAACCATAAACCTCACACTAAACATAACCCTCACATTACTCTAGCCCTTACCATAACCCTAACCATAACCCTAACACTCACCCTCACCCTAATCCTCACCCTAAACCTTATCCTCACCCTCAACCTTACCCTCAAACTCAACCTAAACCTCAACCTAACCCTAACCCTAACCCTCAACATCACCCTCACCCTAAGCCTAACCCTAACACTAACCCTAAACCTAAACCTCACCCTAAATGTAACCCTAACATTAACCATAACACTCATGCTAACACTCACCTTAACACTAAACCTAACCCTAACACTCACCCTCACGCTAACCCTCACCCTAACCTTTACCCTCACCCTAACCCTAACCCTCACACTAAACATAACCCTCACCCTAACCCTTACCTTAACCCTAACCTTCACCCTCACCCTAACCATAAACTTAAACCTAACCGTCACCCTAACCCTCACCCTCAACCTAACCATAAACCTAAACCTCATCCTCACCCTAACACTCACCCTCAACCTAACCCTAACCATAATCCTAACCCTCACACTAACCCTAACCCTCACACTAACCTTTACCCTACCCTTCAACTGAACCCACATCCTAAACCTAACCTTAATCCTAACGCTCATCCTAACCCTAACCGTGACCCTCACCCTCACCTTCACCCTAAACCTAAACCTACCCCTCACCCTAACCGTCATCCTCACCTTAAACATAACCCTAACCCTCACCCTCAACCTCAACCTAACCCTAACCCTCACCCTAAATCTTACCCTCACCCTACCCTAACCCTAACACTAACCCGAACCCTCACCCTAAACCTAACACTCACCCAAACCCTAACCCTAACACTAACCTGAATTCTCACGTTAACACTCACGCTCACCCTAATCCTCTCCCTAACCTTAACACCAACCCTTACCCTAACCATAACCCTCACCCTCACCCTCACCCTCACCCTAACCCTAACCCTAACCCTCACCCTCAACCTCACCCTCACCCTCAGACTCACCCTAACTCTAACCTTAACCCTACCCCTCAGATTAACCCTCACACTAACCCTAACCCACACCCTCAACCTGACCCAAATCCTTACCCTAACCCTTAGCTTAACCCTCCCCCTCACTCTAACCCTCATCCTAACCCTTACCCTCACCCTAACCCCAAACCTAACGCTAAGCCTAACACTCAACCTAACCTAACCCTAAAACTAAACCTAAACCTCACCCTAACCCTCACCATAACAATAACCTTAAACCTAAAACTAAACCTAATCCTCACCCTAAAATTCACCATAACCCTAAACCTAAACCTAACCCTCACCCTCACCCTAACCCTCACGTTTACACTAATCCTCTACCTAACCCTAACCCTAACCCTTACTCTAACCATCACCCTCACCCTCACCCTAAACCTAACCCTAACCCTAATTCTAACCCTCACCCTCAACCTCACCCTCACCTTCAGCCTCACCCTAACTCTAATCCTAACCCTACCCCTCAGCTTAACCCTCACCCTAACCCTAACCCTCAGCCACAACCTGACCCAAATACTTATCCTATCCTTAGCCTAACCCTCACCCTCACCCTCAGGCTCTCCCTAACACTTACCCTCACCCTAACCCAAAACCTAACTCTCACACTAACCCTAAAACTCACCCTAACCCTAACACTAACACTAAACCTAAACCTTAGCCTAACCCTCACCCTAACAATAACCGTAACCCTAACACTAACTCTAATCCTCACCCTACCATTCACCTTAACCCTAACCGTAAACTTAACAGTCACCCTCATCCTAAACCTCACCCTAACCCTTATCCTCACCCTACTCTAACCCTAACACTTACCCTAACTGTCACCCTAACCGTAACACTCACCCAAAATCTAAGCCTAATCCTAAACCTCACCCTCACCCAAAACCTCTCCCTAAGGCTAACCCTAACCCTAACTCTCACCCTCACCCTAACCCTAACCTTAACCCTCACCTTCACCCTCACCCTAACCCTAAACCTACCACTGTCCTTAACCCTCATCCTAACCCTAACCGTAAGCCTAACATTAACCGTAACACTAACCCTAACCCTTATCCTCACACTCACACTCATCCTCAGCCAAACCTTAACAATCACCATAACCCGTACCCTCACACTACCCTAACCCTAACCCTAACCCTGACCCTAACCCTAAATCTCACCCTTACCCTAACCCTAAAACTAACACTAACCCTAACCCTAACCCTAACCTAACCCTCACCCTAACGCTAACCCTCATCCACACCCTAATCCTTATACTCACCCACTCACCCTCACACTAACCCACACCCTCACCATAAACATCACCCTAACTCTAACCCTCACCCAAACCCTAAACCTAACCCTAACTCTCAAACTCATGCTCACCCTAATCCTAACCCTAACCCTAACCCTCACATAACTCTAAAGCTAACAATAACCCTAACCCTAACCCTAAACCTCACCCTAACCATAACCCTAACCCTCACCCTATTCCTCACCCTAACCCTAATCCTAATCCTAACCCTCACCCTCACCCTCACCCGAACCCTCAACCTCAACCTCACTCTCACCCTAATACTATCCCTAACCCTCAACCTCACCCTAAACCTAAACCTAACCCTAACCCTCACCCAAACCCTCACCATACCCCTAATACTAATCCTATCACTCACGATCACCATAACCCTCATCTGAACCCTTACCCTCACCCTAACCCTAACCCTAACCCTAAACCTCACACTAAACCTAACCCTCACCCTAAAACTAATCTTAACCCTAACCCTCTCACTAAACCTAACCCTCATGCTAACCCTAACCCTACACCTGAGCCTAACCCTAATGCTAAACCTCACCCTATCCCTAACCCTAACCCTAACCCTCAACCTCACCCTAGCCCTCATCTAACAATAACCCTAATCCAAACCCTTACCCTCACCCTAACACTCAACCTAACCCTAACCGTAAACCCCACCCTCCTACTAACCCTCACTCTAAACAAAACCCTAACTCTCACCCTAATCCTACGGATCATCATAAGAATAACCCTTATCCTAACCCTCAACCTCACCCTAACCCTCACCCTAACCTTTGCCCTCAACCTAACCTAAACCAAAATTTCACCTTAATCCTCACCCTAACCCTAAACCTATCCCTCACCCTCACCCTAACGCTAAACCTTAGCCTAATCCTAACCCTCACCCTATGATTAACCCTAACCCTAAACCTAACCCTCACCATCACCCTAATCCTAACCCTAAAGCTCACCCTCACCCTCAACCTCAACCTATCACTAACCCTAACCATAACCCTCACCCTCA
Organism: Dipodomys merriami; assembly: GCF_024711535.1. Lineage (NCBI taxonomy): Eukaryota > Metazoa > Chordata > Mammalia > Rodentia > Heteromyidae > Dipodomys > Dipodomys merriami. The sequence continues at coordinate 9,245,111 of NW_027206024.1, forward strand.
CACTAAACCTAAGCTAACCCTAACCCTCAGCCTAACTCTAAAGCTAACAATAACCCTATACATAATCCTAAACCTAAACCTCACCGTAAAATTAACTCTAACCCTAACCTTCACGCTAACCCCAAACAAAACCCTAACACTCACCCTAACCCTAACCCTAATCCTCAACCTCAACATAAACCTAACCCTAACCCTAACCCTCACACTAAACCTATCCCTCACCCTCACACTGTAACCCTAACCCTCACTCTCACCCTCACCCTAATCCTCACCCTAAACCTTACCCTCACCCTCACCCTTACCCACAAACTAAACCTAAACTTCAACCTAACCCTAACCCTAACCCTCACCATCACCCTCACCCTAAACCTAATCCTAAACTTAACCCTAACCCAGACCCTCAACCTAACCCTAACCCTCACCCTAACCCTAACCCTCACCCTAACACTTACCCTCACTTACCCTCACCCTAAACCTAACCCTAACCCTCACACTAACCCTAACCCTCACCCTAACCCTAACCCTCACCCTAACCCTAACCATAATCCTAACACTAACCCAAAACCTCACCCTAACCCTAAAACTAAGCGTTACCCTAACCCTCAACCTAAACCTCACACTAACCCTATCTCTAACCATAACCATAAACCAAACCCTAGAACTCACCCTAACCCTAACTCTTATCCGCAGCCTCACTAATATCCTAAAGCTCACCTTCACCCGAACTCTCACCCTCACCCTAAAACTCACCCTTACCCTAAACCTCACCCTAACGCTAACCCTCAGCCTAATCCTAACCCTAACACTCACCCTGACCAAAAGCCTCACCCTACCCGTTACTGTCACCCAAATTCTCACCCTAAACCTAAACTAACCCAAACCCTCACCCTCACCCTAAACTTCACCCTCACCCTAGCCCTCACCCTCACCCTAACCCTAACATTAACACTTAAACTAAACCTAATCCTCACCCTCACCCTCACCCAAACCCTCACCCTAACCCTAAACCTAACACTAACCCTCACCCTAACACTCACCCTTACACTTACCCTCACACTCACACTCACCCTCACCCTAACCCTAACCCTAACCCTCACCCTAACCCTCTCCGTACCCCTCACCCTAATCCTAACACTCACCCTCACACTCAACCTCACCCTCACACTAACCCTACCCCTCAGCCTCAGCCTCACCCTCACCCTAACCCTCACCCTAACACTAATGCTAAAACTAATCCTCACCCTAAACCTAACTCTAAACCTAACCCTCACCCTCACCCTCAGCTAACCCTCACCCTGACTCTAACCCTAACGCTCACCCTACCCCTCACCCTAAAGTTAACACTAACGCTCATCCTAAATCTAACCCTAACCCTAACCCTAACCCTCACCCTAACCCTAACCCTCACCCTAAACCAAACCCTAACCCTCACCCTCACCATAACAACAAACCTAACCCTAAACTTCACCCTAACCCTAAACCTAACCCTAACTCTAACCCAAACCATCACCCTCACCTTAAACCTCACCCTAAACCATACCCTCACTCTAACCCTAAACCTAAACCTAACTGTCCCACTAATCCTAACCCTCAACCAAACCGTAACCCTAACCCTCACCGTCACCCTAACCCTCACGATCAACCTAACGCTCACCCTAACCCTAATCATCACCCACACCCTAGCCCTAACCATCATCCACACCCTAACCCTCACCCAAACCTTCACCCGAACACGAACCTGAACCCTCACCCTAACCCTCACCCTGACACAAACCCTCACTGTAACCCTCACTGTCACCCTAATCCTCACCCTAAAAATAACCATAACATTTAACTAAACCAAACCCTCACCCTCACCCTCACCGGAAACCCCAGCCTCAAGCTATCCATAACCCTAACAATACCCCTCACCCTAACCCTCACCCTCACCCTAACCCTAACCCACACCCTCACCCTAACCCTCACCATCACCCTAACCCTCCCCCTAACACTGTCTCACCCACACCCTAACCCTCACCCAAAACCTCACCCTCACCCTAACACTAGCCCTCACCCTAACTCGAACCCTAAACTTAACCCTAATATTAAACCCAACCCTAACCCTAACCCTCACCCTCACCCTAACCCTAACCCTCAACTAACCCTCACTATAAAGCTAACCCGCACCTTAAACCTAGCCCTCACCTGCACCCAAACCCTAACCCTATCCCTCACCCTACCCCTCACCCTAAACCTAACCCTAACCCTAACCCCCACCCTCTCCCTAGCCCTCACCCTAACACTTACCCTCACCCTAACCCTCACAAGACCCCTAACCCTTACCCTAACACTAACCCTCCCCCTCCCCCTCCCACTCACCCAAACCCTAACGCTAACCCTAACCGTCATCCTAACCTTAAGCCTAACCCTCAACATCACCCTAACCATTACCCTCACCCAAACACTCACACGCTAACCCTCACCCAAAACCTCACACTAAACGAACCCTCACCCTAAACCTAAGCCTAACCCTAACCCTAACACTAATCCTAAGCCTAACCCTCACACAAAACCTAAACCTAAACCTCACCCTCACACTCACCCTAACACGTACCCTAACCCTAAACCTCACCCTATCCCTAACCCTCACCCTCACCCTAGCCCTAGGCCGAACACTGACCCTAACCCTAACCATCAACCTAACCCTCACCTCACCCTAAACGTAACCCTCACCCTAACCCTAACCGTAACCCTCAACCTCACCCTCACCCTCACCCTCAGCCTAAACTTAACCCTAACAATAATCCTAACCCTAACCCCCACCCACAACCTCAAACTAACTCTAACCTTAACCCCAAATCTAAACCTCACCCTAATCCTAACGCTAACCCTAACCCTCACCCTCACCCTAAACCTCACCAGAACCCTTACCCTCATCCTAACCGAAACCTAAACCTAAGCCTAACCCTCACACTAATCGTAACCCTCACCCTAACCCTAATCCTACACCTCACCCTAACCCTCACCCTAATACTGACTCTAACCCTAACCATCACCCTAACACTAACCCTAATCCTCAACCTCACCCCAACCCTCATTGTCACCCTAACCCTCACCCTATTCCTAACTCTAACTCACACACTAACTCTCATCCTCACATTAATCTTCAACCTCACCCTAAATATCACCCTAACCTAACCCTAAACCTAACCCTAACCCTAACCTAACCCTAAACCTCACCCTCACCCTCACCCTCAGCCTCAGCCTAACCCAAATCCTAACCCTAACCCTCAGCCTCAACCTAACCCTAACTCTAACCCTATCCCTAACCTTAACCCTCACCCTCACCCTAAACATCACCCTAAATATTACCCTCACCCTAACGCCAATGCTAACCCTAACCCTCACCCTAACCCTAACCCTAATCCTCACCCTCAACATGAACCTAACCCTAACCCTAACCCTCACACTAAACCTAACCCTCAACCTTACCCTAACCCTTACCGTAACCCTAACCCTAAACCTAACCCTCACCCTCACCCTAATCATCACCCTAAACCTTACCCTCACCCTCAACCTTAACCTCAAACTAAACCTAAACCTCAACCTAACCCTAACCCTAACCCTCACAATCACCCTCTCTCTAAGCCTAACCCTAAACCTAACCCTAACCCGCACATTAACCCTAACCCTAACATTAACCATAACACTCACCCTAACCCTCACCTTAACACTAACCCTAACCCTAACCCTCAACCTCAAGCTAACACTCACCCTAACCCTTCCCCTCACCCTAACCCTAACCTTCACACTAAACATAACCCTCACCCTACCCTTACCCTAACCCTAACCCTCACCCTCACCCTAACCATAAACTTAACCCAACAGTCACCCTAACCCTAACCCTAAACCTAACCCTAATCCTCACCCTAACACTCACCTTCACCCTAACCCTAACACTAATCCTAACCCTCACACTAACCCTAACCCTCACACTAATCCTTACCCTACCCCTCACCCTAACCCACATCCTAAACCTAACCCTAATCCTAAGGCTCATCCTAACCCTAACACTCAACCGAAGCCTCACCCTCACCCGAACAATCACCGTAACCCTAAACCTACCCCTCAACCTACCCCTCATCCTCAACCTAAACCTAACCCTAACCCTCATAGTCAACCTCAACCTAACCCTAATACTCACCCTAAATCTTACCCTAACCCTACGCTAACCCTAACACTAACCCGAACCCTCACCCTAACCCTAACACTCACACAAAGTCTAACCCTAACACTAACCCTCACGCTCACCCTAAACTCACGCTAAACCTAACCCTAAACATAACCCTAAACATAACCCACACCCTAATCCCACCCTAACCCTAATCATAACCCTAACCCTCACCCTCACCCTAATACTCACCCTAACACCCTCAACCTAACCCTCACCCTCACCCTAACCGTAACCCTCACCCTCACCCTCACACTAACCCTAACCCTACCCTTCACCCTAACCCTAATCCTAACCCTTAACCTAACCATAACACTCATCATAACCCTAACCCTAACCCTAACCCTAACCCTCACCCTCAGGCTAACCCTAACCCTCACCCTACCCTAACCCTAACCCTAACCCTAACCCTCACCCTAACCCTAATAATCACCCTAACTGTAAACCTAACACTAACCCTAACCCTCACCCTAACCCTCACATTAAAACTAACCCTAACCCTAACTGTAACTCTCACCCTACACCTCACTCTAACCCTAACCCTAACCCTAAATCTCACCCTCACCCTAACACTCACCCTAACCATTACCTTCGCCCTAACCATCACCGTCACCCTAACCCTCAACATAAACCTAACCCAAACCCTAATCCTCACCCTCACCCTAACCATAACCCTAACCCTAACACACATCCTAATCCTCACCCTACCCTAAGCCTAACCCTAACCCTGTCGCTTACCCTAACCCTAACACTCAACCTAACTGTAACCTAACACGAAACCTAACCTCACCCTAACCCTCACACTAAAACTAAACCTAACCCTAACAGTAACCATCACCCTACCCCTCACCCTAACCTTAACCCTAACCCTAAATCTCACCCTCACCCTAACACTCACCCTAACCGTTACCCTCGCCCTATCACCCTCACCCTATACCTAACACAAACCCTAACCCTCACCCTTACCCTAAACATAACCCTAACAAAACCCTCACCCTAACACTCAACTTTACCCTAACTCTAACCCAAAACTTCACACTCACCCTAAACCTCACCCTAAACTTTACCCTCACCCTAACCCTAACACTAACCCTCACACTAATCCTAACCCTCACCCTAACCCTCACCCTAACACGAACACTAACCTAATCCTCACCTTAACCATAACCCTAACCCAACCACTCACTCTAACCCTCACATTCATCCTAAACCTCAACCTAACCCTAACCCTCACCCACATCCTAACCCTCACCTTAACCCTAAACCTAAACCTCACCCTAACCGTAAATCCAAACCTAACCCTCACCCTAACCCTTACCCTCAAACTAAACATAAACCTTAACCTAAACCTAACACTAACCCTCATCATCACACTTACCCTAACCTAAGCCTAAGCCTAACCCTAACCCCCACCATCACACATACCCTAAGCCTAACCCTAACTCTAACCCTAACCCTCACCCTAACCCTAAACCTCACCCTAAACCTAACCCTCACCGTAACCCTTACCCTCACACTAACCCTCACCCTAACCTAACCTTAACCCTCAACTTAAACCTCACCCATAACCTAAACCTAACCCTAACCTTCACCCTCACACTTAATCTTAACAGTCATCCTAACCGTAACCCTAACCCTAACACTACCCGAAACCGTCACACTAAACCTAACCATCACCCTAACCCTAAATCTAACCCTAACCCTCACACTACATGTAACCCTCACAATAACAGCATAACCCTAATCCTACCCCTCAGCCTAAACCTCACCCTAACCCTAGACCTCACCCTTACTCTAACCCTAACCTTAACCCTAACCCTAACCATAACCACAACCCTAACCCTCACCCTCACCCTTACCCTAACTCTCACCCTAACGCTAACCCACACATTAAACCTAGCCCTCACCCACACCCAAAACCTAACCCTAACTCTCACCCTAACCCTCACACTAACCCTAACACTAACCCTAACCCCCACCCTCTCCCTAAACCTCACCCTAAACCTTACTCTCACCCAAACCCTCACACTAACCCTAACCCTTACCCTAACACTAACCCTACACCTGCCCCTCACCCTCACCCAAACTCTAACGCTAACCCTAACCCTCATCCTAAACCTAAGCCTAACCCTCATCCTCACCCTAACCTTTACCCTCACCCAAACCCTCACACTCACGCTAACACTCACCCTCAACCAAAACATCACGCTAACCCTAACCCTAACCCTAACCCTAACCCTCACCCTAACCCTAACCCTCCCTCTAACCCTCAAACTCAACCTAATCCTCACCCTAACCATAACACTAACCCTGACCTAACCCCAACCCCCATCCTCACCCTAACCCAAACCCTCAACATATCCCTCACCCTAACCCTAAACCTAACCCTCTCCCTCACCCTCAAACTCACCCTCACCCTAAGCCTACCCCTAACCCTAAACCTAATCCTAACCCTAAAGTTCACGCTCACCCTCACCCTCACCCTAACCCTAACCATAACCATAACCATAACCATAACCCTAACCCAAACCCTCACCCTCACGGTAACACTCACCCTAACCCTTAACTTTACCATAATCCTCACCCTCACCGTCACACTCACACCTCACCCTAAACCTAACCCTCACTACACTTTAACCCGAACCCTCACCCAAACCCTCACCCTCACCCTAACTCTCAAAGTCACCCTAAACATCACCCTAACACTAAACCTCAACCTAACCCTAACGCTAACCTTCACCCTAACCATAATCCTCACCCTCACCCTAACCCTAAGCCTAACCCTAACCCTAACTCAAATCCTAAGCCTAACCCTCACACTAAACCTAACCCTAAACCTCACCCTCACACTCACCCTAACCCTAACCCTAACCCTCACCTTAACCCTAACACTCACCCTCACCCTAACTCTCAACCTCACCCTAAACATCACCCTAACCCTAACCCTTATCCTCACACTAACCCTAACCCTAAACCTAACCCTCAACCTAACCCTCACCCTAAACCTAACCCTAACCCTACCCCTCACCTTAACCTACCCCTACCCCTCACCTTAACCTACCCCTACCCCTAACCCTAACTCTAAACCTCACCCTCACCCTAAACCTCACCCTCACCCTAACCCTCACCCTCAAACTAACCAGCATCCTAAACCTAACCCTAAACCACACCCTCATCCTAACCCTCACCCTAAACCTTACCCTCCCCGTATCCAAAACCTTAACCCTAACCCTAACCCTCACCCTAACCCTAACCTTAACCCTTACCCTAACCATAACCCTAAACCTCACCCTATCCATATCCCTAACTCTTAACCTCACCCTCACACTAGCCCTCAACCTAACCCAAACACTAACCCTAACCCTCACCCTAACAGTAACCCTCACCCTCAGCCTAAACCTCACCCTAACCCTAATCCTAACCCTAAACCTCCCCCTCACCCTCATCCTAACTCTAAACCTAACCCTAACCATAACCCTTACCCTAACGCGAACGCTAACCCTAACCCTCAACCTCACCCTAAAACTCACCAAATCCTTACCCTCACCCTAACCTGAAACCTAAACCTAACCCCAACCCTCACACTAATCCTAACCTTCACCCTAAACCTAATCATAACCCTCACCCTAACCCTCACACTAACACTAACCCTAACTCTAACCCTAACCCTAATCCTTACCCTCAGCCTAACCCTCATAGTCACCATTACCCTCTCCCTAATCTTAACCCTCACCCACACCCTAACTCTCAACCTCACCCCAAACCTCACCCTCTCCCTAAACCTCACCCTCACCCTAAACATCATCCTAACCATAAGCTTCACGATAACCCTAAACCTAACCCTCACCCTAACCCTGACCCTCACCCTAACCCTTACCCCCACCCTAATCCTCTCCATAACCCCAACCCTAACCCTTACCATAAACCTAAAGCTCACCCTCACCCTCATCCTCACGCTAAGCCTCACGCTCACCCTAGCCCTCACCTAACCGTAACTCTAACCCTAACCCTAAGCCTCACCCTCACAATCAGCCTAATCATTACCCTAAAGCAAATCATAACCCTAACCCTCACCATCACCCTAACCCTAACCCTAACCTTAACACTCACTGTAACCTTAACCCTAACATTAACCCTAAACTTCACCCTAACCCTCACCCAAAACTAACCCTAACCCTAACCCTCAGGCTCAAACTTACCCTCACCCTAACAATAAAGCTAACCCTCACCCTAACCCTCACCCTAACTCTAACCCTCACTCTCACCCTCACCCTCACCCTAACCCTTACCGTCACAATAACCCTAACCCTAACCTTAACTCTAACCATTACACTAAACCTAACCTTCACATGACCCAAAACCTACCCCTCACCCTAACCCTCAACCTAGCCCTAACCTTTACCCTCACCCAAACCCTAACAATAACACTAACCCTCACCCTCAACCTAGCACTCACCCTAAACCTAATCCTAACCCTAACCCTCACCCTGACCCTAATCCTCACCCTAACCCTAAAACTAACCCCCACCCTCACCCTAACCCTCACCCCCAACCTAATCCTCTCCATAACCCTAACACTAACCATTACCATAACCCTCACCCTCATCCTCATCCTCACCCTAAGCCTCACGCTCACCCTAGCCCTCACCTAACTGTAACTCTAACCCTAACCCTAAGCCTCACACTCACAATCAGCCTAATCATAACCCTAACGCAAATCCTAACTCTAACACTCACCCTCACCCTAAATCTGACCCTAAGCTTAACACTCTCCGTAACATTAACCCTAACATTAACCCCATACCTCACCCTAACCCTCACCCAACACTAACACTAACCCTAACCCTCAGCCTCAAGATAACCCACACCCTAACAATAAACCTAACCCTCACACTAACCCTCACCCTAACCCTCACCCTAACCCTAACCCTCACTCTCACCCTCAACCTCAACCTAACCCTTACGTGACAATAACCCTAACCCTAACCCTAAGTCTAACCATTACATTAAACCTAACCTTCACACGAACCCAAATCCTACCACTCACCCTAACCCTCAACCTAGCCCTAACCCTAACCCTCACCCTAACCCTAACACTAAAACTAACCCTCACACTCAACCTAGCCCTCACCCTAAACCTAATCCTAACCCTAACCCTCACCATAACCCTAACCTTCACCCTTACCCTCAACCTCAACCCCACCCTCACCCCCACCCTAATCCTCACCCTAAACCTAACCCTAACATTAACCCTTACCATAACCCTAAACCTAACCCTAACCCTAACCCTGACACTAATTCTCACACTAACCCTAAACTTAACCCTCACCCTCACCCTCACATTTAACCTCACCCTAAACCTCACCCTCACCCTCACGCTAAACCTAACCCTAACCCTAACCATCACCCTAAGCCTCACCCTAACCCTAATGCTAAACCAAACGCTCACCCTCACCCTAACCCTCACCCGAAACCTTACCCTTACCATAACCCTAAACCTAACCCTCACACTAAACCTAAAGCTCACCCTAACTCTACCATTCAGCCTAACCCTGAACCTAAACCTAAACCTAACACTAGTCCGACACCTATCCCTAACCCTAACCCTTACCTTCTCCCTCACCCTAGACCTCACCCTAAAACTAACCCTAACCCTCATCCTATCCCTAACCCTCACCCAAGCCCTAACCCTCACCCTAACCCTTACCCTAAGCCTCAACCTAAACCTAACCCTCACCCTAAAACTAATATTCACCCTAAACCTCACTCTAACCCTAACCCTACACTTAACCCTCTCCCTCACCCTCACCCTCACCCTAAACCTTACCCTGACCCTCACCCTAACCCTAATGCTCACCCTAACCCTAGCCCTCACCCTAACTCTCACCCTCACTCTAACCCTCACTCTAACCCTAACCCTAACCTTAACCCTCCCCCTCCCCCTCCCCCTCCCCCTCACCCTTACCCTGACCCTATCCCTCACCCTAACCCTAATGCTACCCCTCAGGCTAAACTTCAACCTATCCCTAACCGTAACCCTAACCCTCACCCTAACCCTAACCCTAACCCTCAACCTAAACCTAACTCTCAACCTAATCCTCACCCTCAACCTAATCTTCTGGCTCACCCTAAACCTAACCCTTAGTTAACCGAAACCCTCACCCTCAGCCTCACCCTAACTCTAACCTTAACCCTACCCCTCAGACTAACCCTCAACATAAAACTAACCCTCACCCACAACCTGACCCAAATCATTACCCTAACCCTTAGCCTAAACCTCAACCTCACCCTAACACTCACCCTAAGCCTTAACCTCAACCTAAACCAAAACCTAACTCTAACCCTAACTCTCACACTAACCCTAACACTCACCCTAAAACTAACCCTAACACTAAACCTAAACCTTACCCTAAACCTCACCTTAACCATTACCCTAACCCTAACCCTCACCCTACCACTCACCATAACCCTAACCCTAAGCCTAACACTCACCCTCACCCTAAACCTCACCCTAACACTTATACTCTCCCTACTCTAACCCTAAACCTAACACTAACCCTCACCCTAACCCTAACACTCACCCAAACCCTAAGCTTAACACGAACCCTAACCCTCACCCTAACCCTCACTCCAACCTTAACCCTAACCTTAAACCTCTCCCTCACCCTCACTCTCACCCTAATCCTTACCATGACCCTATCCCTCACCCTAACCCTAAACCTAACCTAACCCTAACCTTCACCCTAACACTAACTCTATCCCTCACGCTAAACCTCAACCTACCCATAACCCTAACCCTAACCCTCACCCTAACCTTAACCATAACCCTCAACCTAAACCTAACTCTCAACCTAATCCTCACCCTCAGCCTAATCCTCTGGCAAACCCTAAACCTAACCCTTACTTAACTGAAACCCTCACTCTCAGCCTCAACCTAACTCTAAACCTAACCCTACCACTCAGCCTAACCCTCAACCTAACCCTAACCCTCACCCTCAACCTGACCCAAATCCTTGCCCTAACCCTTAGCCTAACCCTCAACCTCACCCTAACCCTCACCCTAACCCTTACCCTCACCCTAAACCAAAACTTAAACCTAACCCTAACTCACACACTAAACCTAACACTCACCCTAACACTAACCCAAACACTAAACCTAAACCTCACCCTAACCATAACCCTAACCCAAACCCTAAACCTCACCCTACCACTCACCCTAACCCTAACTCTAAACCTAACCCTCACCTTCACCGTAACCCTTACCCTCACACTAACTCTCACACTAACCCTAACCTTAACCCTCACCTTAACCCTCACTCTTAACCTAACCCTAACCTAACCCTCAGCCTCACGCTCCCCTTAACCGTCAGCCTAAACCCAACCCTAACGCTAACACTAACAGAAACCCTCACACTAAACCTAACCCTCACCCAAACCCTAAACCTAACCCTAACCCTCACACTAAATGTAACCCTCACAATGACCCTAATCCTACCCCTCAGGCTAATCCTCACCCTAACCCTAAGCCTCACCCTATCAGTAACCCTAACCCTAACACTCACCCTCACCCTAGCACTCACCCTAACACTGAACCTAACCCTAACGCTCACCCTAACCCTCCCCTCACCCTAAATGTAACCCTCAACCTCATGCTAACTGTAACCCTCACCCTAACCCTAACCCTCACCCTAAACCAAACCCTAAACCTCACCCTCAGTCTAACCCACACTGTCACCCTAACCCTCACCCTAATCTTTACTCTCACCCACACCCTAACTCTCACCCTCACCCCAACCCTCACCCTCACCCTAACACTCACCCTCACCCTCAGCCTGACCCTAACAATCACCCTAACCCTAACACTCACACTAACCCTAACCCTAACACTAACCCTAACCCTAACTGTAAACCTTACCCTAACCCTAACCCTAACCCTAGCCCTACCCCTCACCTTACCCTCCCCCTCCCCCTAACCCTCACCCTAACCCTCAACCTCAACCTACCTAGCATCCTAACCCTAACGCTAAACCACACCCTCATCCTAACCCTCACCCTAACCCTTAAACTCCCCGTATCCAAAAACTTAACCCTAACCCTAACCCTCACCCTAACCCTAACCTTAACCCTTACCCTAACCCTAACCCTAAACCTCACCCTATCCATAACCCTAACTCTTACCCTCACACTAGCCCTCACCCTAACACTAACACTAACCCTAACCCTCACCCTAACCGACACCCTCACCCTAACAGTAACTCTCACCCTCAGCCTAAACCTAACCCTAACACTAATCCTAACCATAAACCTCACCCTGACCCTCAATCTAACTCTAAACCTAACCCTAAACCTAAAACTCATAATAACGTGAATTCTAACCCTAACACTCAACCTCAACCTAAAGCTCATGAAAACCTTTACCCTCAACCTAGCCCGAAAACTAACCCTAACCCCAACCCTCACACTAATCCTAAACCTCACCCTAACCCTAATCCTAACCATCACCCTAACTCTCACCCTAACACTAACCCTAACTCTAACCCTCACCCTAACCCTAACCCTAATACTCACCCTCAGCCAAACCCTCATAGTCACCATAAAACTCACCATAATCATAAACCTCACCCACACCCTAACTCTCACCCTCACCGCAAACCTCACCCTCACCCTAAACCTCACCCTCACCCTAAACATCATCCTAACCATAAGCCTCACCCGAACCCTAAACCTAACCCTCATTCTCACCCTAACCCTCACCCCCACCGTAATCCTCTCCATAAACCTAACCCTCACCCTCACCCTCACCCTCAACCTCACCCTAAGCCTCACACTCACCCTAGCCCTCACCTAACCGTAACTCTAACCCTAACCCTAAGCCTCACCCTCACACTCAGCCTAATCATAACCCTAACGCAAATACTAACCCTAACCCTCACCCTCACCCTAACCCTAACCCTAACCTTTACCCTCACCGTAACCTTAACCCTAACATTAACCAAAAACCTCACCCTAACCCTCACCCAACACTAACCCTAACCCTAACCCTCAGCCTAAAGCTAACCCACACCCTAACAATAAACCTAACCCTCACACTAACTCTCACCCTAAAACTCACCCTAACCCTAAACCTCACTCTCACCCTAACCCTCACCCTAACCCTTACCGTCGCAATAACCCTAACCTTAACCCGAACTCTAACCATTACACTAAAGCTAAACTTCACACGAACCCAATCCCTACCCCTCACCCTATCCCTCACCCTCACCCTAACCCTAAACCTTAGATTAACACTAACCAAAACCCTCAGCCTAAGTCTAACCCTAACCCTAACCCTAATTTTCACCGTCACCCTATTCCTAAACCTAACCCTCACCCTCACCCTTACCCTCAACCTAACACTAACCGTAACTCTATCCCTCACCTCAACCTCACCCTCACCCTAACCCTAATCCTAACCCCAACCCTCACACTAACTCCAACCCTAACCCAAACCTAACCCTCCACTAAGCCTAACCCTAACCCTAAAACTTACCCTAATCCTCACCCTCACCAGAAACCAAACCCTAAACCTAACCCCCACCCTCACCCTAACCCTAACCCTCACTCTAACCCTAACACTAACCTTAACCTCACACTCACCCTAAACCTCACCCTAACCGTTATACTCACACTAACCCTGAACCTAATTCTAAACTTACCCCTCACACTAATCCTAACCCTAACCCTAACCCTAACCCTAAATTTCACCCTGACCCTCACCCTTACCCTAACCCTAACCCAAACCCTCACCCTAACCTTAACCCTAATGCTAACCCTCACCCTCACCCTAACCCTCACCGTCACCCTAACCCTCACCCTAATCCTAACACTCAACCACACCCTAAACCTCACCCTCATCCGAACCCTCACCCGAACCTTAAAACTTAACATCACCCTAAAACGAACCCTCAACCTAACCCTAACAATAACCCTCACCCTCACCCTCACCGTTATCCTTAGCCTAACCTTCACCATAACCCTAATCGTAACCCTCACCCTTACCCTAACCCTAACCCTAACACTCAACCTAACCCTAACCCTCACCCTCACCCTAACCCTAACGCTCAACCTCACTCTAACCCTCACCCTCACCCTAACCATAACCCTAAAACTCACCCTAACCCTAACCCTCACCCTCACCCTCAACCTCACCCTAAGACTAATCCTAAACCAAACACTAACCCTAAACCTAAATCCCACACTCACCCTCACCCTTACATTAACCCTCACCCTAACCCTAACCCTTACCCTCACAATCACCCTAAACCTAATCCTAACCCTAACCCTCACCCTAACCTACTCCCTCACCCTAACCCTATCCTAACCCTAGCTAACCTAAACCTAACTGTCACCCTCATCCTAAGGCTAACCCTCACCCACACCCTACCCTTACCCTCACCGGAACAATCACCCTCACACTAACCCACACCCTCACTCTAAACAAAACCCTAACTCTAACCATCACCCTCACCCTAACCTTCAAACTTACCCTTACCCACACCCTAAACATGACTCTAACCCTACCCTAACGCTCACACTAAACCTAACCATCACCCTAACCCTAACACTAAGCCTAAACTTAACCCTCACCCCCAACTTCAACCTTATCCTCAGCCTAACCCTAACCCTAAACCTAATTCTAACCCTAACCCTCACCCTCATGCTCACCCTAAACCTAACCCTGACCCTCACATAACTCTAAAGCTGACAATAACCCTAACCCTAACCCTAATGCTGAACCTCACGCTAACCCTAACCTTAACCCTAAGTCTCACCCTAAACTTAAACTTAACCCTAAACCTCTCCCTAACCCTAACCCTAATCCTCAACCTCACTCTAACCCTAACCCTAAGCATAACCCTCACAGTAAAACTATCCCTCATCCTCACCCTAATCCTCACCCTAAATCTTACCCTCACCCTCACCCTTACCGTCACACTAACCCTAATCCTCAACCTAACCCTAAACCTAACCCTCACCATCAACCTCACCCTCAGGCTAACCCTAACACTCACTCTAATCCTAACCCTCACCCTCACCCTAACCCTCAACCTCACCCTCACCCGAACCCGAACCCTTAACCTCACCCTAACCCTAACCCTAACAGTAAACCTAACACTCACCCTGACACAAACCCTAACACGAACCCTAACCCTCACACTAAACCTAAACCTCAAGCTAAATCTAACCCTACCCCTGAGCCTAATACTCACACTAACCCTAACCCTAATCCTACACCTCACCCTATCCCTAACCCTAACCCTAAACATCAACCTCACCATAGCCCTCAGCTAACACTAAACCTAACCCTGCCCTCAACTTCACCATCACCCTAACCCTCAACCTAAACCTAACCCTCAACCACACCCTAACCCTCACCCTCACCAGAACCCTCACCCTCACCCTAATCATAAACAACACTCTAAACCGAACACTCACCCTAACTCTAACCCTAACACGCAACCTAAACCTAACTCTCACCCTCACCCTCACCCTCTCCCTAAGCCTAACCGTCATCCTAACGCTAAACCTATCCCTAACCCTCACCCTAACCTTAACCCTAACCCTAACCCTCACCCACACCCTAACCGTCACACTCACCCAAACACTCACTCTCACACTAACCCACACCTTCACCCAAAACATCACCCTAACTCTAACCCTCACCCTAACCCTAACCCTAACCATCACCTTAACCCTAACTCTATCCCTCAACCTCACCCTCTCCCTAACCCTAAGCCTATCCCTCACCTTAAGCCTAACCGTATCCCTCACCCTAACCCTCACCCTAAACCTAAACCTAACTTTCACCTTAATTCTCACCCTTACCCTAACCCTAACCCTCACCCAAACCGTCATGCTAACCCTCACCCTCACCCAAAACATCACGCTAACCGTAGCCCTCACCCTAACCCTAACCCTAAACCTCACCCTAACCCTAACTCTCAAACTCAACCTAATCCTCACCCTAAACATAGCATTAACCCATACCTAACTCAAAACCTCACCCTCAGCCTAACCCTCACACTCAACATAGCCCTCACACTCACCCTAACCTGAACCCTAACCCTAACCCTCACCCTCACCCTCACACTCACCCTAACCTTCACTTTAAACCTTACCCTCACCCTAACCCTCACAGTAACCCTAACCCTGAACCTCAACCTAACCCTCATTCTAACCCTAACACTAAACATCAACCTAACCCACACCCTCAACATAACCCTAACACTCACCCTCATCCTAACCCTCACATTAAACCTTAACCTCACCTTAACTCTAACCCTAACCCTCACACTACCCCTCATCCTGACTCTAATACTCACCCTAACCCTAACCCTAAACCTTAGCCTCACTCTCACCCTAACCCTCACGGTTACCCTAACCCTCACCCTAAACCTAATGCTCACCCACACCCTAACCCTCAACCTCACCCTCATCCTCACCCTATACCTTACCCTCAACCTAGCCCTCAACATAACCGTAACACTAACCCTAACCCTTACCTAACCGAAAGCATCACCCTCACCCTCACCCTAACCCTCACCCTCACCATAATACTTACCCTCACCCTAACCCTCAGGCTAACCCTAAGCCTCACCCTCACCCTCACTCTCACGGTCACCCTCACTCTCACCCTAACACTAACCCTCACCCTAAACCTTACCTTCACCCTAACCCGAACCCTCACCCGAACCCTTACCTCCCGGTAACAGTCATTCTGACCCAAACCATCACCCTAACCCTAACAATCACCCTAACCCTATCCCTAAACCTCACCCTAACACTAACCATCCCTCTAACCCTCAAACTCACCCTAATCCTCACCATAGCCATAACCCTAACCCTTACCTAAGCGAAACCCTCATCCTCACCCTAACACTAACCCTCATCCTAACCCTAACTTTAACCCTAACACTCACCCTAACCCTAACACTAAATCTCACCATCACCCAAACCCTAAACCGTACCCTAAACCTTATCTTCACCCTACCCTAAGCCTAACCCTAACCCTAACCCTAACACTCGCCCAAACCCTAAGCCTAAAACTAACCCTAACCCTCAACCTCTCCTTCAGTCTCACCCTAATCCTAAACCTACCACTCACCCTAACCCTCATCCTAACCCTAACCCTAAGCCTAATAATAACTTTAACACTAACCCTAACCCTTACCCTCACACTGACCCTCACCCCTCAGCCTAACGCTAACCATCACCCTAACCTTTACCCTCACCCTACCCTAACCCTAACCCTCACCCTAACCCTAAAACTCACCCTAACCCTATCCCTTACACTAACCCTAAAACTAACCTCACCCTAACCCTAAACCTGAACCTCACCCTAACACTCACCCTAACCCTTAGCCTAACACTAACCCTGAACCTCACCCTAAGCCTAAAACTAAACCTCGCACTCACCCTTACCCTCACCCTAACCCTAAGCCTAACCCTCACCATAACCCTCAACCTAACCCTAATCCTAACCCTCACCATAATCCTAACCCTAACCCTCAATCTCACCTTCATCCTCACACTAACCCTAACCCTTCCCCTCACCCTAACCTTCATCCTAACCCTAACCATAACCCAAACACTCACGCTAACACTAACCCTAATCCTAACCCTCACCCTCAAACTCACCCTCAGCCTAACCCTAACCCTAACCCTAACCCTCACCCTAACCCTAACCCTCACCCTAACCCTTACCCTCAGACTAACTCTCACACTAACCCTAACCTTAACCCTCACCTTAACCTTCACCCTTAACCTAACCCTAACCCTATCCCTCACCCTCACACTCTCCTTAACCATCAGCCTAAACCTAACCCTAACCCTAACACTAACCGATACCCTCACACTAAACCTAACCCTCACCCTAAACCTAAACTTAACCCGAACCCTCATACTAAATGTAACCCTCACAATAACCCTAATCTTACCCCTCAGCCTAACCCTCACCCTAACCCTAACACTCACCCTCACTCTAGCCCTCACCCTAACACTGAACCTAACCCTACCCCTCACCCTAACCCTCACCTCACCCTAAACGTAACCCTTACCATCACCCTCACCCTCAAACTCAGCCTAAACCTAACCATAACACTAATCCGAACCCTAACCCTCACCCTAAACCTCAAGCTAACTCTAACCTTAACTCTAAACTTAACCCTCACCCTAAACCTAATGCTAACACTAACCCTCACCCTCACCCTAAACCTCTCCCAAACCCTTACGCTCACCCTAACCTGAACCTAAAGCTAAGCCTAACCCTAACACTAATCCTAACCCTCACCCTAACCCTAATCCTACACTTCACCCTAACCCTCACCCTAACACTAACCCTAAACCTATCCATCACCCTAACACTAACCCTAATCCTCACCCTCACCCCAACCCTCATTGTTGCCCTATCCCTCACCCTAAACTTAACCCTCACCCATACACTAACTCTCATCCTCACCCAAACGCTCACCCTCACCCTAATCCTCACCCTCACCCTAAACATCATCCTAACCATAGCCCTCACCCTAACCCTAAACCTATCCCTCACCCTAACCCTAACCTTCACCCTAACCCTCAACCTAACCCTGACCCTAACCCTAACCCTCACCCTCAACCTCACCCACACCCTCAGCCTAACCATAACCCTAACCCTAATCCTACCCTAACCCTAACCCTAACCCTAACCCTCACCCAAACCCTAACCCTAACATTAACCATAACACTCACCCTAACCCTAAACCTCACCCTCAGGCTAACCCTCACCCTAATCCTTACACTCACCTAACCCTACCCCTCACAGTAAACATAACCTCACACTAACCCTAATTATACCCCTCAACCTAACCCTCATCATAACCCTAACCCTAACCCCAACCCTCACCCTAAACCTAAACCTAACCCTAACCATCAACCTAACCCTCACCGTCACCCTCATACTCAGCCTAACCCTAATCCTAACCCTAACCCTCAGCCTCAACCTAACCCTAACTCTAACCCTAACCCTAACCCTAACCCTCACCCTCACCCTAAACCCCATCCTAAACATTGCCCTCACCCTTACCCTAACCCTTACTGTAGCCATAACCCTAAACCTAACCCTCACCCTCACCCTATTCCTCACCGTAAACCTTACCCTCACCCTCACCTTTACCCTCAAACTAACCTTAAACCTCAACCTAACCGTAACCCTAATTCTCACAATCACACTCACCCTAAGCCTAACCCTAACCCTAATCCTAACCCTAACACTAACCCTCACCCTCACCCTAACCCTCACCATAACCCTTCCCCTCACCATAACCCTTACCCTCATGCTAACCCTCACCCTAACCTAACCTTAACCTTAACCCTCACACTTTACCTAACCCTAACCCTAACGCTCACCCTCACGCTCACCTTAACCATCAGCCTAAACCTAACCCTAACCCTAACAGTAACCGATAACCTCACACTAAACCTCACCCTCACCCTAAACCTACACCTAACCCTAACCCTCACACTAAATGTTCCCCTTACAATAACCCTAATCCTACCCCTCAGCCTACCCCTCACCCTAACCCTAATTGTAACCTTAAGCCTCACCCTATCCTTAAACCTAACCCTCACCCTCACCCTCACCCTAGCCCTCACAATAACACTGACCCTAAACCTAACCCTAACCCTCATGCTCACCTTAACCGTCAGCCTAAACCTAACCCTAAACCTAACAGTAACAAAAAACCTCACACTAAACCTCACCCTCACCCTAAACCTACACCTAAACCTAACCTCACCCTAAACGTAACCCTCACCCTCACCCTAATCGTAATCCTCACCCTCACTCTCACCCTCAAGCTAACTCTAACCTTAACCCTAAACCTAAACCTCACCTTAAACCTAATGCTAACCCTAACCTTCACCCTCACCCTAAACCTCACCCAAACCATTACCCTCACCCTAACCCTCACCCTAACATTAAACCTAACATTAACAATAACACTCACCCTAACCCTCACCTTAACACTAAACCTAACCCAAACCCACACACTCACGCTAACACCCACCCCAACCCTTTCCCTCACCCTAACCCTCACCCTAAATCTTACCCTCACCCTACACTAACCCTATCACTAAAACGAAACCTCACCCTAACCCTAAAACTCAACCAAAACCTAACCATAACACTAACCCTAAACCTCACACTAAACCTCACCCCAACCCTAACCGTAAACCTTACCCTAAACCTACCCCTCACCCTACTCCTCACCCTAACCCTAATCCTAACGCTAACGCTCACCCTCACCCTAATATTCACCCTAACACTTACCCTCACCCTAACCCTCAACCTAAACCTAACCCTCACCCTTACCCTCACCCTAACGCTATCCCTTACCCTCACCCTCCCCCTAACCCTCTCCCTAACCCTAACCCTAACCCTCACCCTCACCCTAACCCTAACCCTCACCCTGACCCTAACCCTAACCCTAACCGTACGCCTCACCCTACCCCTCATCCTAAACCTAACCCTAACCCTAACACTCATCGTAACCCTAAAGCTAACCCTAAGCCTCACCCTCACCCTCAGCCTAAGCCTAACCCTCACCCTACCCTTTACCTTCACCCTACACTAACCTTCACCCTAAACCTAACACTCACTCTAACTGTAAACCTAACACTAACCCTAACCCTCACCCTAATCCTCACCCTAAAACTAACCCTAACCCTAACTGTAAACTTCACCCTACCCCTCACACTAACCCTAACCCTAACCCTAAATTACACCCTCACCCTAACACTCACCCTGACCGTTACCCTCGCCCTATCCCTCACCCTCACCTTAACCCTCACCATAAAACTAACCCAAACCCTAAATCTCACCCTCACCCTAAACATAACCCTAACCCTAACCCTCATCCTAACCCTCAACCTAACCCTAACGCTAAACCCAAACCTCATCCTCACCCTCACCCTAACCATAACCCTAACCCTAACCCTCACCCTAACCTTCACCCTACCCTAACCCTAACCCTAAACCTAACCCTAATCCTCACCCTAAACCTAACTCTCACCCTAACTGTAAACCTAACACTCAACCTAACCCTCAACCTAACCCTCACCCTGAAACTAACCCTAACCCTAAATGTAACCATCCCCCTACCCCTCAGCCTAAACCTAACCCTAACCCTCACCCTCACCCTAAACATAACCCTAACCCTAACCCTCAACCTTACCCTCAACCTAACCCTAAAGCTAACCCAAAACCTCACCCTGACCCTAAACCTCACCCTAACCCTAACCCTAACCCTCACACTAATCCTAACCCTCACCCTAACCCTAACCATACCCCTCACCCTAACACCCACCCTAACACGAACACTAACCCTAAACCTCACCCTAACCATAATCCTAACACAACCACTCACCCTAACCCTCACAGTGGCCCTAAACCTCACCCTAACACTAACCCTCACCCACATCCTAACTCTTACCTTACGCCTAAACCTAAATCTCACGCTGACCATAAACCTAAACCTAACCCTGACCCTAACCCTAACCCTAATCCTCACCCTCACGCTAACTCTAACCTTAACCCTAACCTTCACAATAAACCTATCTCTCAAACTTACCCTAACCCTCACCCTAACCCTAACCCTAACACTAACCCCCACCCTCACCCTCACACTTACCCTCACACTAAGCCTAACCCTCAACCTAACCCATAACCTAAACCTCACCATCAACTTCACCCTCAGCCTAAACCTAACCCTAACCCTAATACTAACCCTAACCCTGACCCTCACCCTAAACCTTACCCTCACCCTAACCTGAACCCTAACTGTAACCCTCAAACTAAACCTAACCCTCACCCTAACACTAACCCTAACCCTAATCCTAACCCTCACACTAAACCTAACCCTCATGCTAACCCTAACCCTATCCCTGAGTCTAACCCTCACACTAACCCTAACCCTAACCCTCAACCTCACCCTCACCCTCACCCTAACACTAACCCTAACCCTAACCCTCACCCTCACCCTAACCCTCACCCTAAACTTAACACTAACCCTCACCCTCACCCTCACCGTAAAACTAACCCTAAGGCTAACTCTATCCGTAACCCTCACCCCAACACTCAAACATATCTTCAGCCTAACCCTAACCCTAACACTAATCCTAACCCTAACCCTCACCCTGAGGCTCACCCTAACCCTAACCCTAACCCTAACCCTCATCTTAAAACTAAAGCAAACAATAACCCTATCCCTAATCTTAATCCTAAACCTCACCCTAACCCTAAACCTAATCCTAACCTTCAACCTAACCCCAATGCTAACCCTAACCCTCATGCTTACCCAAACCCTAATCCTCACCCTCAACATAAACATAACCCTAACCCTAACCCTCACTCTAAACCTAACCTTCACCCTTACCATAACCCTCACCGTAACCCTAACCCTAACCCTCACCCTCACCCTCACCCTAATCCTCACCATAAACTTTACCCTCACCCTCACCTTTACCCTCAAACTAACCCTAAACCACAACCTAACCATAACCCTAACCCTCACCATCACCCTCAACCTAAGCCTAACCCGAACCCTAACCCTAACCCTCAACCTAACCCTAACCCTCATCCTAACGCTAACCCTAACCGTAACCCTTACCGGCACACTAACACTCACCCTAACCCTAAACTTAACACTCACCTTAACCCTCACCCTTAACCTAACCATAACCCTAAACCTCACCTTCATGCTCCCCTTAACCGTCAGCCTAAACCTAACCCTAACCCTAACACTAACTTAAACCCTCACACTAAACCTAACCCTCACCCTAAACCTAAACCTAACCCTAACCCTCACACTAAACGTAACCCTCACAATAACCCTAATCTTCCCCCTCAGCCTAACCCTCTCACTAACCCTAACCGTAAACTTAAGCCTCACCCTCACCCTCACCCTAACCCTAACCCTCACCCTCACCCTAACTCGCACCCTAACACTGACCCTAACCCTAATACTCACTCTAAACCTCACCTCACACTAAACGTAACTCTCACCCTCACCCTCATCCTCAGCATAAACATAACCCTAACACTAATCCTAAACCTAACCCTAACCCTCACCATCACCCTCACCCTAAGCCTCAACCTAACCGTAATCCAAATCCTAATCCTAACCCTAAGCCTAATACTAACCTTAACACTAACCCTAACCCTTACACTCACCCTCACACTCACCACTCAGCCTAATGCTAACCAAACCCTAACCCTTACACTCACCCTACCCTAACGCTAGCCCTCACCCTATCCCTAACACTCACCCTAACCGTAACCCTTACACTAACCCTAAACGTAACCTCACCCTAACCCTAAACCTCAGCCTCACCCTAACACTCACCCTTACCCTTAGCCCAACACTAACCCTCAACCTCACCCTAACCCTAACCCTAATACTTACACTAAACCTCACACTCACCCTAACCCTCACCCTAACCGTAAGCCTAACCCTCACCATAACCCTCAACCTAAACCTAATCCTAACCCTAACCCTCACCATAATCCTAACCCTAACCATCAATCTCACCTTCATCCTCACACTAACCCTAACCCTTCTCCTCACCCTAACCCTCATCCTAACCCTAACCCTAACCCTAACACTCACGCTAACACTAACCCTAACCCTAAACCTCAACCTCAACCTCACCCTCAGCCTAAACCTAAACCTAACACTAATCCTAACCCTAAACCTCAACCTCACCCTAATTCTAACCCTAAACCTAAAACCTAAACCTCACCCTAAACCTAACACTCAGCCTAAACTTCACCCTCACCCTAATCCTCACCCTAACCCTACCACTAACCCTTACCCTAACCCTCACCCTCGCCCTTATTCTAACCCTAACCCTATCCCTAATCCTAATCCTAACCCTCACCCTCACCTTCACCCCAACTCCAACCCTAACCGAACCATAAACCTCACCCTAATCCTACACCTAACCCTAAACTTTACACTAATCCTCATTCTCACCCTAACCCTAACCCTAAACCTCACCCTCATTCTAACCCTCATTCTAAACCTTACCCTCACCGTAACCCTAACCTTAACCCTGACCCTAACCCTCACCCTAACCCTAACACTGACCCTCACCCAAACCCTAAACCTGAACCTAACCCTAACTCTAACCCTCACCCTAACCCTAACCCTAACCATCAATCTCACCCTTATCCTCACCCTAACCCTAAACCTTTCCCTCACCCTAACCCTCATCCTCACCCTAAACCTAACCCTAACACTCACCCTAACACTAACCCTAACCCTTAACCTCACCCTCGGCTGAACCCTAAACCTAACCCTAAAACTAACCCTAAACCTCTCCCTCACCCTAATTCTAACCCTAACACTAAAACCTAAACCTCACCCTAACCCTAACACTCACCCTAAACTTCACCCTCACTCTAATCCTCACCCTAACCCTACCACTAACCCTTACCCTAACCCTCACCCTGACCTTCATTCTAACCATAACACTAACCCTAATCCTAACCCTAACCCTGACCCTCACCTTCACCCTAACTCTAACTCTAACCGACCCTAACCCTCACCCTATTCCTATCCCTAACCCTAAACTTTACCCTAACCCTCATTCTCACCCTAACCCTAACCCTAAACCTCACCATCATCCTAACCCTCACCCTAACCCTTACCCTCATTATAACCCTAACCTTAACACTAACCCGAACCCGCACAATAATCCTAACCTTCACCCTAACCCTAACCCTAACCCTCACCCTAATCCTCAACCTAAACCTAACCCAAATCCTTACCCTCACCATAAAACTCACCCTAAACTTCACCCTCACCCTAATTCTCACCTTAACCCTACTACTAAACCTTACCCTAACCCTCACCCTCACCCTCACTCTAACCCTTACCCTAACCCTAATCCGAACCCTAACCCTCACCCTCACATTCACCCTAACTCTAACCCTAACCCAAGGCTAACCCTCACCCTAATCCTATACCTAACCCTAAACTTTACATTAAACCTCATTCTCACCCAAATCCTAACCCTAATCCTAACCCTCACCGTAACCCTCACCCGAACACTAACGCTAACCCTAAACCTCCCCCTCCCCCTAAACACACCCTAACCCTTATCCTCACCCTAAACCTAACTCTAAACTTCACACTAATCCTAACCCTAACCCTAACCCTAAATTTCTCCCTAACCCTCACCCTAACCCTAAACCTAACCTAAACCCTCACACTAACTCTAACCCTAACCCTAACCCTCATGCTCACACTAACACTCACCGTCACCCTAACCCTCACCCTAACCTTAACCCTCAACCACAACCTGAAACTCACCCTCACCTGAACCCTCACCCGAAACCGAAACATCAACCTAAACTGAAACCTCTTCCGATCCCTTACCCTAACCCTCACGGTAAATCTAACCCTCACCCCACCCTTACCTTCACCCTAAGCCTAACACTCACCATAAACCTAATCCTAACCCTAAACCTCACCTTAACCCTAACACTAACCCTCACCCTAAGCCTAACCCTAAGTCTAACCCTAAACCTCACCTTCACCCTAAGCCTAACCCTAAACCTCTCCCTCACCCTCACCCTCAGTTTAACACTAACCCTAACACCAAACCACACCCTCAGCCTCACCCTAACCCTAACCATAACCCTCAACCTCATCCTCAACCTCACCCTAACCCTAACTCTAACGCTACCCCTCAGCCTAACCCTCACCCTAAATCTAACCCTCACCCTCAACCTGACACTAATCCTTACCCTAACCCTGAGCCTAACCCTCACCATCACCCTAACGCTTACCCTCATCCTAACCCAAAACCTAACCCTAACCCTAACCTTCATACTAACCCAAACACTCACCATAAACCTAACCCTAACACTAAACCTAAACCTCACACTAACCCTTACCCAAAACATAACCCTAATCGTAACCCTAACCCTAACCCTCACCCTACCACTCACCCTAACCCTAAACCTAAACCTAACCCCCACCCTCACCCTAACCCTTACCCTAAACCTTATCCTCACCCTAGCCTAAGCCTAACCATAAACCTAACCCTAACACTCATCCAAACCTTAAGCCTAGTGCTAACCATAAACCTTTCCCTAAACCTCACACAAACCCCAAGCCTAACACCAACCCTAACCTTCACCCTAAACCTAACCCTAACCCTAACCCTCACCCTACCTCTCACCCGAACCCTAACACTGAACCTAAACCTCACCCTCACCCTAAGACTCACCCTAACCCTTAAGCTCACGCTAACCCTCACCCTCACCCTCTCCCTAACCCTAAACCTCACCCTAATCCTCACCATAACCTTAACCCTAATCCTAATCCTCACCCTCACCCTAACACTCCCCCTAACTCTAACCCTCACCCTCAGCCTAACTCTAACCCTCACCCTCACCTTCAACCTCACCCTAATCCTAACCCTACCACTCACCCTAACTCTCATCCTAACCCTAACCCAAATTCTAACACTAACCGTAACACTAACTCTAACCCTTACTCTCACCCTCACCCTCACCTCTCAGCCTACCGCTAACTCTCACCCTAACCCTTACCCTCACACTACGCTAACCCTAAACCTAACCCTCACACTAACCATAACACTCAACCTAACCCTAACACATACACAAACCCTAACCCTAACCTTGCCCTCACCCTAACCCTAACCCTAACCCTAACCCTAATCATCACCCTACCCTCACCCTAAACCTAACAATAACTCTAAACCTCACCCTCATCCTAACACTGACCCTAACCCTAACCCTCAACCTAAACCTCAACCTCACCCTAACCCTAACCCTAACCCTCACCATAAACCTCACCCTAAAACTCACACTCACCCTAACCTTCACACTCAACGTAACCCTAAACTTAACCCTAACCCTAACCCTCACACTAACCCTGAGCCTCACCCTAATCCTAACCCTAACCCACACCCTAGCCCTCAACCTAAACCTAATCCTCACCCTAAACTTCACCATAACCCTAACCCTAAACCTCAATCTCACCCTCATCCTCACTCTAACCATCAACATACCGCTAACCCTAACCCTCATCCTAACCCTAACCCTAACCCTAACACTCACCCTAACACTAACCCTAACCCTAAACCTCACCCTCAACCTCAACCTCAGCCAAACCCTAACCCTAACCATAATCCTAACCCTAAACCTCACCCTCACCCTAATTCTAACCCTAACCCTAAAACCTAAAACTCACCCTAACCCTAACACTCACCCTAAACTTCACCCTCACCCTAATCCTCACCCTAACCCTACCACTAACCCTAAACCTTACCCTCACCTTCACCCTAACAGTAACCCTACCCAACCCAAACCCTCACCTTAATCCTATCCCTAACCCTAACTTTACCCTAACACTCATTCTCACCCTAACCCTAACCCTAAACCTCACCATCATCCTAACCATCACCCTCACCTTACCCTCACCGTAACCCTAACCTTAACCCTAACCCTAAACCTCACAATAATCCTAACCCTCAACCTAAACCTAATCCAAACCCTAACCCTCACCGTAACCCTACCACTAACTGTCAATCTCACCCTCATCCTCACCCTCAACCTAACCCTACCCCTCACCCTAACCCTCATCCTAACCCTAACCCTAACCCTAACACTCACCCTAACACTAACCCTAACCCTAAAACTCACCCTCAACCTCACCCTCAGCCTAACCCTCAGCCTAACCCTAATCCTAACCCTAAAGCTAACCCTCACCCTAATTCTAACCATAACCCTAAACCTAAATCTCAACCTAACCCTAACACTCACCCTAAACTTCACACTCACCCTAACTCTCACCCTAACCCTAACACTAATCCTTAGCCTAACCCTCACCATCACACGCATTCTAACCCTAACCCTAACCCTAACCCTAATCCTAAACCTAACCCTCACCCTAACCTTCGCCATAACTCTAACCCTAACCCAAACCTAACCCTGACCCTAATCCTATCCCTAACCCTAAATTTTACCCTAAACCTCATTCTCACTGGAAACCTAACCCTAACCCTAACCCTCACCCTAACCCACACCCTCACCCTAAACCTAACCCTAATCCTGACCCTAATGCTAACCCTAATCTTCACACTAATCCTAACCCTAATCCTAACCCTAACCCGAAATTTCACCTAACCCTCACCCTAACCCTAAACCTAACCCAGACACTCACCATAATTCTAACCCTAACCTAACCCACAAACTCACACTAACCCTCACTGTCACCCTAAACCTCACCCTAACACTAACCCTCAACCGCACCCTAAAACTCACTTTCACCCGAATCCTCACCCTCACCCAAATCATCACCCTAAACCGAACCCTCTCCCTAACCATAACCCTAACCCTCACCATAATTCTAACCCTCACCTCACACATACCCTCACCCTAAGCCTAACATTCGCCTTAACCCTAACCCAAAACCTAACACTCACCTTAACCCTAACTGTAACCCTAACACTCAACCTCACCCTAAGCCTCAGGCTAACCCTAACCCTCACCCTCACCCTAAGCCTAACCTTAAACCTAACACTAACCCTAGACCTAACTCTCACCCTCACCCTCATTCTAAGCCTAACCTTAAACCTAACACTAACCCTAAACCTAACTCTCACCATCACCCTCACCCTAACGCTATACTTAACCCTAACCCTAACCCTCACCCTCATGATTACCCTAAACCTAATCCTAACACTAATTCTGACCCTAACCCTCACCCTCACCCTAAACCTATCCCTCACCCTCACCCTAACACTAACCGTAACCATAATGCTAACCCTCCCCCTCACCCTAAGCCTAACCCTAACCCTCTCCCTTACCCTCACACTCAGCCTAACACTAAAACTACACCTAACCCTCACCCTCACCCTCACACTCACCCTAACCCTAACGCTCACCCTAACATTAATTCTCACCCTCACCCTCACCTTCTCCCTAAGCCTAACCCTAAACCAATCACTAACCCTAAACCTAACTCTCACCCTCAAGCTGACCCTAACGTTAACCCTAACCCTAACCCTCACCCTCACTCTCACCCTAACCCTAACCCTAACCCTTAACCTAACCCTAACCCTCATCCTAAGCTTAACCCTAACCCTAAACCTAACACTCACCCTAACCCTAACCCTTACCCTATCCCTCAACCTCACCCTGGCCCTAACCCAAACCCTAACCTAATCATAAACCAACCCTCAACCTAAACCTCACCCTAACAGTAAACCTAACCCTAACCCGCACCCTACACCTCACCCTTACCCTAACCCTAAACCTAACCCCAACCCTCACCCTCACCCTAACCCTCACCTTAACCCTTAACCTCACCCTATCCCTCACCTAACCCTTATCCTCAAACTAACCCTGACCCTAAATCTAACCCTAACTCTCACACTAATCCTAACCCTAACCCTAAATTACACCCTAAACCTCACCCTCACCCTAACGCAAACCCTAAACCTAACCCTAACGCCAATCCTTACCCTCACCCTCACCCTAACCCTCACTGTCACCCTAAACCTCACCCTAACCCTTACCCTCAACCACAACCTAAACCTCACCCTCACCACAACCCCCACCCTCACCCTAAACCTAAACATCAACCTAAACTGAACACTCATCCTAACCCTAACCGTAAACCTCACCCTAAAATTAACAGTCACCCTCGCCCTTGCCCTCACCCTACGCTTAACCCTCAACCTAACCCTAACCCTAACACTCAACCTAACCCTAACCCTAACCCTCACACTCAACCTAACCATAACACTCACCCTAAACCTAACCCTAACCCTCAACCTCACCCTTAACCTCACCGTCACCCTAACCCTCATCCTAACCCTAACCCTCACCACACACTAACCCTTAACCTCACCCGAACACTCACCCTAACACTAACCCACACCCTCACCCTAAACCTCAGCCTAACCGTATCCCTAACCCTCACCCTAACCCTCTCCTTCACCTTGAACCTATCACTCAACCTCACCCTCAACTTAAACCCTAACCTTAATTCTAACATTAACCCTCACCCTAAGCCTAACCCTAACCATAACCCTCACACTCACCCTAACCCTCACCCTAACTCTAACCCTAAATTTCACCTTAATCCTAAACCTTACCCTAACCCTAGCCCTCACCCTCACCCTAACCCTAACCCTAATCCTAATACTAACCCTAACCCTCAACCTAAGCCTAAGCCTAACCCTAACCCTAATTTTCAACCTCACCATATTCCTAACCCTAATCCTAACCCTCACCCTCACCCTCACCCTCAGCCTAACACTAACGGTAACTCTTACCTTCACCCTCAACCTCACCCTCATCCTAACTCTAATCCTAACCCCAACCCTCACACTAACTCTAACCCTAACCCTAACCTAACCCTCCACTAAGCATAACCCTAACCCTAAAACTTACCCTAACCCTCACCCTCACCAGAAACCTAACCATAACCCTAACCCTCACCCTCACCCTCACCCTAAGCCTCACCCTAACCCTAACACTAACCCTAACCCTCATGCTCACCCTAAACCTTACCCTAACCTTTGTACTCACTCTAATCCTGACCCTAACCGTAACCTTAACGCTCACACTAATCCTAACCTTAACCATAACCCTAACCCTAAATTTCACCCTCACACTCACCCTAACCCTAACTCTAACCCAAACCCTCACCCTAAACTTAACCCTAATGCTAACCCTCACCCTCACCGTAAACCTCACCATCACCCTAACCCTCACCCTAACCCTAACACTCAACCACACCCTAAACCTCACCCTCACCCGAAACCTAAACATCACCCTAAACAGAATGCTCAACCTAAACCTAACACTAAACCTCACTCTAAATCTAACCCTCACCCTCAACCTCACCGTCATCCTAAGCCTAACCCTCACCCTAACAGTAACCGTAACCCTCACCCTCACCCTAACCCTAATCCTAACCCTCACACTCAACCTAACCCTAACCCTCACCCTAACCCTAACCCTAACACTCAACCTCAACATAACCCTCACTGTCACAATAACCCTCACCCTAACACTAACCCTAAACCTGACCCTAACCCTAACCCTCACCCTCACCCTCACCTTCACCCTAAGCCAAACCCTAAACCTAACCCTAACCCTAAACCTCACCCTCACCCTCACCCAATTCCCTAACAATAACCCTTAACCTAGCACTAAACCTTACCGTAAACCTCACCCAAACACTAACTCTAACCCTAACCTCAACCCTAAACCTAAACCTAACCCTTATCCTAACCCTAACCCTCACCCTAACACTAACTCTCAGACTGACCCTGACATTCACCCTGACCCTAACCCTAAACCAAACACTCACCCTCACTCTAACCCTCACCCCTACCCTTACATTCACCCTAACCCTCACCCTAACCTTAACCCTAAACTTAACCCTCACCTTAACCCTCAACCTAACCCTAAACCTCAACCTCACAATAACCCTAACCCGAACCCAAACCCGAACCCACAGCCTAACACTCACCGTCACCCTCACCCTAACACTAATCCTAATCCTAAACCTAAACCTAACCCTCAGCCTCACCCGAACCCTCACCCGAACCCTATCCCTCACCCTCACCCTAAATATCACCCTAAACCTAACCCTCACCCTAACCCTAACCCTAACCCTCACCCTAACCCAAACCCTCAACCTAATCCTCACCCTCATCCAAATTCTCACCCTAACCCTAACCCTTACCTATCCCAAACCCTCACCCTCAACCTAAACCTCTCCCTAACACTCATCCTCACCCTAGCCCTCACCCCAACGTTAACCATAATTCTAACCCTAACCCTTACCTACAACCTAACCCTAAACTTAACCCTCATCGAAAGCCTAACCCTTACACTCACCCTAAACCTAACACCCTAAACCCTAACCCTCACACTCACCCTCACCCTAACTCTAACCTTCACCCTCATCCTCACCATAATCCTAACCCTAACCCTAACCCTCAACCTCACCCTAACTCTCACCCTAATCCTTACACTCACCCTATGTCAAACCCTATCCCTAACCCTAACCCTCACACTAACCCTAAACCTCACACTAACCCTAAACCTAAACCTAACCCTAACCCTCACCCTCAAACTCACCCTCAGCCTAATCCTAACCCTAAAAATAACCCAAACCCTTACAATAACTCTAACCCTAACCCTCACCCTAAACCTAAACCTCATTAAAACAAAAACCCTCACCCTAATCCTCAACCTCATCCTAACTCTCAACCTAACCCTAAGCCTTACCTAACCCAAACCCTAGCCCTCACTCTAATCCTAACCCTAAAACTAACCCTCACCCTTACCTTCACCTTCACCATAATCCTCATCCTAACCCTAACACTCATCCTCACCCTCACCATAATCCTCACCCTAACCCTAACACTCATCCTCACCCTAACTCTCACCTTAATCCTTAACCTCACACTAAGTCTAACCCTAATTCTCACACTAAGTCTAACCCTAATCCTCACCCTCACACTCACCCTCAGTCTAACCATAACACTAACAATAACCCTAACCCTAATCCTAACACTCACCCTAAACCTAACACTAAGGCTCAACCTAAACTAACCTTCACATTGTACCTAACCCTAACCCTAACCCTAATCCCAACCCTAACCATCACAACCCTAACCCTAACACTAACACTAACTCTAACACTCACCCTAATATTAACCCTAACCCTCATCCTAACCCTAACCCTAACCCTCACCCTAAACCTAACCCTGACCCTAACCCTCACCCTAAACTAACCATAAACTTAAACCTCAATCTCACCCTAACCCTAACCTTAACCCTAACCCTCTCCTAAACAAAACCCTCATCTAACCCTAACCCTAACCATCTCAACCCTAATCCTAACCCTAACACTAAACCTCACCCTAACCCTAACCCTCAGTGTAACCCTAACCCTCATTATTGTCACCATAACCTGCAACCACACCCTAAACCTCACCCTCAACCAAACCCTCACCCTCAAACTAACCCTCACCCTCACCCTAAACTTCACCCTACCACTAACCCTAACCCAAACCCTCACACTAATCCTAATCCTCACCCTAACCCTAACACTAACCCTAACCCTAACCCACACCATAACCCTAACCCTAACCCTCACCCAACCCCTCACCCTAAACTTAATCATAACCCTCACACAACCCCTCAAACGTACCCTAACCTTAACCCTATACCTAACCCTCACCATCACTCTAACCCTCACCCTAACACTAACCCTAACCCTCAACTTAATCCTCACCCTAAACCTAACCCTAACCGTAACCCTCACCCTAACCCTCAACCTAACCCTCACCCTAACCCTAAACTTCAACCTCACCCTAACCCTCACTCTAATCATTACGCTCACCCTCACTCTAACCATAACACTAACCCTAATGCTCAAGCTAAACCTCACCCTAATCATTACCCTCACCCTCACCCTAACCCTAACCCTAAACCCAACCCTCACCCTAACCCTCACCCTAACCCTCACCCTAACACTTAACCTCACCCTAACCCTAACCCTAAACCTAAACCTCACACTAACCCTAACCCTCACCCTAAACCTAAACCATCCCAGCACCCTAACCCTCACTCTATCCCTAACCCTAACCCTCAACCTCACACTAACCCTAACCGTAATCCTAACACTCACATTTACGCTAATCCTCACCGTCATCCTAACACTCACCCTAATCCTAAACCTCACCCACAACCTAACCCTCAAACTAATGGAAAACTCACCCTTACGCAAACCATCACCCTCACCCTAAACATCAACGTAACCCTAACCCTACTCTAACCCTAACCCTCACCCTCACCCTAAGCCTAACCCTAAACCTAACCCTAATGCTAAACCTAACCCTAAACCTCAAGCTTACACAAAATGTAACATTAACCCTAACCCTCAACCTCACCCTCATCCGAAACCTAATGCTAACCCTAACCCTCACACTAAACCTATCCCTCACCCTAACCCTAAGCCTACCCTTCAACCTAATCCTCACCCTAACCATAACCCTAAACCTCACCCTCACCCTCACCCTAGCCCTCACCCTAACCCTAAACCTAACCCTGACCCTCCCCATAACCCTAACCCTAACCCTAACCCTAACCCTCACCCTCACCTTAAGCCGAACCATAGCACTTACCCTCAAACCTAACCCTCTCCCTAACCCCAACCCTAACCTTAACCCTAATCCTCACGCTAACCCTCACACTAACCCTAATCCTCACCCTCAAACTAACCCTCACCCTAACAATAACTCTAACATTAACCCCAATCCTCATCTTATCCCTCACCATAACCCTCACCCTAACCTGAAACCTAAACCTCACCCTAAACTTAACCCTCACACTCACCCTCTCACTCACCCTAAGCCTCACCCTAAACCTAACACTAATCCTAAACCTAACTCTCACTATCACCCTCACCCTAACCCTCACCCTAACCCTAACGCTCAAACTCAAGCTATCCTTAACCCTAATCCTAACCTTCACCCTAACCCTAACCTCCACCTAACCCTAAACCTAACCCTCACCCACAAACTAACCCTAACCCAAACCCTAACCCTAACCCTCACCCTAAACCTAACCCAAATCCTCACCCTAACTCTCACTGTCAACCTAACTCTCTCCCTAACCCAAACCAATAACCAAACTCTAACCCTCAACCTAACCTGAAACCTCACCCTCACCCTCAACCTCACCTTCACCTTAAACATCACCCTAAAACCAAACACTCCCTAAACCTAACCCGAAACCTCACCCTAACCCTAACCCTCACCCTCACACTCACCCTCACCCTAAGCCTAACCCTAACCCTCACACTATTCCTAAACCTAACCCTCAACCTCAACCTCACCCTAACCCTAACTCTCACACTAATTGTAACCCTATCCCTCACCCAAACACTAACACTCACCATAACCCTAATCCTCACCCTCACCCTTACCATCTCCCTAAGCCTACCCCTAAACATAACCCTCAACCTCATCCTAACCCTAATATTAACCCTAACCCTCACCCTCAGCCTCACCCTCACCCTCAGCCTAACTCTCACCATAACCCTAATCCAAACCTTAACCCTCATCCTCACTCTCACCCTAAACCTAAAGCTAACCCTAACACTCATCTTCACACTCAGCCAAAACCTAAACCTAACCATAAACCTAAAGCTAACCCTCACCCTCACACTCACCCTAACCCTCACCCTAACCCTAACCCTAACCCATAGCGTCACCCTAACCCAAAACCTCACCCTAGCCTTAAACCTAACCATCACACTCACAATAAAATTATCCCTCACCCTAAACCTAGCCCTACCCCTCAGCCTAACCCTCACCCTGACATTAACCCTAACCCTAATCCTCACCCTATCCCTAACCCTCTTGCACAATCTCACCCTAAACCTAAAACTAACCCTGAACCTCACACTAACCCTTAGCCTAAACCGAACACTAACCCTAATCCTAACCCTAACCTTCACCCTCACACTCAACATAACCCTCACCCTAAACCTTACCCTCACCTAAAGCTCAACATAAACCTATCCTGAATCACTGTCATCCTAAACCTCACCCTCACCCTAACCCTAGTATTAACCCTAACCCTAACCCTAATCCTCACTCTAACCCTCATCCTCACCCAAAACCTAACCCTAAAACTCACCCTCACCCTTAACCAAACCCTAAACCTAATCCTCAACCTAACCCTCTCCCTAACTGTAACGCTAACCCTAAACCTCACCCTCACCCTAACACTCACCCTACTCCTAAACTTCACTCTAATCCTAACCCTAACCCTAACCCTCAAAATAACCCTAATCCTCACACTAACCCTAACGCAACACCACACCCTAACCTTCGCCCTTTCATTAACCGTAACCCTAACCCTAAACGTAACCCTAAAACTCACCCTCACCCTAACCCTCACCATCATCCTAACACTCACCCTAACCCTAACCATCACCCACAGGCTAACTGTCACCCTCAACCGAACCATCGCTCTCAACCAAACCCTCACCCTCACCCTCACAATCACCCTCACACTAAAAATAAACCTCGCCCTAAACATAACCTTAACCCTAACCGTCACACTAACATTATACCTAAACCTCAGCCTAACCCTAAACCTCACCCTCACCCTCACACTTACCCTAAGCCTAATGCTAACCCTAACATTAATCCTAATCCAAACCATAACCGTCACCCTCAACCTAAACCTAACCCTCACTTTAACCCTAATCCTAACCCTCACCCTCACCCTAACCCTAAACCTAACCCTAACCCTAACTCTCACCCTAACCCTCACCCTAGCCCTGACCCTCATCCTAACCCTAACCCTAACATTAACCCTAACCCTAAACCTCACACTAACACTAACCCTCACCTTCACACTAACCCCACCCCTCAGCATAACCCTCAATCTAAGCCTAACCCTCACCTTAACCCTAACCCTAACCCTAACCCTCACCCTCATCCTAACCCTCACCCTAACCCTTAACCTCAACCTAACCCTAACATTAACGCTAACCCTAAACCTCACACTAACCCAAACCCTCAACCTAACCCAAACCCTAACGCTAACCCTAACCCTCACCATAATCCTAACCATTACCCTCACCCAATCCCTCACCTTAACCCTAACCCTAACCCTCATCCTCACCTTATCCCTCACCCTAAATCTTACCCTCACCCTAACCCTCACACTAACTTTAACTGTAACCCTAAACCTAAGCCTCACCCTCACTATAACCCTAACCCTCACCCAAGCCCTCACCCTAACCCTAAACCTAACCCTAAGCCTAACTCTCACTGTCACCCTAACCCTCACCCTAACATGAATCTTAACCCTCTACCTAACACTCACCCTAAAGCTAACCCTAACCCTAAACCTCACCTTAACCCTCAACTTAACCCTCAACCTAAACCTAAACTTCAACCACACCCTAACCCTCACCCTCACCCTCACCCTAACCCTAGCCCTAACCCTCATGCTCACTCTAACCCTCAACTTAACCCTCACCCTAACCTTAATCCTAACCCTAACCCTCACCCTCACCCTAACCCTCACCCTAACCATTACCTTCTAACTCACTCTAACCCTAACCCTCACCCTAACCATTACCCTCAAACTCACCCTAACCCTAACCCTAACCCAACCCTCACCCTAACCCTAACACTAACACTAACCCCCACCCTCACTCTAACCCTTAATCCAACCCTAAACCTAACCCTCACCCTAACCCTCACCCTAACACTAATGCTAACCCTAACCCTCACGCTAACCCTTAAACTCACCCTAACCCTAACACTCACATTAACCCTAACCGAAACCCACACCCTAACCCTCACCCTAATTCTAACGCTAACCCTAACCCTCACACTCAACCTAACGCTCAACCTAACCCATAACCTCACCCTAACCCTAACTCTAAGCCTAACCCTCACCCTAATCTTAAAACAACCCCACAACCTAAACTTCACCATACTCCTAACCTAACCCTAAACCTCTGTAGGGAGCCGAGGCGAGACACCCGCCCACTCCCTTGCAGCTTTGAGGTAACCACCCCAGACGGTGCTTGGCAGGACGCCTGGGCTGTGCATGTGTGCGAGCCAGGTAGAGTCCCCAGCCAATCCCATGGAACCTGGTGACTGTGAAAGCAGACGACCAACAATAGAAAGACCCGTGTTCCAATTCCCTATATAAGTGGCCATGTTTCGGGTGCACGCTCTCTCGCGCCCAAGCTCTCCTACAACTAAAAGGCTCTCCAATAAAGCGTGATCTGAGAAGACTCCTGGTGTGGTGGTCATTTTTCCTCGCTGGTCGAGTAGACGGTCGCTACAACTGGTGCCGAAACCCGGGAACGAACCAGGGACGGGACCCGCGCAAGAGGCCGAACCGGAGCCAGAACTCAACACGCGGAGAGGGGACGTCGGTAAATATCCCCCGGTATGCTGTTCACTGTAGATTTAGATATTTATTGGTTGCTTGCATTGCTTCTTCCTTTGTGGCTTGTCTTTTTGATGGTGCGCACTTGCCTCGAGGAGGGAGGGTTTGATTTAATCCAGGAAGGACGCAAAGTACTAACGCAGCATCAGGATAGTCTATCAGAGTCAGCATACAGTAAGGGGGAGGAAAATAGGCCTAAAAGAAAAAGGGAAAAAAGACAAAAGGATCCTAAAGAATTAAAGCAGGAGGGGCTGCAGCCCTCACAAAAGGAGAAGGGTTTTAGAGAGGAGGGGGTCTCAAGGAGACCCCCATGCCCTTCTTTAAAAGCAAACCGGTTCTCAGCCCTACATGTGGAAGGGCGGGACCAAGAATATAGTAATCTTGTGAGTGACTCAGAGGAAGAAATGTTAGAGGAGGAGGGAGAGCAGCTCGATCCAGCTGATAGTGAAGACTTAGAAGAGGCTGCGGCGGAGCACGAGGCAGACAGATATGGGGGGTGGCGCCCCCTAGGGGTGGGAGTACCGCAGCAGCCAGGAAGAGGAAACGGAACTGCCCCTCACCCGTCAGCCCCCCCGCCGTGCCCGCCAGCAGGGAAGAGTCACTTTATAAAAGAAAATACCTGGTCGCGGCTGGCAGCCGCTTTCCCAGTTTTTGAAAATCCAATTACTGCTGAAAGAAATTTTGAGCCGGTTTCCTACTCCCAGTTAAAAGATTTAGTTGAGGCAGTCAGGACTTATGGAGTGACGGCCATTTATACCACTGCCCTGCTCCGACGACTGACCGTCAATGCCATGACGCCCACGGACTGGTTTGAGGTAGCCCGTACTTGTCTCAATCATGGGCAGTTCCTCGATCTCCGGTCTATTGTTCAAGACAAGGCTCAAGCCCAATACAGACAAAATGTCCGTGACGGGCACCCGGACTGGACCGTAGACATGCTTCTCGGGCAGGGAATCTACTCGGTAGACCAGACAGGATATCCCTTTGAAGTATACCGCCAGGTAAATGAGGTTTTTTACAGGTCCTGGCGAGCCCTCCCAAACAAGGGAGAGGTGGCTGGCAATCTAACAAAAATCATGCAGGCCCCTAATGAGCTATTTTCTGATTTTGTTGCCCGTATGCTAGAGACAGCCGAGCGGGTATTAGGAAATCTGGAAACAGCCATGCCATTTGTACAACAAATCATTTTTGAACAAAGCACCAAGGAATGTCAGAGGGCAATTACCCCAGTAAGAACCCAAAGCCTAGAAGCTTGGTTAAAAGCCTGCAGAGAAGTAGGTGGCCCCCTGACCAATGCGGTGCTGGCAGCTGCTGTCTTGTCGGCTGCCGGGGCCGCAAAAGATAGTAAAGGAAAAGGGTGTTTCCGGTGTGGTCAGTTGGGATATTTTAGACAGCAATGCCCACAAAATGGTGGTCCTGCACAAAACATACCCAGGCCGCCAAGGACTCTAGGAGTGTGTCCTCGTTGTAAAAAGGGAAAGCATTGGGTCAACGAATGCAGGTCAGTTAGAGACATCAATGGACATTTTATCCCCCAAATTACTCCAAACACTAATTCGGAGCAGGAGCCAAAAAACAGAGAAAAGGGCCCTCGTCCCCAGGGCCCGAAAGTTTATGGGGCATTTCAGACTCTGGCTCCCGGACAGCACCCGCAACAACCCCCCAGCCAAGAAGAGCAACCTCAGGCTCCGCAGGGTTGGACCTCTGTGCCACCTCCGGACGGGTATTAACACAGCAGATGGGAGTCCAGATTGTGGAGACAGACATGACAGGACCCCTAGATGAAGGCACTGTAGGAATAGTTTTAGGACGCTCCTCCTCCACAATGAGAGGATTAATAATTTTCCCGGGAGTAATTGACCCTGACTATACGGGGACTATCAAGGTCCTCTGCCATGTCCCCCATGGAGTGGTGTCCATTTCTCCCGGGGACAGAATCGCACAGCTTCTGCTTTTGCCTTCTCTTCATGGCAACTTCCCTGCTAAGGAGATAGAGAGAGGAGATAAAGGGCTAGGCTCCACTGGAGTCGACCTTACATGCCTATCCATAACTTTAGACCAAAGACCCATGCTAACTCTCCAAGTGGAAGGGAGAAGATTTGAGGGACTGGTGGATACAGGGGCAGATCGAAGCATCATCCAAAGAGGGGAGTGGCCAAAGCAATGGCCAACTCAGAAATCCTCCCAGACCTTACAAGGGCTGAGCTATGCCGATGTCCCACAGTTAAGTGCAAAAGAATTGACTTGGAGAAGAGACGAAGGCCAAGTTGGAAAAATGCAGCCATTTGTGGTAGACGTCCCTGTCAATCTTTGGGGAAGAGATGTGCAGCAACAGCTAAAGCTAAGTTTAACTAATGATTATTCTGAGGCCAGTCAGAATATGATGAAACAGCAAGGATTTGTGCCAGCCTTGGGGCTTGGTCGGCGTCTCCAAGGACGCAAGGAGCCGATAGAGCCACTTCCTAAACAGGACAGGAAGGGTTTGGGTTTTTCTTAGGGGCCTCTGAAAACAAAGCTTCCACTGAAGGTGCGGTACCCATACCTTGGTTAACGCAAAAGGCGGTGTGGGTTCCTCAGTGGCCCCTCTCTCGAGAAAAATTGGAAGCGGCTCAAACTCTTGTCCAGGAACAGCTGCAGCTGGGGCATGTTGAGCCTTCAGTGTCATCTTGGAATACCCCAATTTTTGTGATCAAAAAGGCCTCCGGAAAATGGAGATTATTACATGACCTTAGAGCAGTAAATGCCCAGATGCAAATTATGGGACCCATCCAAAGGGGACTTCCACTGCTCTCTGCGTTACTTAGAGAGTGGCCTATTTTAGCTTTAGACATTAAGGATTGCTTTTTTTCCATACCTCTTTATGAAAAGGATAGGGAGCGCTTTGCCTTTACTTTGCCCTCGGTTAATCATGAAACCCCGGATGCTCGCTATCAGTGGAAAGTTCTCCCCCAAGGGATGGCTAATAGCCCAACAATTTGTCAATTGTTCATGGGGGCTGCATTAACCCCTGTTAGGGAAAAATTTCCAAAAGTACGGATTGTCCATTATATGGATGATATCATGTTGGCTGCTCCCTCGGTAAAGACTCTTCATAAAGTGTTTGGGCAGGTAACGGAGACCTTAGCTAATAAAGGATTGATTATTGCCCCTGAGAAGGTTCAGCAGACTAGTGTTGTTCAATTTCTGGGAACCATTGTTTCTCCTACTGAGATTAAACCACAAAAACTTTCCATTCGAACTGGTCATCTTAAAACACTTAATGATTTTCAGCAATTGGCAGGAGATATTAATTGGATAAGGGGGTTTCTTAATCTCCCTCGGTCAGAGTTGTTACCTTTATTTGCTATTTTGGAGGGCGACCCTGAAGTCACCTCCTCTAGATCCCTGACACCTTTAGCACTAAATTCCCTACAAAAGGTTGAGGCAGCTTTGTCTAGGGCTCAACTTTCACGGGTTGATTTAAAATTACCTATTGATTTATGTATATTAAAAACAAAAAATTATCCCACGGGGGTTCTTTGGCAAAATGGCCCCTTATTGTGGCTCCACGGCAATTCTGTGGGAGCAAAAACTGTTCAATATTTTCCTGAATTAGTGGCTAAACAGGCAATTTTGGGTATAAAGTATTATTTGATGCACTTTGCAAAAATTCCAGATAAATTAATTATTCCATACACCCGTGAGCAAGTTGAAATTTTAGCAGCCACAATGGATATGTGGGCAATTCTTGTTTGCTCATTTACAAATGTAATTGATATTATCCTAAGCATCCTCTGCTTGCCATAGTTAACAAAAATTTAGTGTATTTTCCTGTTGTCACTTCAAAGGAGCCCTTGGCTGATGCTCTGACCATCTTTACGGATGGATCAAAATCTGGACAAGGTGCCTTTTTTGTTCAAGGACACAAACAGCCGATGGTTTTTAATTTTCGGCCGAATGTCCCACAGGCTGTTGAATGTTTAATTGTGCTTGAAGTTTTTAAAAGATTTGATCAAACTTTTAACTTATTTTCTGATTCATTATATGTTGTAAATGCCGTTGCTTCTCTTGAAGTTGCTGCTTCAGTTAAGCAGGCCAGTACAATTTCTAATGTTTTGTTACAGATTCAATCCCTTATCTTAAACAGAAAACATCCTTTTTATATTGGACATATTCGTGCCCACTCTATGTTGCCGGGCCTGATGGCAAAGTGTAATGATTTGGTGGACCAGGCAACTCGGGCTATGGCTCTGGTTGCTGCTGATCCTGTAGAATTGGCAAAGGCTTTCATAGATTGTATCATGTACCTGCTAATACCCTTAGGAAAAGATATAATTTGTCCAGGCATGTGACAAGAGATATTGTTAAAGCCTGTAAATCTTGTGTTACCTTTCTTCATCCTCCCCATGTGGGGGTAAACCCCAGGGGGTTGAGACCAAACGCCCTATGGCAAATGGATGTTACTCATCTGACGGAATTTGGTAAGTTGAAATATTTACATGTGTCTGTGGACACCTTTTCTGGTGTCATTCATGCCACACCTTTGGCAGGAGAAAAGGTGTCTCACGTCAGAATACACTGCTTAGAAGCTTGGGCAGCTTGGGGAAAGCCCCTTAGACTTAAGACGGATAATGGCCCTGCTTATACTTCCCATGGTTTTCGCGCCTTTTGCGCACAAATGCAGGTTGCCCACACCACTGGATTGCCCTACAATCCTCAAGGACAAGGTATAGTGGAAAGAGCTAATTGAAGCATAAAAGAAATGCTTCAAAAACAAAAAGGGGGAATTGCTGAGTCCGCGTCCCCCAGGGAAAGACTTTCTCTTGCGCTCTTTACCCTTAATTTTTTAATTCTAAATGACAACGATCAGTCTGCCGCAGATTGGCATATGACAAGAGACTCCATGGATACTAAAGACATGGTTATGTGGAAGGATGTTATTAATAATAAATGGTATGGACGGGATCCGGTAATAACGAGATCCAGGGGAGCTGTTTGTGTTTTTCCACAGAGTCAAGAAGTACCTCACTGGGTGCCAACGAGACTGACCAGGCTGGTGGAGACTGCAGAAGAACCCCATCTTGAAGATGCCATCCACTCGTCTCCTGATACAGCTGATCTTCCTGCTGTTAGCAACAGTGCTAATAGCAATCCCTGTGATAGCTAAACCAATGATGCTGTGGGCTGTTACAATTTACTGACTGGATTGCCTCTGCGGTGTCCTTTTCCAAAGAGCGGTGGGAGTCGGAATGTTTTTAGCCTGCTGCTTGGGAGGATGCGTGGTCTGCCTATGGTTGGTCTGTTGCCTTCGAGCCCAAACAAGAAGGGAAAAGGTTGTTATCTTGCAAGCATTAGCCGCTTTGGAGAGTGGATCCTCACCCCAGATTTGGCTGTCGGCCCTAAGAGGCAGTTAAGCCTTACCATTCTGCATAGCCTTAGCACCCCGAGGGATCAGGAGATCCCATTGCACCGGAACAGGTATGCAATTTGCAATTTGGGAGAGGGTGCAAGGCAAGTGCACTGCACTTGAGGAGATGGTTCTCATCTCCTCAAGAAGAGCATGCTGGGTTGAAAGTGGGTTGATGCCCAAGATCCCACCTCTGCAAAAAAGGCATCGGACGGGCCTGGTCATCACTGGGGAAGGCGCGCCCCTCAGGCGAAGGCCAGTGCAAGGTCCTAATGTTTTAGACAGAGGCCCAACCTCTA
The DNA here is from genome assembly GCF_024711535.1 of Dipodomys merriami. Taxonomy (NCBI): domain Eukaryota; kingdom Metazoa; phylum Chordata; class Mammalia; order Rodentia; family Heteromyidae; genus Dipodomys; species Dipodomys merriami. The sequence goes on from NW_027206024.1 coordinate 9,289,072, forward strand.
CTCTTACCTGTTGCCATAAAACAAAGAAGGGGGAACTGTAGGGAGCCGAGGCGAGACTCCGCCCACTCCGTTGCAGCTTTGAGGTAACCACCCCAGACGGTGTTTGGCGGGACGCCTGGGCTGTGCGCGTGCGCGAGCCAGGTAGAGTCCCCAGCCAATCCCATGACACCTGGTGACGGTGAAAGGCGGGCGACCAACAATAGAAAGACCCGTGTTCCAATTCCCTATATAAGTGGCCATGTTTCGGGTGCACGCTCTCTCGCTCCCAAGCTCTCCTACAACTAAAAGGCTCTCCAATAAAGCGTGATCTGAGAAGACTCCTGGTGTGGTGATCGTTTTTCCTCGCTGGTCGAGTAGACGGTAGCTACAAACCTCAAACTAACCCTAATCATAATCCTAACACTCACCCTCACCGTAACCCTCACCGTCACCCTAACACTCACCCTAACCCTAACCCTCACCCACACGCTAACCCTCACCCTCACAAGAACCCTCACCCTCACGAAAACCCTCATCCTCAACCTATACATCAACCTCACCCTAACCCTCAGGCTAACCGTAACCCTAACACTCACCTGAACCCTAAACCTCACCCTAACCCTCACGCTCACCCCAATCCTCACCCTAAACTTTACACTCACCCTAACCCTCGCCCTAACTTTAACCCTAACACTACCCCTCACCCTAACCCTAACCCTAACCCTCAACCACACCTTCACCCTAACCCTCACGATAAACCTTACCCTAAACCTAACTCTGACCCTAACTTTATCCTAACCCTAACCTTAAGCCTCACCCTCACATGAACCCTAATCCTCACCCAAAACCTCATCATAACCCTAACCCTAACCCTAACCCTAAGCCTAACCCTCACCGTCACCCTAACACTTAACCTAACATTAACCCTAACCCTCAACCTAAACCTAACCCTAAACCTAACCCTCACCCTAACCCTTAACCTAACCCTCACCCTAAACCTAACTTTCAACCTCACCCTAACCCTCACCCAAAAAATTATCCTCACCCTCACCCTCACCCTAACCCTAACAATAACCCTCATGCTCACCCTAACCCTCACCCTCACACTAAACCTAACCCTAACCCTCACACTCACGCTAACCCTCACCCTAACCACTACCCTGAACCTCACCCTAACCCAATCCATCACCCTAACTCTAACCCTAATCCTAACACTCACCCTCACCCTAACACTTAACCTAACCCTAAACCTAACCCTCACCCTAACCCTAACGCTAACCCTAACCCTCAACCTCACCCTAACACTCAACCTAAACCTTAACCTAAACCTAACTCTAACCCTAACCCTCACTCTAACCCTAACCCAACCCCAAACCCTAACCTTCACCCCATCCCTAATCCTAACCCTAACCCTCAATTTAACCCTTACCCTAACCCTAACACTCACCCTCACCCTAACTCTCACCGTCACCCTAACACTCACCCTAACAGTAAACCTCACCCACACACTAACCCTCACCCTCACCCTCACCCAAACCCTCACTTAAAACCTCACCCTCACCCTATACATCAACCTAACCCTAACCCTCACCCTAACCCTGCCCCTAACCCTAACCCTAAACCTAAACCTCACCCTAACCATCACCCTCACCTTAATCCTCACGCTAACCCAAACCCTAACCATTACCTAACCGAATATCTCAACCTCACCCTCACCCTAAACCTAACCCTACCCCTCAGCCGAATGTCAACCTAACCCTAAACCTCACCCTCACCCTATTCCTAACCCTAACCCTAACACTTACACTAAACCTCTCCCTCAACCGAACCCTCGCCCTAACCCTTACCCTCTCCCTAAACCTAACATTAACCCTAACACTAACCCTCACAATAACTGTAACCCTCACCCTAAACCTAACACTAACACTAATCCTAACCTTCACCCTCACCCCAACCCCTATCCCTAACCTTCACCGAACCCCGCACCCTAACCCTAGCACTAACATTCACCCTTACCCTAATCCTCACCCTAAACCTTACCCTCACCCTAAACCTTACCCTCACCCTAACCCTCACCCTAACCTTAACCCTTACCCTCACACTAACCCTAACCCTCACCCTCACACTAACCCTAACTCTCAACCTAACCCTAACCCTTAACCTCACCTAACCCTAACATTTACCCTAACCCTAACTCTCACATTAAACTTAAACATTACCCTAACCTTAACCCTAACACTAACCCTAACCCTCATGATAAACCTAACCCTAACCCTCACCCAACCACTCACCCTAACCCTAACTCTCACCTTCATCTTAATCCTCACCCTAAAGCTTATCCTCACCCTAACCCTCACCCTAACACTCAACCTAACCCTAAGCCTCACCCTAACCCTAACCCTAACACTAACCCTCACCCAACCATTCACCCTAACCCTAATCCTAACACTAGGGCTAACATTGACCGTCACCCTAACCCTCACCCTAACCCTAACCCTATCATTAACACTAACCCTCCACCTAACCCTCACCCTAAACCTAACAATAACCCTCACCCTGAACCTAACCCTCACCCTAACCATTACCCTCACCCTCACCCTAACCCTAACCCTAATCCTAACCCTACCCCTCACCCTCACCCTCTCCCTCACCCTAACCCTAATCCTAACACTCTCCCTAAACTCATCCTAACCCTAAGGCTAACCCTAACCCTCAGCCTAAACCTAACCCTGACCCTAACTCTTACCCTCACCCAAACATTAACCCTAACCCTAACCATAACACTCACAATAAACCTATCACTCACACTAACCATAATCTTACTCCTCAGCCTAACCTTCACCCTGAACCTAACCCTAAATTAATCGTCACACTATCCCTAAACCTCACCCTCAAACTCCCCTTAAACCTAACCCTAACCCTAACCTTCACCCTCACCCTCAGCCTAACCCTAACCCTAACCCTAAATCTAACCCCAACCCTCACCATCACACTCACACTAACCCTCACTCTAACAATTACTGTCACCTAACCCTCACCCTAAACCTAAGGCTAAGCCTAAATCTAACCCTCACCATCACCCTAAACCTCACCCTAACCCTAACCCTGACATTAACACTAACCCTCAACCTAACCCTCACTATAAACCTAACCCTAACCCTAACCCTCACCCTAACCCTCACTCGAACCCTAACCCTAACCCTAACCCTCACCCTCACCCTCACCCTAATCCTCAACCTAATGATTACCCTCACGCTCACCCAAACCCTAACCCTAAACCTAACTCTCACCCTAACCCTAACCCTAACCCTCACGCTCACACTCACCCTAACCCTAAACCTAACCCTTACCCAAACCCTCACCCTCACCCTATACATCAACCTAACCCTAACCCTCAACCTAACCCTAACCCTAAGTCTCACCCTCACCCTAATCCTCACCCTAACCCTAACCCTAACCCTTACCTACCTGAAACACTCACCCTCACCCTCACACTAAGCCTATCCCTATCCCTCAGCCTAATCCTCAACCTAACCCTAACCCTCACCCTCACTCTATAACTAAGCCTAACGCTTAGCCTTACCCTAAACCTCAACCTCACCCGAACCTGAACCCTATCCCTTACCCTCACCGTAACCCTAACATTAACCCTAAACCTAACCCTCACACACACCCTAACCCTCACTGTAACCCTAACGCAAACACTAATCCTAACCCTCACCCTAACCCTAACCCTAAACCTCACCCAACCCCTCAACCGAAGCCTAACCCTAACATCACCCTCACCCTAACCCTCACCCTAAACCTTAACCTCACCCTGACCCTGAACCTAAACCTAACCCTAAACCTCACCCTAACCGAAACCCTAACTCTAGTCCTGACCCTCATACTAACCCTCAACCTCACCCTAACCCTCACCCTACCCTTACCCTTACCCTAATCCTAAGCCTCACCCTCACACTCACCGTAACACTCACTCGAACACTTACCCTCACCTAAACCTCACCCTAAACCTAAGCCTAACCCTTTCAGTAACCCTCACAGTCACTCTAACCCTCACTCTAACCCTAACCCTAATCGTCACCGTAACCCTCATCCTAAACCAAGTGCTAACCCTAAACTTCACCCTAACCCTAACCCTCACCCTAACCCTTACGCTCACCCTAACATTAAACCTAACCCTAAACCCAACAATCACACTAAACCTATCCCTTACCCTAACCCTAACCCACCCATCGGCCCAACCGTCACCCTAACACTAAACCTACCCCTAATCCTCACACCATCCCCAACCCTAACCCTCACCCTCACCCTAACCCTCAGCATAACCAATAACCTCACCCTCACCCAAACCCTAACCCTAACCATAAACCTCACCCTAAACCTAACCCTAAACCTCACCCTCACCCTAACTCTTGCCCGAACGCTAAACCAAACCCTCATCCTAAGACTCACCCTAATCCTAACACTAACCCTAACCCTCACTCTCACCCTAACACTGAAGCTCACCCTAAACCTAAAAGTATACCTAACCTTAACTCTCAGACTAACCCTAACCCTCACCCTAAAACTAAACCTACCCCTCACACTATCCCTAAACCTAAACTTTACCCTCACCCTAACCCTAACCGTAGCCCTGTCACCCTCACCCTAATCCTTACCGTCACCCTAACCTTCACCCTAAACCTAACCCTCACCCACACCCTAAACCTCACCCTCAACCAAACCTGAACCCTAAAACTCACCCTAACCCTAACCCTAACCCTTACCTAACTGAAAACCTCAACCTCAACCTCACACTATCCCTAACCCCAACCCTCAGCCTAACCCTAACCCTAACCCTCACACTTCCCCTCACTCTAACCCTAAACCTCACCCTCACTGTAACACTAACCCTCACCCATACCTTAAACCTAACTCTAAATCTCACCCTAACCCTAAACCTCACACTCACCCTCACCCTAACACTAACCCTAACCATTACCCTAAACCTAACCCTAACCCTAACCCTCACCCTAACACTTACTCTAACCCTAAAGTCACCCTCATGCTTACCATCACTGTGAACCTAACCCTAAACCTATCCCTCACCTTAACTCTCACACTAACCCTAATCCTCATCCTAACGCTAACTCAAACTCTCACCCTAACCCTCACGCTATACCTAACCCTAAACCTAACCCTCACCCTAACCCTAACCGTAACCATAACCGTCACTCTCACCCTAACATTAAACCTCACCCTAACCCTCAACCTAACCCTCACCCTAACCCTTACCCTCAACCTAACCCTCACCCTAAATCTAAACCTCACCCTCACCCTATCCCTCAACCTAACCCTTACTCTCACCCTAACCGAAAACCTAACCCTAACCCTAACCCTCACCCTAACCCTAACCCTAACCCTCACATTCACCCTAACCCTTAATCTAACACTAAACCTAAACCTCACCCTAAACCTAATGCAAAACCTAAACCTCACCCTCACCCTCACCCTTACCTAACCCTTAACCTCAACCTAGCCCTTATCCTAACTCTAAACTTAACCCTAAACCTCACACTAACCCTAACCCTCACTCTAACCATAACCCAACCCAGCACCCTAGCCCTCACTCTATCACTAACCCTAACCCTAAACCTCACACTAAACCAAACAGTTACCCTAACACTCACCCTCACCCTAAACCTCACAGTCACCCTAACACTCAAACTAAATCTAAACCTCACCCACACCATAAACCTCACCCTCACGAAAACCTCACTCTCACCCAAACACTCAACCTCACCCCAAACATCAATGTAAACCTAACCCTCACTCTAACCCTAACCCTAATCCTCAACCTAACCCTAAACCTCAACCTAAACCTAAACCTACCCCTCATACTCACCCTCACTTTCACACTCAGGCTAACCCTAAACCTAGCCCGCACCCTCACCCTAACCCTCATACTAACGTTAAGCCTAACCCTATAACTGTCCCTCGTCCTAATGCTCACCCTAACCCTTACCCTCACCCTAACCCTAACCTTAAACCTAACCCTCACACTAACCTTAACCCTCACACTAACCCTAAGTCTACCCCACAACCTAACCCTCATACTAACTCTAACCGTAACCCTAACACTCACCCTAACCCTAACCCTACTACTACCCCTAACCCGCACCCTGAACATAACCCTCATACTCACCCTCACTCCCAGCCTAATCCTCACCCTAACCCTAATCCTAACCCTAACCCTAACCATCATCCTAACTCTAACCCTAACCCAACCCTAACCCTCACCCTCACCCTCACCCTAATCCTAACCCTAACCCTAACCCTAACCCTAACCCTCAAACTAACCCTAACCCTAACCCTCAACCTCAACCTATCCCTACTCCTAACCCTCACACTAACCCTCACCCTAACCCTAACGATAGCCCTAACCCTAACCCTCAACCTAAACCTCACCCTCACACTTACCTTTACCCTAACCCTTACTCTAATCCTAAACCTCACACTAACCCTAACCCTAAACATAACACTAACCCTCACCTTCATGCTCACCCTAAACCTAACGCTAACCCTAACACTCACCCTCACCCTCAGCCTAACCCTAATCCTCACACTCAGATTCACCCTAAACCTCGCCCTCACCCTCATCCTCACTCTAACACTAACCCCAACCCTCAGCCTCATCCTAACCCTTAACCCTCACACTAATATTAACCCTAACCCTCACCCACACCCTAACACTAAACCTAAACCTAACCCTCACCCTAACAATCATCCTAAACCGAATGCTAACCCTAAATTTCACCCTAACCCTAACCCTCACCCTAACACTTACCCTCACCTTAATATTAACCCTAACCCTAACCCTAACCCTAACCCTAACCCTAACCCTAACCCTAACCCTAACACTCACACTAAACCAATCCCTCAGCCTAACCGTCAGCCTAACCCTAAAACTAACCCTAATCCTCACGCTATCCCTATCACTAACCCTCATCCTCACCCTCACCCTAACCCTCACCCTAACCCTAACATTAACCCTAACCCTCACCCTAACCCTAACCCTCACCATGATCCTAACCCTTACCCTAACCCTAACACTAACACTAACAAAAACCCTTAACCTAACACTCACATTAACCCTAAACTTAACCCTAACCCTCCCCATAACCCTAATCCTAACCCTAACTCTCACCCTCACCCTAACACTTACCCTCACCCTAACCCTCACCCTAACCCTAACCCGAAAACTTAGCCTCACCCTAACCCTCATCCTAAACCAAATGCTAAACCTAAACTTCACCATAACCCTAACTTTCACCCTAACCCTAATATTAACACTAAACCTAACCCTAACCTTCACACTAAACCTATCCCTCAGCTTATCCCTAACCCTACCCATCAGCCTAACCCTCACTCTAACCCTAAACCTAACCCTAATCCTCACCTGATCCCTAACCCTAACCCTCACCCTCACCCTCACCCTAGCCCTAACCCTAACACTAAACTTAACCCTAACCCTCACATTCATACTAACCCTCAACCTAAACCTAACCCTGCCCCTCAGCCTAACCCTCACCCTAAACATAACCCTAACCCTCAACCTAACTCTCATCCTAAATCTAAACCTAAAACTAAACCTCACCCTAACCCTAACCCTAAACCTCACCCTAACCTTCACCATAACCCTAACCCTAACCCTCACCGTCACCCTAACCCTCAGTCAAAATAAACCTCATCCTACCCCTAACCCTCACACAAACCCTAAACCTCAGCCTCACCCAAACCCTAATTCTCACCCTCAACCTCAAAATCACTCTAACCCTAACCCTCCCCCTAACCCTAACCCTCACCCTCACACTCACCCTCACCCTGAGACTAACCCTAACCCAGCACTAATCCTAAAACTATCCCTCACCCTCACCCTAACCCTAAACCTAACCCTCACCCTAAACCTAACCCTAACCCTACCCCTCACCCTAACCCTAAACCTCACTCTAACCCTAAACCTCACCCACACACTTAAACTCAAACTAAGCCTACCCTTAAAGCTAACACTAATCCTAACCCTAACCCTCACCCTCAGCCTCACACTCACCCTCAGCCTAAACCTCACTCTAGCACTAATCCTAAATCTGGCCCTCAACCTCACACTCACCCTAACCCTCATCCTAACCCAAACCCTAAACTTAACCCTAACCCTCACCCTCACCCTCACCCTAACCCTAACCGTAAACCTAAACCTAACCTTCACCCTAACCCTCATTCTAACCCTATTGCTAACCCTAACCATCACCCTAAACATATCCATCAACCTAACTCTTACCCTCATTCTAACCCTAACCCTAACTCTCACCATCAACTTAACAGTAACCCTAATCATAACCCTCACCCAGATCCTAACCCTAACCCTAACCCTCACCCTCAGCCTAGGCCTAACACTCACCCTCACCCTAAACCTTAACCTAACCCTAAACCTAACCTCACCCTAAACCTCATCCTAAAACTAATGCTAACCGTAAAACTCGCCCTAACCCTAACCATCACCCTAAATCTTACCCTCAACCTAACCCTAACCCTAACCCCCACCGTCACCCTAACCCTCACCCTAAACCTAAAACTAACCCTAACCCTAACCCTCAACCTAACCATCACCCTAAATCTAAACATAACCCTAACCGTAACCCTAACACTCACCGTAACCTTACCCCGAAACCTAACCCTCACGGTCAACTGAAACCTCACCCTAAATATAATCCTCACCCATACCCTAAACCTAACCCTAACAATCACCCTCAGCCTAAACCTAACACGCACCCTCACGCTAACCCTTAACCTAACCCTAAACCAAACCTCACCCTAACCCTAATGCTAACCCTAACCCTCATCCTCACCCTAAACCTCACCCTAAACCTTAACCTCAACCTAACCCTAACCCTAACCCTAACCCTAACCCTCACACTAAACCTAAACCTCACCCTAACCCTAACTCAACCACTCACCCTAACCTTCACCCTATCCCTAACCCTAAACCTAACCCTCACCCTAACCCTCACCATTACCCTAACACTCACCCTAAGCCTAACCCTCAACCAAACCTTAACCCTTACCCTGACACGTAGCCTCACCCTCACCCAAAACTTCACCCTCACCCTAACCCTAAACCTCAGCCAAACCCTCAACCTAACCCAACCCTCACCCTAAACCTAAACCTAAACCTAACCCTCACCCTCATCCTAACCCTCACCCTAACCGTTACCCTCACCCTAACCCTAAAACAAACCCTAAGCCTAACCCTCACCCAAACCCTAACCGTCAACCTAACTCTAACCCTTACCCTCCCCCTAACCCTAACAATAACCCTAACCCTACCCCACACACTAACCCTAACCCTAACTCGAATCCTAACCCTCACCATAACCCTAACCCTAACCCTCATCCAACCCTTCACCCTAATTCAAAACCTAACCCTCGCTCTCACACTCACCCTCACCCTAAACCTTACCATCACCCTAACCCTCACCGTAACCCTAACCCTCACCCTCACACTCACCCTAACCCTCACTCTAACCCTTACCCACACCTAACCCTCACCCTAAACCTAAGCCTAACCCTAAACCTAAACCTCACAGTCACCCTAACCCTCACCCTAAGCCTAACCCTGACATTAAACCTAACACTCAACCTAACCCTCACCCTAAAACTTGCCCTAACCTTAACCCTAACTATAACCCTTACCCTAATCCTAAACTTAACCCTCACCCTCACCATAAAATTTAACCTAACCCTAAACCTAACCCTCACCTTAAACCTCACCCTTATCCCTTATGCTAAGCCTAACCCTCACCCTCAACCTCAACCTAATCCTCATCCTAAACCTTAACCTCACCCTAACCTTAAACCTAGCACAAACCCTCACACTAACCCTAACCCTCACATTAACCCTAACACAACCCCTCACCCTAACCCTTACCCTATCCATAAACCTAACCCTATCCCTCACCCTAATGCTAACTGTAACCCTAACACTCACTTCACCCTAACCCTCACTGTCACCCTAACACTAACCCTCACCCAAACCCACACCCTCACCCTATACATCAACCTAACCCTAACACTCACCCTAACACTAACCCTCACTCTCACCCTCACCCTAATCCTCACCCTAACCCTAACCCTATCCCTTACCTAACTGAAACACTCACCCTCACCCTCACACTAACCCTAACCCTATGCCTCAGCCTAACCCTCAACATAACCCTAACTCTCACCCTCAACCTATAACTAAGCCTAACCCTAACCCTTAACCTAAACCTCAACCTCACCCGAATCTGAAACCTAACCCTTACCCTCACCGAAAACTTAACATTAACCCTAACCCTAACCCTCACACAAACCCTAACCCTCACCCTAACCCTAACACTAACACTAATCCTAACCCTCACCCTAACCCTAACCCTAACCCTAACCCTCACCCAACCGCTCAACCGAACCCTAAACCAAACCTTCACCCGCACTTTAAACCTCACCCTAAACATTAACCTCAGCCTGATCCTGAACCTAACCCTAACACTAACCCTCACTGTATCCCTTACCCTTACCCTAATCCTAAACCTAACCCTAACCCTAAACCTCACACTAACCCTAACGCTCCACCTAACTCTAAACCTTACCCTCACCTAAACCTAACATTAACCCTAACCCTAACACACACACTATCCCTAACACTCCACCTAACCCTAACCCTAACACTAACCCTAACTCTCACCATAACCCTAAACCTAACCATCAACCAATCCCTCACCCTAATTCTAGCCATAACTCTCGCCCTCACCCTAAACCTCACCCTAAACCTCACCCTAAACCTTACCCTAAGTTTAAGCCTCACCATTACCCTAACCCTAACCCTCACCCTCACACTCACCCTAAGATTCACTCTAACCTTTACCCGTACCTAAACCTCACCCTAAACCTAAGCCTAACCCTAACCCTATCCCTCACCATCACCCTAACCCTCACCCTAACATTAACCCTGACATTAACCCTAACCCTGAACCTAACCCTCACCCTAACCCTAAACCTAACTCTCACACTCACCCTAACACTTAATCTAACCCTAAACCTAACCCTCACCTAACCCTCACCCTAACCCTTATGTTAACCCTAAACCTAACCCTCATCCTAAACCTTAACCTCACCCCAACCCTAACCCTAACCCTAACACTCACACTAACCCTAACCCTCAACTTAACCCTAATCCATCCCCTCACCCTAACTCTCACCCTATCCCTAAATCTAAACCTAACCCTAACCCTAACCCTAACCCTAAACCTCACCCTAACTCTCACCCTAACAGGAACCCTAACCCTCACCCTCACCCTAACCCTTAACATAACCCTAAACCTAACAATCAACCTAACCCTCACCCTAAACCTTACGCTAACCCTAACCCTAACCCTCACCGTAACCCTCATCCTAAACCTTAACCTCACCCTAACCCTAAACCTAACCCTAACCATCACACTAACCCTAACCCTCACCTTAACCCTAACCCAATCCTTCACCCTAACACTCACCCTATCCCTTAACCTAAACCTAAACCTCACTCTAACCCTAACCGTAACCCTAAAACTCTCCCTCACCCTAACCCTCACCGTCACCCTAACAGTCACCGTAAACCTAACGCTCAACCTAACCCTAACCCTCACACTAACCCTAACCCTTACCCTCACCCTCACCCTAATCCTCATTTAAACCAATCTCTAGCCCTTACCTAACTGAAACCCTCACCCCCATCCTCACACTAACCCTAACCCTACACCTTAGCGTAACCCACAACCTAATCCTATACCTCATCCTCGCCCTATAGCTAACCATAACCCTAAACCGTACCCTAAACCTCAACCTCACCCTAACCCGAACACTAACCTTTACCCTCGCTCTAACCATAATATTAAACGTAACCCTAACCCTCACACAAACCCTAACCCTCACCCTAACCCTAACCCTAACACTAATCCTAAGCCTAACCCTAAGCCTAAAACTAAACCAAACCCTCATTCTCAGCCTCACTCTCAAACTCAGCCTAAACCTAAACCTAACACTAATCCTATCCCTAACCCTCACCCTCAAGCTCACCCTAAACTTAAACATAACCCTAACCCTCACCCGCACTCTCAGCCTAACCTTAACCCTAACACTAAATCTAATTCTAACCCAAACCCAAAACCTCAGACTCACCCAAAACCTCACGCTCAACCTCAACTTAACCCTAATCCTAACCCTTAGCTTCACCCTAACCCTAACCCTCACCCTAACCTTAAACCTAACCCTCACTCTAACCTTTAACTTCACCCTAATATTAACCTAACCCTAACCCAAACCCTCACACTAAACCTATCCCTCACTCTAACCCTAACCATACCCATCAACCTAACCCTCACTCTAACCCTAACTCTAACCCTAATCCTCACCCTATCCCTACTCCTAACTCTCACCCTCACCATAGCCATGACACTAACCCTAACCCTAACAATAATCCTCACCCTAAACCTCACCCTAACCCTATCCCTAACACTAATCCTAATACTAACCAAACCACTCACCTTAACCTTCACACTAACCCTAAACATAAACCTAACCCTCCCCATAACACCAAACCAAACTGTAACATTCACCCTCACCCTATCACTCACCCTAACACTTACCCTCAACATAACCCTCACCCTAAACCAAACCCTAACCCTAACCCTCACCCTAACCTTCACACTAACCCTCATCCTAACTCTTAACCTCACCCTAACCCTAACCCTATCCTCACATTAACCCTAACCCTCAACCTAACCCTAACCCAACCCCTCACCCTAACCCTCACCCTATCCCTAACCCCAACTCTAAACCTAACGATAAACCCAACACTCACCATCACCCTAACCCTCACCCTAACCCTAACGCTAACCCTAACCCTCACCCTCACCCTAAACTTTAACCTCACCCTAACCCTACCCCTAATCCTAACCCTAACCCTCACACTAACCCTAACCCAACCCCACATCCTAACCCTCACCTTAACCCTAAGGCTATCCCTAAACCTCACCCTCACCCTAACCCTTAACCTGAGCCTAACCCTAAACTTAACCGTCACCCTAACCCTCACCCTTTCCCTAACCCGACCCCAAACCCTAACCCTCAACCTATCCCTAAACCTAACCCTAACCCTAAACCTAATCCTTACCTTCACCCTAACACTCACCATCAGCCTAACCCTCACCATCACCCTAACACTCACGCTAACAATAACCCTCACGCACATGCTAACCCTCAACCTCACCCGAACCTTCACCATCACGCAAAACCTCACCCTCAACCTAACCCTAACCCTAAGCTTAACCCTAAACCTAACCCTCACCCTAACCATCACCCTCACCCTAATCCTCACGCTAACTCTAACCCTAACCATTACCTAACTGTAACCCTCACTCTCACCCTCACCCTAACCCTAAACCTAAACCTACACCTCAGCCAAACCTCAACCTAACCCTAAACTTCACCCTCACCCTATTCCTAACCCTAAACATAAGCCTTACTCTAAACTTCACCCTCACCTGAATACTCACCCTAACCCTTACCCTCACCCTAAGTTAATATTAACCCTAACCCTGACCCTCACACTAACCCTAACCTTAAGCCTAAACCTTACCCAGCCCATCAACCTAACCCTAACGCTATCCTTCACCCTCATCTCAACACTCACCCTAAACCTTACCTGCACCCTAACCCTCACCCTAACCCTAACCCTAAACCTCACACTAACCCTAACACTCACCCTAACCCTAACATTTACCCTAACCCTAAACCTAACAATCACCCTAACCCTAACCCTAACATGCACCCTAACCCTCAGAATAACCTTAACACTAATCCTCAACCTCACCCTAACCCTCACCCTAAACGTTACCCTAACCCTCACCATGACCCTAAGCCTCACCCTACCCCTAACCCTAACCCTCACCCAACCCTTAACCCTAACCCTAACCCTAACACTAAGGGTAACCATTACCGTCACCCTAAGCCTCACCCTAACTCTAACCCTAACATTAACCCTAACCCTCAACCTAACCCTCACCCTAAACCTAACCCTAACCCTAACTGTCACCATAACCGTCACCCTAACCATTACCCTCACCCTCACCCTACCTCTAACCCTAATCTTAAACCTAACCCTCACTCGCAGCCTCACCCTCAGCCTAACCCTAATACAAACCCTCACCCTAACCTTCATCCCAACCCTAATGCTAAACCTAACCCTCACTCTAAACCTAAACCTCACCCTAACTCTTGCCCTCACCCTTCCATTAACCCTAACTCTAACCCTGCCACTCACAATAAACCTATCCCTCATCCTAACCCTAACCCTAGCCCTCAGCCTAACACTCACCCTGGCCCTAACCCTAACCCTAACCCTCACACTAAATCTCCCCCTAAACCTAACCCTAACCCTAAACTTCCCTTCCTCCTCTGCCTAACCCTAAACCTAATCCTAATCCTAAACCTAACCCTCACCCTCACACTCACCCTAAACCTCAGTCGAAACCTGACTCTCACATATCCCTCACCCTAAACCTAACCCTAATCCTAACCCTCACCCTAAAACTCACCCTATCCTTAACCCCAACCCTAATGCTCACGGTAACCCTAACTGTAACGCTAAATCTCACCCTCACCCTAACCCTCACCCTAACCCTAACGCTAAACCTAACCCTCACCCTCACCCTAACCATTAACCTCACCCTAACCCGAAACCTAATCCTAACCCTAACCCTCACACTAACCCTAACCCTCACTCTAACCATTACCCTCACCTAACCCTCAGCCTAAACCTAATCCTAACCCTAAACTTCAACCTTACCCTCACCCTCACCCTAATCCTAACCATAACCATAACCCTAATTCTCATCCTAAACCTAAGGCTAACCCTAACCCTCACCCTAACCCTAACCCTCACCCTAACTCTTACCCTCACCCTAACATTAACCCTAACTCTAACCCTACCACTCACAATAAACCTATCCTTCACCCTAACCCTAACAATAGCCCTCAGCCTAACCCTCACTCTGACCCTAACCCTTACCCTAATACTCACCCTATCTCTAACCCTCACTCTAAATCTCCCCCTAAACCTAACCCTAATCCTAAACTTCACCATCCCCCTCAGCCTAAACCTAACCTTAACCCTAATCCTAACCCTAACCCTCAGCCTCACACTCAACCTAATCCTCAGTCTAAAAATTACCCTCACCTAACGCTCACCCTAAACCTAAGCCTAAACCTAAAACTCACCATAACCCTCACCCTAACCCTAAACATAACCCTAACCCTCACCCACACCCTCTCCTTAATACTCACCATAACCTTTACCCTCATTCTCACCCTAACCCTAACCCTAACCCTAACTCTCACCCTAAACCTAACCCTAAGCCTCACCCTCACACTTACCCTAACCCTCACTCTAACCCTTGCCCTCAACCTAACACTCACCCTAAACCTAACCCGAACCCTCACCCTAAACCTAACCCACACCCTATCACTAACCCAACCCTAACCCTCACCTTAACCCTAACTATAACGCTAACACTCACCCTCACCGTAAACCTCACCCTAACCATAACCCTCATCCTCAACCTAATCCTTAAACTAACCTTAAACCTAACCCTCACCCTAAACCTCACTCTAACCCTTACGCTACCCCTAACCCTCACCCTCACACTAACCCTCATCCTAAACCTTAACCTCACCCTAACCCTAAACCTAACCCTAACCCTCACACTAACCCTAACCCTCACCTTAACCCTAACCCAACCCCTCACCTTTACCCTCACACTATTCCTAACCCTAACCCTAACCCTCACCCTAACCCTAACTGTAACCCTAACACGCAACCTCACCCTAACCCTCACCGTTACCCTAACACTCACCCTCACCCTAACCCTCACCCAAACCCTCACCCTCACCCTATACATCAACCTAACTCTAACTCTCATCCTAACCCTAACACTAACTCTCACCCTAACCCTAATCCTCACCCTAACACTAACCCTAACCCTTACCTAAATGAAACCCTCACCCCCACCCTCACACTAACCCTAACCCTCAACCTAACCCTAACCCTCACCCTCACCCTAACACTAACCCTAACCCTTACCCTAACACTAACCCTAACCCTCAGCCTAACCCTCAACATAACCCTAATCTTCACCCTCACCCTATAACTAACCCTAACCCTGTTGTCCTAAACCTCAACCTCACAGGAACCCAAAACCTAATCCTTACCCGCACACTAAACCTAACATTAACCCTAACCCTAACCCTTACACAAACACTAACCCTCACACTAAAACTAACCCTAACACTAATCCTAAGCCTCATGCTAACCCTTAACCTAACCCTAACCCTCACCCACCCCCTCAACTGAACACTAACCCTAACCATCACCCTCACCCTAACCCTCACCCTAAATCTTAAACTCACCCTGACCCTGAACCTAACCCTAAACCTAACTCTCACCCTAACCCTCACCCTAACCCAAACCCTAACTCTATTCCTCACCCTCATACTAATGCTCACCCTAATCCTAAACCTTACCCTATCCCTTACCCTTACCGTAATCCTAAACCTAATCCGAACCTTAACACTCACACTAACCCTAACCGTCAACCTAACTCTAACCCTTACCTTCACCCTAACCCTAACATTAACCCTAACCGTACCCCACAAACTAACCCTAACTCTTACCCTAACCCTAACCCTAACACGAATCTTAACCCTCACCGTAACCCTAACCCTAATCCTCATCCAACCCCTCACCCTAATTCAAACCCTAACCCTTGCCCTCAACCTAAACCTCACCCTAAACCTTACCCTCACCCTACCCTTCACCCTAACCCTAACCCTCACCCTAACACTCACCCTAACCCTCATTCTAACTCTTACCCTCAACTAACCCTCACCCTAACCCTAACCCTCTCCCTCACGCTCACCCAAAACCTCACTCTAACCCTTACCTTCAACTAACCCTCACCCTAAACCTAAGCCTAACCCTAAACCTAACCCTCACAGTCACCCTAACCATCACCCTAACCCTAACCCTGACATGAACACTAACCCTCAACCTAACCCTCACCCTAAACTAAGCCTAACCCTAACCCTCACCCTAACCCTCACCCTAAATCTAAATCTAAACATCACCCTCACCATAACCCTTAAACTAACCCTAAACTAACCCTAACCCTCACCTTAACGCTAAGCCAACCCCTCACCTTAACCCTCACCCTATCCCTAACCCTACCCCTAACCCTCAACCTAATCCTAACCGTAACCCTAACAGTCACCCTCACCCTAACCCTCACCCAAACCCTCATCCTCACCCTATACATCAACCTAACCCTAACTCTCACCCTAACCTTAACCCTAACTCTCACCCTCACCCTAATCCTCACCCTTACCCTAACCCTAACCCTTACCTAAATGAAACCCTCACCCTCACCCTCACACTAACCCTAACCCTACCCCTCAGCCTAACCCTCAACCTAACCCTAACCCTCACCCTCACCCTATAAATAAGCTGAAACCTAACCCTTACACTAAACCTCAACTTCACCCGAACCTAAACCCTAAAACTTACACTAACCCTAACCCTAACATTAACCCTAATCCTAACCCTCACACAAACCCTAAACCTCACCCTAACACTAACCCCAACACTAAATCTAACCCTCACCCTAATCCTAACCCTAACCCTAACACTTACCCTAACACTCACCCTAACCCAAACCCTAACTCTAGTCCTCACTCTCATCCTAACCCTAACCCTAAACCGAACGCACACCCTATCCCTTACCCTGACCCTAATCCTAAATCTAACACTAACCCTAACCCTCACACTCACCCTAACCCTCAACCTAAACCTAACCCTTACCCTCACCCTTACCCTAACATTAACCCTAACCCTCACCCACACACTAACAGTAACCCTCACGCTTACCTAATCATAACACTAAACCTAACCCTCACCATAACCCTCACCCTAACCATCACCCAACCCCTCACTCTAATTCTAACCCTAACCCTGCCCTCACCCTAACCCTCACCCTAAACCTAACCCTAACCCTAACCCTCACCCTCACCCTCACCCTAACCCTAACCCTCTCCTAACCCCACCCCCTAACCCTAACCCTAAACCTAATCCTAAGCCTAAGCCTAAAGGTAACCCTAAACCTAACCCTGATCCTCACACTCACCCTCACCCTCAGCCTAGCCCTAACCCTAACCCTAATCCTAAACCTAACCCAAACCTCAGACTCACCCTAAACCTTATGCTCACCCTCCCCCACCCCCTAAATCCAACCCTAACACTTAGCATCACCCTAAACCTAACCCTCACCATAACCTTATCCCTCATCCTCACCCTCATCCTAACCCTAACCCTCACGCTATCTCTTACCCTAATCCTCATCCTAAACCTAATGCTAACCCTAACCCTCACCCTCTCCCTATCCCTCACCCTAACCGTTAACTTCACCCTAATATAAACCCTAACACTAAGCCTAACCTTCAAACTAAAACTATCCACCATCCTAACCCTACCCCAACCCGTCAGCCTAACCCTCACTCTAACCCTAACCCTAACCCTAATACTCACCCTACCCATAAACCTAACCCTCACCCTCACACTTGCCCTCACACTAAACCTTACCATAACCCTAAACCTCACCCTAAGCCTAACCCTCACCCTCACCCTAACCCTCAACCTAACACTAACCCTAACAGAAACCAAAACCCTCAACCTAGTGCTCACACTAACCCTAAACCCAAACCTAACCCTTCCCATAACCCCAACCTTAACCTCATGCTCCCCCTCCCTCTCCCCCTAAACCCAACCCTAACACTTAGCGTCACCCTAACCCTCACCCTAACCATTACCTTTACCCTCACCCTAACCCTCACTGTAGCCCTAAACCTAACCTGCACCCTCACCCTAATCCTCACCCTAAACCTTACCCTCACCCTCACCCTTACACTCAAACTAACCCTAAACCTCAACCTAACTCTAACCCTAACCGAAACCCTAGACCTCACCCTAACCCTAACTCTAACCCTCAGCCTCACAAACATCTTAACTCTCACCTTCACCCGAAATCTCACCCTCACCCTAACACTCAGTCTCACCCTAAAACTCACCCTAAACCTAACCCTCAGCCTAACCCTAACCCTAACTAACCTCACCATGACCCAAATACTCACCCTAACCCTCACCATCACCCTAATCCTCACCCTAAACCTAACCTAACCTAAACCCTCACCCTCATCCTAAACTTCACCATAACCCTAGCCCTCACCCTAACCCTAACCCTAACCCTAACATTAACCCTTAAACTAAACCTAATCCTCACCCTCACCCTCACCCAATCACCCACACTAAACCTAAACCTAACACTACCCCTCACCCTTACCCTTACCCTCACCCTAACATTCACCCTCACCCTCACTCTAAACCTAACACTCACCCTAAACCTAACCCTCACACTAACACTAATACTAACACTAATCCTCACCTTAAACCTAACCTTAACCCTAACCCTCACCCACACACTCTCCCTAACCCTCATCGTAACCCTTAACCTCACCCTAACCCTCACACTAACCCTAACCCTTACCCTAACACTAACCCTCCCCCTCCTCCTTCCCCTCCCCCATACCCTAACGCTAACCGTAACCCTCAACCTAATCTTAAGCCTAACCCTCATCATCACCCTAACCCTTACCCTCACCCAAACCCTCACACTGACGCTAAACCTCACCCTCAACCAAAACATCACGCTAACCCAAACCCTCATCCTAACCCTTATCCCTAACCCTCACACTAAATCTAACCCTCCCTCTAACCCTTAAACTCAACCTTATCCTCAACCTAACCATAACCTTAACCCTTACCTAAACCAAACCCTCACCCTCAACCTAACCCAAACCCTCAACATAGCCCTCACCCTCATCCTAACCCTAACCCTATCCCTCACCCTCATACTCACCCTCACCCTCACCCTAACCCTAACCCTAAACCTAATCCTAACCCTAAACTTCACCCTCAGCCTAACCCTCACCCTAACCTTAATCCTAACCCTAGCCATAACCATTACCCTAACCCTAACACTCACCCTACCCCTCATCCTAACCCTCACCCTCATCCTAACATTCACCCTAACCCTTAACCTAAACCTAAACCTCACTCTCACCGTCACACTAAAACTCAAACTAACCCTAACCCTCACCCACACCTTAACCCTCACCCTCATCCTAACTCTCAACCTCACCCTAAACATCATCCTCACATTGACCATAACCCTAACCCTAACCCAAACACTCACCCTAACCCTAACACTAACCCTAACCCTCATGCTCACCCTAAACCTAACCCTAACCCTCAATCTAACGCTCACCCTAACCCTAACCCTAACCCTAAACCTCAATCTCATCCTAAAACTCACCCTAACCCTTACCCTCACACTAAACCTATTCCTATCCCTAAACCTAACCCTCACACTAACCCTAACCCTCACCCTAACCATAACCCTACCCCTCATGCTAACCCTCAACCTATCTCTAACCATAACTCTAAACCTAACCCTATCCCTTACCTAAATCGAACCCTCATGCTCACCCTCACCCTAACCCTAACCCACACACTAACCCTAACACTTACCCTCACCCTAACCCTCACCCTCTAGCTAAACCTATACCTAAACCTTACCTTAACGAAACCCTCACCCTCACCCTCACCTTCTCCCTAAACCTAACCCTAACCTTCACCCTCACCCTAACACTCACACTAAAACTTACCCTCACACTCACCCTAAACCTAACCCTAATGCTAGCCCTCAAACTAACCCCAACACTCACCCTAACACAAAACCTAACACTAACCCTAAACCTCACCCTAACCCTCACCCTGACCCTAAGCATAAACCTAATCCAAACCCTCACCCTCACGCTAAACCTAAACGTCAACCTAACCCTCACCCTAACACTAACCCTAAACCTCACCCTAACCCTAAGCATAAACCTAATCCAAACCCTCACCCTCACCCTAAACCTAAACGTCACCCTAACCCTCACCCTCACCCTAACCCTAACCCTCATCCTTACCCTAACACTCACCCTCACTATAACCAAAACCAAACCCTAAACCTCACCCTAACCCTAAACCTAACCCTCATCCCCACCTTAACACTCACCCTCACCCTAAACTTAACCCTAACCCTAACCCTCACACTAACCCTAACCCTACCCCTGACACTAAGCCTCAACATAAACCTAACCCTAATCCTAACCCTCATCCTAACCCTAACCTTCACCCTCACCCTCACCCTCACCCTCACCCTAATCCTAAACCTACACTTCACCCTAAACCTCATCCTCACCCTAAACCTAAACCTAACCCTCACCCTCAAGCTCAACCTAACCCTAAACCTCACCCTAAACCTTAAGCTCACCCTACCCTAAACCTAAAACTAAACCTAACCCTCACCCTAAACCTCACCCTAAGCCTAAACCTAACCTTCACCCTACCCCTCAACCTAACCCTAATCCAAACCCTAAACCTCAACTTCAGCCTAACACTCACCCTAACACTTACCATCACCCTAACCCTCACTCTTACCCTAACCCTTTCTCTAAACCTAAACCTACACTAACTCTCACCCTCACCCTAATCCTAACCCTCACCCTCACCCTCACCCTAACCCTAACCCTACCCCTCACCCTAAACCTCATCTAGCCCTAACCCTAACCCTAACACTCATAGTAACACTAACCCTAAACCTAACCCTTACCCTCACCCTCACCTCAGACTAACCCTCACGCTACCCCTTACACTCACCCTACCATAACCCTAACCCTAAACCTAATTATAAACCTAACACTAACCCAAACCCTCACACTAAGCCTCCCCCTAAAACTAACCCAAAACCTAACCATAACCATCACCCTACCCCTCACCCTAAACCTAACCCTAAATCTCACCCTCACACTAACACTCACGCTAACCCTTACCCTCTCCCTAAGCATCACCCTCACCCTAACCCTCACCCTAATCCTAACCCAAACCCTAACCCTCACACTCACCCTAACCATAACCCTAACCCTAACCCTGATCCTAACCCTCAACCTAAAACTAACACTAACCCAAACCTCACACTCACCCTAAACCTTACCCAAAACATTACTCTCACCCTAACCCCAATGCTTACCCTAACCCTCACGCTAACCCTAACGCTAATACTCACCCTCAACATAAACCTAACACTAACCCTAACCCTCACACTAACCCTAACACTTACCCTCAACCTAACCCTCACCCAAACGCTAATCCTCTCGCTAACCCTAAAACTAAACCATACATTACCGAAAACTTCAACATCATCCTCATCCTCACCCTAACCCTAACCATAACCTTCACCCTCACCCTAACACTCACACTAAACCTTACCCTCACACTAACCTTAAATCTAACCCTAATGCTAACGCTCATCCTAACCCTAACACTCACCCTAACCCTAAACCTAACACTAACCCTAAACCTGACCCTAACCCTCAACCTAACCCTAACCATAACCCTAACCCTAACCCTCACCCTCAGCCTAACCCTAAACCTAACCCTAACCGTCACCCTAATCCTCACCCTAACCCTAACCCTAACCCTAACCCGCATCCTATCCCTAAAACTCACCCTCACTATAACCGGAAACCTAACCCGAAACCTCACCCTAACCCTAAACCTAACCCTCATCCTCAACCAAACACTCACCCTCACCCTTACCCTAACCCTAATCCTAACCATCACACTAAACATAACCCTCACCCTAACCCTTACCCTAACCCTAACCCTCAACCTAACCCTAACCCTAAAGCTAACCCTAACTGTCACCCGAATCCTCACCCTAACCCTAACCCTAAACCTAACCCTCATCCTCACCCTAACACTCACCCTCACCCTAACCCTAACCATAATCATAACCATCACACTAACCCTAACACTCACCCTAACCCAAAACGTAAACATAACCCTAATCCTAATGGTCATCCTAACCCTAACCCTCACCCGAACCCAAACCCTCACCATCACCCTAATCCTAAACCTAACACTCACCCTCACCCTCAACTTCAACCTAAACATAACCCTCACCCTAAATGTTACCCTCACCCTACCCTAACCCTAACAATAACCCGAACCCAAACCCTAACCCTAACACTCACCCAAACCCTAATCCTAGCACTTAACAAACCCTCATTCAAACCCTCACTCTCACCCTAATCATCTCACTAAACCTAACCCTAAAATTTAACCTAACCATAACCCTCCACCTCACCCTTACCCTAACCCTAACCCTAATCCTAACCCACACACTAACCCTTACCTTCACCCTAACCCAAAACCTAACCCTAACCCTACCTCTCACACTAACCCTAACACTCACCCTAAACTTAACCCTAAACCTAACCCTAAACCTAACCCTAAACCTCACCCTAACACTTATCCTCACCCTACTGTAACCCTAAACCTAACCCTAACTGTCTCCCATACCCTAACACTCACCCAATCCCTAAGCCTAACACTATACCTAACCCTCACCCTAAACCTTACCTAAACCTAGCCCTCACCCTACACCTCACCCTAACCCTAACACTAACACTATTACTCACTTTCAGCCTAGCCCTCACCCTAAACCTAATCCTAACCTTAACCCTTACCCTAACCCTAACCTTCACCCTAACCCTCACCCTCACCCCCACACTAATCCTCAGCCTAAACCTAACCCTAACATTAACCCTAACCTTCAACCTAACCCTCACCCTTACACTAACCCTAAACCTAAACCTAACCCTAACCCTGAGCCTAATTCTCACCCTAACCCTAACACTAACCTTAACCCTCACCCTCACCCTCACCCTATCCCTCACCCTCACCCTCACGCTAATCCTAATGCGAACCCTAACAATCACCCTAACCCTCACCCTAAAACTAATGCTAACCCAAACACTCACCCTCACCCTAACCCTCACCCGAAACCTTATCCTTACCCTAACCCTAAACTTAACCCTCACACTAAACCCAACCCTCACCCTAACCCTAATTCTACCACACAGCCTAACCCTAACTGTAACCTTAAGCCTCACCCTATCCTTAACCCTAACCCTAACCCTCACCCTCACCCTAAACCTCACCCTAAGCATTAAACTCACCCTAACCACAATGCTAACCCTAACCCTCAAGCTAACCCTAACCCTAATCCTCACCCTCAACACAAACCTAACCCTAACCCTAACCCTCACACTAAACCTAACCCTCACCCTTACCCTAACCCTTACCGAAACCCTAACCCTAATCCTAACCTAATCCTAATCTGACCCTCACCCTCAAACTTACCCGCCAACTAACCCTAAACCTCAACCTAACCCTCACCGTCACCATCACCCTAAGCCTAACCTTAACCGTAACCTTAACCCTCACCCTAACATTAACCATAACACTCACCCTAACCCTCAACTTAACACTAACCCGAACCCTAACCCTCACCATCACGCTAATCCTCACCCTAACCCTTACCCTAATCCTAACCATAAAATTCACACTAAACATAACCCTCACCCTAACCCTTACCCTAACCCTAACCCTCAGCCTCATCCTAACCCTAAATCTAACCCTAACCGTCACCCTAACCCTAACCCTAACCCTAACCCTCAGCCTAACCTTCAAGCTCACCCTAATCCTCTCCCTAACCCTAACCCTAACACTTACCCTAAACATAACCCTCCCCCTCACCCGCACCCTAATCCTAATCCTAACCCTAACCCTCACCCTCAAACTCACTCTCACCCTCAGCCTAAACATAACCCGAACCCTAATCCTATCCTAACCCTAACCCTAAACATAACCCTAATCCTAACACTAACATTAACCATAACATTCACCCTAACCCTCACCTTAACACTAATCCTAACCCTAACCCTCAACCTCACGCTAACCCTCACCCTAACCTTTACCCGTAACGTAACCCTAACCCTCACACTAAACATAACCCTCTCCCTAACCCTAACCATACCCCTCACACTAACCCTCATCCTAACCCTAACCCTAAAACCAAACCACACCCTAAACCTAACCCTATCCATAACCCTCACCCTCACCCTCAGCCTAACCCTAATCCTAAACCTAACCCTCAGCCTCAACCTATCCCTAACACTAACCCTAACCCTAACCATAACCTCACCCTCAACATAAACCTAACCCTAACCCTAAACCTCACACTAAAACTAACCCTCACCCTTATCCTAAACCTTAGCTTAACACTAACCCTAAACCTAACCATCACTCTCACTCTAATCTTCACCCTAAACCTTACCCTCACCCTCACCTTTACCCTCAAACTAAGCCTAAACCTCA
This sequence comes from Dipodomys merriami, assembly GCF_024711535.1. Taxonomy (NCBI): domain Eukaryota; kingdom Metazoa; phylum Chordata; class Mammalia; order Rodentia; family Heteromyidae; genus Dipodomys; species Dipodomys merriami. The sequence goes on from NW_027206024.1 coordinate 9,314,540, forward strand.
ACCTAACCCTAACCCTAACCCAAACCCTCACCATCACCCTCACCCTAAGCCTAATCCTAACCCTGACCCTAACCCTAACCCTCACCCTAACCCTAACCCTCACCCTAACCCTAACCCTCACGGTAACCCTTAACCTCACACTAACACTCACCCTAACCCTAACCTTAACCCTTACCTTAACCCTCACACTTAACCTAACCCTAATCCTAACCCTCACCCTCATGCTCACCTTAACCGTCAGCCTAAACCTAACCCTATCCCTGAGACTAATCAAAAACCTCACACTAAACCTAACCCTGACCCTAACCCTAAACTTAACCCTAACCCTCACACTAAATGTAATGCTCACAATAACCCTAATCCTACCCCTCAGCCTAACCCTCACCCTAACCCTAACCATAACCTTAAGCCTCACCCTATCCCTAACCCTAACCCTAACCCTCACCCTCACCCTAAACCGTACCCTAAACATTACCCTCGCCGGGCGCTGGTGGCTCACGCCTGTAATCCTAGATACTCAGGAAGCTGAGATCTGAGGATCGCGGTTCAAAGCCAGCCTGGGCAGGAAAGACCATGAGACTCCTATCTCCGATAAATGACCAGAAAACCGGAACTGGCGCTGTAGCTCAAGTGGTAGAGCACTCGCCTTGAGCTGAAGAGCTGAGGGAAAGCGCCCAGTCCCAGAGTTCAAGCCCCACGACCGACAAAACAAAAACAAACAAACAAAAAACATTACCCTCACCCTAAACCCAATGCTAACCCTAACCCTAAAGCTAACCCTCACCCTAATCCTCACCCTCAACCTAAACCTAATCCTAACCCTAACCCTCACACTAAACCTAACCCCCATCTTAACCTAACCCTTACCGTAACCCTAACACTAATCCTAACACTCACCCTCACTTAATCCTCACCCTAAAATTGACCCTCACCCTCAACCTTACCCGCAAACTAACCCTAAACCTCAACCTAACCCTAACCCTAACCCTCACCATCACACTCACCCTAAGCCTAACCCTAACCTTAACCCTAACCCTAACCCTCACCCTAACCCTAACACTAACATTACCCATAACACTCACCCTAAACCTCACCTTAACACTAACCTTAACCCTAACACCCACCCTCACGCTAATCCTCACCCTAAACCTTACCCTCACCATAACCCTAACCCTCACACTAAACATAACCCTCACCCTAACCCTTAGCCTAACCTTAACCCTCAGCCTCACCCTAACCCTAAAGCTAACCCTAACCGTCACCCTCATCCTCACCCTAACCCTAACCCTAAACCTAACCCTCATCCGCACCCTAACACTCACCCTCACCCTAACCCTAATCCTAACACTAACATTAACCATAACCCTCACCCTAACCCTCACTTAACACTAACCCTAACCCTAACCCTCACCATCACGCTAATCCTCACCCTAAACCTTACCCTCACCCTAACCTTAAATTCACACTAAACATAACCCTCAACCTTACCCTAACCCTAACCCTCAGCCTCACCCTAACCCTAAAGTTAACCCTAACCGTCTCACTAAGCCTAACCCTAAACCTAACCCTTATCCTCACACTAACACTCACCCTCACCCTAACCCTAACCATAATCCTAAACCTCACACTAACCCTAAACCTCACCCTAAAACACAAGGTAAACCGTACCCTACTCCTAATGCTCATCTTAACCCTAATCTTCACCCGAACCCTCACCATCACCCTAATCCTAAACCTACCCCTCACCCTAACCCTCATCCTCACCCTAAACCTAACCCTAACCCTCACCATCAACTTCAACCTAACCCTAACCCTTCCCCTAAATCTTACCCTCACCCTAGCCTAACCCTAACAATAACCCGAACCCGAACCTTAACCCTAACACTCACCCAAACCCTAACACTAACACTAAACTGAACCCTCACTCAAAAACTCACGCTCACCCTAATCATCTCCCTAACCTTAACACTAAACCTTACCTAAACATAACCCTCACCCTCACCCTTACACTAACCCTAAACCTAATCCTAACCCTCACCCTAACCCTTACCCTCACCCTAACCCAAAACCTAACCCTAACCCTAACTCTCACACTAACCTTAACACTCACCCTAACCCTAACCCTAAACCTAACCCTCAAACTCACCCTAAACCTCACCCTAACCCTTATCCTTACCCTACTCTAACCCTAACCCTAACTGTCACCCTAACCCTAACACTCACCCAAACCCTAAGCCTAACACTAAACCTAACCCTCATCCTTAACCGCACCCAACCCTAACCCTCACCGTACACCTCACCCTAACAGTAACACTAACCCTAAAACTCACCTTCAGCCTAGCCCTCACCCTAAACCTAATCCTAACCTTAACCCTCACACTAACCCTAACCTTCACCCTAACACTCACCCTCATCCCCACCCTAATCCTCAGCCTAAACCTAACCCTAACCTTCAACCTAACGCTCATCCTTACACTAACCCTAAACCTAAACCTAACCCTAACCCTGAGCCTAATTCTCACCCTAAACCTAACCTTAACCCTCACCCTCACCCTCATCCTATCCCTCACCCTCACCCTCACGCTAATCCTAATGCGAACCCTAACAATCACCCTAACCCTCACCCTAAAACTAATGCTAACCCAAACACTCACCCTCACCCTAACCCTCACCCGAAACCTTATCCTTACCCTAACCCTAAACTTAACCCTCACACTAAACCCAACCCTCACCCTAACCCTAATTCTACCACTCAGCCTAACCCTAACTGTAACCTTAAGCCTCACCCTATCCCTAACCCTAACCCTAACCCTCACACTCACCCTAAACCTCACCCTAAACATTAAACTCACCCTAACCACAATGCTAACCCTAACCCTCAAGCTAACCCTAACCCTAATCCTCACCCTCAACACAAACCTAACCCTAACCCTCACACTAAACCTAAACCTCACCCTTACCCTAACCCTTACCGAAACCCTAAACCTAATCCTAACCCTCACCCTCACCCTAATCCTCACCCTAAAACTGACCCTCACCCTCAACCTTACCCGCAAACTAACCCTAAACCTCAACCTAACCCTAACCCTAACCCTCACCATCACCATCACCCTAAGCCTAACCCTTACCTTAACCCTAACCTTAAACCTCACCCTAACCCTAACCCTAACACTAACCATAACACTCACCCTAAACCTCACCTTAACACTAACCCGAACCCTAACCCTCACCATCACGCTAATCCTCACCCTAACCCTTACCCTCACCCTAAACCTAAAATTCACACTAAACATAACCCTCACACTAACCCTTACCCTAACCGTAACCCTCAGCCTCACCCTAACCCTAAAGCTAACCCTAACCGTCACCCTAACCCTAACCCTAAACTTAACCCTCATCCTCACACTAACACTCACCCTCATCCTAACGCACAACGTAAACCGAACCCTAATCCTAATGCTCATCCTAACCCTAACCCTCACCCGAACCTGAACCCTCACCATCACCCTAATCCTAAACCTACCCCTCACCCTAACCTGCATCCTCACCCTAAACCTAACCCTAACCCTCACCATCAACTTCAACCTAACCCTAACCCTCACCCTAAATCTTACCCTCACCCTACCCTAACCCTAACAATAACCCGAACCCGAACCTTAACCCTAACACTCACCCAAACCCTAACACTAACACTAAATTGAACCCTCACTCAAACACTCATGCTCACCCTAATCATCTCCCTAACCCTAACCCTAATCCTTACCCTAAACATAACCCTCACCCTCACCCTTACACTAACCCTAACCCTAATCCTAAACCTCACCCTAACCCTTACCCTCACCCTAACCCAAACCCTAACCCTAACTCTCACACTAACCTTAACACTCACCCTAACCCTAACCCTAAACCTAACCCTCAAACTCACCCTAAACCTCACCCTAACCCTTATCCTTACCCTACTCTAACCCTAACACTAACCTTAACTGTCACCGTAACCCTAACACTCACCCAAACCCTAAGCCTAACACTAAACCTAACCCTCATCCTTAACCTCTCCCAACCCTAACCCTCACCATACACCTCACCCTAACCCTAACACTAAACCTGAAACTCACCTTCAGCCTAGCCCTCACCCTAAACCTAATCCTAACCTTAACCCTCACCCTAACCCTAACCTTCACCCTAACCCTCACCCTCACCCCCACACTAATCCTCAGCCTAAACCTAACCCTAACATTAAACCTAACCTTCAACCTAACCCTCACCCTTACACTAACCCTAAACCTAAACCTAACACTAATCCTGAGCCTAATTCTCACCCTAAACCTAACTTAACCCTCACCCTCACCCTCACCCTATCCCTCACCCTCACCCTCACGCTAATCCTAATGCGAACCCTAACAATCACCCTAACCCTCACCCTAAAACTAATGCTAACCCAAACACTCACCTTCACTCTAACCCTCACCGAAACCTTACCCTTACCCTAACCCTAACCTTAACCCTCACACTAAACCTAACCCTCACCCTAACCCTAATTCTACCACTCAGCCTAACCCGAACCTTAACCTTAAGCCTCATCCTATCCCTAAACCTAACCCTAACCCTCATGCTCACCCTAAACATCAACCTAAACATTACCCTTACCCTAGTGCAATGCTAACCCTAACCCTCAAGCTAACCCTAACCCTAATCCTCACCCTCAACACAAACTAAACCTAACCCTCACCCTTACCCTAACCCTTACCGAAACCCTAACCCTAATCCTAACCCTCACCCTCACCCTAATCCTCACCCTAAAACTGACCCTCACCCTCAACCTTACCCGCAAACTAACCCTAAACCTAAACCTAACTCTAAACCTAACCCTCACCATCACCCTCGCCCTAAGCCTAACCCTAACCTTAACCCTAACCCTAACATTAAACGTAAGACTCACCCTAACCCTCATCTTAACACTAAACCTAACCCTAACAATCACCCTCACACTAATCCTCACAGTAACCCTTAACCTCACCCTAACCCTAACCCTCACCCTAAACATAACCCTTACCCTAACCCTTACCCTAACCCTAACCCTCACCCTCACCCTAACCCTAACCCTAACCCTAACTGTCACCCTAACCCTAACCCTAACCCTAACTGTCACTCTAACCCTCACCCTAAACCTAAACCTCATCCTCACCCTAACCCTCACGGTAACCCTCACCTGAAACCTTACCCTTACCCTAACCCTAACCTTAACCCTCACACTAAACCTAACCCGCAGCCTAAAGCTAACTCTACCACTCAGCATAACTCTAAACCTAACCCTAATCCTCACCCTACCCTACCCCTAACCCTAACCCTCACCTTCACCCTAGCCCTCACCCTAAGCTTCACCCTAACCTTAACCATAACCCTAAACCTAACCCTAACACTCACCCAAAACCTAACCCTAACACTAAACCTAACACTCATCCAAACCTTCACCATCACCCTAATGCTCACCCTAACCTTTACCCTAACCTTTACCCTAACCCTAACACTCACCCTGACTCAAACTGCATGCTAACCCTCACCGTGACCATAATCCTCACCCTAAACCTAACCATAACATTTACCTAACCTAAACCCTCACCCTCACCCTCATCCTAACCCCCACCGTCACCCTATCCATAACCCTAACCATACTCCTCACCCTAACCCTCACACTAACACGAACCCTAACCCACACCCTCACCCTAACCTTCACGGTCACCCTAACCTTAATACTCACCCACACCCTAAACCTCACCCAAAACCTCACCCTCACCCTCACCCTAGCCCTCAACCTAACTCTAACTCTACCTTAAATCTAACCTTAAACCTAACCCACACCCTCACACTAAACCTAACCCTAAGCTTCACCCTAACCCTAACTCTCACCCCCACCCTAACCCTAAGCCTAACCCCAAACCTAACACTCATCCTAACCCTTACCCTCACCCTCACCCTCACCATAAACCTAACCCTAAGCCTCACCCTAACCATCACACTCACCCTAACCCATACCCGAAACCTAACCCGCACCTTCACCCTAACCCTAAACCTAATACTAACCCTCACCCAAAATCGAACCCTAACCCTCACCCTAACCCTAACGATAACCCTAAACCTCACCCTCATCCTAACACTCACCCTAACCCTTACCCTCACTCTAATCCTAATCATATCCCTAAACCTCACCCTCACACTAACCCTAAACCTCACCCTAACCATAACTCTTCCCCTCATGCTAATCCTCAACCTATTCCTAACCTTAACCCGAACCCTAACCCTATCCCTTACCTAACTGAAACCCTCATGCTCACCCTCACCCTAATCCTAACCCTCACCCTCACAATAACACTCACACTAACATTTACCCTCACACTAACCCTAAACCTAACCCTAATGCTAACCCTCAACTAACCCTACCACTCATCCTAACCCTAAAACTTACACTAACCCTAAACCTCACCCTAACATTCAACCTAACCCTAACGATAACCCTAAACCTAACTCTAACTCTCCCTCTCACCCTAACCCTAATCCTAACCCTCACCCTCACCCTAACCCTTACCCTAACCCTAACCCTCACCCTCACCCTCACCCTAACCCTAAACCTAACCATAACCGTCACACTAACCCTCACCCAAAACCTAACCCTAAACCTAACCCTCATCCTCACCCTCACCATAATCCTAACCCTAATCCAAACCCTCACACTAACCCTAAGCCTCACACTAACACTTACCCTACCCCTCACCCTAACCCTCAAAGTAAATCTAACCCTAATCCTAACCCTCATTCTAACCCTAAACCCCACCCGAACCCTCACACTCACCATCACCCTAATCCTAAACCTACCCCTCACCCTAACCCTCATCCTCACCTTAAACCTAACCCTAACCCAAACCCGCAACCTCAACCTAGCCCTAACCCTCACCCTAAACCTTACCCTCACCCTACGCTAACCCTAACACTAACCCGAACCCTCACCCTAACCCTAACACTCACCCAAACCCTAACCCTAACACTAACCCTAACCCTCACCCTAAACCTCACCCTTAAGCTAACCCTAAACCTAACCCTAAACCTAACCCTCAACCTACCCCTCACCCTAACCCTAATCCTAATCCTAACCCTCACCCTCACCCTAATACTCAACCTAACACTTACCTTCACCCTAACCCTTACCCTCATTCTAACCCTAATCCTAAACCTAGCCCTCACCCTTAACTTCACCCTAATCCTATACCGAACCCTCACCCTCAACCTAACCCTCTCCCTAACCCTAACACTCACCCTCAACCTCAACCTCACCCTAACCATAATCCTCACCCTCACCCTAACCCTCTCCCTAACCCTAACTCTCATCCTAACCCTAACCCTAACCTTAACAATCATTATAACCCTAACCCTAACCCTAACCCTCAACCCCACCCTAAGCCTAACCCTCACCCTAAACCTAACCCTAACGATCACCCTACCCTAACCCTAACCCTAACCCTAACCCTCACCCTAACCCTAACACTCACGCTAACTGTAAACCTAAAACTAATCCTAACCCTCACCATAACCCTCACTTTAAAACTAACTCTAACCCTAACTGTAACATCAACCTACCCCTCACCCTCATCCTAACCCTAACCCTAATTCTCACCCTCACCCTAACACTCACCCTAACCGTTACCCTTGCCCTAACCATCACCCTAAACCTAACACTCACACAAAACCTAACCTCACACTAACCCTACACCTACCCATGAGCCTAACCCTCACACTAACTGTAACCTTAACGCTACACCTCAACCTATCCCTAAACCTAACCCTAACCCTCAACGTCACACTAGGTCTCAGCTTACACGAACCCTAATCCTACCCTCACCCTAACCTTAACCCTAACATTTAAACTAACCCTAACCCTCACCCTGAACCTAAATCTCAGCCTAACCATAATCATAACCCTCACCCTCCCACTAACCCTCACTCTAACCAAAATCCTAACCCTCACCCAACAATAGGCCTCAGCATAACAATAACCCTAAGCCTAAACATCACCCTCACCCTAACACTCACCCTAACCATTAGCCTCACATTAACCCTAATCCTAACCCTAAACCCAACCCTCACCAACACCCTCAGCCTAACACTAACCCTAACCATAACCCTCACACTCACCCTCACCCTAAACCTAACCCTAACCCTCAACTTCACCCTCAACCTCAATCTCACCATAAACCTAACCCTAACCGTCACACTACCCCTAACCCTAAACCTTATCCTCACCCTAACCCTAATGCTAACCATAACGCTACACCCTCACACTAACCCTAACCCTCACCCTAAGCCTAATCCTAACCATCACCCTCACCCTAACCCTTAACCTCACCCTAACCCTAAATCTAACCCTAACCCTAACCCTCACACTAAACCTAACCCTCACCCTAACCCTAACCATACCCTTCAGCCTAACCCTCACCATAACCCAAACCCTAATTCTCACCCTATTCCTTACCCTAACCATAACCCTCACCCTCAGGCTCACCCTGAACCTAACCCTAACCCGAACCCTCACCCTAACTCTAAAGCTAACAATAACCCTATCGCTAATCCTAACCCTCACCCTCACCCTAACCCTAAACTTAACCCTAACCCTCACCCTAACCCCAATGTTAACCCTAACCCTCACACTAACCCTATCCCTAATCCTCACCCTCAACATAAACCAAACCCTAAACCTAACCCTCACACTAAACCTAACCCGCACCCTTACCTTAACCCTCATGCTAACCCTAACACTCACCATCACCAAAATCCTCACCCAAACCTTAACCTCACCCTCACCCTTACTCTCAAACTAACCTTAACCTCAACCTAACCCTAACCCTCACCATCACCCTCACCCTAAGCCTAACCGTAACCCTAAACCTAACCCTAACCCTAACACTAACCCTCACCCTAACCCTAATGCTAACCCTAATCCTCAGACTAACCCTTACCCTAAGGCTTACCCTCACCCTTACCCTCATCGTCACCCTAATCCTCACCCTAAACCTAACCTAACCCAAATCCTCACCCTCACCCTAAACTGCATCCTCACCCTAGGCCTCACTCTAACCCTAACCCTCACCTTAACCCTTAAACTAAACCTAACCCTCACCCTCACCCTTATCCAATCCCTCACCCTAAACCTAAACCTAACACTAACCCTCACCCTAACACTCACCCTTACCCTTACTCTCAACCTAACACTCACCCTCACCCTAACCCTAACCCTAACAATCACCCTAACCCGCTCCCTAACCCTCACCCTAATCCTAACCCTCACCCTCACCCTCACCCTGACACTAACCCTACCCCTCACCCTCACCCTCACCATTACCCTAACCCTAACCCTCAGCCTAACCCGAACCATCACCCTAACACTAATGCTAACACTAATCCTCACCCTAAACCTAAACCTAAACCTATCCCTCACCCTCACCCTCAGCGTAAACCTTACCCTAACTCTAAACCTAACTCTCAACCTAACCCTCACCCTAAACTTAACCCTAACCCTCTTCCTAAATCTAACCCTAACCCTAACCCTAACCCTAAACCTGACCCTCAACCTAACCCTCACCCTAACCCACACCCTAAACTTCACCCTAACCCTAATGCTAACCCAAACCCTCACCCTCACCTTAAACCTCTCCCTAAACCTTACCCGCACCCTAACCCTAAACCTAACCCTAACCCTCCCACTAATCTTAACCCTCACTCTAACCGTAAAGCTAACCCTCACCGTCACCCTAACCCTTACCCTAATCTTAACCATCACCCACACCCTAACCCTAACCATCACCCACACCCTAGTCCTCACACAAACCTTCACCCTCACCGAACCCTCACCCTCACCCTAACACTCACCCTGACCCAAACCCTCACCCTAACCCTCACCGTCACACTAATCCTCACCCTAAACATAACCATAACATTTACCTACCACAAACCCTCACCCTCACCCTCACCCTAAACCCCACCCTCAACATATCCATAACCCTAAACATACCCCTCACCCTAACCCTCACCCTAACACGAACACTATCCCACACCCTCACCTTAACACTCACTGTCACTCTAAACCTCACCCTAAACCTAAGACTCACCCACAGCCTAACCCTCACCAAAAACTTCACCCTCAGCCTAACCCTAGGCCTCACCCTAACTATAACCCTAACCCTCACCCTCACCCAACCCTAACACTAACCCTAACCCTCACCCTCTACCTAACCCTCATCCTAACCCTTACCCTCACCCTAACCCTCACACTAACCCTAACCCTTACCCTAACACTAACCGTCCCCCTCCCCCTCCCCCTCACCCAAACCCTAATGCTAAACCTCTCACCCTAACCCTAATCCTAACCCTCATCCTCACCCTAACCCTTACCCTCACCCAAACCCTAAAACTCACGCTAACCCTCACCCTAAAAAAAAACCATCACGCTAACCATAACCTTCACCCTAACGCTAACCCTAACCCTCACACTAAACCTAACCCTCCTTCTAACCCTCAAACTCAACCTAAACCTCACCCTAACCATAACCCTAACACTTATCTAAACCAAACCCTCACCCTCACCCTAATCCAAAACCTCAACATAGTCCTCACCCTAACCTTAACCCTAACCCTATCCCTCACCCTCATACTCACCCTCACCCTCAGCCCACCCCTAACCCTAAACCTAATCCTAACCCTAAACTTCACCCTCACCCTCACGCTTACCCTAACCCTAACCCTAACCGTAAACCTCACCCTAACCCTTAACCTCACCCTAACCCTTACCCTAACCCTAAGCCTAAAACTAACCCTCAACCTACCTCTCACCCTAACCCTAATCCTAACTCTCACCATGACCCTAACCTTCATCCTACCCTTTACCCTCAGCCTAACCTTCACACTAACCCTAACCTTAACCCTAACCTTCACCCTCACCCTAAACCTAACCCTAACCGACACCCTACGCCTCACCCTAACCCTAACGCTAACCATAAACCTCACCCTCATCTTCACACTCACCCTAACCTTACCCTCACCCTAATCCTAATCCTCTCCCTAAACGTAACCCTCACTTTAACCCTAACCCTCACCCTAAGCATAACCCTACCCCATATGTTTACCCTCAACCTACCCTAACCCTAACCCTAACCCTAACCCTAACCCTGTCCCTTACCTACCCAAAACCCCCATGCTCACCCTCACCCTAACCCTAAACCTCACCTTAACCCTAACACTTACCCTCACACTAACACTCACCCAAACGCTAATCCTCTCACTAACCCTAAACCTAAACTTTACATTAACGAAACCCTCACCCTCACCCTCAATCTAGCCCTAACGCTAACGCTCACCCTCACCCTAACACTAACACTAAACCTTAGCCTATCATTAACCCTAAACCTAAACCTTATGCTAACCCTCATACTAACCCTAACACTCACCCTAACCCTAAACATAACACTAACACTAAACCACACCCTAAATCTCACCCTGACCCTAAGCATAACCCTCACCCTAACCCTAAACCTAACCCTAACCCTCATCCTAACCCTAACAATAACCTTCACTATAACCCGAAACCTAACCCTAAACCTCACCGTAACCCTAAACCTAACCCTCATCCTCACCCTAACACTCACCCTAACCCTAACCCTAACACTCACACTAACCCAAACCCTCACACTAACACTTACCCTACCCCTGACCCTAACCTTCAACATAAACCTAACCCTAACCGTAACCCTCACTCTCACCCTCACCCTAACCCTAACCATACCACTCACCCTAACGCTCATCTAACCCTAACCCTAACGCTAACACTCATCATAACACTAACCCTAACCCTAACACTCACGCTACCCCTTACCCTCACCCTACCATAACCCTAGGCCTAACCCTAACCCTCACCATAACCCTAATTCTAAACCTAACACTAACCCTAACCCTCACTCTAACCCTCACCTTAAAACTAACCCTAACCCTAACCGTAACCATCACCCTACCCCTCACCCTAAACCTAGCACTAACCCTAAATCTCACACTCACCCTAACACTCACCCTAACCCTGACCCTTGCCTTAACCATCACCCTCACCCTAACCCTCACCCTAATCCTAACCGAAACCCTAACCCTCACACTCACCCTAACCATAACCCTAACCCAAAACCTCATCCTAACCCTCAACCTAACACTAACACTAACCCCAAACCTCACCCTCAACCTAAACATTACTCTCACCCTAACCCCAATGCTTACCCTAACCCTCACGCTAACCCTAACCCTAAACCTCACCCTCAACATAAACCTAACCCTAACCCTAACCCTCACACTAAACCTAATCCTCACGCTAACCCTAAACCTACACCTCAGCCTAACCCTCACCCTAACCCTAACCATAACCCTAAACCTCAACCTAACCCTAACCCTAACCCTAACCATCACCCTCACCCTAAGCCTAACCCTCAACCTAACCCTAACCCTAACGCTCACCCTAACCCTAACCCTCACCCTAACCCTCACCGAAACCCTTACCCTCACACTAACCCTCACTCGAACTCTAACCTTAACCCTCACCTTAACCCTCACCCTTAACCAAACCTTAACCCTCACCCTCTCGCTCACCTTAACCATCAGCCTAACCCTAATCCTAACTCTAACACTAACCGAAATAATCACACTATCCCTAACGCTCACCGTAAACCTAAACCTAACCATAAACCTCACACTAAATGTAACCCTCACAATAACCCTAATCCTACCCCTCAGCCTAACCCACACCCTAACCCTAACCGTAACCTTAAGCCTCACCCCATCCCTAACCCTAACCCTAACACTCACCCTCATCCTAGCCCTCACCCTAACCCTCACATCACCCTAAACATAATGCTCACCCTTACCCTAACCGTAAACCTCACCCTCACCCTCACCCTCAGCCTAAACCTAACCCTAACACTAATCCTAACCCTAAACCTCACCCTCACCCTAAACCTCACCCTAAACATTACCCTCACCCTAATTCCAATGCTAACACTAACCATCACGCTAACCCTAATGCTAATCCTCACCCTCAACTTAAACCTAAACTTTACACTACTAAACCTAACCCTCACCCTTACCCTAACTTTACTGTAACCCTAACCCTAATCCTAACCCTCACCCTCACCCTAATCCTCACAGTAAACCTTACCCTCACCCTCACCTTTACCCTCAAACTAACCCTAAACTTCAACCTAACCCTAACCCTAACCCTCACCATCACCCTCACCTTAAGCCTAAGCCTCACACTAACCCTAACCCTCACCGTAACCGTAATCCTTCACCTCACAGTAACCCTCACCCTAACACTAACCATAACCCTAACCATCACCCTAACACTAACCCTAATCCTCACACTCACCCCAACGCTCATTGTCACCCTAATGCTCAACCTAATCCTAACCCTCACCCACACACTATCTCTCACCCTCACCTGAACACTCACCTTCACACTAATCCTCACCCTCACCCTAAATATCATCCTAACCATAACCCTCACCCTAACCATAAACCTATCCCTCACCCTAAACCTAACCCTCACTCTAACCCTCACGCTCACCCTAATCCTCTTCCTAACCCTAACCTTAACCGTTACCCTAACCATAACCCTCAACCTCACACTCACCCTAAACCTAACCATAACCCTAACCCTAATCCTACCCGAACCCTAACCCTAACCCTATCCCTCACCCTAACCCTAACCCTAACATTAACCATAGCACTCACCCTTACCCTCACCTTAACTCTAACCCTAACCCTAAACCTCACCCTCACGCTAACCCTCACCCTAACTCTTACCCTCACCTAACCCTAACCCTTACACTAAACATAACCCTCACCCTAACCCTAACCATACCCCTCACCATAACCCTAATACTAACCCTAACCCTAACCCCAACCCTCACCCAAAACCTAACCCTAACACTAACCCTCACCCTAACCCTCACCCTCAGCCAAAACCTAATCCTAAACCTAACCCTCAGCCTCAACCTAACCCTAACTCTAACCCTAACCCTCACCCTCACCCTCACCCTAAACCTCACCCTAAGCATTACCCTCTCTGTAACCCCAATGCTAACCCTAACCCTCACGGTAACCCTAACACTAATCCTCACCCTCAACATAAACATAACCCTAACCCTAACCCTCACACTAAACCTAACCCTCACCCTTACCCTAATATTACCCGTAACCCTAACCCTAAAACTAACCCTCACCCTCACCCTAAACCTCACCCTAAACCTTACCCTCAACCTCACCTTTACACTCAAACTAACCCTAAACCTCAAACTAACCCTAACCCTAACCTTCACCATCACCCTCACCCTAAGCCTAAACCTAACCCCAACCCCCAACTTAACCCTAACCCTCACCCTAAACCTAATCCTCAACTTAACCCTTACCCTCATACTAACCCTCACCCTAACCTAACCATAACACTCACATTAACCCTCACCCTTAACCTAACCCTAAACCTAACCGTCACCCTCACGCTCACCTTAATCATCAGCCTAAACCTAACCCTAACCCTAACACTAACCGAAAACCTCACACTAAACCTAACCCTCACCCTAAAGCTAAACCTAACCCTAAACTTTATATTAAATGTAACCCTCACAATAACCCTAATCCTACCCCTCAGCCTAACCCTAGCGTTAGGTTAGCCTAACGCTAACCGTAACCTTAAGCCTCAGCCTATCCCTAACCCTAACCCTAAGCCTCACTCTCACCCTAGCCCTCACAATAACACTGACCCTAACCCTAAACCTCACCCTAACCCCCACCTCACCCTAAACATTACCCTCACCCTCACACTAACCATCACCCTCACCCTCACCCTCACCCTAACCCTAACCCTCACCCTCACAATAACACTCACACTAACCCTTACCCTCACATTAACCCTAAACCTAACCCTAATGCTAACCCTCAACTAACCCTACCACTCACCCTAACCCTAAACCCTAAAACTCACCCTAACATTCAACCTAACCCTATCGATAACCCTAAACCTAACCCTCACTCTCCCTCTCACCCTAACCCTAAGCCTAACCCTCACCCTCACCCTAACCCTAAACCTAACCATAACCGTCACACTAACCCTCACCCAAAACCTATCCCTAAACCTAAACCTCATCCTCACCCTCACCATAATCCTAACCCTAATCCAACCCTCACATTAACCCTAAGCCTCACACTAACCCTTACCCTACACATCACCCTAACCCTCAAAGTAAATCTAACCCTAATCCTAACCCTCATTCTAACCCTAAACCCCACCCGAACCCTCACACTCACCATCACCCTAATCCTAAACCTACCCCTCACCCTAACCCTCATCCTCACCTTAAACCTAACCCTAACCCAAACCCGCAACCTCAACTTAACCCTCACCCTCACCCTAAAACTTACCCTCACCCTACGCTAACCCTAACACTAACCCGAACCCGAACCCTCACCCTAACACTCACCCAAACCCTAACCCTTAACACTAACCCTAACCCTCACCCTAAACCTCACCCTTAAGCTAACCCTAAACCTAACCCTAAACCTAATCCTTACCCTACCCCTCACCCTAACCCTCAAAGTAAATCTAACCCCAATCCTAACCCTCATTCTAACTGTAAACCCCACCCGAACCTTCACACTCACCATCACCCTAATCCTAAACCTACCCCTCACCCTAACCCTCACCCTAACCCTAATCCTAACCCTCACCCTAACCCTAAACCTAACCCTCACCGTAACCCTTACCCTAACCCTAACCCTCACCCTAACCTAACATTAACCCTCACCATAAACCTCACCCTTAACCTAACCCTAACCCTCACCCTAAAGCTAACCCTCATCCACACCCTAACCTTTATCCTCACCTGAAAACTCACCCTCACACTAACACCCACTCTCACTCTAAATATCACCTTCACCCTCACCCTCACCCTAAGCCTAAACCTAAACTTAAGACTAACCCTAAACCTAACTCTCACCCTCACCCTCACCTTCAGTCTAACAGTAACCCTAACGCTAAACCTCACCGTCACCCTCACCCTCAACCTAACACTCACCCTCACCCTAACCCTCATCCTCACCCTAACCCTCACCCTAACCATAAACTTCACCCTCAGACTAACCCAAACCCTCACCCTTATCCTTAAACTAACCGTAACTCTTACCCTAACCCTAACTGTCACACTAAACCTAACAATCACCCTAACCCAAACCCTAATTCTTACCTTATCCTTCACCTCCACCCTCACACTTCCCCTCAGCCTAACCCTAACCCTAACCCTAATCGTTACCCTAACCCTCACCCTCATGCTCACCGTAAATTTAACCCTCCCCCTAAACCTAAACCTAACCCTATCCCTCACCCTAAACCTAACCCTAAACCTCACCCGCATGCTAGCTCGAACACTAACCCTAACCCTCACACTAAACCTATCCCTCACCTTTACCCTAACCCTCAACCTAACCCTAACCCTAACACTAACCCTCAATCTTACCCTAATCCTCAACATAAACCTTACCCTCACACTCACCGTTACCCTCACATTAAGCCTAACCCTCAACCTAACCCTAAACCTAACCTTCACCATCACCCTCACCCTCAGCCTAACCCTAACCGTAACCCTAATCCTAACACTAAGTCTCACCATCACCCTCACCCTAAACCTCAACCTCACCCTCACCCTCACTCTTACACTAAACCTAACCCTAACCCTCACCTTAACCATAACACTCACCCTAAACTTAACCCTCACCCTCACCCTCACCCTAAACCTAAACCTAACCCTGACCCTCACCCTAACACTTACCCTAACCCTAATACTAATGCTAATATTCACCCTCACCCGAACACTCACCCGAACCCTTACCCTCACACTAACCCTAACCCTAACCATAAGCCTTACACTAAACCTAACCCTCAACCTAACACTAACCCTAAACCTAACCCTAACCCTCACACTAAACCTAACCCTCACGCTAACCCTAACCAGAACCCTGAGCGTAACCCTCACATTAACCCTAACCCTAATGCTACACCTCAACCTATCCCTAACCCTAAACCCAATTCTATCCCTCACCCTCATATATACCCTCACCCTCAGCCTAAGCCTAACCATAAACCTAATCCTAAACCTAAACTTCATCCTCACCCTCACCCTAACCCTAACCCTAACCCTAAATCTAAGCCTCACCCTACCCCACACCCTAACCCTAAGCGTAATCCAAATCTTCAACCAAAACCTTATCCTCACCCTAACTCCCATCCTAAACCTAAACCTAACCCTAATCCTAACCCTCATCCTAACCCTCAACCTAACCCTAAACTTAAACATCACCCTAACCATAACTCTAACCTTCATCTAACCCTAACCTTCATCCTAACACTCACCCTAACCCTTACCCTCACCCTAACCGTAAACCTAAACCTAACCATCATACTAACCCTAAACCTCACCCTAACCCTAACCGTACCATACACCCTAACCCTCACCCAAATCCTAAACTTAACACTGATACTCACCCTAAACCCTAACTCTAACCATTACCCTCACCCTAACCCTACTGCTCAGCCTAAGTCTCACCTTAACCCTATTCCTCACCCTCAAACTCACTCTAAACCTTAACCTAAACCTTACACTAAACCTCACCCAAACCCTCACCGTAAAAGTTATCCTCACCCTAACCTTAACCCTCACAATAACTCTAACCCTAACCTTCACCCTCACCCTTACCCTCAGCCTAACCCTCACCCTCACCCTAACCCTAACACTAACACTCCCCCTAAACCTCACCCGCAACCTAACACGAACCCTAACACTAAACATCACTGTAACCCTCACCCTAATCCTAACCCTAATCCTAACCCTATTCCTCAACCTCAGCCTCACCCTAATTGAAACCCCAAACCTAACCCTAAACCTCACCTTCACCCTAACCCTAACTCTAACTCTGACTCTAACCCTAAAACTCACACTAAACCTCACCCTAACACTCAACCTAACCCTAACTCTAACCCTAACCCTCAACCTCATCCTAACCTTAACCCTAACCCTAACCCTCAGCATAAGGTTAACCCGAACTCTAATCCTCACCCTTTCCCTAACCCTCACCCTCACTTTACACATCCCCTAACTCTAACCCTTGCCCTAATCCTATACCTAAACCTCACCCTAACCCTAACCCTCAGCCTAAACTTCACCCTAATCCTCACCTTAACCCTAACCCTAACTCTTACCCTAACCCTAACTCTCATCCTCAGCCTCACCCTCATCCTAACCCTCATCCTAACCCTAAACTGAACCCTAACCATAACCCTCACCCTAGACCTCACACTAACCCTTACCCTAATCCTAACCCTCACCCTCAAACTCACCCTCAGCCTAACAATTACCCCCACCCTCACCCTAATCCTAACCCTCACACTTACCCTAACCCTCACCCTAACCATAACCCTAATCATAACCCTAACCCTACCCCTCTCCCTAACCCTAACCCTAAGTCTAACCCTCACCGTAACCCTCACCCTGACGCTAAGCCTCACTGTCAACCTAAACCTCACCATAACCCTAACCCTCACCCACACCTTAACCCTCACCTTGACCTGAACTCTCACCCTAACCCTCACCCTAACCCTCACCCTAAACCTTACCCTCACTCTAACCCTCACACTAACCCTAAACTTCGCCCTCAACTTCAACCTAACCCTAATCATAAACCTAACCCTTACCCTAACACTAACCCTCACCCTAACCCTTACCCTCACCCTAAACCTAACCCTGCCCCTAACTCTCACCCTCAACTTAACCTTCACGCTAACCCTTAACCTAACCCTAACCCTCACCCTCACCCTCACCTTCACCCTAACCCTTACCCTCAACCTAATCCTCACACTAACCCTAGCTCTAACCCTAAACCTAACCCTTAACCTAAACCTCACCATAAACCTAACCCTAACCCTAACCCTAACACTAAACATCAACCTAACTCTCACTCTCACCCTAACTCTAACCCTCACCCTCATCCTAACCCTCACCCTAACCCTTACCCTCACCCTAACATTACCCTAACCCTAACCCTAAACCTAACCCTCAAAATAACCCTAAAGCTCACCCTAAATCTAACCCCAACCCTCACCATACCTCTTATCCTACCCCTAATACTCACACTAACCTTAAACCTAACCCTAACACTCACCCTCGCCCTAACCCTCACGGTCACCCTAACCCTAACCCTAATCCTAATATTCACTCACACCCTAACCATCAACCTCACCCTCACCCTCACCCTCAACCTAGCCCTCACCCTAACCCTAACCCTAACCCTTATCCTAATCTTAACCCTCACCCTGACCCAAACCCTCACCATAACCATCAACCTCACCCTCACACTCACCCTAAACCGCACCCTCACCATAAACAAAACCCTAAACATACCCCTCATCCTAACCCTCACACTAACACGAACCCTAACCCACACCCTCACCCAAACCCTCACCGTCACCCTAACCCTAAGACTCACCCACAACTTAAACCTCACTCAACTTAAACCTCAAACAACTTAACCCTCACCCACACCTTAACCCTCACCGTAACCCTAGCCCTCACCCTAACTCTAACCCTAACCTTCACCCTAACACTAAACCTAACACTCACCCTCATTTTAACACTAATCCTAAACCTCACCCTAACCCTAACACTCACCCTAACTCTCACCCTAACGCTAACCTGCACCTTAACCCTAGCTCTCACCAGTACCCGATCCCTAACCCTAACCCTCACTCTAACGCTAACACTAACCCTAAACCACACTCACCCTAAACCTCACCCTAACCCTTACCCTCACACTAACACTAACCCTTACCCTAAGACTAACCCTAACCTTCACCTACCCCTCACCCAATCTCTAACCCTAACCCTAACCCTCACCCTAACCCTAACCCTAACCCTCATCCTCAGCCTAACCCTTACCCTCACCCAAACACTCACCCTCACGCTAACCCTCACCCTTACCCAAAACATCACGCTAACCCTAACCCTCACCCTAAACCTAACCCTAACCCTCACCCTAAACCTAACCCTCCCTCTAACCCTCAACCTCACCCTCACTCTCACTGTCACCCTCGCCCTAACCTTAACCCTCACCGTCACCCTAACCCTTACCTTCACCGTAACCCGAACCCTCACCCGAACCTTCAACTCCAGGTAAGACTCACCTTCACCCAAAATATCACCCTAACCCTAAACCTCAACCTCACCCTAACCCTAACCTTCACCCTAACCCTAACCCTCCCTCTAACCCTCAAACTCACCCTAATCCTCACCATAAACATAACCATAACCCTTACCTAAGCGAAACCCTCACCCTCACCCTCACCCTAACCCTAACCCTAACCCAAACCCTCACACTAACCCTAACACTCACCCTAACCCTAACCCTTACACTAACCCTAAACTTAACCTTAACCCTCTCCCTAAACCTACCCCCACCTTACCCTCACAATAAGCATAACTGTAAACCTCACCCTCACCCTAACACTCACCGTAACCCTTAGCCTAAGCCTAATCCTAAACCTCACCCTAAACCTAAGCATAACCCTCACCCTAAACCTCACCCTAAACCTCACACTCACCCTAACGCTAAACCTCACTGTAGCCCTAACCTTAACACTAACCCTAAACCTCACACTAAACCTAACCCTCACCCTAACCATAACACTAACCCTTACCTAACCCAAACACTCACCCTCAACCTAACCCTCACACTCAACATAGCCCTCACCCTAACCCTAACCCTAACCCTAAATTTAACCCTCACTCTCGCCCTAACCTTCACTTTAAACCTTACCCTCACCCTAACCCTCACACTAACCCTAAATCTAACCCTAACCCTAAAGCTCAACCTATCCCTCATCCTAACCCACACCCTCACCCTAACCCTAACCCTCACATAACTCTAAAGCTAACAATAACCCTAACCCTAACCCTAATGCTAAACCTCACCCTAAACCTAACCCTAACCCTAAGCCTCACTCTAAACTTAACCCTAACCCTAAACCTCTCCCTAACCCTAACCCTAATCCTCACTGTCACCCTAACCCTAACCTTAACCCTAACCCTCACACTAAACCTATCGCTCACCCTCACCCTAATCCTCAACCTAAATGTTACCCTCACCCTCACCCTCACCCTCACACTAACCTTAACCCTCAACCTAACCCTAAACCTAACCCTCACCATCAACCTCACCCTCAGTCTAACCCTCACCCTCACTCTAAACCCAACCCTAACCATCACCCTCACCCTCACCCTAGCCCTCAATCTCACTCTCATCCTCACCCTAACACTAACTCTAACCCTAACCCTCACCCTAAACCTAACGCTCACCCTAAAAACCCTAACCTTCACTTTCACCCTCACCCTAAACCTAACCCTAACCCTAACCATCACCCTAAACCTCTCCATAACATTAATACTAACGCTAACACTCACCCTCACACTCCACCTCACCCGAATCCTTACCCTCACCCTAACCCTAACCCTAACTCTAACACTCATACTAAACCTAACTGTCACCCTGACACAAACTCTAACACTAACCCTAACCCTCACAATAAACCTAAACATCATGGTAACCCTAAACCTACCCCTGAGCCTAACACTCACACTAACCCTAACTCTAATCCTACACCTCACCCTATCCCTAACCCTAACCCTAAACATCAACCTCACCATAGCCTTCAGCTAACACTAACCCTAACCCTAACCATCACCTTCACCGTCACCCTAACCCTCACCCTAACCCTAACGCTCAACCAGACCCTAATCCTCACCCTCACCAGAACCGTCCCCCTCACCCTAATCATAAACTTCACCCTAAATCGAACCCTCACCCTAACTCTAACCCTAACCCTCACCTTAAACCTAACCCTCACCCTCACACTAACCCTGTCCCTAAGACTAACCCTCACCCTAACGCTAACCCTAACACTAATCCTCACCCTAACCTTAACCCTAACACTCAACCTATCCCTAACCCTCACCCTAATCCTAACCCTAAACCTCAACCTCACCCTAAGCCTCACCATAACCCTAACCCTCACCCTAACCCTCACCCACACCCTAACCATCACACTCACCCAAACACTCACTCTCACACTAACCCACACCCTCACCGTAAACATCAACCTAACTCTAATCCTCACCCTAACCCTAACCCTAAACCTCAACTTAACGCTAACCCTATCCCTCACCCTCACCCTCAACCTAATCCTAACCCTAACCCTAACCCTCACATAATTCTAAAGCTAACAATAACCCTAACCCTAACCCTAAACCTCACCCTAACCCTAACACTAAACCTCACCCTATCCCTCACCCTTATCCTACCCCTCACCTAACCCTAACCCTAACAGTAACCCTCACCCTCACCCTAATCCTCACCCTAGACCTTACCCTCACCCTCACCCATTCCCTCACACTAAGCCTAACCATCAATCTAACCTTAAACCTAACCCTCACCATCACACTTACCCTCAGCCTAACCCTCAGCCTAACCCTAATCCTAACCCTAACCCTCACCCTCACCCTAACTCTCAACCTCAACCTCACCCTCACCCTAACACTACCCCTAGCACTAAACCTCACTCTATCCCTAAAGCTCACCCTAAACTTAACCCTAACCCTCACCCTCACCCTCACCCTAAACCTAACCCTAACCCTAACCCTCACCCTAACCCTAACCCTAATACTAAACCTATCAGTCACCCTCACCATAACCCTCATCTGAACCCTTACCCTCACCCTAACCCTAACGCTCACACTAATCTTAACCCTCATGCTAACCCTAACCCTACCCCTGAGCCTAACCCTCACACTAATCCTAACCCTAATGCTATACCTCACCCTATCCCTAACCCTAACCCTAACCCTCAAACTCACCCTAGCCCTCAGCTAACAATAACCCAAATCCTAACCCTCACACTCACCCTCACCCTAACACTCAACCTTACCCTAACCCTCACCCTGAACCTAACTCTCAGGCTAACCCTAACCATAAACCAAACCTTCCCAGTAACCCTCACTCTAACCAAAACCCTAACTCTCACCCTAACCCTACGCCTCACCATAACAATAACTCTAAGCCTAACCCTCACCCTCAACCTAACCCACACGCTAACCTTTACCCTCACACTAACCCTCACCTAACCTAAACCTAACTTTCAGCTTAATCCTCACCCTTACCCTAACCCTATCCCTCACCCTCATCCTAACCCTTTCCCTTACCCTAACCCTGAATCAAACCCTCACCCTAACCCTCACTGTCACCCTAATCCTCACCGTAACCTTACCTAACCCAAAGCCTCACCCTCACCCTAAACTTCACCCTCACTCTAGCCCTCACCCTAACCCTAACCCTAAACTTAACCCTTAAACAAAACCTAATCCTCACCCTCACCCTCAACCAAACTCTCTCCCTAACCCTAAACCTAACACTAACCCTCACACTAACACTCACCCTTACCCTTTCCCTCACCCTAACCCTCACCCTCATCCTAACCCTAACTCTAACCCTCACACTAACCCTCTCCCTAACCCTCACCCTAATCCTAACCCTCACTCTCACCCTCACACTAACACTAACACTACCCCTCACCCTCACCCTCACCCTTACTCAAACCTAACACTAACCCTCACCCTAACACTCACCCTTACCGTTACCCTCACCCTAAACCTAACCCTAAACCTAATCCTCACCCTCACCCTCAACCTGACCCTCACCATGACACTAACCGTAACGCTCACCCTAACCCTCACCCTAAAGCAAACCCTTAACCACACCATAACCCTTACCCTCACCCGAACACTCACCCTCACACTAACCCATACCCTCACCCTAAACATCACATTAATTAACCCACACCCAAAACCTAACCCTAACACTCACCCTAACCCTAACCCTCACCCTTATCCTAAGCATAAACCTAAACCTAAGGTAACCCTAAACCTAACTCTCACCCTCAGCCTCACCCGAATCTTAACCCTAAACCTGACACTATCCCTCACCCTCACCCTCACAGTAATCCTAACCCTAACTGAAACCCTCATCCTAAGCCTAACCCTCACCCTCACCCTAAAACTAAACCTAACCCTCTCACCCTCCCCTTCAGCCTAACACTAATTGTAACACTAACCTTCACCCTCACCCTCACCCTCAACCACACCCTAAAACTCACCCTCACTCGAAACCTCACCCAAACCCTAACCCTAAACATCCCCCTAAACCGAACCTTTAACCTAACCCTAAAACTAACCCTCACGCTAAATCTAATCCTCACCCTCACCCTCACCCTCATCCAAGGCCTAACCTTCACCCTAAGGCTAACAGTAACACTCACCCTAACCCTAACCCTAACCCTCACACTCAACCTAACCCTAACCATCACCCTCACCCTAACCCTAAGCTCAACCTCACCCTAACCCTCACCGTCACCCTAACCCTCAATTTAAACCTAACCCTCACCCTAACACTAATCCTAAACCTCACCCTAACCCTAACCCTCACCCTCACCCTCATCCTCACCCTAAGCCTAACCCTAAACCTAACACTAACCCTAAACCTAAATCTCACACTCACCCTCAACCTTACGGTAACACTAAACCTAACACAAACCCTCACCAACATAATCACCCTAAAACCTAACCCTAACCCTAAACTTGACCCTCACCCTCACCCTAACCCTATCCCTCACCCTCACCCTAAACTTAAACCTAACCCTAAACCTAACCCTAACCTTCAATCTAAGCCTAAACAGAACCCTAACCTTAACACTCACCCTCACCGTATGACTAATCCTAACCCTCTCCCTCACCCTCACCCTCTGCCTAACACTAACCCTAAACCTAACCCTCAACCTCTCCTTAACCCTAACCCTAAACCTAACCCTCAACCTCACCATAACCCTAACCCTCACCCTCACCCTAAGACTAAACCTAAACCTACGACTAACCCTAAACCTAACACTCACCCGAAGGTAAACCCAAACCCTAAACCTAATACTCACCCACACCCTCACCCTTACCCTAACCCTAAACCTCACCCTAACCCTCACCCTCACCCTCACCCTAACCCTAACCTTAAACCTCACACCATCCCTTACCCTAATCCTTATCCTCACCTTAACCCTAAAGTTAACCCTAACCCTAACCCTCACACTAACCCTAACCCTCACCCTAACCCAAACCCTCACGCTCACCATAAACCACACCCTAACCCTTCCCCACAACGTAACCGTAACCCTAACCCTAAGCCTAACCCTCACACTAAACCTAACCATCACCCTAACCCTAACCCTAAGCCTAAACTTAATCCTCACCCCCACCCTCAACCTTACCCTAAACCGAACCCTCACCATCAACCTCACCCTAAGCCCAACCCTAACCCTCACACTAACCCTAACACTAACCCTAACCCTAACCCTCACACAAAACCTAACCATCACCCTAACCCTAAACCTAAGCCTAACCTTAACACTCACCCCCACCCTCAACCTTACCCTAAACCTAACCCTCACTATCAACCTTAAACGAAGCTTAACCCTTACCCGCACTCTAAATCTAACCCTAACCCTCACCCTCACCCTCACCCTAAGCCTCAACCTCACCCTCACCTAACACTAACCCTAACACTAACCCTCATCCTAACCCCAATGCTCAGCCTAAAATCCTTAACCATCACCCTCACCCTCACCCTAAACCTAACCCTCACGCTAACCCTAACCCTATCTCTGAGCCTAACACTCACACTAATCCTAACCCTAACCCTAAACCTCAACCTCACCCTAGCCCTCAGCTTACACTAACCCTAATTCTAACCCTCACCCTTACTGTCACCCTAACCCTCACTCTAACCCAAACCCTCAACCACACCCTAAACCTCACCCTCACCAGAACCCTAATCATAAACATCACCCTAAACCGAACCCTCACCCTAACTCTAACCCTAACCCTCACCCTAAACCTAACCCCTCACCCTCACCCTCACCCTCACCCTAAGCCTAACCCTCACCCTAACCCTAACCCTAACCCTAACTCTCAACGGAACTTTAACCCTAACAATCAACATATCCCTAACCCTCACCCTAACCCTAACCATAAACCTCAACCTCACGCTAACCCTCACCATCACCCCAACCCTCACCCTAACCCTAACCCTCACTCTCATGGTTACCCTAACCTTAACCCTAACCCTAACCCTCACACTAACCCACACCCTCACCATATACATCAACCTATCCCTGACCCTAACCCTCACCCTAAACCTAACCCTTTCACCTTAATCCTCGAACTTATGCTAACCCTATCCCTCAACCTCACCCTAACTCTAACCCTAACCCTAACTCTCACCCTCACCCTAATCCTAACCCTAAACCTCACCCTCACCCTCACCCTCAGCCTAACACTAACCCCAATCCTAACCCTCACCCTCTCCCTCACCCTAATCCTAATCCTAACCCTAAGACTCACCTTCATCCTCACCCTAACTCTAACCCAAACCCAACTCTAACCCTCAACCTAACTCTAACCCTAACCCAAATCTAACCCTCCCTTAACACTAACCCTAACCCTAAACCATACCCTAACCCTCACGCTCACCAGAAACCTAACCCTAACACTAACCCTCACACTAACCCTCACCGTAACCCTCACCCTAACCATAACGCTAACCCTAAAACTCACCCTCACCCTAAACCTCATCCTAACAATTATCCTTAAAATAACCCTGACCCTAACTCTAAAATTAACCCTCACACTAATCCTAACCCTCACCCTAACCCTAACCCAAACCCTCATCCTCACCCTAATTCTAATCCTAACCCTGATAATCACCCTACCCCTCACCGTCACTCTAACCCTCACCCTAACCATAACAATCACCCTAAACCTAACCCTCAATCACACCCTAAACCTCACCCTCACCCAAACACTCGCCCTCACACTAACGTAGTCCCTCACCCTAAACATCACCCTAACCCTAAACCTTACCCTAAACCTAAACCTAAACCTCACCCTAACCCTAACCCTCACCCTCACCCTCACGCTAAGCCTAACCCTCACCCTAACTCTAACCCTAACCCTAATCCTAACCTTCAGCGTCACAATCACCCTAAACCTCACCCCAAGCCTAACACTAACCCTAACTCTAACACTCACCCTCACCCTAAGCCTAACCCTAACCCTCTCCCTCACCCTCATCCTCAGCCTAACACTAACCCTAACCTTAATCCTAACCCTATCGCTCAACCTCACCCTAACCCTCACCATCACCCTAACCCTCACCCTAAAGCTAACCCTCACCCACACCATAACCCTTACCCTCACCGGAACAGTCACCCTCACACTAACACACACCCTCACCCTAAACATCACACTAACTATAACCTACACCCTAAACCTAACCCTAACCCTCACCCTAACCCTAACCCTCACCCTCACCCTAAGCATAAACCTAAACCTAAGACTAACCCTAAACCTAACTCTCACCCTCACCCTCACAGAACCTTAACCCTAACCCTAACACTATCCCTCACCCTCACCTCACAGTAACCCTAACCCTAACCCAAAACATCACCCTAAGCCTAACCCTCACCCTCACCCTAATCCCAACCCTAACCCTCTCCCTCACCCTCACCTTCAGCTTAACACTAACCGTAATCCTAACCTTCACCCTCACCCTCACCCTCAACCACACCCTAAACTTCACCCTCACTCGAAACCTCACCCGAACCCTAACCATAAACATCTCCCTAAACCGAACTCTTAACCTAACCCTAAAACTCACCCTCAAGCTAAATCTAATCCTCACCATCACCCTCACCATCATCCTAAGCCTAACCTCACCCTAACCCTAACCGTAACCCTCACCCTAACCCTAACCATAACCCTCACACTCAACCTAACGTAAAACCTCACCCTCACCCTAACCCTAACGCTTAACCTCACCCTAACCCTCACCGTCACCCTAACCCTCAAAGTCACAATAACCCTAACCCTCACCCTAACCCTAATCCTAAACCTCACCCTAACCCTAACCCTCACCCTCACCCTCACCCTCACCCTAAGCCTAACCCTAAAGCTAACACTAACCCTAAACCTAAATCTCACACTCACACTCACCCTTACGCTAACCCTAACCCTAACACTCACCATCACAATCACCCTAAACCTAACCGGAACCCTAACATTCATCCTCATCCTAACCCTATCCGTAACCCTCACCCTCACCCTAATCCTAAACCTAACCCTAACCCTATCCCCAACCATAACCCTCACCCTAAGCCTAACCCTAACCCTAAACTTAACACTCACCCTCACCATATGACTAATCCTAACCGTCTCCCTCACCCTCACACTCAGCCTAACACTAACCCACACCCTAACCCTCAACCTCACCCTAACCCTAACTGTAACCCTGACACTAACCCTAACTCTCAACCTCACCCTAATCCTCACCATCACTGTAACCCTCACCCTAACGCTAACCCTCACCCACACCCTAACCCTTACCTTCACGGGAACCCTCACCCTCAAACTAACCCACACGATCACCTTAAACATAACCTTAACTCTAACCCTCACACTCACCCTAACCCTAAACCTAACCCTCACACTAACCCTCACCCTCACCCTAACCCTTACCCTGACCCTATCCCTCACCCTCACCCTCACCCTAACCCTAACCATAACCCACACCCTAACCCTAAGGTTACACCTCACGCTAACCCTCAACCTATCCCTAACCCTAACCCTCACCCTAATCCTCACCCTCACCCTAATCCTCTGGCTAACCCTAAACCTAACCCTTACTTAACCGAAACCCTCACCCTCACCCTCACCCCCACCCTAACCCTAACTATAACTCTAACCTACCCCTCAGCCTAACCCTCACAATAACCCTAACACTCACCCTCATCCTGAACCTAATCCTTATCCTAACCCTTAGTCTAAACCTCACCCTCCCCCTAACACTCACCCTAACCCTTACCCTTACCCAATCCAAAAACCTAACCCTAACCCTACCCCACACAATAACCCTAACACTCACCCTAACCGTATCCCTAACACTAGACCGAAACATCACCCCAACCCTCAACTAAACATAACCCTACCCCTAAACCTAACCCCCACCCTCTCCCAAACCCTAATCCTAAACCTAATCCTAACCCTCGCCCTCCCGCTCACCCTTACCCTACGCTAAACCTAACCCTAACCCTCACCCTAACCTTAAACCTAACACGCACACTAACCCTAACCCTAAACCTAACGCTCACACTAACCCTAACCCTAACCCTAAACCTACCCCTCACCCTACCCTCACACTAACCCTAACCCTAACTCTAAACCTCACCCTCACCCTCACACTCACCCTAACCCTTACTCTAACCCTAACCCTCACCCTCACCCTAAACCTAACCCTAACCCTCACCGTAAACCTCACCCTAAAACTCAACCTCACCCTAGCCCTCACCTTCAACCTAACCCTCACCCTAACCCTAACCCTAAACCTCACCTTCATACTAACTCTCACCCTAACACTTACTCTCACCGTAACCCTAACCTTAACACTAACCCTAACCTCACACTAACACTAACCCTCACACTCACCCTCAAGCTAACTCTAACCTTAACCCTAAACCTAAACCTCACCCTAACCCTAACCCTCACCCTCACGCTAAACCTCACCCAAAACCTTACCCTCACCCTAACCCGAACCCTAAACTGAACCCTAAACCTCACACTAATCCTAACTCTCAACCTAACCCTAATCCTACACCTCATCCGAACCCTCACTCTAACACTAACCCTAACCCTAACCATCACCATAACCCTAACCCTAATCCTCACCCTCACCACAACCCTCATTTTCACCCTAACCCTCACACTAACCCTAACCCTCACCCTCACCCTAACCCTAAAACTATCTGTAAACCTCACCCCCACCCTCACCCTTACCTCAGCCTAACCCTAACCCTAACACTAATAGTAACGCTAACCCTCATCCTCAGGCTCACCCTAACCCTAACCCTAACTCTAACGCTAACAATACCCCTATCCTTAATCCTAACCCTAAACCTAAACCTAACCTTAACCCTAAACCTCACACTAAACCTAACCCTAACCCTAACCCTCACCCTTACCCTCGTGCTCACCCTAACACTAATCCTAACCCTAACCCTCACCCTCACCCTCACCCTCACCCTAACTCTAACCCTAAAACTCACACTATTTCTAACCCTAATCCTTATCCTCACCCTAACCCTAATGCTAACCCTAACCCTACCCCTCACCCTAACGATAACCCTAACCCTCACCCTCACCCTAACCCTAACCCTAACCGTATCTGTAACCCTCCCCCCCCACCCTTACCTTCAGCCTAACCCTAACCCTAACACTAATCATAACCCTAACCCTCACCCTCAGGCTCACCCTAACCCTCACCACACCCTAACTCTAAAGCTAACAATACCCCTATCCCTAATCCTAACCCTAAACCTTACCCTAACTCTAACCCTAAACTTCACACTAAAACTATTCCTCACCCTTACCCTAACCCTCACCCTAATACTAACCCTAACACTAACTCTCACACTCACCCTAATCCTCACCCTAAATCTTACCCTCAACCTCACACTTAGCCTCACACTAACCCTAACCCTCAACCTAACCCTCAACCTAACCCTCACCATCACACTCTTCCTCAGCCTAACCCTAAACCTAACACTAATACTAACTCTAACCCTCACCCTCAAGCTCACCCTCAACTTCATCCTCACCCTCACCCTAACACTAACCCTAATCCTAACCCTCACTTTAACCCTAACACTCACCTTAAACTTAACCATAACACTCACCCTCACCCTCACCCTAATCCTAACACTAACGCTAACACTCACCCTCACCCTAAACATCACCCGAAATCTTACCCTCACCCTAACCTGAACCCTAACCCTAACACTCACACTAAACC
The DNA here is from genome assembly GCF_024711535.1 of Dipodomys merriami. Classification (NCBI taxonomy): domain Eukaryota; kingdom Metazoa; phylum Chordata; class Mammalia; order Rodentia; family Heteromyidae; genus Dipodomys; species Dipodomys merriami. Next base: position 9,345,653 of record NW_027206024.1, read on the forward strand.
TAACCCTCACCCTATCACTAAACTTATCCCTAATCCTAACCCTCACATTAAATCTAACCCTCACGCTAACCCTAACCCAATGCCTGAGTCTAACCCTCACATTAACCCTAACCCTAACCCTACATCTCACCCTATCCCTAACCCTAACCCTAACCCTCAACATTGCTCTAGCCCTAAGCTAACACTAACCCAAACACTAAACCTCACCCTCACCCTAAACCTAACCCTCACCCTGAACCTAACCCTCAGTCTAACCCTAACCCTAACCCTAACCTTCACCCTCAAACTAAACCTTACTCGAACCGAAACCCTAACCCTCACCCTCACCCTACGCCTCAATATAACAATAACCCTAACCCTAACCCTCACCCTCACCCTAACCCTTACCCTCAAACTAACCCACACCCTAACCTAAACCTAACTTTCACTTTAATCCTCACCCTTACCCTAAACCTATCCCTCAACCTCACCCTAACCCTAACCCTAAGCCTCACCCTAAGCCTAATCCTAACCCTAACCATTAATCTCTCCCTAAACCTAACCCTAAACCTCACCCTCACCCTCACCCTCAGGCTAACACTAAGCCTTACCCTAACCCTCACCCTCACCCTCACCCTCACCCTAACCCTAACCTTAAACCTCACACTATCCCTAACCCTAATCCTTATCCTCACCCTAACCCTAATTCTAACCCTAACCCTACCCCTCACCCTAACCCTAACCCATATGCTACCACTAACCCTAACCGTCACCCTAACCCTTACACTCAGCCTAACACTAACTCTAACCCTAACCCTCACCCTAACCCTAACCCTAACCCTATCTGTAACCCTCACGACCACCCTCAGCCTTACCTTCAGCCTAACCCTAACCCTAACACTAATCCTAACGCTAACCCTAACCCTCAGGCTCACCCTAACCCTCACCCTCACCCTAACTCTAAAGCTAACAGTACCCCTATCACTAATCCTCACTCTCCACCTAACCCTAACCCTAACCCAAACCCCAAACCTCACACTAAACCTATTCCTCACCCTTACCCTAACCCTCACCCTAATCCTAACCCTAACACTACCACTCACCCTTACCCTAATCCTTACCCTAAATCTTACCCTCACCCTCACACTTACCCTCACACTAACCCTAACCCTCAACTTAACCCTAAACCTAACCCTCACCATCACACTCACCCTCAGCTTAAACCTAAACCTAACACTAATCCTAACCCTAACGCTCACCCTCACGCTCACCCTCAACCTCATCCTCACCCTCACCCTAACACTAACCCTATACCTAACCCTCACCTTAACCCTAAAGCTTACCCTAAACTTAACCCTAACCCTCACCCTCACGCTCACCCTAAACCTAACCTAACCCTAACCCTAATACTAACCCTGACACTCACCCTCACCCTAAACCTTACCCTCACCCTAACCTGAACCCTAACTGTAACCCTCAAACTAAACCTAACCCTCACCCTAACACTAACCCTAACCCTAATCCTAACCCTCACACTAAACCTAACCCTCATGCTAACCCTAACCCTATCCCTGAGTCTAACCCTCACACTAACCCTAAACCTAACCCTACACCTCACCCTATCCCTAACCCTAACCCTAACCCTCAACCTTACCCTAGCCCTCAGCTAACACTAACCCTAACCCTAACCCTCACCCTCACCCTAACCCTAAACCTAACCCTCACACTAACCCTTATTCTAACCAAAACCCAAACCCTCACCCTCAACTTATGCCTCACCATAACAATAACCGTAAGCCTAACCCTCAACCTCACCCTAAACCTCACCCTAATCCTTCACCTCACACTAAACCTCACCCTCACCTAAACCTAACTTTCACTTTAATCCTCACCCTTACCCTAACCCTATCCCTCACCCTCACCCTAACCCTACCCCTAACCCTCACCCTAAGCCTAACCCTAACCCTAACCCTTACACTCACCCTCACCCTAAACCTAACCCTAAACCTCACCATCACCCTCACCCTCAGCCTAACACTAACCCTAATACTAATCCTCACCCTCACCCTAACCCTAATCCTAAACCTCACACTATCCCTAACCCTAAACTTTATCCTCACCCTAACCCTAATGCTAACCCTAACTCTACCCCTCACCCTAACGATAACCCTAACCCTCACCCTCACTCTAACCCTCACCCTAACCCTTACCCTCAGCCTAACACTAACTCTAACCTTAACCCTCACACTAAACCTCACCCTCACCCTAATCCTAACCCTAACCCTATCTGTAACCCTCACCCCCACACTCACGCTTACCTTCAGCCTAACCCTAACGCTAACACTAATCCTAACCCTAACCCTCACCCTCAGGCTTACGCTAACCCTCACCCTCACCCTAACTCCAAAGCTAACAATAACCCTGTCCCTAATCCTCACCCTAAACCTATCCCTAACCCTAACCCTAACCCTCACCCTAACCCCAACCCTAACCCTAAACCTCACCCTAACCCTAACCCTAATCCTCACCCTCACCCTAAACCTAACCCTAACCCTAACCCTCCCACTAAACCTAACCCTCAACCTTACCCTAACTCTCACCTTAACCCTAATCCTAACCCTAAACCTAACCCTCACTCTAATCCTCACCCTAAACCTTACCCTCACCGTCAACCTTACCCTCAAACTTACCCTAACCCTCAACCTAAACCTAACCCTCACCCTAAATCGAAACCTCACCCTAACCCTTACACTCACACTAACCCTCACCCTAACCCTAACCGTAACCCTCACCTTTACCCTCACCCTTAACCTAACCCTAACCCTAACCCTCACCCTCACCCTCAACTTCACCCTCAGAATAAACCTAAACCTAACCCTAAAGCTAAACCTAACCGTAACCCTCACACTAAACCCAACCCTCACCCTAACCTAAACCTAACCGTAACCGTAACCCTAACCTTCACACTAAACGTAACCCTCATGATAACACTAAACCTACCCCTCAGCCTAACCCTCACCCTAACCATAACCGTAACCTTAAAACTTATCCTATACCTAATCCTAACCCTAACCCTCATCTTCACCCTAGCCCTCACCCTAATGCTGACCCTAATCCTAACCCTCACTCTAACCCTTACCCTCACCCTAAACGTAACCCTCACCCTCACCCTAACCGTAACCCTCACCCTCACACCCCCCCTCACAATCAGCCTAAACCTAACCCTAACACTAATCCTAACTCTAACCCTCACACTCACCCTCAAGTTAACTCTAAACTTAACCCTAAACGTAAACCTCACCCTAACCCTAAAGCTAACCCTAACCCTCACCCTCACCCTAAACCTCACCCAAAACCTTACCCTCAACCTAACCCTCACCCTAACCCTATCCCTCACCCTAACCCTAACCCTCACCCTAACCCTCACCCTCATCCTAACCCTCACCCTAAAACTTACCCTCAACCTAACCCTAACCCTAAACCTATACCTCACAATAACCCTTAACCTCACCCTAACCATAACCCTACCTCTCACGCTAACCCTCAACCTAAGCCTAACCCTCACCCTCATTCTAACCCTCACCCTTACCCTTACCCTCACGGTAACCCTAACCATAACACTAACCCTAAACCTCACACTAACCCTAACCCTCACACTAACCCTAACCCTACCCCTCACAAAAAACCTCCTCCTAAACCTAACCTTAACCCTCACCCTCACCCTAACCCTAACCCTAACTCGAATCTTAAGCCTCACCCTCATACTGACACTCACCCAAACCCTAACCCTAACTGTTAACCTAAGCCTCATACTAACCCTCACCCTCACCCTAAACCTAACCCCAACACAATACATCACCCTACCCCTCACCCTCACAGTAAGCCTAAACCTAACGATAACACTAATCCAAAACCTAACCCTCACCCTCATCCTCACTCTAAACCTCATCCTCATCCTAAACCTCACCCTAACCCTTACCCTCACCACAACCCTAATCCTTTCCCTAAACCTAATCCTCACACTAACCCTAACACTCACCCTAACCATAACCCTACCTCTCACGCTAATCCTCAACCTATCCCTAACAATAACCATAACCCTTACCCTAACAATAACCCTTACCTAAATGAAACCCTCACCCTCACCCTCAACCTAACCCTAACCTCACCCAAACCCTAACACTTACCCTCACCCTAACCCTCTCCCAAACCCTAAACCTAAACTTTAAGTAAACGAAATCCTCACCCTCACCCTCCCCCTCACCCTCACCCTAACCCTAATCCTACCCCACACCCTAACCCTCATCTTAAACCTAGCCCTAACCCTTACACTCACCCTAACTCTAAACCTAACACTAACACTCACTTTCACCCTCACCCTCAGCCTAAACCTAACCCTCACCCTAAACCTTACCTTCACCCTACCCTAACCCTAACCCTAACACTAACACTCACCCAAACCCTAATCCTAACACTAACCCTAAACTTAACCTTAACCCTAACACTCACCCTAACCCATTCCCTAAATCTAACCCTCTAACTCACCATCACCCTAATACTCACTTTAACCCTAACCCTCACCAACACCCTAACACTCACCCTCACCCTCACCCTCAACCTAATCCTTACCCTCACCCTAACCCTCACCCTAACACTAAACCTAACCCTATCCCTAACCTTAACCTTAACCCTAACCTTAAACATCACACTAACCCTCACCATAACCCTCACCCTCACCCTCATCCTAACACTGACCCTAACCCTTACCCTTACCCTAAGCGTAACTCTAACCCTAAACCTAACCCTCACCTAAGCCTTACCCAAACCCTAACCCTAAACCTCAACCTAACCCTCACCTAAACCATACCCCTCAGCCTAACCTTCACCATAACATTATTCCTCACCCTCAAACTCACCCTAACCCTAACCCTCACACTAACCCTAAACCTAAACCTCACGCTAAACCTCAACCTAACCCTAACCCAATCCGTAACTCTCACCCTAACCTAAACCCTCACCCTTACCCTCACCCTAACACTCACCCTAAACCTAACCTGAACAATCACCCTAAACGTCGGCCTCACCCTAACCCATACCTAACCCTAAACATCACTCTAACCCTCACCCTAACCCTAACCCTCACCCTCATCCTAACCCTCACCCTAAGCCTTACCTGCACCCTAACCCTAAAGCTAAGCCTAAACTTAACCCTAAACCTAACCCTAACACTCACACTAACCTTAACCCTTACCCTAACCCTAACCCTCCCCCTCACCCTAACACTCATCCTATTCCTATCCGTGACCCTAACCCTCACCCTGATCCTAACCCTAACCCTAACCCTAATGCTTACCCTCACCCTAACCCTCACCCTAACCCTCACCGTTACCCTAAACCTAACCCTAACCATAAACCCCACCCTAAATCTCACCCTAACCCTAACCCTAATTCTAACCCACACCCTCACCCTAAAACTCAACCTAAACCTAACAATCACCCAAACTCTAATCCTCACCCTAACCCTCACACTCACCCTAACCCTCACCTTAAACCTAACCCTACACCTCAACCTAACCCTAACCTTCACCCTAACACTAACCCTCACCCTCAACCTAACTCTAACTCTAACTCACCCTGTCATCCAAAACCTCATCTTAAACCTAACTTTTACCCTCACCCTAACACTAACCCTAACCCTAACACTAATCCTCACACTAACCCTAAACCTCACCCTCACCCTCACCCTCAGCCTAATCCTAAACCTAACCCTAATCCTAAGGATAACCCTCACCCTCACCCTCACCCTAACCCTAAACCTAAACCTCACTTTCACCCTCACCCTAACCATTACCCTAACCCTAGCTCTCACCCTAACACTAACCCTCACCCTTACCCTAACCCTAACCGTCAACCTCACCCCAGCCCTAATCCTAACCCTAAACCTCACCCTAACATTCATGCTAACCCTAAACCTCACCCTCACCCTCACCCTAACCCTAACCCTAAACCTCACACTAACCCTAACCCTAACACTAACCTTCAACCTCACCATAGCTCTATCTTCACCCTAACCCTAACCTTAGCCCTAACCCTCACCCACACCCAAACCCTCATCCGAACCCAATCCCTAACCCTCACCCTAACCCTAACTCTGACACTAAACATCACTCTAACCCTAACCCTCACCCTAATCCTAACCCTAACCCTAACCCTAATCCTTACCTAACCCTCACCCTCACCCTAATCCTCATGCTAATCCTAACCCTTACCCTAACCCTAACCCTCACCCTCAACCTAACCCTCAACATAACCCTCACCTTCAACCTAGCCCTCACACTAACCCTAACTCTAAAACTAACCCTAAAACTCATCCTCACCCTAAACCTCACCCTCATCCTAATCCTCACCCTAACCCTCCCCCTCACACTAATCCTCACCCTAAAAATAAACCTAAACCTTAGCCTACCTCTAAACCTCACTCTCATCCTCACTCTAACTCTTACCCTAACCCTCACCCTCACCCTAAACATCACCCTAACCTTCACCCGAACCCTAACTCTCTCCGGCACCCTAACACTAACCCTAATCCTAACCTTCACTCACACCCTAACCCTCACCCTCACCCTAAACATCACCCTAACCCTAACCTTACAATAACCTTAACCCTAATACAGACCCTGAACCTAAAACTCACCATAACCCTCACCATCACCCTAATCCTCACCCTAACCCTAACCCTAACCCTTACCTAACCCAAACCATCACCCTCACCCTCAGCTTCAAACTAACCCTCACCCTCACCCTCGCCCTCACCCTAACACTAAACGTAAACCTCACCCTCACCCTCACCCTCAGCCTAAATCTAACCCGAACCCTAATCCTAATGCTCACCCTCAACTTCACCCTAACCATAACCCTAACTCTCACCCTCACCCTAACCCTAACCCTAAACCAAAACCTTACCCTAAGCCTAACCATCACCCTAACCCTAACTCTCACCCTCACTCTAACCCTCACCCTAACCCAACCCTAAACATAACACTCACCCCAAACCTCACCCTAACCCTAAACCTAAACCTAACCCTCACCCTAACACTAACCCTAACCTTCACTTTCTCTCTAACCCTCACCCCAACCCTGACCCTCAGCCTACACCTAACCCTAATGTTAACCCTCACACTAAACCTAACCCTCACCCTCACACTCAACCTAACCCTAACCATAACCCTCAACCTCACCTTCACCCTCAGCCTCACCCTCACCCTAAACGTAACCCTAACTCTAACCCTAACCCTAACCCTATCCCTTACCCAAACTCTAAAGCGAAACCTCACCCTAACTCTCACTCTTAACCTCACCCTAACCCTTACCGTCACCCTAACTCTAAGCCTAACTCTATCTCAAAACCTCACACTAAACCAAACCCTTACCCTAACCCTAATCCTACCCCTAACCCTAACCTTAACCCTAACCCTCACACTCAACCTAACCTCACCCTAACCTTTACCTCACCCTAAAGCTCACCCTAACCCTAACCCTCACGCTAACCCTCACCTTAACCTTAACCCTACCCATAACCGTAACCCTCATCCAAACCCTAACCCTAACCCTCTCCCTAGCCCTAACCCTAATCCTCACCCACACCCTATAAATCACCGTCACCCTGACCCTCAGCCTAATCCTAACCCTGCATCACACCCTAACACTCTCCATCAGCCTAATCCTAACTCTAACACTAATCCTAACAGGAAACTTCACCCTCACCCTCAACCTAACCCTCACCCTAACCCTCACCCTAACCCTAACCCTCACCCTCACCCTCAGCCTAACACTAACCCTAACCTTAACCCTCACCCTAACCCTAACCCTCACACTAATCCTTACCCTCACACTAACACTAACCCTCAAACTAACTCTAACTCTCACGTGAACCCTAACCCTACCCCTCACACTAACCCTCACCCTAACCTTAACCCTAACCCTAACCTTAACCTAACCCTCACCCTCACCCTAAACCTCACTGTCATCCTAACCTTCAACCTAACACTAAGCCTCACACTAAACATCACCCTAACCCTAACCCTATTTGTAACCCTAACCCTAAACCTCATTCTAACACTAACCCTCACATTAAAACTCAACCTCACCCTAATCCTCACTCAACCCCTAACCCTTACCCTAACCCTAACCCTCACCCTCACCCTAACCCTAAAACTAACCATAATCCTCACCCTCACCCTAATCCTCACCTTAAACTTCACCATCACCCAAACCGTCACTGTCACCCTAAAACTCACCCTAAACCTAACTCTCACCCACATCCTAACCCTCACCTGGATCTGAACCCCAACCCTCACCCTAAAGCTCACTCACACCCTAAACATCACCCTAACGCTAACCTCACCCTAATACTAACCCTAACCCTCACACAAACCTTAACCCTCACCCTAACCCTAACACTCAACCTAATCCTCCCCAGAAAACATACCCTAACACTTAACTAACCCAAACCATCACCCTATACCTCACCCTGGCCCTAACGCTAACCTTAACACTAACACTCACCCTCACCCTCACCCTCACCATAAACCTAAACCTTACCCTAATCCTAACCCTAATCTTCACCCCCCTCCCCCTAACCGTATCCCTAAATCTAACCCTCACCCTAAGCCTAAACCTCACCCTAACCCTAAACCTCATCTTCACCCTAACCTTCACCCTAACCCTAACACAAACATTAACAATCACCCAAACCCTCCCCCTAACCCTCACCGTAAAACTAGCCCTTACCCTAACCCTAAACCTAACCCTCACCATAACCGTAACCCTCCCCATCCCCCTAACCCTCACCGGCACCCTAACCCTCACCCTAACACTAAACCCCATCCACACCCTAACTCTCACCTGAACCCTCACCCTCACACTAATCGTCAACCTCACCCTAAAGAAAACCCTAACCCTCACCCTAACCCTAACTATAACCCTCACCCACACCCTAACAATCACCATCACCCTAACACTCAGCCTAATCCTAACTCTCACCAACACTATAACACTCATCTTCACGCGAACCCTCACCTTCACCCTAACCCTAACCCTAACCATAACCATAACCTAACCATCACCCTCACCCTTACCCTCACCCTAACCCTTACCCTCACCCTAACCCTAAACCTAACCCTAATCCTCACACTAACCCTAACGCTTACCCTAACCCTCAACTTCACCCTAACCCTTACCCTCACCCTAAACCTAACCCTAACCCTGACCATTACCCTCACACTAACCCTAACCCTAACCCTACCCATCACCATAACCCTCACCCTCAACCTAACCCTCATCATCACCCTAACCCTCACCCTAACCCTAAACCTCAACCTAACCCTAACCCTAACACTAACCCTAAACCTCACACTAACCTTAACCCTAATCCTAACCCTCACCATCACCCTAAATCTCAGCCTAAAAATTATCCTCAACCTAAACCTAACCCTAACCCTCACACTAAGCCTAATCCTCACCCTAACCCTAACCCTCACCCTAACCCTAACCCTACCCCTCACCCTAACCTTAACCTTAACCCTAACACAACCCTAACCCTCATTCTCATGCTAAACCACACCGTCACCATAACCCTCACCCTAATCCTAAATCGCACCCACACCCTAACCCTCTCCTTCACCCGAACTCTCACCCTCACCCTAACCCTCACCCTCACACTACACATCACCGTATACCTAACACTCAGGCTAATCCTAAGTCTAAACCTCACCCTAACCCTAAATCTCACCCTAACCTTCACCCTCACCAAAATGCTCACCCTAACCCTAACCCTAACCCTCACCCTAACCCTAACCCTCACCCTCACCTTTACCCTAAACCTAACCCTAACCCTCACCCTAACTCTAAATCTCACCCTAACTCCATCCCTCACACTCATCCTAACCTGAACCCTAACCCTAACACTAACTCTAAACCTCACCCTAACCCTCACCTTTACCCTAACCCTAACCCTAACTGTAACCCTCACCCTATCGCTCACCCTAACCCTAACACTAATTGTAACCTTCACCCTCACCCTAACACTCACCCTAACCCTAACCCTCACCCAAACCCTAATCCTCATCCTAACCCTAACCCTCACACTCACCCTAACCCTCACCTTAAACCCAACCCTACCCCTCACCTTAACCCTCACCCTAACCCTCACCCTAACCCTCACGCTCAACCTAACCCAAACTCTAACCAACACGGTCACCCTAAACCTCATCTTTTTTTTCTTTATTTCATTTTATTTTATTTTATTTTATTTGTGAACATACTGTACAGAGGGGTTACAATTACATGGGCAGGATAATGCGTACATTTCTTACCAAGCATTGCAGCATCCTGTCCCGACCTGCGGACTACAAGGAGGGCAGTGAACCTAACCGAGAAGGAATGAAGGGACAAGAGATACAAAGAAGGACAGAAAGACAAGGATTCTGATCAAGCTGCCAATTTTTATTTTTCACACAAGGGTATTTATATGCTTGGACTAAGGGCGTGGTGCAAAGGTGGTGGTTAGTAGATTTAGGGCGGGTGAAAAGGTGGTCCTTAGTAGCTGCAGGGTGTTTACTTTAGGGCGTGGTGAAAAGGTGGGATTCTGTAAACTCAGCCTCAGGTTGTTCCAGTGAGATAGTTAAGCCTATAAAGTATGAGAGACTTAACTTTTGGCTCCCAACAATATCCTCCTTTGTTTATCCTTCCCATCCCTTCCCAGCCTCCCCCCTCTCCCCCCAGTCCCAATCCTCTGCCGCCCCCCACCCCCCCGCACAAACATTGTAAAGCTCATTATGGACATGACAAATGGTACTTCTCATTGTTGCAACAGGTCCACCTGTATCCTTAAGCGACTTGTTTTTCCCCATCTCCTCCACAGGTTATACTGCCATCAAATAAAGTGCAAGCAGGGGTTACTGTGGGGGAGGGACATACAAAGCAACAAAGAAATAATCTTATAAATGCGTTAGAAACACATGCATGAAAGAAAAAATCATTAAAATACATATCTAATTGATCAATCTCCTAACATCACATTATCTGACCTTTTCCGCTTAACTCATATATATACTAGATATTGCAAATAAGGGAAACCATGGGGCCTATGTTTCTTTGGGCCTGGATTACTTCGCTTAATATGATTTTTTCCAAGTCTTTCCATTTCCTAACAAATGGGGCAATGTCATTCTTTCTGATGGAGGCATAGAATTCCATTGTGTATATATACCACATTTTCTTGATCCATTCATCTACTGAGGGGCATCTGGGTTGGTTCCAGATCTTAGCTATGGTGAATAATGCTGCAATAAACATAGTTGTACTGCTAGCTTTAGTGAGGTCTTGTTTGTAAACAATTGGGTAAATGCCCAAAAGTGGGATTGCTGGGTCATAGGGGAGTTCTATGTGGAGTCTTTTGAGGAACCTCCATACTGCTTTTCAAAGTGGTTGAACAAGTTTATATTCCCACGAACAATGAAGTAAGGTTCCCTTCTGTCCACATCCCCTCCAGCATCTGTTGTTGTTAGAGTTCTTGATTTTTGCCATTCTAACTGGAGTGAGGTGGTATCTCAATGTTGTTTTGATTTGCATTTCTTTTATGACTAGGGAGGTTGAGCATGTCTTCATGTGTCTATTGGCCATTCTTCTTTCTACTTCAGAGAAGTTTCTCTTTAAGTCTTTCGCCCACTTGTTTATTGGGCAGTTGTTTCTTTGAGGATTTGTTGTTGGGGGGTTTAATTTTTTGAGTTCCAAGTATATTTTAGATATGAGACCCTTGTCCTTTGTATGACTAGTAAAGTTCTTTTCCCAATCCGTGGGCTTTCTATTGATCTTGCTAGCTATGTCGTTTGCCACGCAAAAGCTCTGCAACTTTATGCAATCCCATTTGTCCAAACTTTCTTTGATTTGTTGTATTTCCGGTTCTCTATTCAGAAAATTTCAGCCTGAGCCAAGGAGACCTAGGCTTTCTCCTATTCCAGTCAGTAATGTTTTCAGAGTGTCTGCTTTGACTTGGAGGTCTTTGATCCATTTGGAGTTGATTCTGGTGCAGGGTGATATATAAGGATCTAGCTTTACTTTTCTACAAGTAGTTAACCAATTTTGCCAGCACCATTTACTGAAGAGGCTGTCTTTGTTCCATTCTATTGTTTTAGCTCCCTTATCAAAGATGAGATGGCTATAGGTCTGTAGGTTCATTTCTGGGTTTTCGATTCTATTCCATTGGTCCTGAGGTCTGTTCTTATGTCAATATCAAGCTGTTTTGATTACTATGGCTTTATAGTAGAGTTTGAAATTTGGTATTGATATTCCTCCGGCAGTGTTCTTTCCGTTGAGGAACGTTTTTGCTATTCGGGGTCTTTTATTGTTCCATATGTATTTTTGGATTGCCTCTTCTATTTCCTTGAATAATTAGGTTGGAATTTTGATAGGTATCGCGTTGAATTTGTAGATAGCCTTGGGAAGTATTGCCATTTTCACGATGTTAATCTTTACAATCCAGGAGCATAGGAGGTTTTGCCATTTTTTAAGTTCTGCGTTGATTTCTTTTTCAAGATTTTAAAGTTTTCATCACGGATATCCTTCACAACTTTGGTAAACTTAATTCCTAGGTATCTTATTTTTGTGGGGCTATTACAAATGGAGTTGCTCCCATAAACAGGCCCCCATAAACAGGCGGGAGTTGCAATCCTAATATCAGATAAAATAGACTTCAAATTAAAACTCGTGAGAAGAGATAAAGAAGGTCGCTACATACTAATTAAGGGATTTCCCTTTCAGGAGGTTATTACAATTCTAAATATCTACTCGCCAAAAAATGGAGCACCCAAATTTATCCAAGAAACACTTCTTTCCCTCACATCCCATATAACTCCAAAGACATTAATTGTTGGGGATTTTAACACACCACTCTCCCCACTAGATAGATCAACTCGGCAAAAACTCATCAGAGAAGCCAAAGATCTAAACAGCTGCATAGATCAACTATATTTAACAGATATCTACAGAACATTTCACCCAGCAGCATCAGAATACACGTTTTTCTCAGCAGCACATTGAACATTTTCTAAAATAGACCACATTTTAGGCCACAAAGCAAACTTGTCCAAATTCAGAAACATTGAAATTATACCTTGCATTCTCTCTGATCACAAGGGAATAAAATTAGAACTCAACACCAAAAGCCACCTAAGAAAGTCTGGTATCACATGGAGGCTGAACAACACACTCCTGAATCACGAGTGGGTCATGGAAGAGATTAGAAAGGAAATTCAAATGTTCATGCTACTCAACAAAAATGAACACACAAATTACCAGCTCCTCTGGGACACAGCAAATGCAGTACTCAGAGGCAAGTTTAGAGCACTGAGCTCCTACATCAACAAATTGGAGAGATCTGAAACCAACAATCTAATGACACATCTAAACCTTCTTGAAAAAGTGCAGCAAGATAAACCCCAATCCAGTAGATGGAAAGAAATAATTAAAATTAAATCAGAATTAAATGAACCAGAATCCAAAAAAAAACTATAGAAAGAATCAACAAAACAAAGAGTTGGTTTTTCGAAAAAAATTAACAAAATTGACAGATCCTTAGCAAATCTTATCAGAAAAAGAAGAGAACACACCCAAATAAATAAACACAGAGACGAGAATGGAAATATAACCACGGAACCAACCAAGATTCAAAACATTATAAGGGAATACTTCTCAAAACTTTATTGTAATAAGTTTGAGAACTTAACAGAAATAGACCTTTTCCTTGCAAATATTGACATGCCAAAACTAAACCAAGATGAGTTAAACCAGCTTAACAGGCCCATATCAAGTGTTGAAATAGAAACAGCAATAAGAGACCTTCCAGCTTAGAAAAGTCCAGGACCAGATGGTTTTACAGCGGAATTCTACAAGGCCTTCAAATAGAGCTCACACCAATATTCCTCCAACTCTTCAATGAAATTGAAAGAGAAAGTTCACTACCGAACAGATTCTATGAAGCCATCATAACCCTCATCCCAAAACCAGGCAGGGACTCATCAAAGAAAGAGAACTATAGAACCATTTCTTTGATTAACATTGATGCTAAACTTCTCAACAATATATTGGCCAACCGACTTCAACAATTCATCCAAAAAATCATACACCATGATCAAACAGGATTCATTTCAGGGATGCACAGCTGGTTTAATATACTCAAATCAATAAATATTATTCATCACATCAACAGGAGCAAGAATAAGAACCACATGATTATCACAATATATGCAGAAAAAGCATTCGACAAGATCCAAAACCACTTTATGATGAAGGTTTTGGGAAAATTAGGAATCCATGGAACATTCCTCAATACAATAAAGGCTGTATATGACAATCCTACAGCCAGCATTATACTTGATGGTGAAAAACTAAAGCCATTTCCTCTTAACTCAGGAACAAGACAAGGATATGCACTCTCCACTTCTCTTCAATATAGTATTAGAATGCCTAGCTACAGCAATAAGACAAGATGCAGACATAAAGCGGATCAAAATAGGGAAAGAAGAAATAAAACTCTCCCTCTTTGCAGAAGACATGATCTTGTATTTAAAGAATCCCATAGACTACACCCCCAAATTACTCAAGCTAATTCAAAACTTTGGCAAAGTAGCAGGGTATAAAATTAACCCCCCAAAATCAATGGCCTTTCTGTATGCAAACAATGAGAAAAGTGTGGCTGAAATTAGGAAAGCAACTCCATTTGTAATAGCCTGAACCTCATCTTAAACCTAACTTTTACCCTCACCCTAACACTAACCCTAACCCTAACACTAATCCTCACACTAACCCTCAACCTCACCCTCACCCTCACCCGCAGCCTAATCCTAAACCTAAACCTAATCCTAAGGATAACCCTCACCATCACCCTCAGCCTCACCCTAACCCTATCCCTAACCCTAACACTAACCCTAAACCTCACCCTCAACAAAACCCTAACACTAACCCTCACGCTCACCATCACCCTAACCCTAACCCTAACCCTCACCCTAACCCTCACCCTAACCCTAACAATCACACTCACCTTAACCCTCACCATCACCCTAACAATATCCCTCAACCAAACCCAAACCCTCACCAAAACATGAACCCTCACTCTCACCCTAATGCTCACACTCACCCTAAACATCACCCTAACCCTAAACCTCACCCTAACCGTAAACCTCATCCTAGCCCTAACCCTCAATTAACCCTCTCTCTCACCCTAATCCTCACCCTAAACCTAACCCTAAACCTTGTCCTAACCCTAACCCTCACCTTAACCCTTACCCTAACCCTAACCCTGACCCTAAACCTTACCCTCACCATAACCCTAACAATAAACCAAACACTCACACTAACCCTAACCCTCACCCAAACCCTAACGCTACCCTCACCATAACCCTCACCCTAAACCTAACCCTAACACTCACACTAACCCTAACACTCACCCGAACACTCAACCTCACCCTAACCCTCACCCTCACCCTAGACATCACCCTAAAACTAACCATCACTGAACCCTAACCCTAACCCTCACCCAAACCCTAACCCTCACCCTATCCCTCACACTCACCCTAGTTCTCCCCCGAAACCAAAACCTAACCCTTACCTAACCCAAAAGCTCACACTAACCCTCACCCTCACCCTAGACCTCAGCCTAACCCTAAACCTAACCCTAACACTAACCTTCAACCTCAACCTCACCCTCACCCTCAGCATAAACCTTAACCTTACCCTAATCCGAAACCTAAAACTCACCCTCCCCTTCCCCCTAGCCCTAACCCTAACCCAAAATCTAACCCTCACCCTAAGCCTAACCCTCACCCTAAACCTAACCCTCATCTTCACCCTAACACTCACCCTAACCCTAACCCTAACCCTACTACTCACCCTAAGCCTCACCCTAACACTTACCCTAACCCTAAACCTAACACTCACACTGACTCTCAGCCTAACCCTAACCCTAAACCGAACGCTCACCCTCACCCTAACCTTCAACTTCACCATAAACATATCCCTAACTCTATAACTCCCCCTAACCCTCACCCTAAACCTTATGCTTACCCTAACCCTAACCCTAACCCTAACCCTCACCATAACCGTAACCCTCACCCACACCCTAATCCTCACCCTCACCTGAAACCTAAGCCTAACCCTAACCCTGACCCTCACCATAACCGTAACCCGCACCATGACCCTAACCCTCACTGTCACCCTAACCCTCACTCTAACCCTAAACCTCATCCATACCCGAACCCGAACCCAAAATCGAACCCTCAAACTGACACTAATCGTCAACCTCACCCTAAACATCACCGTAAACATTAACCCTAACCCTTACTCTAACCCTCACCCTAACCCTAACTCTCACCCTAACCCTCACCCTCACCCTAATCGTCACCCTAACACTATCACTAACCATAACCCTAACCCTCACCCTCACCCTTACCCTCACCCTAACCATCACCCTCACCCTAATCGTCACACTAACACTAACCCTAACCATAACCCTAACCCTCACCCTCACCCTTACCCTCAACCTAACCCTTACCCTCACCCTAACCCTAACGCTAATCCTCACACTAACCCTAATTTAAACCTAACCCTCACCCTGACCCTAACCCTTCCCCTCACCTTAACCCTAACCCTAACCATGACCCTCGCACTCACACTAGCCCTAACCCTCACACAAACCCTTACCCTACCCCCCAGCCTAACCCTAAACCTAACCCTAACCCTAACCCTCACCCTCACTCTAACCCTAACCGTAACCCTCATCCTCACCCTAAGCCTCACCTTCACCCTAATCCTCAATCTAACCCTAAACCTCAACCTCACCCTCACCATAACCCTAACCCTAACCCTAACCCTAACCCTCACCCTCATACTAACCCTCACCATAATCCTAAACCTAATCCTAACCCTAACCCTCACTCTCACTCTCAGCCTCACCCTAACCCTAACCCTAACCCTAACCCTAACCTTAACCTCACCCTAATTCTAACCCTAACCCTAACCCTCACCTTAAAATTCTCCCTAAACCTAAACCTAACCCTAACCCTCAACCTCACCCTAATCCTCTCCCTAACATTTACCCTCACCATAACCCTCATCCCAACCCTAACACTCACACTAACCCTAACCTTTACCCTGACCCTAACTCTACCCCTCACCATAACCATCACCTTAAACCTAACCCTAACCCTTACAGTAACCCTAACACTCGCTCGAAAACAAACCCTCACCCTCACCCTCACCCTCACACTAAACCTAACCCTAACCTTAACCCTTACTCTAACACTCACCCTAACCCTAACTCTAACCCTCAACCTCACCCTAACACTCAATCTCACCCTAACCCTAACCCTAACCCTAACTGTAACCTTCACCCTAACCCTAACCCTCAACCACATCCTTACCCTCACATTCACCCGAAACGTAACCCTTACTGTAAACCAAACCGTAAACCTAAACCACATCCTAATCCTCATCCTCACCTGAAACCTCACTCTCACCCTAACATTCACCCTCACCGTAAACATCAGCCTAACCCTAAACCTCACCCTAACACTAACCGTAATCATCACCCTCACCCTAACCCTGATCCTCAGCCTAATCCTAACCCTAACCGTAATCCTAACCCTAACCATCACCCTCAACGAAACCCTAAGATTAACCCTATACCTATTCCTCACCCTAACCCTAACCCTAACCCTCACCCTCACTCTAACCCTTATCCTAATCCTAACACTCACCCTCAACCTCAGACTAACCCTAAGGCTAACCCTAAACCTAACCCTCACCCTCACCCTAACCCTAACACTAACCCTAACCCTCAGCCTCACTCTCACCCTTACCCTAACCCTCACCCTCACCATAACCCTCACCGTCAACCTGACCCTCAATATAACCCTAAATCTTACACACAGCCTAAAGTTCACCTGAGCCTGAACCCCTCACCCTCACCCTAAACCTCACCATCACCCTAAACATCACCATAACCCTAACCATAACCATAATCCTAACCCTCACCCTAAGCCTAACTCTCATCCTAAACCTAACTCTAAACCTAAACTTCACCCTCACCCTCACGCTAACCCTTACCCTCACCCTCAACCTAACCCTCACCGTCACCCTAACCCTCAACATAACTCTAAACCAAACCCACACCCTAAGCCAAATCCCAACCGGAACATAAACCTCATCCTAACCCTAAACATCACACTTACCCTAACCCTAACCCTAACCCTAAACCTCTCCCTAAGCCTAACTCTCACCCTAACCTTCACCCTCACCTAATCATTACCCTAATCATAACCCTAACCCTAACCATAACAATAACCCTAACCCTCACCCTCAGCCTTACCCTCACCCTAAACCTTACCCTCACAATAAAACTAACCCTAAACCAAACCCTCACACTAACCCTAACCCTAACCATAAAGCTCACCCTCATCTTCACCCTAACCCTAACACTAAACTTAATCCTCATCCTAACCCTAACCTCACCCTAATCTGAAACCTAACCTCATCCTAACCCTAACCCTAAACCTCAATCTAAACCTAACCCTCACCATAACACTAATCCTAAATCTAATCCTCAAACTCACCTTCACCCTAACCCTAATCCTAACCCTAATCCTAAACCTAACCCTCACCCTCATCCCTACCTTAACCCTAAACCTAACCCTAAACCTCACCCACACTCTAACCCTAACCCTAACCCTAACCCTAACCCTAACCCTCACCCTAACCCTACCCCACACCCTAAACCTCACCCTTACCCTTACCCTAACGCTAACCCTTACCTAATCCAAAAAGTAACCCTCACCCTCATGCTAACCCTCACCCTAACGCTAACCCTATCCCCTACCATAACCCTAACCCTCACCCTCACCCTCAACCTCAGCCTAAACCTAAACCTAAGACTCACCCTAACCCTAACCCTCACTCTAACCCTAATTCTCACAATAACCCTAACCCTCACCCTAAATCTAACCCTCACCCTAACCCCAACCCTAAACCTTACCCTCAACATAACCCTAAACCTAAACCTAACCCTAACCCTAACACTAAACCTCACCTTTACCCTAACCCTCACCCTACACCGTAACCTCAACATAACCGTAAACTTAACCCTAACCCTCACAGTAACCCTAACCTTAACCCTAACCCTACCCCTAACCATAACCATCACCCTAACCCTCACCCAAACCCTCACACTAACCCTAACCCTCACCCGAAACCTAACCCTCACCCTAAACCTCACCCTCAACCTAAACATCACCCTAACCCTAACCCTTACCCTCACCCTACCCTAACCCTAACCCTCAACCTAAAGCTAACCCTCACCTTAACCCTCACCTTCAACCTAATCCTCACCCTAACCCTCACGCTAACAATTACCTACCCCAAAACCTCACCCTCAACCTCAACTTCAACCTAAACCTCACCCTCACACTAGGCCTCACTGTAAACCAAAAGACAACCCTACCTCTAACACTAACCCTCACCCTCACCCTCAGCCTAACCTTATTTTAACCCTAATCCTAACCCTAACACTCACCCTCACCCTAAACCTAAACTTAACACTAACCCTAACCCTAAACCTAACTGTCAACCTAACCCTAACCCACACCCTCACCATAACCCTCACCCAAACCCTAAGCCTAACCCTAACCCACCCCCTAAACCTAACTCTCACTCTAACCTTCACCCTAACCCTAATCATTACCCTAACCATTACCCTAACCCTAACCATAACAATAACCCTAACCCTCACCCTCAGTGTTACCCTCACCCTAACCCTTACACTCACCCTAACCCTAACCTTAACCTAACCCTCACACTAACCCTAACCCTATCCATCACACTCACCCTCACCCTAAACCTCAACCTAACCTTAAACCTAACCCTCACCTTCACACTAACCCTAACCCTAACCCTCACCCTCACACTAACCCTCATCCTAACCCTTACCCTCAAATTAAACCTAACTGTAACCATAACCATAACCTTCACACTAACCCTAAACCTCCCCCTAACCCTAACCCTACCCCTCACAGTAAACGTCAGCCTTACCCTAACCCTAAACCTCACACTAACCCTGAACCTAAACCTAAACCTAACCCAAAACCTAACCTTCACCCTCACCCTCAGCCTCACCCTAAACCTAGCCCTAACCTTAACTCTCACCCTACCCAAAAACGTCACCCTAAACCTAACCCTCACCCTAACGCTAACCCTAAATCTAACCCTCACACTCAGCCTCACCCTAACCATAATCCTAACCCTAGTCCTAACCCTAACCCTCACCCTCACCCTCACCCTTACCATAAACCTAACCATAACCCTAAACCTCACACACACGCTCAACCTCACCCTAACCCTAACCCTACCCTTAATCCTAACCCTAACCCTAACCCTAACGCTCACCCTTACCCTAACCATTACCCTAACCCTCACCCTCACACTAACCCTAAACCTCACCGCACCCTATCCCTAACCCTAAAGCTAACTATAACCCTCACCCTCACCCCAACCCGAATGCTCACACTCACCCTAACCTTCTCCTTCACTGTAAACATCTCCCTAACCATAACCCTCAACCTAACCCTCACCCTAAACTTTACACTTATCCTAACCCTAACCCTAACCCTAACCCTCATCATAACCCTAACAGTCAACCACACCCTAACCCTCACCCTCACCATAACCCTAACCCTTACCCTAACCCTAACACTACCACTCACCCACGCCATTACCCTCATCCTCACCCGAACGCTCACCCTCACCCTAACCTTCATCATCACTGTAAATATCTCCCTAACCCTAACCTTAACAATCACCCTAAGCCTGAGCCTCAAACTCACCCTGACCTTCAGCCTAATCCTAACCCTAACCCTAATCCTAACACTAACCCTGAACCTCACCCTCACATTAACCCTAACCATAAAGCACACCCTCACTCTAAGCTGAACCCTCACCCTCACCCTAACCCTCACCGTCACCCTAACCCTTAACATAACCCTAAACCTCACCCTCAACCTAACCCTCACCCGAAACCGAAACCTCACACTCACACTAATCCTCAACCTCACCATAAACTTCACCCTAACCCTAAACCGAACCCGAAACCTAACCCTCAACCTAACCCTGTCACCCTAACCCTAATCCTCACCCTAAACCTAACCTCATGCTAATCCTCACCCTAACACTAGCCTTCACCTTAAACTTCACCCTAACCCTAAACCTAACCCTAACCCTCACGCTCACCCTAACCCTCACCATAAGAATTACCCTCACCATAACCCTAACCCCAACCCTAACACTCACATTAACCCTAATCCTGAACCTGACACTAACAATACCCCTCAACATAACCATGACCCTAATCTTAACCCTAACCCTAACACTCACTCTAACCGTAACCTTCAATCGAAATCTAACCCTAACCCTCACCCTAACACTAACCATCACCCTAACCCTCACCCTCACCCTAATCCTCACCCTAACCCTAACCCTAACCCTAACCCTAACCCTCACCCTCACCGTAACCCTCAACCTTACCATAACCCTGACCCTCAACCTAAACCTAACCCTAACCCTAACACTCACACTCACACTAACCCTAACACTCAACCTAAACCTAACTCTAACACTCAAGCTCAACCTAACCCTAACCCTAAAACTAACCCTCACCCTCACCCACACCCTAACCCTAACCCTAACCCTCACACTAACCCTCAACCTAAACCTAAACATAACCACAACCCTAACCCTCACCGTCACCCTCAGCCCCACTCTAAACCTAACCCTAACCCTAACCCTCACCCTAACCCTAAACCTAACCCTCACCCTAACGCTAACCCTAAATCTAACCCTCACACTCACCCTCACCCTAACCCTAAACCTAACTCTAGTCCTAAACCTAACCCTCACCCTCACCCTCACCGTAACCCTAACCCTAACCCTCACCCTCACCCTAACCCTAACCCTACGCCTACCCTAACCCTCACCCTCACCCTCACCGTAACCTGAACGCTCACCCTCACCCTAACCTTCACCTTCACCGTAAACATCTCACTAACCCTAACCCTCACCCTAACCCTCACACTAAACTTTACCATTATCCTAACCCTAATCTTAACCCTAACCCTAATCCTCATCTTCAAACTCACCTTCAGCCTCACCCTAACCATAAACCTCACCCTAACACTAAGCCTCACACTCAACCTAACCCTTACCCTAACATTTACCCTCACCATAACCCTAACCCTAACCCTAACACTCACACTAAGCCTCAACATCACCCTAACCCAAACCCTACCCCTCACCATAACCATCACCCGATCCCTAACCCTAATACTTACACTAACCCTAACACTCACCTGAACCCTCAACCTCACCCTAACCCACAACCTCACATTATCCCTCATCCTCACCCTAATCCTCACCCTAAACTTAACCCTAAACCTTACCTAACCCAAACACTCACCCTCACCCTGACCCTCAACCTAACCCTCGCCCTCACCTGAGGCCACACTCTAATCCTAACCCAAACCCTAAATCTTACGCTAAAACTCACAGTCACCCTCACACTCATCCTCAGCCTAAACCTAACCCTAAACCTAATCCTAACCCTACCCCTCAAGCTCACCCTCACACTAACCCTAACCCTAACCCTAACCTTCACCCTAAACCTAACCCTCACACTAACCCTAAACCTAACCCTCACCCTAGCCCTCACCCTAACCCTAACCTTAACCCTAACCCTAACCCTAACCCTCACCCTAACCCTTAACCTAAAGCAAATCCTAACCCTAACCCAAACCCTCACCTTCACCCTCACCCTCACCCTTACCATAACCCTCACCCTCAACCTAACCTTAATCCTAACCCTAACACTCACACTAACCCTAACACTCACCCTAAACCTAACCCTAACCCTCATGCTCACCCTAACCATAACCCTAAACCTAACCCTCAACCTCACCCTCACCTGAACCCTAACCCTAACCCTAATACTAACCTGAACACTCACACTAACCCTCACTCTAAACCTAAACCTAACCCAATCCTTAACCCTCACCCTCACCCTCAACCCCACCCTAAAACTAACCCTAACCCTAACCCTCACACTAACCCTAAACCTAACCCTCAACCTACATCTAACCCTAACCCTAACCCTAATCCTAAATCTAATCCTCACACTCACCTTCACCCTAACCCTAAGCCTAAACCTATTCCTAAAGCTAGCACTCACCCTCACCTTTACCTTAACCCTAAATCTAACCCTAAACCTCACCCACACTCTACCCCTCACCCTCACCCTAACCCTTACCCTAACCCTAACCGTAACCCTACCCTTCACCCTAAACCTCACCCTTACCCTAACCCTATCCCTTACCAAAAACTAACTCCCACCCTCACCCTAGCCCTCACCCTAACCATAAGCCTATCCCCTACCATAACCCTAACCCTCTCCCTCACCCTCAAACCCAGCCTAAACCAAACCTAACACTAATCCTAACCCTAACTCTAACCCTCACTATAACCCTAAATCTCACCCGAAACCTAACCCTCACCCTAAACCTAACCCTAACCATAACCCTAAACCTCACCTTTACCCTGACCCTCACCCTAAACCTTACCCTCAATATAAACCTAAAACTAACCCTAAAACTCACAGTAACCCTAACCCTAAACCTAACCCTAGCCCTCACCATAACTCTCACCCTACCCATCACCTTAACCCTCACACTAACCCTAACCCTCACCCTCAACCTAAACATCACCTTAACCCTAAACCTTACCCTGACCCTAACCCTAACCCTAAACCTCAACCTAAAGCTAACCCTCACCTTAACCCTCACCCTCAACCTTATCCTCACCCTAACCCTCACTCTAACAATTACCTATCACAAAACCTCACCCTCAGCCTCACCCTCTCCCTAAACCTCATCCTCAACCTATGCCTCACTGTAACCTTAAAGATAACCCTAACTCTAAGACTAACCCTCACCCTCACACTCAGCCTAACCTAATCCTAACTCTAATACTAACCCTAACCCTCACCCTCACTCTAACACTAAACCTAAACCTAACCCTAACCCTAACCCTCAACCTAACCCCAACACTCACCCTCACCCTAACCCTCACCCAAACCCTAACCCTAACCCTAACCCTTCCCCTAAGTTTAACTCTCACCCTAACCTTCACCCTCACCCTAATCATTACCCTAACCATTACCCTAACCCTAACCATAACAATAACCATAACCCTCACCCTCAGCGTTACCCTCAGACTAACCCTTACCCTCACCCTAAAACTAACCCTAAACCTAACCCTCACACTAACCCTAACCCTAAACCTAAAGCTCACCCTCAATCTCACCCTAACCCTAACCCTAAACCTAACCCTCATCCTAACCCTAACCCTCACCCTAACCCTAAACCTAATATCACCCTAACACTAAACCTAACCCTAACCTACACCCTCACCCTAAACTTAACCCTAACACTATCCATCACACTCACACTCACCCTAAACCTCAACCTAACCCTAAACCTAACCCTCACCCTCACACTCACCCTAACCCTAACACTCACCCTCACACTAACCCTCACCCTAACCCTTACCCTCAAATTAAACCTAATTGTAACCATAACCCTAACCCTCAAACTAACCCTAAACCTCCCCCTAACCCTAACCGTACACCTCACCCTAAACCTCAGCCTTACCCTAACCCTAAACCTAGCCCTTTCCTAACCCAAACCCTCACACTCACGCTCCCCCTAACCCTCACACTTACACTCACCCTCACCCTAGCCCTCACCCTAATCCTAACCCTAAATCTAATCCTAACCCTATCCCTCAGCCTCACCCTCAGCCTAAAACTAAACTTAACCCTATTTCTAACCCTAACCCTAATCCTCACCCTCACCATCACCCTCACCTTAAAACTAACCCTAACCCTCACCCTAAACCTCTCCCTAACCCTAACCCTCACCCTAAACCTTACACTATCCCTAATCGTCACCCTGACCCTCAGCCTAACAGTAACCCTAACCCTAACCCTCACCCTAAGAATAAACCTCACATGGACCCTAACCCTAAAACTCACCCTAATCCTAACCTTAACCCTAACCCTAACCTCACCTTAACCCTCACCCTAACGCTAACCCTAACCCTAACCCTCACCATCACCCTATCCCTCAGCCTAAACCTTTCCCTCACCATAACCCTAACCCTAACCCGAACCCTCACACTAACCCTAACCCTCACCCTAACCCTAACCCTACCCCTCAACATAACCCTCACCCTAATCCTAACCATAACCCTCACACTAACCCTAACCCTCACCCGAAAACACATCCTCACCTTAACCCTCACCCTCACCCTAAACATCACCCAAAACCTAACCATCAACTTAATCGTAAGCCTAACCCTCACCATAAAACTGACCCTCAGCCTAACCCTCACCCTCACCCTAACCCTAACTTTAAACCTAACCCTTACCTAACCCAAACCCTCAATCTCACTCTCACACCCACCCTAACCCTCACCCTCACCATAGGCCTCATCCTAACCGTAACCCTAACAGTAATCCTCACCCTCAAGCTCCCCCTTAGTCTAAAACTTACCCTAACCCGAATCTTAACCCTAACACTCGTCCTCAACCTCACTCTAACCCTAACCCTAAACCTAACCCTCACCCTAACCTTAACCCTCAATCTAGCCCTAATCCACACCCTCACTATAACCCTCACCCTAACCCTAACCCTAAGCCTAACACTCACCCTAACCCTCACCCTAAGTCTTACCCTAACCCAACCCTAACCTTAACCTCACTGTAACCCTCACCCTAACCCTAACCCTTACCCTACCCCTCACTCTCACCCTAACCCTAATACTAAACCTCACACTAACCTTAACCTTCACCCTAACCCTAAACCTAACCCTCACATTCACCCTAACCCTCACCCTAACCTTCACCCTCACCCTCACCCTAACCCTAACACTAACACTAAACCTCACCCTAACCCTAACCATCAACCTAACCCTAACCAAAACACTAACCCTCACCCTAACCCTAACCATCAACCTAACCCTAACCCTAACCCTCACCCTAACCCTAAACCTCACCCTAAACCTCACCCTCATGGTAATCCTCATGCTAACCCTAAACCTAACCCTTACCTAACCCAAAACCTCATAGTCACCCTCACCCTCAAACTAACCCTCACACTCAACCTAGGCCTAACCCTAATCCTAATGCTAACCCTAACCCTAACAATAACCCTCACCCACACTCACACCTTCACACTCACCCTCACCCTCACCCACACCCTCACTGTGACCCTAACCCTAAACCAAACCCTCACCCTAACCCTAACTCTCACCCTAACCCTCACCCTCACCCTCACCCTAACCTTCATCCTAACCCTAACCCTAAACCTAACACTCACTCTAACCCTCACCTTAACCCTTACCCTAACCCTAACCCTAACCTTAACCCTCACCCTAACTCTCACCCTAACCCTTACCCGAAACCTCACCCTACCCTAACCCTAACCCTCACCCTCACCCTAACCCTAACTCTCACCCTCAACCTAACACACACGGTAAACCTAAACCTCCCCCTCTCCCTAACCCTCCCCCTCCCCCTAACCCTCACCATAATCCTAAACCTAAACCTAAACCTCACCCTCACCCTCAGCCTCACCAAAACGCTACCCCTAACCCTAACCCTCACCCTCACCCTAAACCTAATAATAACAATAACACTTACCCTCGCCCTGACCCTACCCCTTACCTTATCCTAACCCTAACCCAAACCCTAACCCTCACCCTCACCCTATCCCAAAAGGTAACCCTAACTCTCCCCCTCTCCCTAACCCTCACCCTAAACCTTACCCTGTCCCTCACCCTAACCCTAACCCTAACGCTAACACTCACACTAACCCTATCACTCACCCTAATCTAACACTACCCTTCAATCTAACCCTCACCCTCATCCTAACCATAACACTAACCCTTAAGTAACCCAAACCCTCACCCTCACCCCCACCCTCACCCTCACCCTCATCCTCACCCAAACCCTAACCCTAATCCTAAACCTGACCCACACCCTCACCCTCACCCTCACCTTCAGCATCAAACTAACACTAACCCTCACCCTCACCCTCACCCTAAACCTAACCGTCACCCTCACCCTCACCCTAACCCTAACCCTAATCCCAACCCTAACCCTCATCCTAACCCTCTCGATTATCCTAAACCTAACCGTAACCCTAACCCTCACCCTCAACCTAGCCTCACCATAACCCTAACCCTAACCCTAACCCTCACCCTAACCCTAACACTAACTATAACCTAAACCTCACCCTCACCCTCACCCTAACTCTACCCCTCACCCACACCCTAACCCTCAACATAAACTTAACCCTCACCCTCACCCTCACCCTAAACCTCACCCTCACCCCCACCGTCAGCCTCACCATTACCCTCAACCTAATCCTAGCCCTTATCCTAAACATAACT
This sequence comes from Dipodomys merriami, assembly GCF_024711535.1. Taxonomy (NCBI): domain Eukaryota; kingdom Metazoa; phylum Chordata; class Mammalia; order Rodentia; family Heteromyidae; genus Dipodomys; species Dipodomys merriami. Next base: position 9,373,232 of record NW_027206024.1, read on the forward strand.
CTAAACCTTACCTTATCCCTAAACCTCACCCTCTCCCTCACCCTCAGCCTAAAACTAAACCTAAACCTAACCGTAACCCTAACCCTAAACCTTACACTCACCCTCAGCCTCAGCCTCAACCTAACCCTGACCATAATCATTAAACTAACTCTAATCCTAACCCTCACCCTCACCCTCACCCTCACCCTAAACCTGACCCTAACCCTCAACCTAGCCCTCTCCCTAATGCTAGCCCTCACCCTAAACCTAAATATTACCCTAACCCTCACCCTCACCCTAACCCTAACCCTCACCCTCAGCCTAACCCTAAACATCAACTTAACCCTAACCCTAAACCTCACCCTAACCCTAACCCTAACACTAACACTAACCCTCACCTTAAACCTCAACCTAACCCTAAATCTAACCTTAAACCTAACCCCCACCCTAACATTTAACCTCACCATAATCCTAACCCTAGCCCTAACACTCACCCTAAGCCTAAACCTCACCCTAAACGTAACCCTACACTTTACCATAGACATCACCCGAACCCTAAACCTAAACGTTAAACTAAACATTACACTCACCTGAACCCTCAACCTTACCCTAACCCTCACCCTCACCCTAAACATCAACCTAAACCTAACCATCAATCTAACCCTAACCTTTACAATAAACCTCACCCTCAACCTCACCATAACCCTAACCCTAACCCTAGCCCTAACCCTCACACTAACTCTAACCCTCACCCTAACCCTAACCCTCACCCTCACAATAACCTTAACCATAACCCTAAACCTATTCCTAACCCTATCCCTCACCCTAACACTCACCGTAAACCTAAATCTAACCCAAACTCTAACTCTCACTCTCACCCTCAGCCTCACCCTAATCCTAACCCTAACGCTCACAGTAAACCAAATCCTCACGCTAAACTTAATACTCAACCTAACCCTCAAGCTAACCCTTACACTCACGCTAAACCTAACACTAACCCTATCCCTAAGACTAACACTAACCCTAAACCTCACCCTAACCCTAACCCTCACACTAACCCTATCCCTCACCCTAACCCCAACCCTATACCTCACCCTAACCCTAACCCTAACTCTAACCCTAACCCTACCCTCACCCTCACTCTCAGCCTAAACCTAAACCTAAACCTATTCCTAACTCTAAACCTAATCCTCAGCCTCCACTTCACTCTCACACTAACCCTAACCCTAACCCTAAACATCACCCTCCCCCTCAACCTGAACCTAATTTTAACCCTCACCCTAACCCTCTCCCTAACCCTAACCCTCACCCTAAACATAAACCTAACCCTAACCCTCATACTAACTCTCACCCTAACCCTTACAGTCACGCTAAAACTAACTCTAAACCTAACCCTAAACCTCACACTAACCCTAACTCTCACCCTAACCCTAACCGTAAACCTTACCATCACCATAACCCTAACCCTAAATCTAACCCTAACCCTAACCCTAACCCTCACCCTAAACCTTACCATCACCATAACCCTAAACCTAACCCTAACCCTAACCCTCACCCTAACTCTCACCCTAACCTTTACACTAACGCTAAAACTAACCTTAACTATAACCCTCACACTAACCCTCACTCTCAACCTAATACTAAGACTCACCCTAACCCTAACCCTCAACCTAACCCTAACCTAAAACCTAAGCCTAAAACTAACCCTAACTCTAAACTTCATCCTCACCCTAACCCTTACACTAAACCTTACCCTCACCATAACCCTAAAACTAATCCTAACCCTCACACTAAACCTAAACGTCACCCTAACCCTAAACCTACCCCTCACCATAACCCTCACCCTAACCCTAACCCTCACCTTAACCAACTCCCTCAACCTAATTCTCACCCTAACCCTCACCCTAACAATTACCTATCCCAAAACCTCACCCTCACCCTCACCCTCACCCTAAACCTCACCCTCACCCTAAACCTAAGGATAACCCTAACTCTAACACTAACCCTCATCCTCATGCTCAGCCTAAACCTAACCCTAACACTAATTCTAACCCTAACCCTCAACCTCATCCTAACCCTAACCCTAACCCTCACCCTCAACCTAATCATCAACCTAACCCTAACCCTCACCCTCACCCTAACACTCACACAAACCCTAACCCTTACCGTAACACTAACCCAAATTCTAACCCTCACCCTCACCCTTACCCTAACCCTTACACTAACCCTAACCCTCAAACTACCCTAAACCTAATCCTAACCATAACCCTAATCCTAAAGCGAACCCTCACACTAAACATAACCCTCACCCTAACCCTAATCATTCCCCTCACCAAAACCCTGAATCCAACCCTCACACTAACCCTAACCCTCACCCGAAACTTCACTCTCAACCCAACACTCACCCTCACTCTAAACATCACCCTAAACCTAACAATCAACGTAACCTTAACCATAAACCTCACCCTAACCCTAACCCTCACCTTAACACTCACCCTCACCGTAATAATCACACTAACCCTAACTCTAACCCTTGCCTAAACAAAACCTCACCGTCACCCTCAACCTCAACCTAACCCTCACCCTCACCCTAGGCCTCACCCTAAACATAACGCTAACCCTAAACTTAACACTAACCCTCACCCACACCTTCACCCTCACCCTTACCATCCTAAAACTAACCCTAACCCTCACCCTCACCCTAACCCTAACCCTAACCCTAAACCTAAACCTCACCCTAACTCTTACCCTCACCCTAACCCTAAACCTAACCCTAAAATTCACTCTAACCCTCACCCTAACCCTTACCCTATACCTAACCATAAACCTAACCCTCACACTAACTCTCACCCTAACCCTAAGCCTAAATCTCACACTAAACCTAAACCTCACCCACACCCTAACCCTAACCCTAATCCTCACCCTCACCTTAACCCTAACCCTAATCCTAACTAACCCTCACCCTAACCCTCACCATTATCCTAAACCTAACCCTAACACTGAACCTCACTCTCAGCCTCAGCCTCACCATAACCCTAACCCTAACCATCACTCTCACCCTAACCCTAACGGTAACCCAAACCCTCACGCTCACCCTAACCCTCACCCTAACCCTTAACCTCACCCTCACCCTAACCATAACCCCAACCCTAACCCTCACACTAACTCTAACCCTCACCCAAATCTAACACTACCATTCAACCTAAACCTCACCCTCACCCTAACCGTAACCCTAAGCCTTACCTAACCGAAACCCTCACCCTCACCCCACCCTCAAACTCACCCTAACCCTCAACCTCATCCTAGCCCTCACCCTAATCATAACCCTAACCCTTACCCTTAACCTAAACCTCACACTCTCCCTCGCCCTCAGCCTAAACCTAATCCTAACCCTAATAATAACCCTAGCCCTAAATCTCACCCTCACCCTCACCATCAGCCTCACCCTAACCCTAACCCTAACCATCACCCTCACCCTCACCCTAAACCTAACCCTAAACCTCACTCTAGCCCTCTTCCTAACGCTAAACCTCACACTAACCCTAAACCTAACCCTCAGCCTCAACCTCAACCTAACCCTCACCCTAACAGTTACCCTCACCATAACCCTAACCCTAACCCTAACATCACACTAAGCCTAACACTCACCCTAACCCTACCCCTACCCCTAAAATAACCATCACCCGAACCCTAACCCTAAAACTTACACTATACCTAACACTCACCCGAACCCTCAATCTCACTTCACCCTCACCCTCAACCTAAACATCACCCTGAACCAAACCATCAATCTAATCCTGACCTTCACGCTAAAGCTCACACAAACCCAAGGCCTCACCCTAAACCTAACCCGAACCCTAACACTTACACTAACCCTCACCTTCAACCTCACACTCACCCTCAACCTAAACCTAACCCTAATCCTAAAACTAACACTCACCCTCAACCTAAACCTAACCCTAATCCTAAAACTAACACTCACCCTCACCCTCACCCAAACCCTAACCCTAACCCTAACCATCACCCTAACCCTAACCCTCACCCTAACCCTAACCCTAACTCTAACCATCACCGTAACCCTAAACCTCACCCTAGACCTCACCCTAACCCTAAACTTAACCCTAAACCTAACCCTAACCCTCACTCTAACCCTCACCCTAAACCTTACAGTAAACATAATCCTAAACATAACCCAAACCCTCACCCTCACACTAACCCTCACCCTTTTTGTAACCCTCACACTCAAAGTAACTCTAACCCTAACCCTAACACTCACCCAAACCCTAAACCTAACACTCACCCGAACCCTCACCCGAAACCTAACTCTAACCCTAAACCTAATCCTCACCTTAACCCTCACACTACCCCTCAGTCTAAACCTAAACCTAACCCTAAAACTTACCCTCACTCTCACCCTCAGCCTCACCCTAAACCTGACCCTCACCCTAACCCTAACCCTTAACCTCAACCTAAATGAAACCCTCAACCTAACCCTAACCCTAAATCTAACCCTCACACTCACCTTCACCCTAACCCTAATCCTAAACCTAGTCCTAAACCTAACCCTCACCCTCACCCTTACCCTAAACCAAACCTGAACCTAAACCTCACCCACACTTTCACCCTTACCCTAACCCTAAAACTAACCCTAACACTCGCCCTAACCCTAACCCTACTGCTCACCCTAAACCTCACTCTCAACCTAACCCTCACCCTCACCCTTACCCTCACTCTCATTCTGGCCCTCACCCTAACCCGAACACTATCCCCTACCATAACCCTCACCCTCACCCTCAACCTCAGTCTAAACCTAAACCTAATCCTGAAACTAACCGTAACCCTAACCCTCTCACTAACACTAAATCTCACCCTAAACCTAACCCTCACCCTCAACCTAAACCTCACATTCACCCTAGGCCTCACCCTAACCATAAGTATAACCCTAACTCTGAGAATAACCCACACACTCATCCACACCCTCAGGCTAAACCTAACCCTAACACCAACCCTAACCCTCACCATCACACTCTCACCTTAAACCTTACCCTCAACATAATCCTAAACCTTACCCTAACCCTCACACTAAGCCTAACCCTCACCCTAACCCTAACCCTACCCCTTACCATAACCCTCACCCTCACCCTAACCCTAAACCTCACACTAAGCCTAACCCTCACCCGAAACCTCACAGTCACCCTAACCCTAAACCGAACCCTCACCCTAACTCTAAAACTAACACTCACCCTAACCCTGAACCTCACCCATACTCTAACCCTCACCCTCACCCTCACCCTAATCCTCAACCTAACCATAACTCTATCATTAACCATAACCATAACCATAACCCTCACCCTCACCGTTACCCTTACCCTAACCCTTACCCTCACCGTAACCCTAACCCTAACCCTAACCCTCATCCTAAAGCTAACCCTCACCCTAATCCTAACCCTAACCCTCGCCCTCACACTAAACCTAACCCTCACCCTCACCCTAACATTCTCCCTAACCCTAAACCTCACCCTAAACCAAACCCTAACCCTAATCCTCACCCTCACCCTCACACTAAACCTAACCCTAACCCTAAACCTCACCCTCACCCTCACCCTAAACCTAACCCTAAACGTAACAATCACCATCACCTTCACCCTCACCCTAACCCCACGCTAACCCTAAATCTCACCCACAGCCTAACCCTCACACGAACCTGAGCCCTCACCCTCACCCTAAACACCTAAACCTAACCCTAACCCTAACCCTAAGACTAACCCTCACCCTAAGCATAACTCTCAAGCTAACCCTAACTCTAACCCTAACCCTCACCCTGACCCTCAACCTATCCCTTACCCTCACCCTCACCCTAACCCTCACCGTCACCCAAACCCTCAACTTAACTCTAAACCAAACCCACACCCTAACCCTCAACCAAACCCGAAACCTGCCCCTCACCCTAACCCTCAACCTAGCCCTAAATATCACACTAACCCTAACCCTAACTCTAACCCTCACCCTAAGCCTAACTCTCACCCTAACCCTCACCCTCACCCTAATCATCACCCTAACCATAACCCTAACCCTAACCATAAACATAACCCTAAACCTCACTCTCAGCGTTACCTTCACCCTAACACTTACCCTCACCCAAAACTTAACCCTAAACCTAACCCTTACACTAACCGTAAACCTAAAGCTCACCTTCACCCTCACCCTAATCCTAACCCTAAACCTAACACTCACGCTAACCCTAACCCTCACCCACAAACTAACCCTAAACCTAATCCTCACACTAACACTAACCGTAAACCTAAAGCTCACCTTCACCCTCAACCTAATCCTAACCCTAAACCTAACACTCACGCTAACCCTAACCCTCACCCTAAACCTAAACCTAACCTCACACTAACCCTAAATCTAACACTAACCCTCACCCTCACACTCACCCTAACCCTAACCCTAAACCTAACTCTAGTCTTCAACCTCATCCTAACGCTCACCCTCACCCTCACCATAAACCTAAACCTAACACTAAACCTCACCCTCACCCTAAACCTAATGGTAACCCTAACACTCACCCTCACCCTCACTCTAACCCTTATCCTTACTCTAACCATAACCAAAATCCTAACCCGAACCGTCACCCTCACCCTAACACTAACAGTAAGCCTAACCCTCGCCCTCCCCCTTAACCCTCACCCTAACCCTTACTCTCACCCTCACCCAAACCCTAACACTAACCCAAAGACTCACACTAACTCTAACCCTCACCCTAATCTAACACTACCCCTCAACCTAACTCTTACCCTAACCCTAAGCTTTACCTAACCCAAACCCTCACCCACACCCCCACACTCACCCTCGACCTTACCCTCAACCTCATCCTAGCCCTCACCCTAATCATAACAATAACATTACCCTAACCCTAAACCTCAATCTCTCCCTCAGCCTAAACCTAAAACTAACCCTAATCTTAACCATAACCCTAATCCTCACCCTCACCCTCATCCTCACCATCACACTAAACCTAACACTCACCCTCACCCATACCCTTACCATAACCCTAACACTAACCCTCACGCTAAACCTAAACCTCACCCTCACCCTAACCCTAACCCTCACGCTCACCCTCACGCTTACTCTAAACCTGACATTCACCCTAACCTTAACGCTAACCCTAACCCTCACCCTCAACCTAACCATCACCCTAACCCTTACCCTCACATTAAACCTAACGATAATCCTAACCCTAACCCTCACAATAACCCTAACCCTCCCACTTACCAAAACCCTACCTCTCACCCTCGCCCCCAGCCTAAACCTCACCTTCCTTAAACAAAACCCTCACCCTCACCCTCACTCTCACCCTTAAACTCACCCTCACAATAGCCCTCACCCTAAACCTAACCCTAACTCTTATCCTAATGCTAACCATCACCCTCACCCTCAGCCTAAACCTAAACCTAACCCTAACCCTAACCCTAACCATAATCCTCACCTTCACCCTCACCCTAACACTAAACCTAACCCTAACCATCACCCTCACCTTCAAGTTAAACCTAACCCTAACCCTCACCCTAACCCTCTCTCTATCCCTAAACCTCACCCTAAATCTAACACTAACCTTAACCCTCACCCTCACCCTCAGCCAAACAGTAACACTAAACCTAACCCTCACCCTTAGCCTAACACTCACATTAATGCTAACCCTAAACCACACCCTAATCCTAAGCCTAAGCCTAACCCTAACACTCACCTGAACCTTCACCCTAAAACTAAGCCTAACCCTAAACCTCACCCTCACCCTAACACTCACCCTAAACCTTTCCCTCACCATAACTCTTACCCTAACCCGAAACCTCACACTAACCCTAACCCTATCCCTACCCCTCACCATAACCCTCACCTTAATCCTAACCCTAACCCTCACACTAACCCTAACCCTCACCCAAACACTCACCCTCACCCTAACCCTCACCTTCACCCTAAACATCACCCTATCCCTAACCATCAACCTAACCCTAAGCCTAACCCTCACCCTCACCCTAACCCTAAACCTCACACTAACCCTCACCCTCACCCTAATCCTCACCCTAACCCAAACCCTAACCCTCACCCTCACCCTAGGCCTCACCCTAAACCTAAACCTACTCCTCAACCTACCACTAATCCTCACCCTCACCCTCACCCTCAGCCTAAAACTAACCCTAGCCCTTATCCTAACCATAAACCTCACTCTCACCTTCACCCTAACCCTAACCCTAACCCTAACACTAACCATCACCCTAACCCCAAACCTAATCCTAACCCTTACCCTAGCCCTCACCCTAACCCTAATCTTAACCCTAAACCTTAGCCTAACCTTCACTCTAACCCTGACCCTAACCTTTACACTAACCATAATCCTAACCCTAACCCAAACCCTCACCCTCACCCTAACCCTCACCCTTACCGTAACCCTCACCCTCAAAATAACCCTAACCATAACCCTAACACTCACCCTAACCCTAAACCTAACCCTCACCCTACCCACACCCTCACCCTAACCCTAACCCTAACCCTAATCCTCTCCCTAATCATCACACTATCCCTCACTCTAAACCTAAACCTAACCCTAAACCTTACCCTCACCCTCACCCTGAGCCTCACCCTCAACCTAACACTAAACCTAACCCTCACTCTAACCCTAACACTGAACCTCAACCTAAACGAAACCCTCACCCTAACCCTAACCCTAAATCTAACCCTCACACTCACCTTCACCCTAACCCTAATCCTAAACCTAGTCCTAAACCTAACTCTCACCCTCACCCTTACCCTAACCCAAACCTAAACCTAAACCTCACCCACACTCTCACCCTTACCCTAACCCTAAACCTAACCCTAACACTTGCGCTAACACTAAGCCTACCACTCACCCTAAACCTCACCCTCACCCTAATCCTCAACCTCACCCTTACCCTCACTCTCACCCTGGCCCTCACCCTAACCCTAACCCTATCCCCTACCATAAGCCTCACCCTCACCGTCAACCTCAGCCTACACTTAAACTTAATCCTAAACCTAACCGTAACCCTAACCCTCTCACTAACTCTAACTCTCACCCTAACCCAAACCCTCACCCTAAACCTAACCCTCACCCTAATCCTAAACCTAAACCTTTCCCTCACTATAAACGTAACCCTAAACCTAACCCTAACCCTAAACATAACACTCACCATTAACCTAACCCTCACCCTAAACCTTACCCTCAAAATAACCCTAAACCTAACCCTAAACCTCAGAGTAACCCTAACCCTCACCCTAACACTAACCCTACCCTCAACATAACCCTCACCCTAACCCTAATCAAAACCCTCACACTAACCCTAACCCTCACCTGAAACCTAACCCTCACCCTAACCCTCACCCTAACAATTACCTATCACAAACCCAAATCCTAACCCTCAGCCTCAACCTAACCCTAGCCATTACAATAACCCTAACCCTAATGCTCACCCTACAGCTAACCCTAAGCTTAACACTCACCCTCACCATAATCCTCAGCCTAACCCTCACCGTAACATTTACCTATCCCAAAACCTCACCCTCACCCTCACCCTCACCCTAAACCTCACCTTCACCCTAGGCCTCACCCTAACCCTAAGGATAACCCTGACTCTAACACTAACCCTAAATCTCTCCCTCAGCCTAACCTAACCCTAACCATAATCCTCCCCCCTAAACCTCACCCTGACTGTAACCCTAACCCTAACCCTCACCCTAACCCTCAACCGAACACTAACCCTCACCCTCACCCTAGCCCTCACCCAAACCCTTACCCTAAGCTTGACGCTACCCCTAACCCTCATCCTAACCCTCAGCCTAACCCTAACCCTAAACCTAACCCTCATGCTCACCCTAACCCTAACACTAACCCTAACCCTAGCCCTTACACTCTCACTAACTCTAACCCTCACCCTAACCCTAACCCTCACCCTCACCTTCACCCTAACCCTAACCCTTACCCTCACACTCACCCTAACCCTAAACTTAACCCTAAGCCTCACACTAACTCTACCCTCACACTAATCTAACACTACCCCTCACCCTAACCCTCACCCTCACCATAACCGTAACCCTAAGCCTTACCTAAGCCAAACCCTCACCCAAAACCCCACCCTCAACCTCACCCTTACCCTCAACCTCATCCTAGCCCTCACCCTAATCGTAACCCTAACACTTACCCTAACACTAAACCTCACTCTCTCCCTCAGTCTAAACCTAAACCTAACCGTAATTTTAACTGTAACCCTAATCCTCACCCTCACACTCAGACTCACCCTAACCCTAACCCTAACCATCACCCTCACCCTCACCCAAAACCTAAGCCTAACCCTCACCCTAGCCCTCTCCCTATCGCTAACCCTTCCTAAATCTAACCCTAACCCTAACCCTCACCCTCACCCTAACCCTAAACTTAACCCTCACCCTCACTCTAACCATAAACCTCACCCCAACCCTAACCCTAACCCTAATCCTAAACCTAAGGCTCACCCTAACAATCACCCTAAACCTAATGCTAACCCTAACACTAATCCTAAACCTCACCGTCAACCTAACCCTCACCCAAAACCTTTCCCTCAACATAACCCTAACACTAACACTCACACTGACCCTAACCCTCACCCTAACCCTAACCATACCCCTCATCATAACCCTCACCCTAACACTCACACTAACTCTAACCCTCACCCTCACTCTCACCCATACTCTAACCCTCTCCCCCATTTTAAACATAACACAAACCTAACCATAAACCTAAGCCTAAACCTCACCCTAACCCTAAGTCTCACCCTAACACTCAGCCTCACACTCACCCTACTCCTCAAACTAACCCTAACCCTAACCATAACCATAACCATAACCATAACCCTCACCCTCACCATTACCCTCACCCTAACCCTTACCCTCATCCTAACCCTAACCCTAACCCTAACCAGCACCCTAAACCTAACCCTCACCCAAACCCTAACCCTAACCATCACCCTCAACCTAAACCTAACCTTAACCATCACCCTCACCCTCACCCTCACCCTAACCCTAACCCTCACCCTAAACCTCTACCTAACTCTAAACCTCACCCTAAACCAAACCCTAACGCTAACCCTCACCCTCAACCTCACCCTCACCCTAACCCTAACACTAACCCTCATCCTAACATTAAACCTCACCCTAACCCTAACCCTAAATCTCACCCTAACCCTAATCCTAACCCTAACCCTCACCCATACGCTTATCCTAATCCTAACACTAACCCTCACCCTAAACCTAACCCTCACCCTAACCCTAACCCCAACCCTCACACTCACTCTCACGCTAACTCTAAACCTGACCCTCACCCTAACTGTCAGGCTAACCCTAACCCTCACTCTCAAACTAACCGTCACCCTAACCCTTACCCTCACATTAATTCTAACAGTAATCCTAACCCTAACCCTCACAATAACCCTAACCCTCCCCCTTACCACAACCCTACCCCTCACCCTCACCCTCACCCTAACCCTAACCCTTACTTAACCAAAACCCTCATTCTCACGCTCACCTTCACCCTCACCCTTACCCTCTCCCTCACCCTAACCCTCACCCTAATCCTAAACCTAACCCTTACCCTAATCCTAACCGTCACCCTCACCTTCAGCTTAAACCTAAAGCTAAACCTAACCCTAACCCAAACCATAATCCTCACCCTCACCCTAACACTAAGGCTAACCCTAATCATCACCCTCACCTTCCAGTTAAACCTAAACCTAACCCTCACCCTAAGCCTCTCCCTATCCCTAACCCTTGCCCTAAATCTAACCCTAACATTAACCCTCACCCGCACCCACACCCTCAGCATAACAGTAACCCTAACCCTAACCCTCACCCTAAGACTAACCCTCAAATTAATGCTAACCCTAAACCACACCCTAATCCTAACCCTAACCCTAACCCTAACCCTCACCTGAACCCTCACCCTAACACTAAGCCTAACCCTAAACCTCACCCTCACCCTAACACTCACCCTAACCTTTCCCTCACCATAACCCTAACCCTAACCCGAAAACTCACACTAACCCTAACCCTCAACCTAAACCTAACCCTACCCCTCACTAGAACCCTCACCCTAATCCTAACCCTAACCTTCACACTAACCCTAAAACTCACCCAAACACTCACCATCGCCCTAACCCTCACCCTCACCCTAAACATCACCCTAACCCTAACCATCAACCTAACCCTAAGCCTAACCCTCACCCTCACCCTAAACCTAAACCTAATCCTAACCCTAAAACTAATCCTCACCCTCAACCTCACTGTCAGCCTAAAAATAACCCTAACCCTAATCCTAACCCTAAACCTCACCCTCAGCCTCACACTAACCCTAACCCTAACCCTCACCCTTAGCCCTCACCCTAACCCTAAACTTAACCCTGGCCCTAAACCTAACCCTCACTCTAAACCTCACCCTAACCCTTACACTAACCATAATCCTAAGCCTAACCCAAACCCTCACCCTCACCCTAACCATAACACTCACCCTAACCCTAAACCTACTCCTCGCCCTCACCCTCACCCTCACCCTTACCCTAACCCTAACCCTAATCCTCACCCTAACCCTCACACTAACCCTCACTCTAAACCAAAACCTAATTCTAAACCTTACTCTCACCCTTACCCTCAGCCTCACCCTCAACCTAACCCTAAACCTAACCCTCACCCTAACCCTAACCCTAAACCTCAACCTAAACGAAATCCTCACCCTAACGCTAACCCTAAATCTAACCCTCACACTCACCTTCACCATAACCCTAATCCTAACCCTAGTCCTAAACCTAACCCTCACCCTCATCCTAACCCTAACCCAAACCTAACCCTAAACCTCACCCACACTCTCACCCTTACCCTAACCCTAAACCTAACCTTAACACTCGCCCTAACCCTAACCCTACCGCTCACCCTACACTTCACCCTCACCCTAACCCTCACCCTCATCCTTACCCTCAGTCTCACCCTGGCCCTCAACCTAACCCTAACCCTATCCCCTACCATAACCCTAACCCTCACCCTCACACTCAACCACAGCCTAAACCTCAACCTAATCCTAAACCTAACCCTAACCCTAACCCTCTCACTAACCCTAACTCTAACCCTAACCCTAACCCTCACCCTAAACCTAAGCCTCACACTAACCCAAACCCTAAACCTTTCCCTCACCATAAACCTAACCCCAAACCTAATCCTAACAATAAACCTAACCTTCAACATAACCCTAACCCTCACCCTAAACCTTACCCTCAACATAACCCTAAACCTAACACTAACCCTCACAGTAACCCTAACCCTCACCCTAACGCTAACGCTACTCCTCACCATAACCGTCACCCTAAACCTAACCCAAACTCTCACACTAACCCTAACCCTCACCCGAAACCTAACCCTCACTCTAACAATTACCTATCCCAAACCCTCATCCTAACACTGAACCTCAACCTAAACATCACCCTAACCCTAACCATTACAATAAACCTAACCCTAACCCTCACCCTACAGCTAACCCTCACCTTAACACTCACCCTCACCCTAATCCTCACCCTAACCCTCACTCTAACAATTACTTATCCCAAAACCTCACCCTCAACCTCAACCTCACCCTAAACCTCACCCTAACCCTAGGCCTCAACCTAAACCTAATGATAATCCTGAGTCTAACACTAACCCTAACTCTAACCCTCAGCGTAACCTAAGCCTAACCCTAATCCTCCCCCTAAACCTCACCCTGACCCTAACCGTTACCCTCACCCTAACCCTAACCCTAACCCTCAAACTAACAATAACCCTCACCCTCACCCTAAACCTCATCCAAACCCTAACCCTAACCCTATCGCTAACCCTCACCATCACACTTACCCTAAGCCGGACCCTAACCCTAACCATCAGCCTAACCCTCATCCTTACCCTAACTCTAAATCTAACACTCACGCTCACCCTAACCCTAACCCTAACCCTAAACCTCACCCTAACCCTCACCCTAAACCTAACCCTAACCCAACTCTAACCTTCACTCTCACCCTCAGCCTCACCCTCACCCTAACCCTAACCCGCACCCTAACCCTAACCCTCACCCTAACCCTTACCCTATACCTTATGCTCACCATAACTCTAACCCTAAACCTAACCCTAACCCTAACCCTAACCATCAACCTAACCCTCACCCTAATCCTCACCGTAACTCTAACCCTAAAATTTACCTATCCCAAACCCTCATCCTAACCCTCACCCTCAACCTCTACCTCATGCTCAATCTAGGCCTCACCCGAACCCTAACTATAACCCTAACTCTGACAGTAACCCTCAACCACACCCACACCCTCAGCCTAAACCTAACCCTAACCCTCAACATCACACTAACCCTCACCCTAAACCTTACCCTCACCATAATCCTAAACCTAACCCTAACACTCATACTAAGCCTAACCCTCACCCTCACCCTAACCCTAAACCTCACACTAACCCTAACCCTCACCCGAAACCTCACAGTCACCCTAAACATCACCCTCACCCTCAACATCACCCTAAACCTAACTCTCACCCTAACTCTAAAACTAACCCTTACCCTAACCCTCACCCTAACCCTAAACTTCACTCACACTCTAACCCTCACCCTCACCCTCACCCTAATCCTCAACCTAACCATAACCCTAACATTAACCATAAACATAACCGTAATCCTCACCCTCACCATTACCCTCACCCTAACCCTTACCCTCACCCTAACCCTAACCCTAACCCTCATCCTAACCCTAACCCTGACCCTAATCCTAACCCTAACCCTCACCCTCACACTAAACCTAACCCTAACACTCACCCTTAGCCGCTCCCTAACCCCAAACTTCACCCTAAACCAATCCCTCTCACCCTGACCCTCAACCTAACACTAACACTAACCCTACACCTAACAATCACCTCACCCTCACCCTAACACTCACCCTATCCCTAAACCTCACCCACACCCTAACCCTCACATGATCCCTCACCCTCAGCCTCACCCTAAACACCTAAACCTAACCCTAACCCGAACCCTAAGACTAACCCTCACCCTAAGCCTAATTCTCACCCTAACCCTAACTCTAACCCTAACCCTGACTCTAACCCTAACCCTCACCATGACCCTCACCCTAACCCTTACCCTCACCATCACCCTAACCCTCACCATCACTCTAACCCTCAACCTAATTCTAAACCAAACCCACACCCTAACCCTCAACCGAACCCGAACCCTACACCTCGCCCTAAACCTAACCCTAGCCCTAAATATCACACTAACCCTAATCCTAACTCTAACCCTCACCCTAAGCCTAACTCTCACCCTAACACTCAACCTCAACCCTAATCATCCCCCTAACCATAACCCTAACGTAACCATTAACATAACCCTAACCCTCACCCTCAGCGTTAGCCTCACCCTAACCCTTAACGTCACCCTAACCCTAACCCTAAACCTAACCCTCACACTAACACTAACCCTAACCCTAAAGCTCACCTTCACCCTCACCCTAATCCTAATCCTAAACCTAACCCTCACCCTCACCCAAATCCTCACCCTAACCCTAAACCTAACGTCACACTAACCCTAAACCTAACCCTAACCCTCACCCTCACGCTCACCCTAAACCTAACCCTAAAACTAACTCTAGTCCTCACCCTCATCCTAACACTCACCCACAACCTCACCATAAACGTAAACCTATCCCTAACCCTCACCTCACCCTAAGCCTAACGGTAACCCTAACACTCACCCTCACCCTAACCCTAACCCAAACACTCACCCTCACCCCCACCCTCACCCTCACCCTTACCCTCAACCTCATCCTAGCCCTCACCCTAATCATAACCCTACCACTTACCCTAACCCTAAACCTCACTCTCTCCCTCAGCCAAAACCTAAACCTAACCCTATTCTAAACAGTAACCCTAATCCTCACCCTCACCCTCACCCTCAGCCTCACCCTAACCCTAACCCTAACCATCACCTTCACCCTCACCCTAAACCTAACTCTAACCCTCACCCTCACGCTCACCCTAACCCTATCCCTAAACCTAGCTCTAGTCCTCACAGAGATCCTAACGCTCACCCACACCCTCACCATAAACCTAAACCTAACCCTAACCCTCACCCTCATCTAAACCTAACGGTAACACTAACCCTCACCCTCACCCTAACCCTAACCCTAAGCCTTACCTAACCCAAAACCTCACCCTCACACCCACCCTCACCCTCACCCTTACCTCAACCTCATCCTAGCCCTCACCCTAATCATAACCCTAACACTTACCCTAACGGTAAACCTCACTCTCTCCCTCAGCCAAAACCTAAACCTAACCCTAATCTTAACCGTAACCCTAATCCTCATCCTCACCCTCACGCTCAGCCTCACCCTAACCCTAACCCTAACCATCACCTTCAGCCTCACCCTAAACCTAACCCTAACCCTCACCCTGACCCAAACCATACCCCTCATCATAACCCTCACACTATCACTCACACTAAACCTAACACTCACCCTCACTGTTACCCTCACCCTAACCCTAACACTAATCCTAACCAGAATCCTAACCATAACCCTCACCCAAACCCTAACCCTAACCCTAAGCCTCACCCTCACCCTAACCCTAACCCTAACCATCACACTCACCCTCACCCTAAACTTAACCCTAAATCTCACCCTAACCCTCTCCCTAACCCTAAACCTCACCCTAAACCAAACCCTAACCCTACCCCTCACCCTCACCTTAACCCTAACCCTAACACTAACCCTCAGTCTAAAACTAAACCTCACTCTAACCCTAACCCTAAATCTCTCCCTAACACTAACCCTAACCCTAACCCTCAACCTCACCCATACCCTTAACCTAACCCTAACACTAACCCTCACCCTAAACCTAACACTCAACCTAACCCTAACCTTAAACCTCACGCTCACCCTCACACTAACTCTAAACCTGACCCTCACCCTAACCCTAACCCTAACCCTAAACCTCACCCTAAACCTTACCCTCATATTAAACCTAACGCTCACAATAACCCTAACCCTCCCCCTTACCATAACCCTACCCCTCACCCTCAACCTCATCCTCATCCTAACCCTAACCCTTACTTAACCAAAACCCTCACCCTCACCCTCACCCTTACCCTCACCCTCACCCTAGCCCTCACACTAAACCTAACCCTAAACCTTACCCTAATCCTAACCGTCACCCTCATCCTAAGCCTAAACCTAAACCTAACCCTAACACTAACCCTAACCATAATCCTCACCCTCACCCTCACCCTAACACTAACCCTAAGCCTAACCATCACCCTCACCTTCAAGTTAAACCTAACCCTAACCCTCACCCTAACCCTCTCCCTATCCCTAATCCTCACCCTAAATCTAACCCAAATATTAACCCTCAGCCTCACCCTCAGTCTAACATTAACATTAACCCTAACCCTCACCCTAAGCCTAACCCTCAAATTAATGCTAACCCTAAAACACACCCTAAACCTAAGCCTAACCCTAACACTAAACGTCACCTCAAACCACACCCTAACCCTAAGCCTAACCCTAAACCTCACCCTCACCCTAACACTCACCCTAAACCTTTCCCTCACAATAACCCTAACCCTAAACCGAAACCTCACACTGACACTAACCCTCACCCTAACCCTAACCCTACCACTCACCATAACCCTCACCATAATCCTAACCCTAATCCTTACACTAACCCTAACCCTCACCCGAACACTCACCCTCACCCTAAACCTCACCCTCACCCTAAACATCACCCAAACCCTAAACATCAACCTAATCCTAAGCCTAACCCTCACCCTCACCCTAACGCTAAACCTCACCCTAATACTCACCCTCACTCTAATCCTCACCCTAACCCTAACCCTAACCCTTACTTAAACCAAACCCACAAACTCACCCTCACCTTCACCCTAACCCACACCCACACCCTAGGTCTCACCCTAAACCTAAACCTAATCCTAACCCTAACACTAATCCTCACCCTCACCCTCAACCTCAGCGTAAAACTAAACCTAACCCTAACCCTTATCCTCACACTAACCCTAACACTCACACTAACCCTAAACCTAACCCTAACCCTAACCCTCACCCTCACCCTCACCCTAAACCTAACCCTAAACCTCAACCTAACCCTAAATCTCACCCTAATCCTAACCCTAAATCTCACCCTGACCCTAACTCTAACACTATCCCTCACCTCAAACCTCACACTAACCCTAAACCTAACCCTAAACCTAACCCTCACCCTAACATTTACCCTCACCATAACCCTAACCCTAACACTCACACTAAGTCTAACCCTCAACGTAAACCTAACCCTAGCCCTCACCATAAACATAAGCCGAACCCGAACCCTAAAACTTACATTAACTCTAACATTCACCCGAACCCTCAACCTCACCCTAACCCTCACCCTCACCCTAAACATCACCCTAACCCTAAACATCAATCTGACCCTAACCCTCCCCTTATCACTAAACCTCACCCTATCCCTCATCCTCACCCTAATCCTCACCCTAACACTAACCCTAAACCTTACCTAACCCAAACCCTCACCCTCACCCTGAACCTCACCCTAACCCTCACACTCACCCGAGGTCTCACATAATCCTAACCCTAACCCTAACACTTACACTAACCCTCACCCTCATCCTAAAACTCACCCTCAGCCTAAACCTAACACTAACCCTAATCCTAACCCTCACCCTCACCCTTACCCTCCCCCTAACCCTAACCCTAACTCTAACCGTAATCCTAACTCTAACCCTCACCCTAAACATCACCCTAAACCTAATCATCAACCTAACCCTAACCCTAACTCTCACACTAAACCTAACCCTCACCCTAAACCTCACCCTCAACATAATCCTCACGCTAACCCTAACCCTAACCCATACCTAAACCAAAACCTCACCATTACCCTCACCCTCACCCTAACCCTCACCCTCACCCTCAGCCTAAAATAAAACCTAACCCTCACATTCACCCTCACCCTAACCCTAACCCTAAACGTAAACCTCACTCTAACCCTAACCCTCACCCTAACCCTAAAAATCACCCTAGCCCTCACCCTAAACCTTTCCCTAACCGTAACCCTAAAACTCATCCTCACCCTAACTCTCACCCTAAACCTAATTCTAACCCTCATCTTCACCCTAACCCTAAACCTAAACCTATCCATAACCCTAACCCTCACACTAACCCTAACCCTCACCCTCACCCTAACCCTAACCCTAACCCTCACAGTCAACCTAACCCTGAACCTAATCCTAACCCTAACGCTCACCCTAACCCGCACCATTATCCTAAACCTAACCCTAAACCTCACCCTCACCTTCAGCCTCACCATACCCCTAACCCTAACCCTAACCCTTCCTAAAACTAACCCTCACCCTAACCCTATCACTAACCCTAAACTAAACCTCACCCTCACCCTCACCCTAACTCTACCCCTCACCCTCACCCTAACCCTCACCCTAACCTTAACCATCACCCTCACCCTCACCCTAACCCTCACCCTCACCCTCACCATAAAACTAAACCTAACCCTAAACCTCACCCTCAGACTAAACCTAATGATAACCCTAACCCTCACCGTCACTAACCCTTACCCTTACTCTAACCCTAACCCAAAACCTAACCCTAACCCTCACCCTCACCATAACCCTAAGGTTAACCCTAACCCTCACCCTTACCCTAACCCTCACCCTAACCCTTACCCTCACCCTCAGCCTAACCGTAACCCTAATCCTAACCCTCACACTAAATCTAACCCTCACCCTAATCTAAAACTACTCCTCACCATAACCCTCACCCTCACCCTAACCTAACCCTAAGCCTTACCTAACCCAAACCCTCAACCTCACCCCGAAACTCACCCTCACCCTTACCCTCAATTTCATCCTAGCCACCCTAATCATAACCCTAACACTTACCCTAACCATATAACTCACGCTCTCCCTCCCCCTAACCCTAAGCCTCACCCTCACCCTAACCCTAACCCTAACCATCACCCTCAACCTCACCCTAAACCTCACCCTAGCCCTCTCCCTAACGCTAACCCTCCCTAAACCTAACACTAACCCTAACTCTCACCCTCACCCTAACCCTAACACTAACCCTCACCCGAACTGTATACCTCACCCTCACCCTAACCCTAAACCTCACCCTAACGCTAACCCTAACACTAACTCTCACCTTAAATCTCACCCTAACCCTAATACTAGCCCTAACCCTCACACTAACCCTAACCCTCACCCTAACCCTTAACCATACCACTCAACATAACCCTCACCCTAACACTCACACTAACCCTAAACCTCACCTGAACCCTCACCCTCATCCTAACACTCATCCTCACCCTAAACATCACCCTAACCCTAACTATCAATTTAACCCTAACCCAAAACCTCACCCCAACCCTAACCCTCACCCTAACCCTCACCCTCACCGTAATCCTCAAGCTAACCCTAACCCTAACCCTTACTTATCCCAAAACCTCACCGTCACCCTCACCCACACCCTAACCCTCACCCTCATTCTCACCCTCAGCCTAAAACTGACCCTAACCCTCACACTCACCCTCACCCTAACCCTAACCCTAAACGTATCCCTCACCCTAACCCTAACCCTCATCCTAACCCTAACCTTAAAACTGACCCTAGCACTCAACCTAACCCTAACCCTAACCCTAACCCTAACCCTCACCCTAACTCTCACCCTAACCCTAACAGTAACCCTCACCCTAACCCTAACCCTAACCCTAACCCTAACCCTCACAATAAGCTTAACACTCACCCTCACCCTAATCCTAATCCTGACCCTAAATCTCAAATTAACCCTAACCCTAATCCTTACCCCAACCCTCACCCTAACCCTCAACATTATCCTAAACCTAACCCTAACCCTAACCCTCACCCTAACTCTCACCCTAATCCTAACACTAATCCTCACCCTAACTCTCAACCTAAGCCTAACCCTAACCGTCACCCTCACCCTAACCCTAACCCTAACCCTCACACTAACCCTAACACTCACCCTCACCCTAACCTTAATCCTAACCCTAAATCTCACACTAACCCTAACCCTAATCCTAACCCTTACTCTCACCCTAACCCTCACCATTATCCTACACCTAAACCTAACCCTAACCCTCACCCTCACGCTCAGCCTCACCATAACCCTAACCCTAACCCTAACCCTCAGCCTAAAGCTAACGCTAACCCTAACCTAAACTTCACCCTCACCCTCACCCTAACTCTAACCCTCAAACTCACACTAACCCTAACCCTAACCTTAATCCTCACCATCACGCTCAGCCTAATCCTCACCCTCCCCCTCACCACAAACCTAAACCCAAACCTAACCCTCACACTCACTCGAAACCTAACGATAACCCTAAACCTCACCCTCACCCTCACCCTAACCTTTACCCTTACTCTAACCCTAACCCTCACCCTAACCCTGACCCACACCCTCACCCTAACCCTAACCCTAAACCTAACCCTTACCCTAACCCTAACGCTAAAACACACCCTAACCCTCACCCTTACCCTTACCCTAACACTGACCCTAACCCTCACCCCCACCCTCACTCTAACCCTAACCCTAACCTTAACCATCACACTAACCCTAACACTCACCCTCACCCTAACACTAATCCTAACCATAAATCTCACACTAACCCTAACCCTAATCCTAACCCTAACCCTCACTCTAACCCTCACCATTGACCTACAACTAACCCTAACCCTAACCCTCACCCTCACCCTCAGCCTCACCATATACCTAACCGTAACCTTCACCCTAATACTAACCCTCAGCCTAACCCTAACACTAAACCTAACCTAAACCTCACCCTCACCCTCACCCTAACTCTACCCCTCAACCTCACTCTAACCCTAACCCTAACCTTAACGCTCACCCTCACCCTAACTTTCACCCTCACCCTCACCATAAACCTAAACCTAACCCTAATCCTCAACCTCACTCTAAACCGAAAGATAACCCTAAACCTCACCCTCAACCTCACCCTAACCCTTACCCTTACTCTAACCCTAACCCAAACCTTAACCCTAACCCTCACCCTCACCCTCACCCTAACCTTCACCCTCACCCTCACCATAAACCTAAACCTAACCCTAATCCTCACCCTCACTCTAAACCTAACGATAACCCTAACCCTCACCCTTACTCTCACGTATACCCTTACCCTTACTCTAACCCTAACCCAAACCCTAACCCTAACTCTCAACCTCACCCTAACCCTAACGGTAACCCTAACCCTCACCCTCACCCTAACCCTCACCCTAACCCTCATCCTAACCCTTACACTCACCCTAACCCTCACACTAACTCTAACCCTCACCCTAATCTAACACTATCCCTCACCCTAACCCTCACCCTCACCCTAAAACTAACCCTAAGCCTTACCTAACCCAAACTCTCAACTTCACACCCACCCTCAGCCTCACCCTTAACCTCAACCTCATCCTAGCCCTCACACTAATCATAACCCTAACCCTTACCCTAAACCTAAACCACACCCTGTCCCTTACCCTCAGCCTAATCCTAAACCTAATCCTAATCCTAACTCTAACCCTAATCCTCACCCTCACCCTCACCCTCACTCTCACCCTAACCCTAACCTAACCCTAAGCATCACCCTAACTCTCAGCCTAAACCTAACCCTAAACCTCACCATAGCCCTCTCCCTAACGCTAACCCTCACCATAAATCTAACCCTAACCCTTACCCTCAACCTCACCCGCACCCTAAACCTAACCCTAACCCTCACCCTAACCCTAAACCTCACCCTAACCCTAACCCTATCACTATCCCTCACCTTAAACCTCACCCTAACCCTAAACCTAACCCTAATGTTCACCCTCAACCTAACCCTCACCCGAACCTTTACCCTCACCATAATGCTAACCCTCACCCTAACACTCACACTAAGCCTAGCCCTCACCCTAAGCCTAATCCTACCCCTCATCATAACCATCACCCGAACCCTAACCCTAAACCTCACCCTAACACTAACCCTAACACTAGCACTCACCTTAAATCTCACCCTAACCCTAACACTAGCCCTAACCCTCACACTAACCCTAAACCTCACCCTAACCCTAACCATACCACTCACCGTAACCCTCACCCTAACACTCACACTAACCCTAAAGCTCACCCGAACACTCACCCTCACCCTCACCCTCACCCTAACCATAAACGTAACCCTCACCCTAACCCTAACCCTCATCCTAACCATAACCCTAACCCTAAAACTGACCCTAACACTCAACCTAACCCTTACCCTAACCCTAACCCTAACCCTCACCCTAACTCTCACCCTAACCCTAACCGTAACCCTCACACTCACCCTAACCCTAACCCTAACCCTAACCCTCACAATAAGCTTAACACTCACCCTCACCTTAACCCTAATCCTAACCCTAAATCTCACATTAACCCTAACACTAATCCTAAACCCAATCCTAACCCTAACCCTCACCATTATCCTAAAACTAACCCTAACCCTAACCCTCACCCTAACTCTCACCCTAATCCTAACCCTAAACCTCACCCTAACTCTCAACCTAACCCTAACCCTAACCCTCACCCTCACCATAACCCTAACCCCAACCCTCACACTAACCCTAACACTCACCCTCACCCTAACCTTAACCCTAACCCTAAATCTCACACTAACCCTAACCCTAATCCTAACCCTTACTCTCACCCTAACCCTCACAATTATCCTACACCTAACCCTAACCCTAACCCTCACCTTCACCCTCAGCCTCACCATAACCCTAACCCTAACCCTAAACCTCACCCTAACCCTAACCCTCAGCCTAAAGCTAACGCTAACCCTAACCAAAACCTCACACTCACCCTCACCCTAACTCCACCCATCAACCTCACACTAACCCTAACCCTAAACTTAAACCTCACCCTCACGCTCAGCCTAACCCTCATCCTCACCCTCAACATAAACCTAAACCTAACCCTAACCCTCACCCTCACTCAAAACCTAACGATAACCCTAACATTCAGCCTCACCCTCACCCTAACCTTTACCCTTACGCTAACCCTAAACCTCACCCTCACCCTAACCCTAAACCAAACCCTCACCCTAAACCTAACCCTCACCCTAACCCTAACCCTAAAACTCACCCTAAGCCTCACCCTTGCCCTTGCCCTAACCCTAACCCTCACCCTCACCATCAATCTAACCCTAACTCTAACCCTAACCCTCACACTAACCCTAACACTCACACTCACCCTAACCCTAATCCTAACCCTAAATCGGACAGTAACCCTAATCCTAATCCTAACCCTAACCCTCACTCTAACCCTCACCATTATCCTACACCTAACCCTAAACCTAAACCTCACCCTCAACCTCAGCCTCACCATAAACCTAACCGTAACCTTCACCCTAATCCTAACCCTCAGCCTAACCCTAACACTAACCCTAACCTAAACTTCACCCTCACCCTCACCCTAACTCTACCCCTCAAACTCACGCTAACCCTAACCCTAACCTTAACCCTCACCCTCAGCCTCACCCTAACTTCACCCTCACCCTCACCATAAACCTAAACCTAACCCTAATCCTCACCCTCACTCTAATCCTAACGATAAAACTAACCCTCACCTTCACCCTCACCCTAACCCTTACCCTTACTCTAACCCTAACCCAAAACCTAACCCTAACCTTCACCCTCACCCTAACGCTAACGTTAATCCTAACCATCACCCTAACCCTCACCCTAACCCTTACACTCACCCTAACCCTCACCCTAATCTAACACTATCCCTAACCCTAACCCTCACCCTCACCCTAAAACTAACCCTAAGCCTTACCTAACCCAAACTCTCACCTTCACCCCCACCCTCAGCCTCACCCTTAACCTCAACCTCATCCTAGCCATCACACTAATCGTAACCCTAACCCTTACCCTAAACCTAAACCACACCCTCTCCCTTACCCTCCCCCTAAACCTAAACCTAACCCTAATCCTAACTCTAACCCTAATCCTCACCCTCACCCTCACCCTCACTCTCACCCTTACCCTAACCATAACCCTTACTCTAATCCTAACCCAAAACCTAACCCTAACCCTCACCCTCACCTTAACCCTAACGGTAACCCTAACACTCCCCCTCACCCTAAACCTCCCCCTAACCCTTACGCTCACCCTCACCCTAACCCTAACCCTAACCCTAATCCTCAACCTAACCCTAAAACTAACCCTCACCCTCACTGTAACCATAACCGTAGACCTAACCCTAACCCTAATCCTAAACCTCACCCTCACCACAATCTTCACCCAAAACCTTTCCCTCACCATCATCCTAACCCTCACACGGATCCTCACACTAACCCTAACCCTCACCCTAACTCTAAACATACCCCTCACCATAACCCTCACCCTAACACTCACATTATCCCTAACCCTCACCCTCACCCTCACCCTCACCCTCACCCTAAACATCACCCTAACCCTAACTATCAACCTAACCCTAACCCTATACCTCATCCCAGCCCTAACCCTCAGCCTAACCCTCACCCTCACCGTAATCCTCACGCTAACCCTAACCCAAACCCTAACCCAAAACCACACTGTCAACCTCACCCACAACCTAACCCTCACCCTCACCCAGACCTTCAGCCTAAAACTAACCCTAACCCTCACAGTCACCCTCATCCTAACCCTATCCCTAAACCTAATCCTCACCCTAACCCTTACCCTCACCCTAACCCTAACCCTAACCCTAACACTCAACCTAACCCTTACCCTAACCCTAACCCAAACCCTCACCCTCACCCTCACCATAAACCTAAACCTAAACTTAACCTTCACCCTCACTCTAAACCTAACGATAAACCTAACCCTCACCCTCAACCTCACCCTAACCCTTACCCTTACTCTAACCCTAACCCAAAATCTAACCCTAACCCTCACCATCACCCTAACCCTCACCCTAACACTTACCCTCACCCTCACCCTAACCCTAACCCTAACCCTCACCCTAATCTAACACTACCCCTCACCCTAACCCTAACCCTAAGCCTTACCTAAACCAAACTCTCACCTTCACCCCCACCCTCACCCTCACCCTTAACCTCAACCTCATCCTAGCCCTCACCCTAAACATAACCCTAACCCTTACCCTAACCGTAAACCTCACCCTCTCCCTCACCCTCAGCCTAAAACTAAACCTAACCCTAATCCTAACCCTAAACCTAATCCTCACCCTCACCCTCAACCTCACTCTCACCCTAAACTTAACACTAACCCTAACCATCACCCTAACTCTCATCCTAAACCTAACCCTAAACCTCACCCTATCCCTCTTCCTAAGGCTAACGCTCACCCTAATCCTAACCCTAAACCTAAACCTCACCCTCACCCTCACCCTAACCCTACACCTCACCCTAACCCTAACCCTAAAGCTAACCCTAATACTATCCCTCACCTTAAACCTCACCCTAATCCTAAGCCAAACCCTAACCCTCACCCTCAACCTAACCCTCACCCTAACATTTACCCTCACCCTAACCCTAACCCTAACCCTAACACTCACACTAAGCCTAACCCTCACCCTCACCCTCAGCCTCACCATAACCATCACCCGAACCTTAACCCTAAACCTTACACTAACCCAACACTCACCCGAAACCTCAACCTCATCCTAACCCTCACCCTCACCCTAAACATCACCCTAACCCTAACCATCAATCTAACCCTAACCCTCATCCTAACACTAACCCTCACCCTATCCCTCACCCTCATCCTAATCTTCACCCTAACCCTAACAATAAACCTTACCTAACCCATACCATCACCCTCACCCTGATCCTCAACCTCACCCTAACCCTCACCCTTACCCGAGGTCCCAAAATAATCGTAATCCTAACCCCAACCCTTACACTAACCCTCACCCTCACCCTAACACTCATCCTCAGCCTTAACCTAACCCTAAACCTAATCATAACCCTTACCCTCACCCTCAACCTCACACTAACCCTAACCCTAACCCTGACCGTCACCCTAACCCTAAAACTCACCCTAAACATCACCCTAACCCTAACCATCACCCTAGCCCTCACACTAACCCTAACCTTAACCCAAAGCCTAACCCTAACACTCACCCTCACCATAATCCTCACCCTAACACTTACCCTAACCCATACCTAACCCAAAACCTCACCGTCACACTCACCCACACCCTAACCCTCACCCTCAACCTCAGCCTAAAGCCAAACCTAACCCTCACACTCAGCGTCATACTAACCCTAACCCTAAACCTAACCCTCACCCTAACCCTAACCCTCAACCAAACCATAACCCTAACCCTACAACTCACCCTAACCCTCACCCTAAACCTAAACCTCACCCTCACCCTAACCCTAACCCTCACCCTTACTCTCACCCTAACCCTAACTCAAACCCTCACCCTCACCCTAACCCTAACCCTAACCATAACCCTAACCCTAACTCTCACCCTCACCCTAACCCTCACCATTATCCTAAACCTAGCCCTAACCCTAAACCTAACCCTCACACTTAGCCTCACCATAACCCTAACCCTAAACCTAACCCTCACCCTAACCCTAACCCTCACCCTAACCCTATCACTACCCATAACCTAAATCTCACCATCACCCTCACCTAAACTGTACCCCTCACTCTCGCCCTAACCCTCACCCTAACCTTAACCCTCAACTTCAAACTCACCCTAACCCTCACCCTCTCCCTCACCATAAACCTAAACCTAACCGTAACCCTCACCCTCACCCTAAACCTAAAGATAACCCTAACCCTCACCCTCACCCTCAACCTTACCCTTACCCTTACTCTAAACCTAACCCTCACCCTAACCGTAACCCTAAACCTTGCCTAAATCAAAAACTGACCCTCACTTGCACCCTCACCCTCACCCTTACTCTCACTCTCACCCTAACACTCACCCTAACCCTAACCCTATCCCATACCATAAACCTAACCCTCACTCTCACACTCAACCCCAGCCTAAACCTCAACCTAAACCTAACCCTAATGCTAACACTAACCCTAACAATCACCCTAACCCTAACTCTCACCCTAAACCTAACCCTCACCCTAACCCTAACACTAAACCTTACCCTCAACATAACCCCAACCCTAACACTAACCCTCACAGTAACCCTAAAACTCATCCTAAACCTAACCCTACGCCTCACCATAACTCTCACTATAACCCGAACCTGAACACTCACACTAAACCTAACCCTCATCCTAACCCTCACCCTAAACCTAAACATCACCCTAAAGCTAACCATCACCTTAACCCTCACCCTCACCCTAGTCCTCACCCTAACCCTCACCCTAACAATTACCTATCCCAAAACCTCACCCTCACCCTCACCCTCACCCTAAAATCACCCTCAACCTAGGCCTCACCCAAACCCTAAAGATAACCCTAACTCTGACACTGACCCTCACCCTCACCCCACCCTAACCCTAATCCTAACACTAACCTTCACCCTAAACCTAAAACTAACCCTAACACTCACCCTAACCCAAAAACCTCAACCTAACCCTAACCCTCACCCTCACCCTAACCTTCACAAAATCCCTAACCCTAACCATCAAGCTAACCCTTACACTCATTCTAAACCTAACCCTAACCCTAACACTAACACTAAACCTAACCCTCAACCCTAACCCTCACCCTCACCCTAACGATAACCCACTCCCTAACCTCACGTTAACCCTTACACTAAACCTTACCCTCAACATAACTCTAAACCTAAACCTAACCCGAACCCTAACCCTAACCATCACCCTCACCCTCACCCTAATTTACACCCTAAACCTAACCCTAGCAATTACCTATCCCAAACCCTCATCATAAACCTCACCCACACCCTAAACCTCACCCTCACCCTAGGCCACACCGTGACCCTAAGCATACCCGTAAATCTAACAATAACCCTTTCCCTCACCCTCACTCTCAGCCTAAACCTAACCCTAGCCCTTACCCTAACCCTCACCATCACACTAACCTTCACCCAAACCTTACCCTCACCCTAACCCTCAACCTAACCCTAAACCTCACCCTAACCCTAACTCTCACCCTAACACTCACCCTCACCCTCACACTAATCCTCAACCTAACCATAATCCTAAACCTAAACCTAACCATTACCCTAACCCTCACCCTCACCCTAACCCTTATCCTCACCCTAACCCTAACCGTAAACCTACCCATCACACTAACACTAACCCTAACCCTAAAGCTCACCCTCACTCTAACCATAACCCTAACCCTAACCCTAACCCTCATCCTAACCCTAAAACTCACCCTAACCCTAAACCTAACCCTCAACCTTTCCCTAACCCTAACCCTCACCCTCAACCTAAACATAACCTTAACCATCACCCTCACCCTCACCCTAAACCTAACCCTAACCCTCACCCTAACCCTCATCCTAACTCTAACCCTAACTCTAACCCTAACCCAAACCCTAGCCCTAACCCTCACACTAAATCTAACCCTCACCCTAAACCAAAACCTAACCCTCACCCTCACCCTCACCCTAACCCTAAACCTAAGCCTAACCCTAACCCTAACCCCAATCTTAACCCGAATGTTCACCCTAACAATCACCCTAAACCTAACACTAACGCTAACACTAATCCTAAACCTCACCCTTACCTTAACCCTCACCCAAAACCTTTCCCTCACCATAACCCTAACCCTAACCCGAACCCTCACACTAACCCTAACCTTCACCCTTACCCTAACCATACCCCTCACCATAACCCTCACCCTAACAATCACACTAACGCTAACCCTCACCCGAACGATCACCCAGACCCTAACCCTCATGCTAACCGTAAACCTAACCTTTACCTAACCCAAAACCTCACCGTCACCCTCACCCTAACCCTCACCCTCACCCTCACCCTCAACCTCAGCCTAAAACTAACCCTAACTCTCACACTCACTCTCACCCTAACACTAACACTATACCTAACCCTCACCCTAACCCTAATCCTCAACCTAACCCTAACACTAACGCTAAAACTCACCCTATCCCTCACCTTAACCCTTACCCTAAACTTAACCCTAACCCTAACAGTAATCCTAACCATCACCTTCACAATAACCCTAACTCTAATACTAACCCTCAACCTAACTCTCACCCTCACCCTCACTCTAAGCCTAAACTTAACCCTCACCCTCACCCTAACCCTAACATTATCCCTCACCATTATCCTAAACCTAAACCTAACCCTAACTCTCACCCTTACCCTCAACCTCACCTTAACCCTAACCCAAACGCTAAACCTCATCCTAACTCTAACCCTGATGCTAAACCTAACACTAACCCTAACCTAAACCTCACCCTCACCCTTACCCTAACTCTGCCACTCACCCTCACCCTAACCCTCACACTAACATCAAACCTCACCCTTACCCTCACACTAACCCTCACCCTCACCCTCAACATAAACCCAAATCTAATTCTAAACCTCACCCTCACCTTTAACCTAACGATAACCCTAAACCTCACCCTCACCCTCACCCTAACGCTTACCCTTACTCTAACCCTAACCCAAATCCTAACCCTAACCCTCACAATCATCCTAACCCTCACCCTAAACCAAAACCTAACCCTCACTATCACCCTAAACCTAACCCTAAACCTAACCGTCACCCTCAACTTAACCCTAACCCTATCCCAAAACCTAAACTTACACTAACCCTAACCCTAACCCTAACCCTCACACTAACCCTAACTCTCACCCTAACCCTAACCCTCACCCAAAACCTAACCATCACCCGAACTCTAACCCTAAACCTTACAATAACCATAACCCTAACCCTAAAGCTAAACCTCACCCTAACCCTAAACATCACACTGTCCCTTACCCTCACCATAAACTCTCAACATAACCCTAAACCTAACCCTAACTCACACAGTAACCCTAACACTCACCCTAACCCTAACCCTACCCCTCACCATAACCCTCACCCTAACCCTAACCCGAACCGTCACACTAACCCTAACCCTCACCTGAAACCTAACCTTCACCCTAAACCTCACCCTCAACCTAAACATCACCCTAACCCTAAGCATTAAAATAACCTTAACCCTGACCCTCACCCTAAAGCTAACCCTCACCCTCAACCTAATCCTCACCCTAAACCTCACCCTAAAAATTACCTATCCCAAAACCTCACCATCACCCTCACCCTCACCCTAAACCTCACCCTCATTCTAGAACTCACCGTAACCCTAACGATAACCCTAACTCTAACACGAACCCTCACCCTTACCATTAGCTTAACCTAAACCTAACCCTAATCCTAACCATAACACTCACCCTCACCACCATAACCCTAACCCTAACCCTCACCCTAACCCTAACCCTCAACCTAACCCTAAAACTCACCCTCGCCCTAACACTCACCCAAACCCTAAACCTAACCCTAACCCTAACACTAACACTAACCCTCACCATTACCCTAAACCTGACCCTTACCCTAACCCTCATCCTAACCCTAACCTTAACTCTAACCCTCACCATCACCCTAACCCTAACCCTAACCCTAACCCTAGCCCTTACATTCACACTAACTCTAACCCTGACCCTAACCCTAACACTCACCCTCACCCTAACCCTAACCTTTATCTAACCCTCACCCTCACACTAACACTAGCAAAAACCCTAAACCTCACCCTAACCCTAACACTCACACTAACCCTCACCGTAAACCTAACACTAATCCAAAACCTAACCCTCACTCTCACCTTCAGCCTCACCCTAACCCTAACCCTAACCCTCACCCTAACCTAACCCACACCCTAACCCTAACACTAACCCTAACACTCAAGCTAACCCTTACACTCACGCTAAACCTAACCCTAACCCTATTCATAACCCTAACACTAACCCTAACCCTCACCATAACCCTAACCCTCACCCTAACCCTAACCCTATACCTCATCCTAAACCTAACCCTAACCCTCAACTTAACCCTCACCTTAAACCTTATCCTAAACCTTACCCTCACCATAACTCTAACCCTAAACCTAACCTTAAACCTAACCCTAACAATCAACCTCACCCTCACACTAAACCTCACCCGAACCCTAACCCTAACAATTCCCTATCCCAAACCCTCATCGTAACCCTCACCCCCACCCTAAACCTCACCATCACCCTAGGCCAAACCCTAACCCTAACCATAACCCTAACTCTAACAGTAACCCACAGCCTCACGCTCACCCTCAGCCTAAACCTAACACTAACCATAAGACTAACCCACACCATCACTCTAAACCTCACCCTAACCCTAAACCTCCACCTAACCCTAACCCTCACCCTCACCCTAACACTCACCCAAACCCTAACCCTAACACTAACCCTAACCCTAAACCTCACCCTCACCCTTACCCTAACCCTCAACTTAACCCTCATCTTAACCCTAACCCTAACCCTAACCCTCACCCTCACCCTCTACCCTAACCAATACCCCAACCCTAGCCCTTACCACACAATAACTCTAACCCTCACCATAACCCTAACCCTCACCCTAACCCTAACCCTCACCCTAACCCTAACCCTATACATCACCGTAAACCTAACCCTAACCCTCAACTTAAACCTCACCTTAACCCTTACCCTATACCTTACCCTCACCATAATTCTATCCCTAAACCTAACCCTAATCTTAACCCTAACAATCACCCTCACCCTCACACTAAACCTCACCCTAAGCCTAACCCTAACAATTCCCTATCCCAAACCCTCATCGTAACCCTCACCCTCACCCTAAACCTCACCCTCACCCTAGGCCAAACCCTAACCACGACCATAACCCTAACTATAACAGTAACCCTCACCCTCACCCTCACCGTCAGCCTAAACCTAAAACTAACCATAAGACTAACAAACACCATCGCTCTAAACCTCACCCTAAACCTCACCCTAACCTTAAACCTCACCCTAACCCTAAACCTCAACCTAACCCTCACCCTCACCCTCACCCTAACACTCACCCAAACCCTAACCCTAACACTAACCCTAACCCTAAACCTCACCCTCACCCTTACCCTGAGCCTGACCATTACCCTAACCCTCACCCTAACCGTCATCTTAACCCTAAACCTAATCCTAACCCTCACCCTCACCCTAACCCTAACCCTAACCCTAAACCTAGCCCTTACCCTCACACTAACTCTAACCCTCACCATAACCCTAACCCGCACCCTCACCCTAACCCTAACCCTAAACCTAAGCCTCACCCTCACCCTCACCCTAACCCTAACCATAACACTAAACCTAATCCTAACCCTAACCCTCACACTAAACCTCACCCTAAACATCACACTAACCCAAACCCTAATCCTCACTCTCACCCTCAGCCTCACCCTAACCCTAACCCTCACCCTAACTCTAACTCTCACACTAACCCTAACACTTACCCTACCACTCAAGCAAAGCTTTACACTCACGCTAAACCAACCCGAACCCTAATCCTAACCCTCACCCTAACCCTAACCCTCACACTAACCCTAACCCTATACCTCACCCTAACCCTAACACTAACACTCACCCTAACCCTCACCCTAACCCTTACCCTAAACCTTACCCTCACAATAACTCTAACCCTAAACCTAACCCTAACCCTAACCATCACCCTCACCCTCACCTTAATCCTCACCCTAACCCTAACCCTAACAATTACCTATCCCAAACCCTCATTGTAACCCTCACCCTCACCCTAAACCTCACACTCACCCTAGTCCTCACCATAACCCTAACCATAACCCTAACTCTACCAGTAACCCTCACCTTCACCCTCTGCATAAACCTAACACTAACCCTAACCCTAACCGACACCATCACACGAAGCCTCACCCTAAACCTTACCATCACCATAACTGTAAACCTAACCCTAAATCCCACACTAAGCCTAAACCTCACCCTAACCCTAACCCTACCCCTCACCATAACCCACAACCTAACCCTAACCCTAACCCTCACACTAACCCTAACCCTCACCTGAAAACTCACCGTCACCCTAACCCTCACCCTCACCCTCAACATCACCCTAACCCTAACCCCTAAACCTCACCATAACCCTAAACCTAATCCTCACCCTAACCTTCAACCTAATGCTAAACCTCACTCACACTGTAACGCTCACCCTCACCCGAACACTCACTCTCACCCTATCCCTCACCCTCACCCTAAACATCACACTAAACCTAAGCATAAACCTAACCCTAAACCTCACCTTAAACCGAACTCTCACCCTCACCCTACTCACCCTCACCCTAATCCTCAACCTAACCATAACCCTAAACCTAACCTTACCCATAACACTAACCCTCAATCTCCCCGTTACCCTCACCCTAACACTTACCCTCACCCTAACCATACCCCTAACCCTAACCCTCACACTAACACTAACCCTAACCCTAAAGCTCACCCTCCCTCTCACCCTAACCGTAACCCTAACCCAACCCTCATCCTAACCCTAACCCTCACCCTAAACCTAAACCTAACCCTCACCCTAACCCTAACCATAAACCTAAAGCTCACCCTCACCCTCACCATAACCCTAAACCTAATCCTAACCCTAACCCTCACTCTCACCCTCAGCCTCACCCTAACCATAACCCTAACCCTAACCCTCACCCTAACCCTAACACTAACACTAACACTCAAGCTAACCCTTACATTCACGCTAAACCTAACCTTAACCCTAATCCTAACCCTAACACTAACCCAAACACTAACCCTAACCCTCACCATAACCCTAACCCTCACACTAACCCTAAACGTCACCCTAAACCTAACCCTTTACCTAACCCTAACCCTAACCCTCAACCTAACCCTCACCCTAACCCTTACCCTAAACCTTACCCTCACCATAACTCTAACCATCACCCTCACCATCACCCTAATCCTCACCCTAAACCTAACCCTAACAATTACCTATCCCAAACCCTCATCGTAACCCTCAACCTCACCCTAAACCTAACCCTCACCCTAGGTCTCAACATAACCCTAACCATAACCCTAACTCTAACAGTAAACCACACCCTCAACCTCAGCCTTAACCTAACACTAACCCTAACCCTAAAACTCACCATCATACTAACCCTCAGCCTAAACTTTACCCTCACCATAACCCTAAACCTAACACTAAACCTCACACTAAGCCTAAACCTCACCCTAACCCTAACCCTACCCCTCACCATAACCCTCACCCTATCCCTAACCGTAACACTCACACTAACCCTAACCCTCACCCAAAACCTCACCGTCACCCTAACCCTCACCCTCACCCTCAACATCACCGTATCCCTAACCCTCACCATAACCCTAAACCTAACCATCACTCTAACCCTCACCCTCACCCGAACACTCACTCTCACCCTAAACATCACACTAAAACTAACCGTAAACCCAACCCTAAACATCACCCTAACCCTAACTCACACCCTAACCCTAACCCTCACACTAAACCTAACCCTACCCCTCACCCTCACCCTAACCTTAACCCTAACCCTCACCCTCATATTCACCTTAATCCTAAACCTAACCCTCACCCTAAACCTCATTCTAACCCTAACTCTAACCCTGACCCTCACCCTCATCCTCAACATCACCCTAACCCTAACCCTCACCCTAACTCTCAACTTAACCCTAAACCTCTCCCACACTCTAACCCTCACCCTCACCCAAACCCTCACTCTCACTCTATCGCTCACCCTCACCCTAAACATCACCCTAAATCTAACCATAAACCTAAACCTAAACCTCACCCTAACCCTAACTCTCACACTAACTAACACCCTCACCCTCACCCTAATCCGCAACCGAACTAAAACCCTAACCCTAACCATAATCATAACCATAACCCTCACCCTCCCCGTTACCCTCACCCTAAGCCTTACACTCACCCTAACCCTAACCCTAACCCAAACTGTCACATTAACACTAACTCTAACCCTAAAGCTCACCCTAACCCTCACCCTAACCCTAACCCTAATCTTAACCCTCATCCTAACCCTAACCCTCAACCTAACCCTATATCTAACCCTCACCCTAAACCTAAATATAAACCTAAAGCTCACCCTCACCCTCACCCTAACCCTAAACCGAACCCTAACCATAATCCTAAACCTAACCCTCACCCTCACCCTAATCCTAACCATCAACCTAACCCTAACCCTGACCCTAAACCTAACCCTCATCGTAATCCTCACGCTAAACCTAACCCTAACACTTACCTAACCCAAAACCTCACCGTCAACCTCACCCTCACCCTAACCCTCACCCTCAGCCTAAAACTAACCCTAACCCTCACACTCACCATAACCCTAACCCTAAACCTAACCCTCACCCTAACCCTAATCTTCACGCTAAAACTAACCCTAACGCTAAAAGTCACCCTAACCCTCACCCTAACACTTACCCTAACCCTAACCCTAAACCTAAACCTCACCCTAACTCTCACCCTAACCCTAACCCTAATCATAACCCAGAACCTAATCCTAACCCTAACCCTCACACTAACCCTCACCCTAAACCTAACACTAACCCAAACCCTAACGCTCACTCTCACCCTCATCTTCACCCTAACCGTAACCCTAACCCTCACCCTAACCCTAACCCTCACCCTAACCCTAACACTAACCCTAACACTCAAGCTAAAACTAACACTCACGGTAACCCTAACCCTCATGCTCACCCTAATCCTAAACCTAACCCTCACCTTCACCCGAACCCTAACCCTAATTCTAACCCTAACCCTCACCCTCACCCTAAACCTAACCCTAACCCTAATCCTAGCCCTTACCGTCACACTAACTCTAACCCTCACCCTAACCCTAATCCTCACCCTCACCCTAACCCTAACCCTAAACCTAACCCTCACCCTCACCCTAACCCTAACCATAAATGTAAACCTAAGCCTAACCCTAACCCTCACATTAACTCTCACCCTACACCTAACACTAACCCAAACCCTAAACCTCACGCTCATCATCAGCCTCACCCTCACCCACACGCTAACCCTCAACATTAATGTAACCCTCACCCTGAACCTAACCCTAACCCTAACCCTAACACTCACACTAACCCTAAACCTCAACCTAAACCTAACCCTAACCCTCATGCTCACCCTAACCCTAATTCTAACCCTAACCCTCACACTAAGCCACACTCTAAACCTAAACCTAACCCAAACCTTAACCCTCACCCTCACCCTCAGCCTCACCCTAAACCTAACCTTAACCCTAACCCTCACCCTAACCCTAACCCTAAACATCAACCTAAACCTAACACTCACCCTTTCCCTAAATCTAACCCTCACACTCACCTTCACCCTAACCCTAATCCTATCCCTAGTCCTAAACCTACCCCTCACCCTCACCCTTACCCAAACCCTAAATCTAACCCTAAACCACAACCACACTCTCACCCTCACCCTAACCCTAACCGTAACCCTAACTGTGACTCTAACTCTAACCCTACCACTCACCCTAAACCTCACCCTCACCCTAACCCTAAACCTAACCCTTAACTAACCCAAAAACTCACCCTCACCCTCACCCTCACCCTTACCTTCACTCTCACCCTAGCCCTCACCCTAACCCTAACCCTATCCCCTACCATAACCCTAACCCTCACCCTCAACCTCAACCTCAGCATAAACCTAAACCTAACACTAACCCTAACCCTCACACTAACCCTAACTCTCACCCTAACCCTAACCCTCACCCTAAACCTAAATCTCACTCTAACCCTAACCCTAAACCTTACCCTCACCATAATCCTAACCCTAAAGCTAACCCTCACCCTAACCCTAACCCTCACACTTACCCTAATGCTCACCCTAAACCTTACCCTCAACATAACCCTAAACCTATCCCTAACCATCACAGTAATCCTAACACTCACCCTAACCCTAACCCTAACACTCACCATAACCTTCACCCTAACCCTAACCCGAACCATCACACTAACCCTAACCCCCACCCACCCTAACCCTCACCCTCAACCTAAACATCACCCTAAACCTAACCATTACAATAACCCTAACCCTAACCCTCATCCTAAAGCTAACCCTCACCTTAAACCTCACTCTCACCCTAATCCTCATCCTAACCCTCCCCCTAACAATTACCTAACCCAAAACCTCACACTCACCCTCACCCTCAACCTAAACCTCACCCTCACCCTTGGCCTCACTCTAAACCTAACGATAACCCTAACTCTAACACTAATCCTCACCCTCACCATCAGCCTAACCTAAACCTTACCCTAATCCTAAACCTAACCCTCACCCTCACCCTAACCCTAACCCTAAACCTCACCCTAACCCTAACCCTCAACCTAACCCTAACCCTCACCTCACCCTAACACTCACCCAAACCGCAACATTAACCCTAACCCTAAACCTAAACCTCAACGTAACCCGTACCCTAAGACTGACCCTTACCCTAACCCTCACCCTAAACTTCATTCTAACCCTAACCCTAAACCTAACCCTCATCCTCACACTAACCCTAACCCTAATCCTAACCCTAGCCCTTGCCCTCACACTAAGTCTAACCCTAACCCTAACCCTAACCCTAACCCTCACCATCACCATAACCCTAAACCTAATCCTAATCCTAACAGTCACATTAAACCTCACCTTAAATCTAACACGAACCCAAATCCTAACCCTAACTCTCACCCTCAGCCTCACCCTAACCCTAACCTTCAGCCTAACCCTAACCCTCACCCTAACCCTAACACTGACCCTAACACTCTAGTTAACCCTTACACTCACGCTAAACCTAAACCTAACCCTAATTCTAACCCTAACACTAACCCTAACCCTCACCATCACCCTAACCCTCACCCTAACCCTAAAACTATACGTCACCCTAAACCTAACCCTAACCCTCACCTTCACCCTAAACCTTTCCCTCACCCTCATCATAACCCTAACCATAACCCTAAACCTAATAATAACCCTAACCCTCACACTAAACCTCACCCTAAACCTAACACTGACCAAAACCCTAACCCTAACTCTCACCCTCAGCCTCAAACTAACCCTAACCCTCACCCTAACCCTAACCCTCACCGTAACCCTAACACTGACCCTAACACTCTAGTTAACCCTTACACTCACGCTAAACCTAACCCTAACCCTAATTCTAACCCTAACACTAACCCTAACCCTCACCATCACCCTAACCCTCACCCTAACCCTAAACCTATACCTCCCCCTAACCCTAACCCTAACCCTCAACCTAAACCTTACCCTAACCATCAACCTCACCCTCAACCTAATGCTCACCCTAACCCTAACCCTAAGAATTACCTATCCCAAACCCTCATCATAACCCTCACCCTCACCCTAAACCTCACCTTCACCCTAGGCCTCACCATAACCCTAACTATAACCCTAACTCTAACAGTAAACCTCACCCTCACCCTCAGCCTAAACCTAACACTAACCCTAACTCTAACCCACACAATCACAATAACCCTCACCCTGAACCTTACCCTCACCATAACCCTAAACCTTACACTAAGCCTAACCCTCACCCTAACCCTAACACTACCATTCACCATAATACTCACCCTAACCCTAACCCTCACCCTCACACTAACCGTAACCCTCACCCAAAAACTCACCGTCACCCTAACCCTCACCCTCACCCTCAACATCACCGTAACCCTAACACTCACCATAACCCTAAACCAAACCCCCACCCTAACCCTCACCTTATCCCTAAACCTCACCCACATTCTAACCCTCACCCACACCTGAACACTCACTCTAAACCTACCCCTCACACTCACCCTAAACAACACACTTTACCTAACCATAAACCTAACACTAAACCTCACCCTAAACATAACCCGAACCCTAACCATAACCCTAAACCTAACCCTCACCCTCACCCTAACCCTATCCATAACCCTAAAACTAATCCTAACCCTAACCCTCACACTAAACCTCACCCTAAACCTAACACTAACCCAAACCCTAACCCTCACTCTCACCCTCAGCCTCACCCTAACCCTAACCCTCACCCTAAACCTAACACTGACCCTAACACTCAAGCTAACCCTTACACTCATGCTAAACCTAACCCTAACCCTAATCCTAACCCTAACCCTAACCCTAACCCTAACCCTATACCTCACTCTAACCCTAACCCTAACCATCACCCACACACTGACCCTAATGCTCACCCGAACTCTCACCCTCCACCCAAATTTCACCCTCACCGAAAACATCACCCTAAAACTAACCCTCACCCTAAACCTAACCCTAACCCTCACCCTCACCAACTCCCTGAACCTCAGCCTAATCCTAACCCTAACTCTAGGCCTAACCCTAAGGCTCACCCTCACAGTAACCCTAAGCCTAACCCTACCCCTCACCCTAACCCTAAGCCTAACCCTAACCCTCAACCTCACCCTAACCCTCACCCTCACCCTAACCCTAATCCTCACCCTCACCCTAACCCTAACCCTAATCCTAACCCTCAACTTCCCCCTGACCCTCAGCCTAATCCTAACCCTAACCCTAATCTTAACACTAACCGTCACCCTCACCCTAACCCTAGGACTAACCCTAACCCTAACCCTCACCCTCACCCTAACCCCAACCCTAAACCTAACCCTCACCCTAACCCTAACCTGAACCCGAACCCTAACCCTCACCCTCACCCTCACACTAACTCTAATCCTAATCTTAACACTAACCCTCATGCTCTCCCTCAACCTAACCTAACCCTATCCCTAAACCTAACCCTCAACCTCACTCTGACCCTAACCCTAAATCTTACCCTCACCTTAACCCTCACCGTCACCCTAACCCTAAACCTAACCCTAAACCTCACCCACTCCCTAACGTTTACACAAACACGAAACCTCACCCTAGACCTAACCCTCAACCTCACCCTTACCATCACCCTAACTTTAACCCTAAACATAACCCTAACCCTCACCCTCACCCTCATCCTCACCCTAACCCTAAACCTAACCCTAACCTAACCCTAACCCTAACCCTCACCCTCACCCCCAACCTAACCCTTACCCTCACCTCACCCTAACCCTCACCATCACCCTAACCTTCAACTTAACTCTAAAGCTCACCCACACCCTAACCCACACCGGAACCCTCACCCTCACCCTCACCCTAACCTTCAGCCTATCCCTAAACATCACACTAACCTAACCCTAAACCTAACCCTAACCCTCACCCTAACCCGAATTCTCACCCTTACCCTCACCCTAACCCTAACCCTCACGCTAAACCTAACAGTAACCCTAACCCTAACACTCACACTCACCCTAACCCTAACCTTCACCCTCACACTAACCTTAAGCTAACCCTAATCCTCACACTAACCCTAACCCTCACTCTAACCCTCAACCTCACTCTAACCTTTACCCTAATCCTTACCTAACCCAATCCCTCACCCTCACCTTCATCCTAACCATCCCGCTGCCCCTAGACCTCAACCTAACCCTAATCCTCCACTCCCCCTCCCCCTAACCCTAAAACTAACCCTAACCATCACCCTCACCCTCAAAGTAAACCTAACCCTAACCCTCACCCTAACACTCACCCTCCCCTAAACCTCACCCTAAAGCTAAACCTAAACCTAATCCTCACCCTAACCCTCACCCTCACCTTTATACTCATGCTAACCCTAACCCTGACACTAACTCTAACCATCACCCTAACCCTAAACCTCACCCTAACCCTAACCCTCACCCTCACCCTAACCCTAACACTAACCCTCACCCTAACCCTAACCCTCACCCTCACCCTAAACAAACCCTAAACCCAACCCTCACCCTAACCGAAACCCTCACCCAAGCCCTAACCCTCACTCTCACCCTAACCCTAACCCTAAACCTAACCCTCACCCTCCTGCTCACACTAACCCTCACCCTAACCCTAAACCTAATCCTAACCCTAAACCCACATCCTAACCCTCAACCTAAACCTAAATCAAACCCTAACTCTAACCCTCACCCTCACCCTCAGTCTCACCCTAACCCTTACCCTAACTATAAACCTCACCCTAACCTTCACCCTCACCCTCACCCTAAACCTAACCCTCACCAAACCCTCACTGTCACTCTCACCCTCACACTCACACTCACCCTAAGGCTCACCCTCACCCTAGGCCTCACCTTAACACTAACAATAATCCTAACTCTAACACTAACCTACATCCTCAACCTCACCCTCAGTCTAAACCTAATCCTAAACCTAATCCTAACCCTAACTCTCAACCTCACCCTCACGCTCACCCTAACCCTAACCCTCACGCTAACCCTAAACTTCAACCTCACCCTAACCCTCATCCTCACCCTAAACCTAACCCTAAACCTAACCCTCATCCTAACTCTCACCATAACCCTGACCCTAACCCTAACCCTCACCATAACTGTCATCCTAACTCTAACCCTAACCTTAACCCTAAACCCTAACCCTCAATCTAACCCTAACACTAACCCTAACCCTCACCCTAACCCTTACATTCACGCTAACCCTCACCTAACCCTAACCCTAATCCTCACCCTAACCCTAACCCTCAACCTAAACCTAACCCTCACCCTAATCCTAACCATAAACCTCACCCTAACCCTAAAACTAACATTAACCCTCACCCTAACCCTAACCCTAAACCTTACGCTCACCATAACCCTAACCCTAAACCTACCCCTAACCCTAAACCTAATCCTCACCATCACCCTATCCCTCACCCTATACCTTACGCTCACCATAACCCTAAACTTAACCCTAACCTCACACTAAACCTAACCCTCACCCTAACCCTACCCCTCACCAATCCCCTCACCCTAACACTAATCCTAACCCTTATACTAACCCTAAACCTCACAGGAAACCTCACCCTCACCCTAACCCTCACCCTCAACCTAAAAATCACCCTTACCCTATCCATCACACTAACCCTAACCCTGACCTTCACCCTAACCCTAACCCTCACCCTAACCCTCACCCTCACCCTAATCCTCACCCTAAACCTAGCCTTCACCCTGACTGAACCCTAAGCCTAACCCTAATCCTAACCTTAACACTCACCCTAAACCTCACCATAAAACTAGCCCTAACCTTAACCCTAAACCTCACCCTCACTCTCAGCCTCACCCTAAACCTAACCCTAAACCTCAACCTAACCCTTAACCTCACCCTAACCCTAACCCTAACCCTAACCCTAACCTTCACGCTAACCCTAACCCACACCCTAACCTTCACCCTCACCCTCACAAGAACCCTCAACCTCACCGAAACCCTCACACTCACCCTAACCGACACCCTCCCCCTAGAGCTCACCCTAACCCTAACCCTGACCCTAACCCTAAACCTAACCCTCACCCTCACCCTCACCCTAACCCTAACCCTAACCCCAACCCTCACCCTAACCCTCACCCTCACCCTAACCCTCACCCTCACCCTAACCCTAACCCTAACACTAACCCAACCCTCACCCTAATCCTAACACTAAAACTAACCCTCACACTAACCCTAACCCTCATCTTAACCCTAACCCTACCCCTCACCATAACCCTCATCCTAACCCTAACTCTGACCCTAACACTCACGCTAAAGGTAACCCTAATCCTCACCGTCAGCCTAAATCTCACCGTCACCCTAACCCTCACCCTAAACCTAATCCTCACCCACACCTAACCCTCAACCTCACCTGAACACTAGCCCTCACCGTAACCCACACCCTCACCCAAAACATTACCCAAAACCTAACCCTCATCTAATCCCTAACCCAACCCTCTCCCTAACCCTAACCCTCACACTAAACCTCATCCTCCACCTAATCCACACCCTAGCAATAAAGTTAACCCTTACCTAACTGAAACCCTCCCCCTCCCCCACTTCCTCACCCTATCACTCACCCTCACCCTACTCCTCACCCTAACCCTAACCTTAAACCGATCCGTCAACCCCGTTCACCTCCCCCTCAGCCTATTCCTAACCCTAATCCTAATCCTAACCCTAACCCTTACCCCCACACTCACCCTAACACTAACCCTAAACCTAATGCTAACCCTCACCCTCACCCTCAACCTAACCCTAACCCTAGCAGTAACAATACCCCTAATCCTAAACTATTCCTAATCCTAAAACTAACCCTCACCCTAACCCTAATCTTAATCCTAAAACTCACCCTAACCCTAATCCCAACCGCAACCCTCACCCTCACCTTCACCCTGACCCTAACCCCTCAAGCTCACCATCATCCTAACCCTCACACTAACACTAACCCTCACCCCAAACCTAAACCTAACCGTCACCCTCACACTCACCCTCAGCCCAACCTAAACCCTAACCTTAATCCTAAACATCACCCTCACCCTAACCCTCACCCTCACCCTCAGCCTCACCCTAAACATCACCCAAACCCTAATACTCACCCTAACCCTTACCCTAACCCTCACCCTAACCCTAAACCTCAGCCTAAA
Organism: Dipodomys merriami; assembly: GCF_024711535.1. NCBI lineage: Eukaryota > Metazoa > Chordata > Mammalia > Rodentia > Heteromyidae > Dipodomys > Dipodomys merriami. The sequence goes on from NW_027206024.1 coordinate 9,417,852, forward strand.
ACTCAACCTAACCCTATCGCTAAACCTAACCCTCACCCTCATCCTAACCCTCACCCTAACTCTTATCCTTACACTAACAATAATCATAACCCTAACCCTAACCCTCATACTAAACCTAACCCTCACCCTAACCCTAACACTACCCCTCACCCTCACTCTCACTCTAAACATAACCCTAACCCTCACTCTAACCCTAATCCTAACCCTAACCCTCACCCTCACCCTAACCCTCATGGTCACTCTAACCCTCACCCTAAACATCACCGTAACCCGATCCCTCACCCTAACCCTAACCCTAAACTTCACCCTAACCCTAAACCTCACCCTAACCCTAAACCTCATCCTAACCCTCACCTTAACCCTTATCCTCACACTAAACCTAAACCTAAATCTAATCCTAATCCTTACCCTAACTCTCACCCACACCCTAACCCTTGCTCTCACCGGAAACCTCACCCTCACCAGAACCCTCACACTCACCCTAACCCTAAACCTCACCATAACCCTTAACCGTCAACCTAACTCTCACCCTCACCCTAATCCTCACCCACAACCTAACCCTAACCCTTACCTACCGGAAAACCCTCACCCTCACCCTCACCCCAACAATCACCCTCACCCTAGCACTAACCTAAACTTAACCCTCACCCTAACCCTAACACTAAACCTCAACCTCCCCCTCAAGCAAACCCTAACCCTAACCCTAAACTTCACACTTACCCTCACGCTAAGCCTAAACCTAACACTAACCTTAAACCTCACCATTACGGTTCCCCCACCCTAACCCTAACCCTCACCCTCACGCTAACCCTCACTCTAACCCTAACCCTCACCCTAACCCTCACTCTAACTGTAACCCTCACCCTAACCCTCACACTCACTCTCACCATAACCTTCACCCTAACCCTTATCCTCACACTAACCCTAAACCTAACCCTAAACCTAACCCTCACCCTCACCCAATCCCAATCCCAATCCCAACCCCTAAACCTAATCCTAACCCTAACCCTCAACCTCAAGCTCACCCTAACTCTAACGCTAATCCTAACCCTAACCGTCACCCTCAATGCCACCCTAACTCAAATACTAACCCTAGTCCTAACACTAACCTTAATCCTAACCCTAACCATAACCGTAACCCTCACACCATGGTTCTATCACAGGCAACAGCCATCTGCATCCTAGCAGGCCTTGAAGCCAGTTACACTGTCCACAGTAACAATTCCAAATTTTTTCCTTGCAATTCACGGTGGGCTGACCAGAGTTAGATTGCTCAGGATGTAAACGACAAGATAGAGCACTGAGAATTTGGGGAACTTAAAACAAAATTGTTTTATGGCGCCAAGGTTCTGAATGCTCTATACCTTTGAAAAAGAAAAGACCAGCCCCCGAAGAGAAATAGACAATATCGTTAGGTTCCTAGTAGCCCCTGGGTGCATCCAGGCATGGTACAAATCCCCTCTTGGTGTCACCATCCGCAGGTCAATCTTTTTTCCTTGCAATTTTTGGAGAGCTGTGGAGGGTTTGGGAGCACAGGATGCAAACAAGAGAGATTTCCCAGAATTTGGGGACCATAAAGAAAATTGTTTTAGTGTCTCCAAGTTCTGAGTGCTCTCAATTTTTCCCATTAGCGAGACAAGCCACTTAGGAGAAATAGAAAGCATTGTTCTGTCCCAGGTAACTGTGCTCTGAATCTTAGCAGGGCTTAATGACCCTGGCACTATCCACAGTAAACAGTCCAAACTTTGTTCTTCCAATTCTGGGAGAAGTGACCAGTGTTAGGGAGCCCAGGTACAAATGATAAGATAGAGCATTCAGAATATGAGGACCCTAGAACAGTCTTAAGGCCCCCAAGGAAGGAGGGGTCTACACCTTCCCCAAGGAAGAGACACCACTCCAATGAGAAATTCACAACACCCATCTTTCCCAAGAAGCTCTGCTCTGCATCCTAGCAATATTGAAATTGCCTCATTCTGTCTAAAATAACAGGTGACATTTTTATTCCTTCTAATACTGATTACTGTCAAAAGTGTTTAGGAACTCAGGATGCAAAGAACAAGATAGAGCACTCAGAACCTCGGCGATTTAAAACATCATTGTTTTACAGTGACCAGGTTCTAAATGCTCTACACATTCCTCAAAGGAAAGACTGGGCACTAAATAGAGTTAGACAGTATGGGTCTATCCCAGGCCTCTTCCGTCTGCATCCTCGCAGGGCTTAAGCTCCTCACACTGTCCACATTAACCAGTCCCAATCTTTTCCTTGCAATTCTGGGATTGCTGAGCAGTGTTAGGGAGCTCAGGATGAAAACGACAAGATAGAGCTCTGAGAACTTGGGTACCTTAAAACAGAACTGTTTTTTGGCTCCTCAGCTGTGAATTCTCTCCACCTTCCATAATGAAGAGACAAGCCACCAAAGAGAAATAGAGAGCATATTTCGGTCTCTAGTAGCTCCTAGGTGAACCCTGGCATGGTTCACAACCACTCATGGTATAACAAGCCATAGGTCCAAAGTTACCTTTGAAATATTGGTAGAGCTGAGGAGGTTTGGGGTGCACAGGTTGCAAATAACAAGAAAGAGCACTCACAACTTGGGGACCTTAAAAGAATTGTTTTAAGGTCCCCAAGTTTTGAGTGTTCTACACCTTCCCCAAAGGAGAGAAAAGCCACTAAATAGAAATAGACAGCATTTTTCTCACCCAGGTAACTTTGGTATGCCTCCATCAGGGCTTAATGCCCTCACACTGTTCACAGAGCCCAGTCCAATTTGTTTCTTCCAATTCTGGGAGAGCTGACCTGTAGTAGCGAGGTCAGGATGCAATAGACAAGATGGAGCACTCAGAAATTGGTGACCTTAAAACAAATTTATGGTCCCAAAGTGAGGAGGCTCTACTCCTTTCCCAATGGAGAGACAAGCCTCCAAAGATATATGGAGAACACTGACCTTTCCCAGTAAGCCCTAATCTACATCATAAGGACACTGAAAGTTCCATATACTGTCAACAATAACAGGTCCAATTATATTCCTTGCAATTCTGGGAGAACAGAAATGTGTTTGGAAGCACAGGATGCAAACGACAAGATAGAGCAACACAGAAATTAGGCACCTTAAAACAAAACAGTTTTTCAGGGCTCAAATTCTCAATGATCTCCACCTTCCCCAAAGGAGAGACAAGCCTCTAAATAGAAATAGACCGCATCTTTCTACCCAGGTTACTCCGGTCTGCATCTTAGCATGGCTGAAAGCCCCTTATACTGTCCATCCACAGTAACCAGTCCAATTATTTTATTCCAATTCTGGGAGAGCTGACAAGTGTTAGCGAGTTCAGCATGCAAACGAAAGTTTGAGTAAAGCAGAGAAAGTCAGATAATGTGATGTTAATGAAATGAACCCTAAGATATGTATTCAAATGTTTTTTATTTGCTTTCAAGCGATTGTTTATGACACATTCATAAGGTCATTTCTTTTTTACTTTGTAAGACCCTCCCCCATTTCAGAACCACTGCTTTCACTGTATTTCATGTCGGTATAATGTGTGGAGGGGAAGGGGAATAACAATTCGTTTAAATAAGGCTAAAAGTGGACGCATTGCAAAAATGTCATGTACAAGACGTTATGTCCAAAACGAACTTTAAAACTTTGGTTTGTGTGTGGTGAGGGGTATGGGAGCGGGGAGGACTGTGGGGGAGGGAAGGAGGAGGATCGGAAAAGATGGGAAGGGGAAACAAAGGAAGAGGTTACAATATTTTATAGAAAATATACTCATTATCTTCTACATGTAATTGTAACCCCTCTCTACATTGTTTTCACAAAAAAATAAACTAACAAATAAATAAATTAATAAATTTAAAACAAGACAAGATGGAGCACTCAGAACATGGGGAACTTGAAACTGTTTTAAGGCTCCCAAGAAATGAGGGTTTACTCCTTTCTCAAAGAGGGAAACGCCTCCAAAAAGAAATTGACACCACCAATCTTCCCAAGAAGCTCTGGTCTGCATCCTAGCAAGACAGGGAGTGTCTCATCCTGTCTACAATCACAGGTTCTGTTTTTGTTCTTACCACTGGGAGGGCTGAAAAGTTTTTGAGATCTCAGCATGTAAACGACAAGATAGAGCACTCATAACATCGGTGAGGTAAACAATATTGTATGGTGCCCAAGTTCTGAAGGCTTTACAATTACTCCAGGGAGATAGAAGCCACTAAAGAGAAATAGACAGCATGGTTCTATCACAGGCAACAGCAGTCTGCATCCTAGCAGGGCTTGAAGCCTTTTACACTTTCCACATTATCAAGTCCAAAATTTTTCCTTGCCATTCACCGTGGGCTGAACACTGTTAGGATGCTCGGGTTGAAAACGACAAGATGGAGCACTGAGATTGTGGGGAAATTAAAACGAAATTGTTTTATGGCACCAAGGTTCTGAATGCTCTATACATTTGCAAAAGAAAAGACCAACCCCCGAAGAGAAATAGACAACATCGTTCGGTTTCTAGCAGCCCCATTGTGCACCCTGGCATGATTCAAAGACCCTCTTGGTGTCACCATCCGCAAGACAATCTTTTTTCTTTGCAATTCTTGAAGAGATTTAGAGGGATTGGGAGCACAGGATGCAAACAACAAGAGAGATTTCTCAGAATTTGGGGACCATAAAGAAAATTGTTTTAGTGTCTCCAAGTTCTGAGTGCTCTCAACTTTTCCCATTAGCGAGAAAAGCCACTTAGGAGAAATAGAAAGCATTGTTCTGTCCCAGGTAACTGTGCTCTGAATCTTAGCAGGGCTTAATGACCCTGGCACTATCCACAGTAAACAGTCCAAATTTTGATCTTCCAATTCTGGGAGAAGTGACCAGTGTTAGGGAGCCCAGGTACAAACGATAAGATAGAGTACTCAGAATATGGGGACCCTAGAACAGTCATAAGGCCCCCAAGCAAGGAGGGCTCTACACCTTCCCAAGGAAGAGACACCACTCCAAGGAGGAATTCACAGCACCCATCTTTCCCAAGAAGCTCTGCTCTGCATCCCAGCAATAATGAAAGTGCCTCATTCTATCTACAATAACAGGTGACATTTTTATTCCTTTTAATACTGATTAAGGCCAAAAGTGTTTAGGAACTCAGGATGCAAAGAACAAGATAGAGTACTCAAAACCTCGGCGATTTAAAACATTATTTTTTTTTACGGTGACCACGTTCTAAAAGCTCTATGCATTCCCCAAAGGAAAGACAGGGCACTAAGGAGAGTTAGACAGCATCGGTCTATCCCAGGCATCTTTGGTCTGCATACTAGCAGGGCTTAAACCTCCTCACACTGTCCCCATTAACCAGTCCCAATCTTTTCCTTACAATTCTGGGATTGCTTAGCAGTGTTAGGGAGCTCAGGATGAAAACGAGAAGATAGAGCCCTTAGAACATGGGTACCTTAAAACAGAACTGTTTTTTGGCGCCTCAGCTGTGAATACTCTCCACCTTCCATAATGAAGAGACAAGCCACCAAAGAGAAATAGACAGCATATTTCGGTCTCTAGTAGGAGAGAAAAGCCGCTAAATAGAAATCGACAGCGTTTTTCTCACCCAGGTAACTCTGGTCTGCATCCATCAGGGCTTAATGCCCCTCACACTGTCCACAGAGCCCAGTCCAATTTGTTTCATCCAATTCTGGGAGAGCTGACCTGTGGTAGCGATCTCCGGATTCAAACGACCAGATAGAGCACTCACAAATTGGTGACCTTAAAACAGTTTTAAGGTCCCAAAGTGAGGAGGATCTACACCTTCCCCAATGGAGAGAGAAGCCTCCAAAGATATATGGACAGCACCGACCTTTCTCACTAAGCCTTAATCTACATCCTAACAAGACTGAAAGTTCCATATACTGTCAACAATAACAGGTCCAAATACATTCCTTGCAATTCTGGGAGAGCTGAAATGTGTTTGGAAGCACAGGATGCAAACGACAAGATAGAGCAACACAGAAATTCGGCCCCTTAAAACAAAATAGTTTTTCAGGGCTCAAATTCTCAATGATCTCCACCTTCCCCAAAGGAGAGACAAGCCTCTAAATAGAAATAGACCGCATCTTTCTAACCCAGGTTACTCCGGTCTGCATCCTAGCATGGCTGAACGCCCCTTATACTGTCCATCCACAGTAACCAATTTCTTCCAATTGTGGGAGAGCTGACCAGTGTTAGCGAGTTCAGCATGCAAACGAAAGTTTGAGTAAAGCAGAGAAAGTCAGATAAGGTGATGATAATGAAATGAACCCTAAGATATGTATTCAAATGCTTTTTACTTGCTTTCAATCGATTGTTTATGACACATTCATGAGATCATTTCTTTTTTACTGTGTAAGTGCCTCCCCCATTGTAGAACCACTGTTTTCACTGTATTTCATGTTGGTATAATTTGTGAAGGGGAAAGGGAAAAACAATTCGTTTAAATAGGGCTACACGTGGACCCATTGCAAAAATGCGATGTATAAGTGGTATGTCAAAAACGAACTTCACAACTTTGGATTGTGAGTGGTAGGGAGTTTGGGAGGGGGGAGGACTGTGGGGGAAGGCAGGAGGAGGATGGGAAAAGGTGGGAAGGGAAACAAAGAGGAGGTTACAATACTTTATAAAAAATGTACTCATCATCTTGCACATGTAATTGTAACCCCGCTGTACATTGTTTTCACAAAAAAATAAATGAACAAATAAATAAATAAATAAATTTAAAAACAAAAAAATATGGAGCATTCAGAACTTGGGGATTTTGAAATAGTTTTAAGGCCGCCAACCAATGAGAGTTTACACCTTACCCAAAGGAGGGACACGCATCCTTTGAGAAATTGACAGCACCAATCTTCCCAAGAAGCTCTGGTCTGCATCCTAGCAGGAACGAAAGTGTCACATCCTTTCTAAAATCACAGGTTCCGTTTGCTTTTCTTACCACTGGGAGCGCTGAAATGTTTTTTAAGATCTCAGGATGTAAACGCCAAGATAGAGCACTCAGACCTTCGGTGAGGTAAACAATATTGTATGGTGTCCAAGTTCTGCAGGCTGTACAATTCCTCAAAGGAGATACAAGACACTAAAGAGAAATAGACTGCATCGTTTTATAAACGGCAACAGTGGTCTGCATCGTAGCAGGGCTAGGAGCCACTTACACTATCCACAGTAACAAGTCCGAATTTTTTCCTTGCAATTCATGGTGGGCTGACAAGAATAAGGATGCTGAAGATGTAAACGACAAGATAGAGCCATGAGAATGTGGGGAACATAAAACAAAATTGATTTATGGCGCCAAGGTTCTGAATGCTCTATACCTTCGAAAAAGAAAAGACCAGCCCCCGAAGAGAAATAGACAACATTGTTCAGTTTCTAGCAGCCCCTGTGTGCATCCTGGCATGATTCAAATCCCCTCATGGTGTCAACATCCGCAGGTCAATCTTTTTTTCCTTGCAATTTTTTGAGAGCTGTGGAGTGTTTGGGAGCACAGGATGCAAACAATAAGAAAGAGTTCTCAGAATTTGGGGACCATAAAGAAAATTGTTTAAGGTCTCCAAGTTCTGAGTGCTCTCAACTTTTCCCATTAGCGAGACAAGCCACTTAGGAGAAATAGAAAGCATTGTTCTGTCCCAGGCAACTGTGCTCTGAATCTTAGCAGGGCTTAATGACCCTCGCACTATCCACAGTAAACAGTCCAAACTTTGTTCTTCCAATTCTTGGAGAAGTGACCAGTGTTAGGGAGCTCAGGTACAAACGATAAGATAGAGTACTCAGAATATGGGGACCCTAGAACCGTCTGAAGGCCCTCAAGGAAGGAGGGCTCTACACCTTTCTCAAGGAAGAGACACCGCTCCAATGAGAAATTCACAGCACCCATCTTTCCCAAGAAGCTCTGCTCTGCATCCTAGCAATATGGAAAGTGCCTCATTCTGTCTACAATAACAGTTGACAATTTTTTCCTTTTAATTCTGAGAAAGGTCAAAAGTGTTTAGGAACTCAGGATGCAAAGAACAAGATAGAGCACTCAGAACCTCGGCGATATAAAACATTATTGTTTTACGGTGACCAGCTTCTAAATGCTCTACAAATTCCCCAAAGCTTGAAAGTGATGGCACTGAGGAGAGTTAGAAAGCATAGGTCTATCCCTGGCATCTTCGGTCTTGTCCTAGCAGGGCTTAAACCTCCTTTCACTGTCCCCATTAACAAGTCCCAATTTTTTCCTTGCAATTCTGGGATTACAGAGCAGTGTTAGGGAGCTCAGGATGAAAATGATAAGACAAAGTCCTGAGAACCTGGGTACCTTAAAACAAACGTATTTTTTCGCACCTCAGTAGTGAATACTCTCCACCTTCCTTAATGTAGTGAAAAGCCACCAAAGAGTAATAGCATATTTCGGTCTCTAGTAGCTCCTATGTGCATCCTGGCATGATTCACATCCCTTTTCGGTATCAGCAGCCATAGGTGAAACTTTTCTTTGAAATTTTGGAAGAGCTGAGGAGGTTTTGGGAGCACAGGATGCAAATAACAAGAAAGAGCACTCACAACTTGTAGACCTTAAAACAATTGCTTTAAGTTCCCCAAGTTGTGAGTGCTCTACACCTTCCCAAAAGGAGAGGGAAGCCGCTAAATCGAAATAGATTGCATTTTTCTCGCCCAGGCAAAGCTGGTCTGCATCCATCAGGGCTTAATGCCCCTCACACTGTCCACGGAGCCCAGTCCAATTTGTTTCATCCAAATCTGGTAGAGCTGACTTGTGTTACTGTGCTTACGATACAAACGACAAGACAGAACACTGAGTAATTGGTGACCTAAAAGCAGATTTAAGGTCCCAAAGTGAGGAGGCTCTACTCCTTCCCCAATGGAGAGACAAGCCTCCAAAGATATATGGAAAGCATCGATCTTTCCCACTAAGCCCTTTTTTACAGCCTAGCAAGACGAGAAGTTCCATACACTGTCAACAATAACAGGTCCAATTATATTCCTTGCAATTCTGGGAGAGCTGAAATGTGTTTGGAAGCACAGGATGCAAATGACAATTTAGAGTAACACAGAAATTCGGCGCATTAAAACAAAATTGTTTTTCAGGGCTCAAATTCTCAATGATCTACATCTTCTCCAAAGGAGATACAAGCCTCTAAATAGAAATAGATCGCATCTTTCTAACCCAGGTTTCTCCGGTCTGCATCTTAGCATGGCTGAACGCCCCTTATTCTGTCCATCCACAGTAACCTGTCCAATTATTTTCTTCCAATTCTGGGAGAGCTGACCAGTGTTAGCGAGTTCAGCATGCAAACGAAAGTTTGAGTAAAGCAGAGAAAGTCAGATAATGTGATGTTAATGAAATGAACCCTAAGATATGTATTCAAATGTTTTTTTATTTGCTTTCAAGCGATTGTTTATGACATATTCATGAGGTCATTTCTTTTTTACTTTGTAATTCCCTCCCCCATTATATAACCACTGCTTTCACTATATTCCATATCGGTATAGTTTGTGGAGAGGATGGGGAAAACATTCTTTTAAATAGGGATACAGGTGGACCCATTGCAAAAACGCGATGTACAAGGCGTTATGTCCAAATCGAACATTACAAGTTTGGTTTGTGAGTGGGGGGGGGTATGGGAGCGGGGAGGATTGTTGGGGAAGGCAGGAGGAGAATGGGAAAAGATGGGAAGGGGAAACAAAGAAGGACGATAGGATACTTTGTAAAACATGAACGCATTATCTTGCACATTTAATTGTAAACCCTCTGTTAATTTTTTTCACAAAAAAATAAATGAACAAATAAATAAATAAATGAACTTAAAACCAAGAAAATATGGAGCACTCAGAACTTGGGGTCATTGAAAGAGTTTGAAGGCCCCAAGCAATGAGGGTTTACTCCTTCCCCAAAGGAGGGACACGCCTCCATAGAGAAATCTACCCAAGAAGCTCTGCTCTGCTTTCTAGCAAGACAGAAAGTGTCTCATCCTGCCTACAATCACAGGTTCCGTTTTTTTCCTTACCACTGGGATGGCTGAAATGTTTTTGAGATCTCACGATGTAAACGACAAGATAGAACACTCAGGCCTTGGGTGAGGTAAACAATATTGTATGGTGCCCAAGTTCTGAAGGCTCTACAATTCCTCAAAGGAGATACAAGCCACTAAAGAGAGTTAGACAGCATGGTTCTATCACAGGCAACAGTGTTCTGCATCCTAGCAGGGCTTGAAACCCCTTAAACTGTCCACAGTAACAAGTCCGAATTTTTTCCTTGCCATTCAGGATGGGCTGACCAGTGTTAGGATGCTCAGGATGAAAACGACACGATAGAGCACTGAGAATGTGGGGAACTTAAACAAAATTGTTTTATGGCGCCAAGTTTCGGAATGCTCTATATCTTCGAAAAAGAAAAGACCAGCCCCCAAATTGAAATAGACAGCATTTCACAAAAAAAGTAAATGAACAAATAAATAAATTAATACATTTTAAAACAAGGAAATATGGAGCACTCAGAACTTGGAGACCTTGAAACAGTTTTAAGGCCCCCAAGCAATGAGGGTTTACTCCTTCCCCAAAGGAAGGAAACGTCTCCATAGACCAATTGACAGCACCAATCTTACGAGGAAGCTCTGGTCTGCATCCTAGCAAGAGAGAATGTGTCTCATCCTGTCTACAATCACAGGTTCTGTTTTTTTCCTTACCACTGGGAGCGCTGAAAATTTTTTGTCATCTCAGGATGTAAAGGACATATAGAGCACTCAGACCTTTGATGACTAAACAATATTGTGTGGTGCCCAAATTCTGAAGGCTCTGCAATTCCTCAAAGGAGATACAAGCCACTAAAGAGAAATAGACAGCATATTTCTTCACAGACAACAACGGTCTGCATCCTAGCAGGGCTTGAAGCCCCTTACACTGTCCACTGTAACAAGTCCGAATTTTTTACTTGCAATTCAGGGTGGGCTGACCAGAGTTAATATGCTGAGGATGAAAAAGATAAGATAGAGTACTAAGAATGTGGGAACATAAAAGAAAATTGTTTTATGGCGCCTGGGCTCTGAATGCTCTATACCTTCAGAAAAGAAAAGACCAGCCCCCGAAAAGAAATAGACAACATCGTTTGGTTTCTAGCAGCCCCTGTGTGCATCCTGGCATGGTTCAAAGCCCCTCTTGGTGTCACCATCCGCAGGTCAATCTTTTTTCCTTGCAATTTTGGGAGAGCTGTGGAGGGTTTGGGAGCACAGAATGCAAACAACAAGAGCGAGTTCTCAGAATTTGGGGACCATAAAGAAATGTTTTTAAAGTCTACAAGTTCTAAGTCTTCTCAACTTTTCCCAAAAGCGAGACAAGCCACTTTGGAGAAATAGAAAACATTGTTCTGTCCCAGGAAATTGTGCTCTGAATTTTAGCAGGTCTTAATGACCCTTGCACTATCCACAGTAAACATTCCAAACTTTGTGCTTCCAATTCTGGGAGAAGTGACCAGTGTTAGGGAGCCCAGGTACAAACGATAAGATAGGGTACTCAGAATATGGGGAACCTAGAACAGTCTTAATTCTCCCAGGGAAGGAGAGTTCTACAACTTCCCCAAGGAAGAGACACCCCTCCCTAGAGAAATTCACAGCACCCATTTTTCCCAAGAAGCTCTGCTCTGCATCCAAGCAATATTGAAAGTGCCTAATTCTGTCTACAATAACATGTGAATTTTTATCCTTTTAATTCTGAGAGAGGTCAAAAGTGTTTAGGAACTCAGGATGCAAAGAACAAGATAGAGCACTCAGAAACTCCGTGATTTAAATCATTATTTTTTACGGTGACCAGGTTCTAAATGCTCTACACATTCCCCAAAGGAAAGACAGGGCACTAAGGAGAGTTAGATAGCATCGGTCTATCCCAGGCATATTCGGACTCTACACCTTCCCCAAAGGAAAGAGAGGGCACTAAGGAGAGTTAGAAACCATCGATCTATCCCAGGCATCTTCGGACTCTACACCTTCCCCAAAGGAGAGAAAAGCAGATAAATAGAAATAGACTGCATTTCTCTCACCGAGGCAACTCTGGTCTTCATCCATCAGGGCTTAATGCCCCTCACACTTTCCACAGAGCACAGTCCAATTCGTTTCATCCAATTTTGGGAGAGCTGATCTGTGTTAGCGAGCTTAGGATGCAAACGACAAGATAGAACACTCAGAATTTGGTGACCTTAAAACATTTTTAAGGTCCCAAAGTGAGGAGGCTCTACTCCTTCCCCAATGGAGAGACAAGCCTCCAAAGATATATGGACAGCACCGATCTTTCCCAATGAGCCCTAATCTGCATCCTAGCAAGACTGAAAGTTCCATATACTGTCAAAAATAACAGGTCCAATTATACTCCTTGCAATTCTGGGAGAGCTGAATAGTGTTTGGAAGCACACGTTGCAAACGACATATCTTGTCATATGTTGCTCTACCTGAGCAATACAGAAATTCAGTGCCTTAAAAAAATTGATTTTCAGGGCTTAAATTCTCAATGATATACACCTTCCCCAAAGTCAAGACAAAACTCTTAATTGAAATAGACCCCATTTTTCTAACCCAGGATATTCCGGTCTGCATCCTCACATGACTGAAAGCCACTTATACTTTCAATCCACAGTAACCAGTCCAATTTTTTTTTCCAATTCTGGGAGAACTGACCAGTGTTTGCGAGTTCAGCATGCAAACGAAAGTTTGAGTAAAGCAGAGAAAGTCAGATAAGGTGATATTAATGAAATGTACCCTAAGATATGTATTCAAAAGCTTTTATTTGCTTTCAAGCGACAATTTATGACACATTCATAAGATCAGTTCTTTTTTACTTTGTAGGTCCCTCCCCCATTGTATAACCACTGCTTTCTCTGTACTCCATGTTGGTAAAATTTGTGGAGGGGACGAGAAAACAATTCGTTTAAATAGGGACACAGTTGGAACCATTACAAAAATGCGATGTACAAGTACTTATTTCCAAAACGAACTTTACAACTTTGGTTTGTGAGTGGTGGGGGGTATGGGAGCAGGGAGGACTGTGGAGGAGGGCAGGAGGAGGATGGGAAAAGATAGGAAAGGGAAACAAAGGAGGATGTTACAGAGCAAAAAAATGTACTCATTATCTTGCCCATGTAATTGTAACCGCTTTGTACACAGTTTTACAAAGAAAATACATGAACAAATGAATAAATAAATAAATTTAAAAACAAGAAAAGATAGAGCACTCAGAACTTGGGGACCTTGAAACAGTTTGAAGGCCCCCAAGCAATGAGGGTTTACTCCTTCCCCAAAGGAGGGACATGCCTCCATAGAGAAATTGACAGTATATTTTAGATATGAGACCCTTGTCCGTTGTATGGCTAGTAAAGATCTTCTCCCAATCGGTGGGCTTTCTATTGATCTTGCCAGCTATGTCATTTGCCCTGCAGAAGCTCTGCAATCTTATGCAATCCCATTTGTCCAACCTTTCTTTGATTTGTTGTGCTTCCGGGTCTCTATTCAGAAAATTTCGACCTGAGCCAAGGAGACCTAGGGTTTCTCCTATTCCATCCTGTAATGTTTTCAGAGTGTCTGCTTTGAATTCAAGGTCTTTGATCCATTTGGAGTTGATTCTGGTGCAGGGTGATATATAAGGATCTAGCTTTAGTTTTCTACATGTAGTTAACCAATTTTGCCAGCACCATTTACTGAAGAGGCTGTCTTTCTTCCATTCTATTGTTTTAGCTTCCTTATCGAAGATTAGATGGCTATAGGTCTGTAGGTTCATTTCTGGGTTTTCAATTCTATTCCATTGGTTCTGAGGTCTGTTCTTATGCCAATACCAAGCTGTTTTGATTACTATGGCTTTATAGTAGAGTTTGAAATTTGGTATTGATATTCCTCCAGCAGTGTTCTTTCCGTTGAGGAGCATTTTTGCTATTCGGGGTCTTTTATTGTTCCATATGAATTTTTGGATTGCCTCCTCTATTTCCTTGAAGAATGAGGGTGGAATTTTGATAGGTATTGCGTTGAATTTGTAGATAGCCTTGGGAAGTATTGCCATTTTCACGATGTTAATCTTGCCAATCCAGGAGCAAGGGAGGTTTTGCCATTTTTTAAGTTCTGTGTTGATTTCCTTTTTCAAGATTTTAAAGTTTTCATCATAGAGGTCCTTCACTTCTTTGGTTAAGTTAATTCCTAGGTATTTCATTTTTTGTGGGGCTATTACAAATGGAGTTGCTTTCCTAATTTCAGCCACACTTTTCTCATTGTTGGCATATAGAAAAGCCATTGATTTTTGGGGGTTAATTTTATAACCTGCTACTTTGCCAAAGTTTTGAATCAGCTTGAGTAATTTGGGAGTGGAGTCTGTGGGATACTTTAAATATAAGATCATGTCGTCTGCAAAGAGGGAGAGTTTTATTTCTTCTTTCCCTATTTGGATCCCCTTTATGTCTGCATCTTGTCTTATTGCTGTAGCTAGGCATTCTAATACTAGATTGAAGAGAAGTGGAGAGAGTGGGCATCCTTGTCTTGTTCCTGAGTTAAGAGGAAATGGCTTTAGTTTTGGAACTCAAAAAATTAAACCACCCAACAACAAATCCTCAAAGAAACTGCCCAATAAATAAGTGGGCGAAAGACTTAAAGAGAAGCTTCTCTGAAGAAGAAAGAAGGATGGCCAATAGACACATGAAGAAATGTTCAACATCCCTAGCCATAAAAGAAATGCAAATCAAAACAACATTGAGATATCACCTCACTCCAGTTAGAACAGCAAAAATCAAGAACTCTAACAACAACAGATGCTGGAGGGGATGTGGATAGAAGGGAACCTTACTTCATTGTTGGTGGGAATGTAAACTTGTTCAACCACTTTGGAAAGCAGTATGGAGGTTCCTCAAAAGACTTCACATAGATCTCCCCTATGATCCAGCAATCCCACTTTTGGGCATTTACCCACATGTTTCCAAACAAGACCACACTAAAGCTACCAGCACAACTATGTTTATTGCAGCATTATTTACCATAGCTAAGACATGGAACCAACCCAGATGCCCCTCAGTAGATGAATGGATCAAGAAAATGTGGTATATATACACAATGGAATTCTATGCCTCCATCAGAAATAATGACATTTCCACATTTGTTAGGAAATGGAAAGGTTTGGAAAAAATTATATTAAGTGAAGTAAGCCGGGCCCAAAGAAGCATAGGTCCCATGGTTTCCCTCATTTGCAATATAAAGTATAGGTATGAGTCAAGCGGAAAAGGTCAGATAATGTGATGTTAGGAAAACGAACCCTTAAATATGTATTTTAATGTTTTCGTTTCTTTCATGCATGTGTTTCTAACGCATTTATAAGATTATTTCTTTGTTGCTTTGTATGTCCCTCCCCCACAGTGTAACCCCCGCTTTCACTATATTTGATGTCAGTATAACATGTGGAGGAGATGGGGACAAACAAGTCGTTTAAGGATTCAGGTGGACCTGTTGCAACAATGAGAAGTACAAAATGTCATGTCAAAACCAGCTTTACAATGTCGGTGTGGGGGGGGAGGGGGGTATAATTGGGTGGGTGAGGGGGGAGGCAGGGAAGGGAGGTGAAGGGTAAACAAAGGAGGAGGCTGCAATGCTTGGTAAGAAATGTATGCATTATCCTGCCCATGTAATTGTAGCCCCTCTGTACAGTGTGTTCTCAAATAAAATAAAATAAAATTTAAAAAAATAGAAATTGACAACACTAATCTTACGAAGAAGCTTTGGTCTGCATTCTAGCAAGTCAGAAATTGTCACATCATGTCTACAATCACAGGTTCATTTTTTTTCCTTACCAATGGGAGGGCTGAAAAAATTTTCAGATCTCAGGATTTAAACGACAAGATGGAGCACTCAGAACTTCGGTGAGGTAAACAATATTGTATGGTGCCCAAGTTCTAAAGGCTCTACAATTCCTCAAAGGAGATACAAGCAACTAAGAGAAATAGAGAGCATGGTTCTATCACAGGCAACAGGGTCTGCATCCTAGCAGAGCTTGAAGCCCCTTACACTGTCCACAGTGAAAAGTCTGAATTTTTTCTTTGCAATTTAGGGTGGGCTGACCAGTGTTAGGATGCTCAGAATGAAAACGACAAGATAGAGCAATGAGAATGTGGGGACCTTAAAACAAAACTGTTTCATGGTGCCTGGGTTCTGAATGCTCTATACCTTCGAAAAAGAAAAGACCAGCCCCCGAAAAGAAATAGACCACATCGTTCGGTTTCTAGGAGCCTCTGAGTGCATCCTGGAATGGTTCAAAGCCCTCCTTGGTGTCACCATCCGCAAGACAATCTTTTTTCCTTGCAATTTTGGGAGAGCTGTGGAGGGTTTGGGAGCACAGCAAGCAAACAACAAGAGAGAGTTCTCACAATTTGGGGACCATAAAGAAAATTGTTTTAAGGTCTTCAAGTTCTGAGTGCTCTCAACTTTTCCCAAAAGCGAGACAAGCCACTTAGGAGAAATAGAAAGCATTGTTCTGTCCCAGGCAACTGTGCTCTGAATCTTAGCAGGGCTTAATGAACCTGGCACTATCCACAGTAAACAGTCCAAATTTTGTTCTTCCAATTCTGGGAGAAGTGACCAGTGTTAGGGAGCCCAGGTACAAACGATAAGATAAAGTATTCAGAATATGGGGACCCTAAAACAGTCGTAAGGTCCCCAAGGAAGGAGGGGTCTACACTTTCCCCAAGGAAGAGACACCACTCCAAGGAGGAATTCACAGCACCCATCTTTCCCAAGAAGCTCTGTTCTGCATCCCAGCAATAATGAAAGTGCCTCATTCTATCTACAATAACAGGTGACATTTTTATTCCTTTTAATACTGATTAAGGCCAAAAGTGTTTAGGAACTCAGGATGCAAAGAACAAGATAGAGTACTCAAAACCTCGGCGATTTAAAACATTATTTTTTTTTACGGTGACCACGTTCTAAAAGCTCTACGCATTCCCCAAAGGAAAGACAGGGCACTAAGGAGAGTTAGACAGCATCGGTCTATCCCAGGCATCTTCGATCTGCATCCTAGCAGGGCTTAAACCTCCTCACACTGTCTCCATTTACCAGTCCCAATTTTTTCCTTGCAATTCTGGGATTGCTGAGCAGTGTTAGGGAGCTCAGGAAGAAAAGGACAAGATAGAGCCCTGAGAACTTGGGTACCTTAAAACAGAACTGTTTTTTGGCGCCTCAGTTATGAATACTCTCCACCTTCCATAATGAAGAGATAAGCCACCAAAGAGAAATAGACAGCATATTTCGGTCTCTAGTAGCTCCAATGTGCATCCTGGCATGGTTCACAGCCCCTCTCGGTATCACCAGACATAGGTCAAATTTTTGTTTGAAATACTGGGAGAGCTGAGGAGCTTTTGGGAGGACAGGATAAAAATAACAAGAAAGAGCATTCACAAAAATTTTGAGTTCTCTACAAATTCCCAAAAGGAGAGAAAAGCCACTAAATAGAAACAGAATGCATTTATCTCACTCAGCGAACTCTGGTCTTCATCCATCAGCGCTTAATGCCCCTCACACTGTCCACAGAGCCCAGTCCAATTTGTTTCATCCAATTCTGGGAGAGCTGCCTGTGTTAGCGAGCTCAGGATGCAAATACAAGATAGAGCACTCAGTAATTGGTGATCTAAAAACAGATTAAAGGATTCCAAAGTGTGGAGGCTCCTTCCCCAATGGAGAGACAAGCCTCCAAAGATATATGGACAGCAACGACCTTTCACACTAAGCCCTAATCTACATCCTACCAAGACTGAAAGTTCCATATACTGTCAACAATAACAGGTCCAATTATATTCCTTGCAATTCTGGGAGAGCTGAAATGTGTTTGGAAGCCCAGGATGCAAACGACTAGATAGAGCAACACAGAAATTCGGCGCCTTAAAACAAAATATTTTTCGGGGCTCAAATTCTCAATTATCTACACCATTCCCAAAGAAGAGACAAGATTCTAAATAGAAATAGACCGCATCTTTCTAACGCAGGTTACTCCGGTGTGCATCCTAGCATGGCTGAAAGCACATTATACTGTCCATCCACAGTAACCAGTCCAATTTTTTTCTTCCAATTCTGGGAGAGCTGACCAGTGTTAGCGAGTTCAGCATGCAAACGAAAGTTTGAATAAGCAGAGAAAGTCAGATAATGTGATGTTAATGAAATGAACCCTAAGATATCTATTCAAAAGATTTTATTTGCTTTCAAGTGATTGTTTATGACACATTCATAAGATCATTTCTATTTTACTTTGTAAGTCCCTCCTCCATTGTATAACCACTGCTTTCACTGTCTTTCATGTCGGTATAATTTGTGGAAGGGAAGGGGAAAAACAATACGTTTAAATAGGGGTACAGGTGGAGCCATTGCAAAAATGTGATGTACAAGTCATTATGTCCAAACGAACTTTACAACTTTGGTTTGTGAGTGGTGGAGGGTATGGGAGCGGGGAGGACTGTGGGGGATGACAGGAGGAGGATGGGTAAAGATGGGAAGGGGAAACAAAGGCAGACGTTACAATATTTTATAAAAAATGTACTCATTATCGTGCACATGTAATTGTAATCCCTCTCTACATTGTTTTCACAAAAAATAAATGAACAAATAACTAAATAAATAAATTTAAAAACAAGAAAAGATGCAGCACTCAGAACTTGGGGACCTTGAAACAATTTGAAGGCCGTCAAGCAATGAGGGTTCACTCCCTCCTGAAAGGAAGGACACGCCTCCACAGAGAAATTGACAGCACTAATCTTCCCAAGATGCTCTGCTCTGCATCCTAGCAATATTGAAAGTGCCTCATTCTGTCTACAATAACAGATGACATTTTTTTCCTCTTAATTCTGAGAGAGTTCAAAAGCATTTAGGAACTCAGGATGCAAAGAATAAGATAGACCACTCAGAACCTCGGCGATTTAAAACATCATTGTTTCACGGTGACAAGGTTCTAAATGCGCTACAAATTCCCCAAAGGAAATTCAGGAAACTAAGGGGAGTTAGTCAGCATTGGTCTATCCCAGGCATCTTCGGTCTGCATCCTAGCAGGGCTTAAACCTCCTCACAGTCCTCATTAACCAGTCCCAATTTTTTCTTTCAGTTCTGGGATTGCTGTGAAGTGTTAGGGAGCTCAGGATGAAAATGACAAGATAGAGCCCTGAGAACTTGGGTACCTTAAAACAGAAGTGTTTTTTGGCACCTCAATTGTGAATACTCTCCACCTTCCATACTGTAGAGACAAGCCACCAATGAGAAATAGACCGCATATTTCTGTCTCTAGTAGCTCCTATGTGCATGCTGGCATGGATCCCAGCCCCTCTGGTATCACCAGCCATAGGTCAAAAGTTTTCTTTGAAATATTGGGAGAGTTAAGGAGGTTTTGTGAGCACAGGATGCAAATAACAAGAAAGAGCTTCAAGAGCTTTAAGGTACCCTAGTTGTGAATGCTCTACACCTTCCCCAAAGGAGAGAGAAAAGCCGCTAAATAGAAATAGACTGAATTTTTCTTGCTCAGGCAACTCTGGTCTACATCCATGAGGGCTTAGTGCCCCTCACACTGTCCACAGAGCCCAGTCCAATTTGTTTCATCCAATTCTGGGAGGGCTGACCTGTCTTAGCGAGGTCAGGATTCAAATGACAAGATAGAGCACTCAGAAATTGGTGACCTTAAAACAGTTTTAATGTCCCAAAATATGGAGGCTCTACTCTTTCCCCAATGGAGAGACAAGCCTTCAAAGGTATATGGACAACACCGACCTTTCCCACATAGCCCAAATCTACATCCTAGCAAGACTGAAAGTTCCATATACTGTCAACAATAACAGGTCCAATTATATTTCTTGCAATTCTGGGAGAGCTGAAAAGTCTTTGGAAGCACAGGATGCAAACAACAAGATAGAGCAACACAGAAATTCCATGCCTTAAAACAAACTTGTGTTTCAGGCCTCAAATTCTCAATGATCTACACCTTCCCCAAAGGGGAGACAAGTCTTGAAATAGAAATAGAACACATCTTTCTAACCCAGGTTACTCTGATCTGCATCCTAGCATGGTTGAATCCCTTTATACTGTCCATCCACAGTATGTAGTCCGTTTTTTTTTCTTCCAATTCTGGGAGAGCTGACCAGTGTTAGCGAGTTCAGCATGCAAACGAAAGTTTGAGTAAAGCAGAAAAAGTCAGATGAAGTGATGTTAATGAAATGAACCCTAAGATATGTATTCAAAAGTTTTTTATATTTTTTCAAGCGATTGTTTATGACACATTCATAAGATCATTTCTTTTTTACTTTGTAAGTCCCTCTCCCACTGTGTATTCACTGCTTTCACTGTATTTCATGCCTATATAATTTGTGGAGTGGAAGGGGAAAAACAATTCTTTTAAATAGGGATACAGGTGGATCCATTGCAAAATGTGATGTACAAGTCGTTATGTCCAAAATGAACTTTACAACTTTGGTTTGTGCATGGTGGGGGGTATGGGAGCACGGAGGTCTGTGGGGTAGTGCAGGAGGAGGATGGGTAAAGATGGGAAGGGGAAACAAAAGAGGACGTTACAATACTTTATAAAAAATGTACTCATTAATTTGCACAGGTAATTGCAACCCCTCCGTACATGGTTTCCACAAAAAAAAAAAAAGACCAAATAAGTAAATAATTAAATTTGAAAACAAGAAAAGATGGAGCACTCAGAACTTGGGGACCTTTATGCAGTTTGAAGGCCCCCAAGCAATGTGGGTTTACTCTTTCCCCAAAGGATGGACACCCCTGTATAGAGAAATTGACAGGTCCAATCTTCCCAAGAACCTCTGGTCTGCATCCTAGCAATACAGAAAGTGTCTTATCCTGTCTACAATCACAAGTTCCATTTCTTTTTCCTTACCACTGGGAGGGATGAAATGTTTTTGAGGTCTCAGGATGTAAACGACAAGATAGAGCACTCAGACCTTTGGTGAGGTAAACAATAAAGTATGGTGCCCAAGTTCTGAAGGCTCTACAATTACTCAAAGGAGATACAAGCCACTAAAGAGAAAGAGACAGCATGGTTCTATCACAGGCAACAGCGGTCTGCATCCTCGCAGGGTTTGAAGCCCCTTACATGGTCCACAGTAACAAGTCCGAATTTTTTCCTTGCAATTCAGGGTGGGCTGACTAGTGTTCGGATGCTCAGGATGAAAACGACAAGATAGAGCACTGAGAATGTGGGGAACTTAAAACAAAATTGTTTAATGGCGCCAAGATTCTGAATGCTCTATACCTTCGAAAAAGAAAAGACCAGCCCCCGAAGAGAAATAGACAACATCGTTCGGTTTCTAGCAGCCGCTGTGTGCATTTTGGCATGGTTTAAAGCCCCTCTTGGTGTCACCATTTGCAGGTCAAACTTTTTTCCTTGCAATTTTGGGAGAGCTGTGGAGGGTTTGGGAGCTCAGGATACAAACAACAAGAGAGAGTTTTCAGAATTTGTGGACCATAAAGAAAATAGTTTTAAGGTCTTCAAGTTTTGAGTGCTCTCAACATTTCCCAAAAGCGAGACAAGCCTCTTAGGAGAAGTACAAAATATTTTTCTGTCCCAGGCAACTGTGCTCTGAAGTTTAGCAGGGCTTTATGACCATTGCACTATCCACAGTAAACAGTCCAAACTTTGTTCTCCCAATTCTGGGAGAAGTGACCAGTGTTAGGGAGCCCAGGTACAAACTATAAGATAGAGTACTCAGAATATGGGAACCCTAGAACAGTTTTAATGCCGCCAGGGAAGAAGGGCTCTACACCTTCCCCAGGGAAGAGACAGTCCTCCAAAGAGAAATTCACAGCACCCATCTTTCACAAGAAGTTCTACTCTGAATCCTAACAATATAGCAAGTGCCTCATTCTGTCTACAATAAAAGGTGAATTTTTTTCCCTTTTATTTTGAGAGAGGTTAAAAGTGTTTAGGAATTCAGGATGCAAAGAACAAGATAGAGCACTCAGAACCTCGGCAATTTAAAACATTATTGTTTTCCGGTGATTTGTTTCTAAATCCTCTACACATTCCCCAAAGGAAACACAGGGCACTAAGGGGAGTTAGACAGCATTGATCTATACCAGGCATCTTCAGTCTGCATCCTAGGCAGGCTGAAACCTCCTCACACTATCCCCATTAACCAGTCCGAATTTTTTCCTTGCAATTCTGGGATTGCTGAGCAGTCTTTGGGAGCTCAGGATGATAACGACAAGATAGAGCCCTGAGAATTTGGGTTCATTAAAACAGAAGTGTTTCTTGGCACCTCAATTTTGAATACTCTCCACCTACCATAATGTAGAGACAAGCCACCAAAGAGAAATAGACAACATATTTCGGTCTCTAGTAGCTCCTATGTGCATACTGGCATGGTTCACAGCCCCTCTCGGTATCACCAGCCATAGGTCAAAAGTTTGCTTTGAAATATTGAGAGAGCTGAGGAGGTTTTGGGAGCACAGGATGCACACAACAAGAGAGAGTTCTCAGAATATAGGGACCATAAAGAAAAATTTTTCAGGTCTCCACGTTCTGAGTGCTCTCAACTTTTCCCAAAAGCGAGAATAGCCACTTAGGAGAAATAGAAAGCATTGTTCTGTCCCAGGCAACTGTGCTCTGAATGTTAACAGCGCTTAAGGACCCTTGCACTATCCACAGTAAACAGTCCAAACTTTGTTCTTCCAATTCTGGGGGAAGTGACCAGTATTAGGGAGCCCATTTACAAACTATAAGATAGAGTACTCAGAATATGTGGACCCTAGAACAGTCTTAAGGCCCCCAGGAAAGAGGGCTTTACACCTTCCCCAAGGAAGGGACACCCCTCCAAATAGAAATTCACAGCACCCATCTTTCCTCACAAGCTCTACTCTGTATCCTAGCAATATTGAAAATTCCTCCTTCTGTCTCCAATAACAGGTGAATTTTTTTTTCCTTTTAATTATGAGTGTGGTCAAAAGTGTTTAGGAACTCAGGATGCAAAGAACAAGATAGAGCACTCAGAAACTCCGTGATTTGAATCATCATTTTTTTACAGGGACCAGGTTCTAAATGCTCTACATATTCCCCAAAGGAAAGACAGGGCAGTAAGGAGAGTGAGACAGCATCCGTCTATTCTAGCCCCGAAGATGGTGGAGGAGAAGCTGGAGTCTAAGTAAGCTCTCGCCTAGAAAGCAGTTTTAGAGTTCCAGTGAACAGTCCTAAGTCAGAGAATTACACCAAGTGAATCATCACAGGACAGAGAATTTGGCCAGAGATGGAAACCCAGGCAAGGAGACTCTTCTGAGCCCTTGCCAGCAGCCACCGCTGCGGGGGCAGCTGTGGCGGTGGTGGGCGAGCCCAGCCGCCATACCTGAGCAACAGAGAGTCCAGAACGAAGGAGCCAGATGCAGCAGAGGAGCGGATTCTACTCAACACCAGCAAGAATAGACAAGGAGCGGACATCTTCATCCTGCAGTTTGCAGACCAGAGACGATCAAGGAACCAAGACTCGGCATGAGTAGAAGCCTGACGTCCTCACTCCTTTTCAGGGAGCAGAGGAGGGAAGGCCACCCCTCCCCTGCCCCAGCACCGATGATCTCCATCTTGGATACCGACAAAGCTCGGAGGACCTGCTAGCTCCAGCTCAGGCCTTGGAATAAAATGAGTCATTTAGCAGGTCACAAGAACTTAATGGCGGCGTGACCTGCCAGACTCAGCTCCACCCAGGGAAAAGTCACCCAGCTCAGGCGCCAGCCCGAGGAGTTGGTTTCTTCACTGGGTAATCAGAGCCAGAGGCTGCCCCTCCGTCTAGCAGCCTCAACAAGCAATTGAAAATCAGTAAACAGAAACCCTGAGAATGGCTCCAGGCTGGGCTCTGTGAGGTTTTCACAAACCAGCCCCGGAAAAGCTACCAGAACCTAGCCTCAGCACTGCATCCCCCTCTTTTGTGATTCTCAAAGCAGATATGTCTCCCAATGAACTAGGAGGAGGATCGCCAAATCCTGGGTAAAGCAGAACATTTTACTGCCTGTTCGAACAAACTGACTTAAGAAACCAACCAAGCCACAGGACCACAAGCAGACCAGAGACTCCAACAAGAGGCTGGTTATGGACACAAGGGAGATACAGGATTTTTCCCACTCCTCCCCCCAAAAAAAAAATCAAAGAAATTTTTCGGTTTTTTTGTTTTTTGTTTCTTTGTTTTTTTTTTTCCTTTTTTCTCTTCTTCGTCTTCTTCTTCTTCTTTTTTTAGTTTTTATTTTTGGTACCTTATATAAAAAGAAATTTTTTTCTTTTCTAAAACTTTTTTCAATCTTTAATCTTTGCCTTTTTTGATAAAAAAATATTTTCCAGAAAGTTTCTTTTCCTCTTATAATTTTTATTTGGGGGATACGGGAGTGTGCATTTTTGCTTTCTTTTTTGGTCTTCTTTCTCTTTGTTTTTCTTTTCTGTTTTTAAATTATCTTTTTGTTTTTTGTTTAGCTCTACTGAACTTCTCATCTTTTTCTTCTTCCTTTCTTATATTTCTCACCTTATCCTCTCTTTCGTTCTTCTTTAAGTGACTAAATTCTAGTCCTGCACACCCTCAGATAAACCTGTAGTTGACTATTAGACCCTATCCCCCATTGTGTAAACACTTAATCCACAAATTTATTACACAAGTCAAAACCTCTAAGAAGTAAATTCCCTAATAGCAGTACTACCTCTTTATACCTATATAATATTTCGAGCATTTTTATTTTTAAGTTTTTCACATCTACTATATATCCCTCCCCTTCTCTCAATAAATTCACGTTCTTATCTAAATAGATTGTTATCGATTCTACATAATTTTATTAATTTCTACCTTTCTATTTTTTCTGGTCTCTTTTCTTTTCCCGTTCCCTTTCTTATTTTTTCTCTCTCTCTCTACTTTCATCCTACCCAACCTATTACCTGCTTTGAGATTAAGACTTAGTTAACTCCCCCAGAGCCTCCCCACATCAATCTATTATTATTTTTTTTTACCCTCATCTCTCCCTAACCCTAATAATTTCGGGTCTTCCAAATTCTTCTTTGCGGTTCTTAGCCCATTAACGTATAGTTGTTTGATGTTGAATAGATGTATCTGTTGAACTAGATTGTATCTGTAGACTATTGACTGTGCAAATTCAGACTTGGGTGGATGCTTGCCTTAAGATAGTGTTCTAGCACAAAACTGGTACTATTTTCATATCAAATGGGCAGAGTAAGCCGGAAAAACACAAGAAAAATGGCAAATCCGGGTATCTCAATTCCCAATCCTGATAATCAGGGGACAGAACAGATAATGAATAATCCAGAGGAGAATTCCCAAATAGCTCTACAAACACTGCTGGCAAACATGATAAATCAAAAGACTGAAAGCATACAAAGGTCTCTGTATGAGCTTGATAGGAAGAGAGAGGAGGCATTTCAAAAGTTTATACAGGAATATCATAAGCATAGGGAAGCTACTCAAAAGCTGATACAGGATTTGAATGAGCAGCTTGAGAATACTCAAAAAGAGAGATAGGAATGGCGTGAACAGGCTGAGAACACTCAAAGAGAACTACAGGAATCCCCAAAACAGGAGGAAGCTTATCAAAGAGTAATACAGGAATTGAGAGGGAAGGAAGAGAATACACAAAGATCACTAAAGGCATTCATGGAATCCATTAACAAAGAGCTGAAGGAAGTCAGGGAGACCACAAAGGGAATGCTGAATGGAACCCAACAGAAGGAATGGGAGTCCAAGGAAACCATAACCAATCAACTAAGTGATCTGAGAATAAACATTGAACATCAAATTAAGGAAGTAAAGAAGTTCATACAAGATCTAAAACAAAGCTTCAACAAAGAACTTGAAGCTAGAAAAGCTGACCAATTAGAAGGAAAAGAGATACAAAACAAAGTAGAAAGTCTTGACAGCAGGTTAGACCATGCAGAAGATCGAATCTCAAGGATTGAAGACAGCCTAGATATTATAGAGAAAGAACATACAAACATCCAAGACAAGTACAAGAAATATGATAGATCTATCCAACACTTGGAAGACACCATCAGAAGGCCTAATCTAAGGATAATGGGTGTAGAGGAGCACCTAGAAACAGAAGTCAATGGCCTAGGAAATTTGTTTAACAGGATCATAGTAGAGAACTTCCCAAACATCCAAAAAGATAGGCCTATTCAGATACAAGAACCTGTTAGAACTCCGAACAGACCAGACCAGAATAGGACATCCCACCGCCACATTATACTCCACACAGAATCAACTCAGACCAAGGAAAAGATCCTTAAACTGTCAAGGAGAAAAGATTAATCACTTATAAAGGAAAACCAATAAGAATCACCTCAGAATTCTCAGCAGAGACAATCAAAGAAAGAAGAGCCTGGAACGATGTATGCCATGCCCTAAAAACAAACAACTATCAACCAAGAATACTGTACCCAGCTAAACTCTCCTTCATAACTGAAGGCCAAATAAAAACATTCCATAGCAAAGAAAAATTGAAACAATACATCTCCAACAAACCAGCCCTACAAAAGATTATAGAAAACCAACAAGACCACAGTAAAGGTCAAGAAACTGCACCCAAACTGAGAATCCAAGAACCATAGGAAGAACACAGTTTTCGCAACCCCAAAGAAGGTGGATGATATGGCAGGAACTCTCAAATACCTCTCAGTCCTTTATCTTAACGCTAACGGAATGAACTCTCCAATTAAGCGACATAGACTGTCTAGTTGGATTAAAAAACAAGACCCTTCTATCTGCTGCCTTCAGGAGTCACATCTTGCCCGTAAAAACAAACACATTTTCAATGTTAAAGGTTGGAACAAAATCTACCAAACAAACAGCCCCCATAAACAGGCGGGAGTTGCAATCCTAATATCAGATAAAATAGACTTCAAATTAAAACTCGTGAGAAGAGATAAAGAAAGTCGCTACATACTAATTAAGGGATCTCTCTTTCAGGAGGATATTACAATTCTAAATATCTCCTCGCCAAACAATGGAGCACCCAAATTTATCAAAGAAGCACTACTTTCCCTCACATCCCATATAACTCCAAAGACATTAATTGTTGGGGATTTTAACACACCACTCTCCCCACTAGATAGATCAACTCGGCAAAAACGCAAAAGAGAACCTACAGATCTAAACAGCTGCATAGATCAACTAGATTTAACAGATATCTACAGAACAGTTCACACAGCAGCATCAGAATACACGTTTTTCTCAGCATCACACGGAACATTTTCTAAAATGGACCACATTTTTGGCCACAAAGCAAACTTGTCCAAATTCAGAAACATTGAAGTTATACCTTGCATTCGCTCTGACCACATGGGAATAAAATCAGAACTCAACACCAAAAGCCCCCTAAGAACGTCTGGTATCACATGGAGGCTGAACAACACACTGCTGAATTACGAGTGGGTCATGGAAGAGATTAGAAAGGAAATTCAAATGTTCATGCTATTCAACAAAAATGAACACACAAATTACCAGCTCCTCTGGGACACAGCAAAAGCAGTACTCAGAGGCAAGTTTATAGCTCTGAGCTCCTACATCAACAAATTGGAGAGATCTGAAACCAACAATCTAATGACACATCTAAACCTCCTTGAAAAAGAACAGCAATATAAACCCCAATCCAATAGACCGAAAGAAATAATTAAAATTAAGTCAGAATCCAAAAAAAAACTATAGAAAGAATCAACAAAACAAAGAGTTGGTTCTTCGAAAAAATTAACAAAATTGACAGACCCTTAGCAAATCTTATCAGAAAAAGAAGAGAACACACCCAAATAAATAAACTCAGAGACGAGAATGGAAACATCACCACGTAAACAACCAAGATTCAAAATATTATAAGGGAATACTTCTCAAAACTTTATGCTAATAAGTTTGAGAACTTGACAGAAATGGACCTTTTCCTAGCAAATATTGACATGCCAAAACTAAACCAAGATGAGTTAAACCAGCTTAACAGGCCCATATCAAGTGTTGAAATAGATACAGCAATAAGAGAACTTCCTGCTAAGAAAACTCCAGGACCAGATGGTTTTACAACAGAATTCTACAAGGCCTTCAAAGCAGAGCTCACACCAATTCTCCTCCAACTTTTCAATGAAATTGAAAGAGAAAGTTCACTACCGAATACATTCTATGAAGCCATCATAACCCTCATCCCAAAACCAGGCAGGGACTCATCAAAGAAAGAGAACTATAGACCCATTTCTTTGATTAACCTTGACGCAAAACTTCTCAACAAAATATTGGCCAACTGACTTCAACAATTCATCCAAAAAATCATACACCATGATCAAACAGGATTCATTTCAGGGATGCAAATCTGGTTTAATATACTCAAATCAATAAATATTATTCGTCACATCAGAGGAGCAAGAATAAAAACCACATGGTTATCTCAATAGATGCAGAAAAAGCATTCAACACGATCCAACACCCCTTTATGATGAAGGTTTTGGAAAAATTAGGAATCCATGGAACATTCCTCAATACAATAAAGGCTGTATATGACAAACCTACCGCCAGCATTATACTAATGGTGAAAAACTAAAGCCATTTCCTCTTAACTCAGGAACAAGACAAGGATGCCCACTCTCTCCACTTCTCTTCAATCTAGTATTAGAATGCCTAGCTACAGCAATAAGACAAGATGCAGACATAAAGGGGATCCAAATAGGGAAAGAAGAAATAAAACTCTCCCTCTTTGCAGACGACATGATCTTATATTTAAAGTATCCCACAGACTCCACTCCCAAATTACTCAGGCCGATTCAAAACTTTGGCAAAGTAGCAAGGTATAAAATTAACCCGCCAAAATCAATGGCCTTTCTGTATGCCAACAATGAGAAAAGTGTGGCTGAAATTAGGAAAGCAACTCCATTTGTAATAGCCCCACAAAAAATAAAATACCTAGCAATTAACCAAAGAAGAGAAGGACCTCTATGATGAAAACTTTAAAATCTTGAAAAAGGAAATCAGCACAGAACTTAAAAAATGGCAAAACCTCCCATGCTTCTGGATTGGAAAGATTAACATCGTGAAAATGGCAATACTTCCCAAGGCTATCTACAAATTCAACGAGATACCTATCAAAATTCCAATCTAATTATTCAAGGAAATAGCAGAGGCAATCCAAAAATTCATATGGAACAATAAAAGACCCCAAATAGCAAAAAAAAACTCCACAACGGAAAGAACACTGCTGGAGGAATATCAATACCAAATTTCAAACTCTACTATAAAGCCATAGTAATCAAAACAGCTTGGTATTGGCATAAGAACAGACCTCAGGACCAATGGAATAGAATTGAAAACCTAGAAATGAACCTACAGACCTATAGCCATCAAATCTTCGAAGAGGGAGCTAAAACAATAGAATGGAACAAAGACAGCCTCTTCAGTAAATGGTGCTGGCAAAATTGGTTAACTACATGTAGAAAACTAAAGCTAGATCCTTATATATCACCCTGCACCAGAATCAACTCCAAACGGATCAAAGACCTCCAAGTCAAAGCAGACATTCTGAAAACATTACAGGATGGAATAGGAGAAACCCTAGGTCTCCTTGGCTCAGGCCGAAATTTTCTGAATAGGGACCCGGAAACACAACAAATCAAAGAAAGACTGGACAAATGGGATTGCATAAAGTTGCAGAGCTTCTGCATGGCAAAGGACATAACTAGCAAGATCAATAGAAAGCCCACCGATTGGGAGACAATCTTTACTAGCCATACAAAGGACAAGGGTCTCGTATCTAAAATATACTTTGAACTCAAAAAATTAAATCCACCAACAACAAATCCTCAAAGAAACAACTGCCCAATAAACAAGTGGGCTAAAGACTTAAAGAGAAACTTCTCTGAAGAAGAAAGAAGGATGGCCAATAGACACATGAAGAAATGCTCAACATCCCTAGCCATAAAAGAAATGCAAATCAAAACAACATTGAGATACCCCCTCACTCCAGTTAGAACGGCAAAAATCAAGAACTCTAACAACAACAGATGCTGGAGGGGATGTGGATAGAAGGGAACCTTCCTGCATTGTTGGTGGGAATGTAATCTTGTTCAACCACTTTGGAAAGCAGTATGGAGGTTCCTCAAAAGACTCCACATAGAACTCCCCTATGATCCAGCAATCCCACTCTTAGGCATTTACCTAAATGTTTACAAACAAGACCACACTAATGCTACCAGCACAACTATGTTTATTGCAGCATTATTTACTATAGCCAAGATGTGGAACCAACCCAGATGCTCCTCAGTAGATGAATGGATCAAGAAAATGTGGCATATATACACAATGGAATTCTATGAATCCATCAGAAAGAATGAAATTGCCCCATTTGTTAGGAAATGGCAAGACTTGGAAAAAATTATATTAAACGAAGTAAGCCAGGCCCAAAGAAACATAGGCCCCATGGTTTCCCTTATTTGCAATATCTGGTATATGTATGAGTCAAGCAGAAAAGGTCAGATAATGTGATGTTAGGAAAATACAGCCTTAGATATGTATTTTAATTTTTTTTTCTTTCATGCATGTGTTTCTAACGCATTTATAAGATTATTTCTTTGTTGTTTTGTATGTCCCTCCCCCACAGTATAACCTCTGCTTTCACTATTTTTGATATCAGTATAACGTGTGGAGGAGATGGGGATAAACAAGTCGTTTAAGGATACAGGTGGAACTGTTGCAACAATGAGAAGTACAAGTTGTCATGTCGAAAACGAGCTTTACAATGTTGGTGCGGGGCAGGGGGAAGGATTGGGACTGGGGGGGGCAGGGAAGGGATGTGAAGGATAAACAAAGGAGGAGGCTGCAATGCTTGGTAAGAAATGTACGCATTATCCTGCCCATGTAATTGTAACCAATCTATACAATATGTTCAAAAATAAAATAAAATAAAAAAAAAAACGAACAACATAGAGCACTCAGAACCTCGGAGATTTAAAACATTATTGTTTTAGGGTGTCCAGGTTCTAAATGCTCTACACATTCCCCAAAGAAAAGACAGGGCACTAAGGAGAGTTAGACAGCATCGGTCTATCCCAGGCATCTTTGGTCTGCATACTAGCAGGGCTTAAACCTCCTCACACTGTCCCCATTAACCAGTCCCAATCTTTTTTTGCCATTCTTGGATTGCTGAGCACTGTTACAGAGCTCAGTATGAAAAGGACCTGATCGAGTCTTGAGAAATTGTGAAACTGAAAACAGAACTGTTTTTTGGCACCTCAGTTGTGAATATCCCCACCGTCCATAATGAAGAGACAAGCCACCAAAGAGAAATAGACAGCATATTTCGGTCTCTAGTAGCTCCTATGTGCATCCTGCCATGGTTCACAGCCCCTCGCGGTATCACCAGCCATAGGTCAAAAGTTTCCTTTGAAATATTGGGAGAGCTGAGGAG
This sequence comes from Dipodomys merriami, assembly GCF_024711535.1. Taxonomy (NCBI): domain Eukaryota; kingdom Metazoa; phylum Chordata; class Mammalia; order Rodentia; family Heteromyidae; genus Dipodomys; species Dipodomys merriami. The sequence continues at coordinate 9,449,248 of NW_027206024.1, forward strand.
GTTTTTGGAGCACAGGATGCAAATAACAAGAAAGAGCACTGACAACATGGGGGACCATAAAACGATTGTTTTAAGGTCCCCAGGTTGTGAGTGCTCTACAGCTTCCCCAAAGGACAGAAAAGCCTCTAAATAGAAATAGACTGCATTTTTCTCGCCCAGGCAACTCTGGTCTGCATCCATCAGGGCTTAATGCCCCTCACACTGTCCACAGAGCCCATTCCAATTTGTTTCATCCAATTCTGTGAGAGCTGACCAGTGTTAGCGAGTTCAGCATGCAAAAGAAAGTTTGAGTAAAGCAGAGAAAGTCAGATAAGGTGATGTTAATGAAATGAACCCTAAGATATGTATTCAAATGTTTTTTACGTGCTTTCAAGCGATTGTTTTGGACAAATTCATAAGATCATTTCTTTTATACTTTTTAAGTCCCTTCTCCATTGTATAATCACTGCTTTCACTGTATTTCATGTCGGTATAATTTGTGGAGAGGAAGGGGAAAAACAATTCGTTTAAATAACGGTACAGGTGGTCCCATTGCAAAAATGCGATGGTCAAGTCGTTATGTCCAAAACGAAGTTTACCATTTTGGTTTGTGAGTGGTGGGTGGTATGGGAGCGGGGAGGACTGTGGGAGAGGGGAGGAGGAGAATGGGAAAAGATGGGAAGGGGAAACAAAGGAGGACGTTACAATACTTTATTAAAAATGTACTCAATATCTTGCACATGTAAATGTAACCCCTCGGTACATTGTTTTCACAAAAAATAAACGAACAAATAAATAAATAAATAAATTTAAAAACAAGAAAAGGTGCAGCACTCAGAACTTGGGGACCTTGAAACAGGTTGAAGTCCCCTAAGCAATGAGGGTTTACTCCTTCCCAAAAGGAGGGACACTCCTCCATACAAAAATTGACAGCACTAATCTTCCCAAGAAGCTCTAGTCTGAATCCTAGAAAGACAGAAAGTGTCTCACATTGTCTCCAATCACAGGTTCCGTTTTTTCCCTTACGACTGAGAGGGCTGAAATGTTTTTGAGATCTCATGATGTAAACGACAATATAGAGCACTCAGAACTTCGTTGAGGTAAACAATATTGTATGGTGCCCAAGTTCTGAAGGCTCTACAATTCCTCAAAGCAGATACAAGACAATAAAGATAAATAGACCGCATGGTTCTATCACAGGCAACAGCGGTCTGCATCCTAGCAGGGCTTGAATCCCCTTACACTGTCCACAGTAACAAGTCCGAGCTTTTTCCTTGCAATTCAGGTGGATTGACCAGTGTTAGGATGCTCAGGATGAAAACGACAAGATAGAGCACTGAGAATGTGGGGAACTTAAAACAAAATTGTTTTATGGCTCCAAGGTTCTGAATGCTCTATACCTTCGAAAAAGAAAAGACCAGCCCCCGAAGAGAAATAGACAACATCGTTCGGTTTCTAGCAGCCGCTGTGTGCATTTTGGCATGGTTTAAAGCCCCTCTTGGTGTCACCATTTGCAGGTCAAACTTTTTTCCTTGCAATTTTGGGAGAGCTGTGGAGGGTTTGGGAGCTCAGGATACAAACAACAAGAGAGAGTTTTCAGAATTTGTGGACCATAAAGAAAATAGTTTTAAGGTCTTCAAGTTTTGAGTGCTCTCAACATTTCCCAAAAGCGAGACAAGCCTCGTAGGAGAAATACAAAACATTGTTCTGTCCCAGGCAACTGTGCTCTGAATCTTAGCAGGGCTTTATGACCCTTGCACTATCCACAGTAAACAGACCAAACTTTGTTCTTCCAATTCTGGGAGAAGTGACCAGTGTTAGGAACCCCAGGTACAAACGAAAAGATAGAGTACTCAGTATATGGGGACCCTAGAACAGTCTTCATGCCCCAGGGAAGAAGGTCTCTACAACTTCCCCAGGGAAGAGACAATCCTCCAAATAGAAATTCACATCACCCATCTTTCACAAGAAGCTCTGCTCTGCATCCTACCAATATAGCAAGTGCCTCATTCTGTCTACAATAAAAGGTGAATTTTTTTCCCTTTTATTTTGAGAGAGGTTAAAAGTGTTTGGGAACTCAGGATGCAAAGAACAAGATAGAGCACTCAGAACCTTGGCAATTTAAAACATTATTGTTTTCTGGTGACCAGTTTCTAAATGCTCTACACATTCCCCAAAGAAAGACAGGGCACTAAGGGGAGTTAGACAGCATTGATCAATCGCAGGCATCTTTGGTCTGCATCCTAGGCAGGCTGAAACCTCCTCACACTGTCCCCATTAACCAGTCCGAATTTTTTCCTTGCAATTCTGGGATTGCTGAGCAGTGTTAAGGAGCTCAGGATGATTATGACAAGATAGAGCCCTGAGAATTTGGGTATATTAAAACGGAAGTGTTTTTTGGCACCTCAGTTGTGAATACTTTCCACCTTCCATAATGTAGAGACAAGCCACCAAAGAGAAATAGACAGCATATTTCAGTCTCTAGTAGCTCCTATGTGCATACTGGCATGGTTCACAGCCCCTCTCGGTATCACCAGACATAGGTCAAAAGTTTTCTTTGAAATATTGAGAGAGCTGAGGAGGTTTTGGGAGCACAGGATGCACACAACAAGAGAGAGTTCTCAGAATATGGGGACAATAAAGAAAAATTTTATTAAGGTCTCCAAGTTCTGAGTGCTCTCAACTTTTCCCAAAAGCGAGAATAGTGACTTAGGAGAAATAGAAAGCATTGTTCTGTCCCAGGCAACTGTGCTTTGAATGTTAGCAGGGCTTAAGGACGCTTGCACTATCCACAGTAAACAGTCCATACTTTGTTCTTCCAATTCTGGGGGAAGTGACCAGTGTTAGGGAGCCCAGGTACAAACTATAAGATAGAGTACTCAGAATAGGTGGACCCTAGCACAGTCTTAAGGCCCCCAAGGAAGGAGGGCTCTACACCTTCCCCAGGAAAGGGACACCCCTCCAAAGAGAAATTCACAGCATCCATCTTTCCCAAGAAGCTCTGCTCTGCATCCTACCAATTTAGCAGTGCCTCATTCTGTCTACAATAAAAGGTGAATTGTTTTTCCCTTTAATTCAGGGAGAGGTTAAAATTGTTTAGAACCTCAGGATGCAAAGAACAAGATAGAGCACTCAGAACCTCGGCGATTTAAAACATTACTGTTTTACTGTGACCAGGTTCTAAATGCTCTACGCATTCCCCAAAGGAAAGACATGGCACTAAGGAGAGCTAGACACCATCATTCTATCCCAGGCATCTTCCGTCTGCATCATCGCAGGGCTTAAACCTCCTCACAGTGTCCCCATTAACCAGTCCCAATTTTTTCCTTGCAATTCTGGGATTGCTGAGCAGTCTTTGGGAGCTCAGGATGAAAACGACAAGATTGAGTTCTGAGAACTGTTTTTTGGCGCCTCAGTTGTGAATACTCTCCACCTTCCATAATGAAGAGACAAGCCACCAAAGAGAAATAGACAGCATATTACGGTCTCTAGTAGCTCCTATGTACACCCTGGCATTGTTCACAGCCCCTCTCGGTATGACCAGGCATAGGTCCAAATTTTTCTTTGAAATATTTTCTTTGAAAAATTTGGGAGCACAGGTTGCAAATAGCAAAAAAGAGCACTCACATCTTGGGGACCCTAAAACAATTGTTTTAGGGTCCCCAAGTTGAGAGTGTTCTACACTTTCCCCAAAGGAGCGTAAAGATGCTAGATAGAAATAGACTGCATTTTTCTCGCCCAGGCAACTCTGGTCTGGAGCCATAATGTCTTAATGACCCTCACACTGTCCACAGAGCCAAGTCCAATTTGTTTCATCCAATTCTGGGAGAGCTGACCTGTGTGAGCGAGCTCAGGATGCAAACGACAAGATAGAGCATTCAGAAATTGGTGACGTTAAAACAGTTTTAAGCTCCCAAAGTGAGGAGGCTCAACTCCTTCCCCAATGGAGAGAGAAGCCTCCAAAGATATATGGACAGCACCGACCTTTCACACTAAGGCCTAATTTACATCCTAGCAAGACTGATAGTTCCCTACACTGTCAAAAATAACAGGTCCAATTATATTCCTTGCAATTCTGGGAGAGCTGAAAAGTATTTGGAAGCACAGGATGCAAACGACAAGATAGAGCAACACAGACATTTGACACCTTGAAACAGAATTGTTTTTCAGGGATCAAATTCTCAATGATCTACACCTTCCCCAAAGGAGAGACAAGCCTCTAAATAGAAATAGACCGCATCTTTCTAACCCAGGTTACTCCGTTCTGTATCCTAGCATGGTGAATGCCCCTTATACTGTCCATCCACAGTAACCAGTCCAATTTTTTTCTTCCAATTCTGGGATAGGTGACCAGTGTTAGCGAGTTTAGCATGCAAACGAAATTTTGAGTAAAGCAGAGAAACTCAGATAAGGTGATGTAAATGAAATGAACCCTAAGATATATATTCAAATGTTTTTTATTTGCTTTCAAGCAATTGTTTATGACACATTCATATGATAATTTATTTTTTATTTTGTAAGTCCCTCCGCCACTGTATTACCACTGAATTCACTGTATTTCATGTCGGTATAATTTGTGGAGGGGAAGGGGATAAAATTCCTTTAAGTAGGGATACAGGTGGACCCATTGCAAAAATGCGTTGTACATTTCGTTATGTCCAAAACGAACTTTACAACTTTGGTTTGTGAGTGGTGTGGGGTATGGGAGCGGGGAGGACTATAAGGAAGGGCAGGAGGAGGATGGGAAAAGTTGGGAAGGGGAAAGAGAGGAAGACGTTACAATACTCTATAAAAACTGTACTCATTTATTTGCACAGGTAATCGCAACCCCTCTATACATGGTTTCCCGAAAAAAATAAACGAACAAATAAATAAATAAATAAATTTAAAAACAAGACAAGATGGAGCACTCAGAACTTGGGGACCTTGAAACACTTTTAGGGCCCCCAAGCAATGAGGGTTTGCTCCTTCCCCAAAGAGGGACACGCCTCCATAGAGAAATTGACCTCACCAATCTTCCCAAGAAGCTCTGGTCTGCATCCTAGCAAGACAGAGAGTGTCTTATCCTGTCTACAATCACAGGTTCCGTTTTTTTTCTTTACCACTGTTAGGGATGAAAAGTTTTTGAGATCTCAGGATGTAAACGACAACATAGAGCACTCAGACCTTCGGTGAGGTAAACAATATTGTATGGTGCCCAAGTTCTGAAGGTTCTACAATTACTCAAAGGAGATACAAGCCACTAAAGAGTAAGAGACAGCAAGGTTCTATCACAGTCAACAGTGGTCTGCATCCTAGCAGGTCTTGAAGCCCCTTACACTGTCCACAGTGAAAAGTCTGAATTTTTTTCCTTGCAATTCAGGGTGGGCTGACCAGTGTTAGGATGCTCAGGATGTAAATGACAAGAGACAGCAATGAGGTTATGGGGAACTTAAAACAAATTTTTTTCATGGCGCCAATGTTCTGAATACTCTATACCTTCGAAAAAGAAAAGACCAGCCGTCGAACAGAAATAGACAACATTGTTCGGTTTCTAACAGTCCCTGTGTGCATACTGGCATGGTTCAAAGCCCCTCTTGGTGGCTCCATACGCAGTTCAATCTTTTTTCCTTGCAATTTTGGGAGAGCTGTGAATGGTTTGGGAACACAGAAGGCAAACAACAAGAGAGAGTTCTCAGAATTTGGGGACCATAAAGAAAATTGTTTTAAGGTCTCCATGTTCTGAGTGTTCTCAACATTTCCCAAAAGCGACACAAGTCACTTAGGAGAAATAGAAAGCATTCTTCTGTCCCAGGCAACTGTGCTCTGAATTTTGGCATTGCTTAATGACCCTTGCACTATCCACAGTAAACAGTCCAAAATTTGTTCTTCCACGTCTGAGAGAAGTGACCAGTGTTAGGGAGCCTAGGTACAAATGATAAGATAGAGTCCTCTGAATATGGGGACCCTGGAACAGTCTTAAGGCCCCCAAGGAAGGAGGGCTCGACACTTTCCCCAAGGAAGAGACTCCCCTCCAAAGAGAAATTCACAGCACCCATCTTTCACAAGAAGCTCTGCTCTGCATCCTAGCAATATTGAAAGTGCCTCATTCTGTCTACAATAACAGGTGAATTTTTTTTTCCTTTAAATTCTGATAGAGGTCAAAAGTGTTTAGGAACTCAGGATGCAAAGAACAAGATAGAGCACTCAGAACCTCGGCAATTTAAAACAGTATTGTTTTACGGTTACCAGGTTCTAAATGCTCTACACATTCCCCAAAGGAAAGACAGGGCACTAAGGAGAGTTAGACAGCATTGGTCTATCCCAGTCATCTTCGGTCTCCATCCTAGCACGGCTTAAACCTCCTCACACTATCCCCAATAAACAGTCCCAAAATTTTCCTTGCTATTCTGGGATTGCTGAGCAGTGTTAGGGAGCTCAGGATGAAAACGACAAGATAGAGCCCTGAGTACTTGGGTACCTTAAAACAGAACTTTTTTTGGCGCCTCTGTTGTGAATACTCTCCACCTTCCATAATGAAGAGACAAGCCACCAAAGAGAAATAGACAGCATATTTCGGTCTCTACTAGCTCCTATGTGCATCCTGGCATGGTTCACAGCTCCTCTCGGTATCACCAGCCATAGGTCAAAAGTATTCTTTGAAATATTGGGAGAACTGAGGAAGTTTTGGGAGCACAGGATGCAAATAACAAGAAAGAGCACTCACAACTTGGGGACCTTAAAACAATTTTTTAAGGTCCCCAAGTGTTTTAAAGTCCCTAAGTTTTGGGGGAGGGCAAGAGTAGAATGGGAAAAAATGGGAAGGGGAAACAAATGAGGACGTTACAATACTTTATAAAAAATGTACTCATTATCTTGCACATGTAATTGTAACCCCTCTGTACATTGTTTTCACAAAGAAAATAAATGAACAAATAAATAAATAAATAAATTTAAAAACAAGATAAGATGGAGCACTCAGAACTTGAAACAGTTTGAATGGCCCCAAGCAATGAGGGTTTACTCTTTCCCCAAAGAGGGACATGCATCCACAAAGAAATTGACAGCACCAATCTTCCCAAGAAGCTCTGGTCTGCATTCTAGCAAGACAGAAAATGTCTCATCCTGTCTACAATCAGAGGTTGTGTTTTTTTCCTTACCACTGGGAGGGCTGAAAATATTTTGAGATCTCAGGATGTAAATGACAAGATAGAGCACTCAGACCTTCGGTGAGGTAAACAGTATTGTATGGTGCCCAAGTTCTGAAAGCTCTACAATTCCTCAAAGGAGATGCATACCAGTATGCCTCTCCATTGTGGTCTGCATAAGGAGCCCAGCCTAGCCTGAGGTAGCAGTAGTGGTTAACACCTGACTTTGTGGTGTGGTGCCTGGCTTACATAAGTGGCCCAGCTGATCCTGAGGCAGTGCCAGCAGCTAGGGCAGTGGCAACAGCTGTGGCAGCAGCAGAGGCATCAACAGCAGCAGCGAACAACTCCGGACCCGTAGTGGGGTGCAGGGCTTCTCCATACTGGTTTTCATAATCAGCCCAGCCAAGCCAATGGTGGCAAAGCGTTTAAACAACCCCAGACTTGAGGCAGGGTGTGGTGCTGAACAACTCCAGAAAAGCCTCATGAACTTTCCTGCCTGGACTGGCTTTGAACCTGAATACACAGATCTGAGCCTCATGAATAGTTAGAATTACAGGCATTCAAACCAGCAAGGTCTTATTTTTGTCAACCCCCCTAATTTTTTCTGAAATAGATCATTTCTTAGTTCATACAAGAAATTTAAACAAATACAAGAGAATCGACATAATACCCTGTATTCTACCTGACTGTAGTGGAATCAAACTAGTTCTCAATAATAAGGCATAAAGTAGAAAAAAACTTAAACACGTGGAAATTAAACATAACTCAGTTGACCAATACATGGATCACAGAAGAAATTAAAGAAGAAATTAAAAACTTCCTACAATTCAATGAAAATGAAACATCACAACGAAATCTATGGGACACAGTAAAAGCTGTCCTGAGGAGCAAATTTATTGCTCTCAGTGCACACATCAAGAAAACAAAGACCCGATTGGGAAAGTGGCTCAGTGGTAGAATACTTGCCTTGCATGCATGAGGCCCTGTGTTCGATTCCTCAGCACCACATAAGCAAAAAGAAAAAAAGCCAGAAGTAGCACTGTGGTTCAAGTGGTAGAGTGGAAGCCTTGAGCTGAAGAGCTGAGGGACAGCGCCCAGGCTCCATTACCAGACCCCACCCTCCAAAAAAAAAAAAGAAAACAAAGACCAAGTAAACAATCTCATGATGCAACTAAAACTGCTAGAGAAACGAAAAATTTGAACCTAAATTTGCTAGACAGAAAGAGATAACTGAAATAAGAGCTGAAATTAATGAGGTAGAGACTAAGAAAATTATAAATAAAATTAATAAAATAAAAAGTTTTTTTAAAAGTCAATAAAACTGAGGGACCACTGGCAAGAGTAACTAACAAAATAAGAGAGGAGACCCAAATCAATAATATCAGAGATATCCCAGGAAAATTACAACAGACATCCAAGATATCCAAACAATCATGAAGAAGTAATTCCAGACTCTAATCACAAAGGAAGGAAAACCTAGCAGAGAGGGATAAATTTCTACAAAAATTCAAATTTCTATTCTGCCCTTTCCTTTTCAGCCATGCTTCTCTACCATGTATTGTGGGGGCAGCAGTTCGGTAAACAAACATCTTTTCCTGCCTGAATAGCATGTGGTGTTCTCCTCATTGGCTTCCTAATGAAACCTACCTATTTAATATACCTTACATATGGTGCCATGATTCAGATGGGGTTTTTGAGTCGGAAATGTTAGAATTTCCCAACCACCACTTTTCTGTGAACCAAACTGCCTTGAGACTTTTAACCAATACCATTGCTGGCCTTCACATCCACATCCACATTACTTGTCCAGTCTGGTGAGTGAAACTACTCTCTATGGCTCTCTGTTGGTCAATCTCTCTGCAGTTGTGGCACCATGACAGATAGCTCGTATGGCCTTTAGCCGAAAGGCTGGTCACCTATGAAGCTAAAGAATCTAGGTTTGTGGGGCTTGGCCATTTCTCTCTAGAGGGCTCTGTGGAAAGTCGGGATGCTGCTTCTGCCTGGTCAGCTCTTCTTCATTCACCAGACTGATTCTCCTACACATTTACTGGGGTGCTGTGAGTCATGCCCGAGCCGTGAAACCCCTTTAATATACCCCCTGTGCTCTCTGGATAGCCAGATCACCTAATGTTTTAATGCAATTCTCAGATTTAGTCAATTATTGCCTCTGCAATGGTACATGGTTAGAAGTCTGTTTACTTTAAGGTTCTCTATGCTCTCTGCTATTCATGTCCAACTTTCTATATCTCTCACTTTTTTTCTACAACTTTTTGGATTGTGTCCTGAAGAATGCAATATGGGCTGGGTTCCAGGGACCCCCTCTGGGTTCCCTCTCAAAGGCTTGCCAAACTAAGCTTGATTTTTTGTTTAGGCTTTCTTTGCTTTTTTTTCAGAAATTCGCCATCTTGAGTTCCCCATTTTGGCCACATGATGGATTAAGGGTTTGGCCCCATCCAACCCTTACCGCTCCACCAAGCATACTACTCCTCCAACCACCTATTCTAATGTGCCTTGCTAACAAGTTGCTCTTTTCACAGACTCTGGTAACTGAGGCCCAACCATCTGATGTGCTTTGTTAGCTAAGATGTCTAAAAAATATTGTCAAAAAATTTAGGTTTTGCATTTTGCCTTTTTTGTTTGTGTTGTGTTCTAATACTGACAAGATGATTCTAAAATATAGGGCCTATGTGTCCTAAGATTCTCTCATCTAATGAGTTTTTTCATTGCAGAATATTTGGTCAATTCTTGATAAGGACCAGGTAAGCTCTACTTATTCTATTTGATCTCCTTGTTACTTTAGTTGGAAATAACAAAGGGCTTTTGTGGCAAAGATTGCAATTCAAAGCCAGTCCGGGCTGAAAAATCTCTCAGACTCCATTTCCCAACTAACCTGCAATCAGCAAGGCAGGAAGCATTTGCTCAAGCCTCTTATCTCTAACCAGCAAACACTGCAAGTGGTACTATAACTCAAAGTGGTAGCCTTGAGCAGAAGTGCTCAGGGACAGTGCCCAGGTCTTGAGTTCAAACCTCCTTGAATACCAACTGGGACAAACCATCCTAGTAACAAGTACCTAGATTCAGCCAGTCTGGGGAACAAGGAAAAATGGAAAGGAGTAAGAGGAGATATTATCACATCATCCATTTTATGCCTGCCCTTTGAAAATTAACCAGAGCCGGGAGATCAATAGAAGTAATAAGACTGCCCATCTAATGTCAATACCTGTCTAACTTTCAACTGGAAAGGAATTTATATTCTTGCCTTTGTTACTTGACTTATCCTCTACCTAGTCACCAGATGTCAGAAATAGCTAGCAACATTTATACCAACATTTTCAGCCCCAAGGCCTTCCTCTTGTTATTTATTTGCTCTATAGTATTTTTTCAGTCCCTCAATGCCTGAGTTTTCTCCAGACTTCATCCAAGAGACTTGCCTCCTCTAGACATCATCTAAGCACTCAATGCCCAAGTGACAGCTGTTTCCTGCTACCTTCTACTAGAGGGGAACATATCTCAGCCTTTTACCCCTACTGTTGACACCCGTGAAAACAGGAAGTAGCCAGAGAGAATCTTCGCCCTTTTTCATAATTATCAAAAGGCTGGAATATAAGGTCTGAACAGGGACACCTTCCTCCCTCTTGGCTAAGTTTCAGCCCAGTATCTGTTACATAGGTAACTGGCAGAGCTGGAAGCAGTCACTTTCCCCTCCTGCTAGGTCACATCCTGGGCCACCTGTAGTCACGTGCCTCCCATCTGATCATATGAGGGTACCAGACCCTGAGGTCACATCTGGATCCACTGTGGCTACACCTTTCCCAAACCTGGCCACACCTTCTCCTGTCCATAGCCTAGATAAGTCCTGGCCCAGAGATGGGTCACAACTTCCTTTTCAGCCATGCTTCTCCACCATGCATGGTGGGGGGCAGCAGTTCGGTAAATAAATTCTTTTCCTGCCTGAAAAAAGAATTGCCCAGACAGAACCAAGAAGAAATAAATCAATTAAACATGTCAATAACCTACAAAGAGATAATAGAAGTAATCAGAAGTCTTCCAACTGTAAAAGCCCAGGACCTGATGGATTCACTATAGAATTCTATATGGCCTTTAAAGAGGAACTAATTCCCATACTCCTCAAGCTCTTCAGAGAAATAGAAACAGAGGGAGTAATCCCAAACTCATTCTATGAAGCCAATATCACCTTCATACCCCAAACAGGCAAAGACTCAACAAAAAAAGAACTATACACCAATCTCTTTTATTAAGACAGATGCAAAGCTCCTCAATAAAATTGCAGACAACAGAATCCAGAAACCTCACCAAAAATTCATACATTGTAACCAAGTATGCTCCATCCCAGAGATGCAGGGATGGTTTAACATACGTAAGTCAATAAATGTAATCCATCGCATCAACAGGTCCAAGGTCAAGAACCACATGAATATCAACATTGATGCTGAAAAGGTTTTTGATGAAATTCAGCAGATCAAAGGCCAATATTATACTTAATGGGGAAAACATGCAACCAATTCCCCTAAAAACAGGAAAAAGGCAAGGATGCCCAATCTCTCCACTCTTCAATATAATTGTGGAATTCTTAGCCAGAGCAATAAGGCAAGAAGAATATATTAAAGGGATCCACACAGGAGAGGAAGAAGACAAACTATTTTTTTTTCAGATGGCATTATTTTATAAATTAATGATCCCTAAAGCTCAGCCCTAAACTCTCAGAGCTTATAAACCAATTTGGCAAAGTAGCAGGATACAAAATTAACCCACAAAAATCAGTCGCCTTTCTGCACACCAACAATATACAAGCAGAAATGGAAATCAAGGAAACAACCTTATTCACAATAAAAAAAGTATCTAGGAATTAAATAACCAAAGATGTAAAGGGTCTATTTCATGGAAAGTGTAAAAGCCTTAAAAAATGAATCATAGAGTGTGAAGACTCAGTGTTTATGTTGAGGGGGCAGAATGATACAGGCTCCAGTCTCAGGATTATCTGAGGACTGTGTTTGGGATTCGGAAAGCTCTTGGCATGCCAGGCTAGAGAGGGAAAATGTTCTCTCTCCCTATCTCAAAACACATATCACAGACTCCTGGGAGCTCAGGAAGTAGCTCTTCTGCTTGCTTAAGCATAGATGAACAGCTGGTCAAGCATTTTCCTGAGACTGGTGAAGTGGTTTGAGCTAGCTCTAAAATAGTTTAGATAATAATATACCAAAGCGTTGTCTCATAGGTCTAGTAAAAATGTATCTGTTGAAATTTTTGTGTGAATGTCTTCTGACCAAATCTTGGCAAAGATCATGCTTGCTTGTCTTTAAATACCTACTAACAATAAAGCACAGCATGCAGTGGCAATTGCTGTTTGCACTCTTCATCCCCTGTGTCCTGGTGATTTCCTGACCCTTATCCAGGGATCCCAATGAATTAGACGTTGACAATTGGCACCCAAACAGGGACCCTGCATTGTTGAATTCAGGAAGGGATATTCAGGTAAGTACTTTTAATTACAGGGTGATGGGACAAGTTAAGTCTACTCTGTACTTTCATATGCTTAAACATTTACTTGCTGCCTAGGGTTTAAATATTTCTTCTTTTGACATAGAAATGTGTATTAATGTAGTTAGGGAATGGAATCCTTGGTTCCCCAATAAAGGAATATTAGATGTTGATAATTGGAAACGAGTAAAGAATAATGTAGAAAGAGCTGTTGGAGAAGGGGAAGAGATTAGATTTTGGTCCATTTGGGCTATTTTACATACCCTTTTTAAAGCTTTGAATGAGGAAACATTAATAGCAGACTTAAAGAAAGAGGCTACCCCTTCTATTGTAGATTTACAATTGGACTCTTAGGTTAAGGACGCAATAGATAAGGATGCATTGCAATTAACAGAGAAAAAAACTAGAGGTAAAAATGGGCTGAAAAGGAACAAACTGAAAGTGAAAATAAAATGTCTGAGCAAATGGAATTGATTTTATCAAAATTACAACACATGGAGTTGGAAATTAGCAGAGTGAAAGGAGAACCTGAGAAAGTGAAAGTAAAGCAGCCTTCAGCTCCTCCGCTGGCTGATACAATTTTTACATCGTCACTCCCTCACAAAACAGAGGACTCAGACAGTGAGTTTGATGAAGAAATGCCTATTTTTTCTTATCCTGTAATTCGACCACCCCCTATGAATGGTATTGCTCAACCAGCCAGATATGAAGGTGTTGCTGTTTATGATATTGGTAAACTTAAAAAGGCAACGACTTTGTATGGACCTCAGTATCATTAGGTTAAGGAATTGCTTAATGGGCTTGCTCGACATTGCAATAATTTTCTCCCGAGGATTGGAAGATGCTTTGTAGAGCCTTGCTTAAGAAACCTAAATACCTACAATGGCAAATGTGGTTTACTGAGGTATGTACAGAAAGGTCTAGACAAAATGCACAGAGCAGTAATCCACGCCTACAGGTCATAACCTTTCCCATGTTGAGTATAACAGAACAGTATGTGGATGCTCGTATGCAAGTGAACTCTCCGAAAGAGATCCATGAGCAGTTACAAGACATAGCATGGGAAAGGATTCGGCTGGTAGAAGAGCATTATGGCTCTTGGACTAAAGTAATTAAAAAAACTAATAAACCCTGTGTTAAATTTTTATCACAATTAAAATAGCACCTAAAAAATACAAAAAGATACAGTGGTTAAATATTTAGGATATGTTATTTCTAGACAAACAGTGACACCTCAAAAATATCTTTATGACGTGATCAATTACATACGTTAAATGATTTTCAAAAGATATTAGGCGATATTAATTGGATGCGACCAGCCTTAGAAATTCCTACTTATCAATTACATAATTTGTTTTAATTGTTACAAGGGGAGCCTGATTTACCTAGCAAAAAACTTTAACTAAGGAGGCTAAAAATAAATTACAATTTGTAGAGCAAAAAATAAAAAAGAAATGTTTTTACATCGAGTAACTCTGAATCAACACATAAATTTATATATTTTGGATACATGGAAATACCCAACAGGAATTATAGGACAAAATGAGCTACCATTAGAATGTATTTATACATGGCATAGATTTACAAAGAATATTATGCATTATGAACAACAGTTGACAATTATTATTCAACAGGCCAGGAAACTGGTATTTACCCTATCGGGGTATGAGTTATTTAAAATTATTTTTCCTTTGTCAAAAGACCAAGTAAAATATTTGTTAAACATGTCTGAAATGCTACAAATAGCATTAGTAAATTTTAGTGGGCGGGCAATTTTCCTATCATTTTCCCAAAGGTAGGTTGTGGGATTGCTTGCATAAACAACAATTTGTCATTAATGATATAATTACCAAGGCCCCTATTCTCACTGCTCTTACCGGTTTTACAGATGGCTCCAAAACAAAAAGTGCTTATTGTGCAACAAATAAATATTGGGTACAAACAACTACTTTAGCATCAGTTCAACAAAATGAACTTTTGCTATTATTAAGGTGTTGCAAGATTTTGTGGGAGATATTAATATTGTTACTGATTCTGCCTATGCTGTAGTAGATGTGACTAATATAGTCACTGCTATTACATATTCATCTAAACCCCAGCTAAATCAGTTATTTAAACAATTACAAGCATTACTGAAACAACGTAAAGCCAAAGTGTTTGTAACTCATATTAAGGGTCATTCTTTGTTACCTGGGTACCTTGTATATGGCAATAATCAGGTTTATAAATTAGTTAGTTTTGCTTCTGCTGAACAGGATCATGCTCATTTACATACAAATGCTGGCCATTCACATATGCATTATAAAATACCTTATTCTCAAGCTAAACAAATTATTAAAAGGTGACCTATCTGCAGACCAATGCATTTGAGAGTTGTACCTGCTAGAGTAAATACTCGAGGATTATCACCTAACGAGCTCTGACAAATGGATATAACCCATGTGCAAGCCTTTGACTGTTTTTTGTTTGTACATGTTACAAGAGATACTTATTCCAAATTTGTTTGGGCTTCTGCCCTTATAGGAGAAACTGTTAACCATGTAATAGAATACTTCTTGGAAAGTTTTGACATTATGGGAGTGCTTGCCAAAATAAAGACTGATAATGGACCAGCCTAAAAATATCAAATTTAAAAGATTTTGAGAACTTTATGATGTGGTACATATTACAGGAATAGAATATAAACCCCAAGGACAAACTATTATTAAACGAGTTCTGGCACACTAAAACAACAAATTAAAAAATTAAAAAGGAGGAAAAGGCTGGATGAAGGTATGAATAATTTGTGATTTTCCATGCAAAAACCTAAAATAATTTTACATCAAGCTCTTTTTGTTTTTAACTTTTTAAACTTACCACAAGGAGATATTTTAACGAGAGCTGAGCGCCATTTTGAACAAATATCAAAAAAAACTTATTTAAATGCTCCCACATGGATTAAGATTACATTGAAAGCAGAATGGCAACTAGGAACATTATTACATAAGGGGCGAGGATAGAGTTTTGTGTCTACACAGGATGGCAAACAATACTGTCTTCCTGCACAATGGATACAGACGCGGCCCAGTGAGGACAGCCCCATATCCTGCAAGGAATCGGCCACCAGTTGAGGAAGAATAAATCCCCACTGCCCACCTGGGGGCAGGTTTAAAAGTTGACTGGAGAAGGGCAAAGGATGTTACAACGCACTGATAATCCTTTCACAGCTGAGAACTTGTTCTGGCCATGTGTGCCCTGCTTACTGTAAATCCTGTCAATGCTAATCTAATGTAAGTTATTGGGCCTTTGTTCCTAACCCTCCTTTATTGGAACCTGTTGTTTGGGGAGACATGGATATAACCGTCTATACTGTCCCTGCTGTTTTATCTCCTCCTTGGAATAATTTGACATTTTACAATAAGGATGATGATAGCTTTTTAAATTTTACTTACTATACTCATTCCTTGCCTGTTTTTCTGGAGCCTCCTCCATGTTTAGTTGTGAATTGGCAACATTGGGTTTTACCTGGGAAACACACTTCCAATTCTAAAACACAGCTGCAGCGATTAACTATTTAGTCCATTAATAGTAGCTGGGAAAGCGTCACCTTTGATGGCGAGTTATCCTTACCTATGTGCACTGATTTTACTTATATTGATTTAAAATATCAGTCTTTTGTGTGGCAAGAATGTAGAGGAGCATTTGGAAAAATGTTCAATAATTGTATTAATTGGGGAACTTTTGGGCAATTTATTAACACATGTTCAGAATGGAATATTACCAGATGTGATTTATCAAATATTACTAGGATGCCGGATGCCATTAATGGATCGCTTACTGGAGCTCGATTGATGGCCTGGGAAGATGGGGGCATTACAGATGCTCGATGGGCTTTCATGTCTGTACCCACTGCTGATCAAACTCATCTTTGGAAGGTCGCAGCAGCGCTGAAACCCGTGATGCTACCAAATGGATTGTTTTCGGGGATGGCGAACTCTGCATCCACTTATAATTTTACTTTGTACAAATCTTATAATGTAACTGCTTGTGTACCTCTGCCTTATGTATTTTTAGTGGGAAATTTTACATTTTACCCTACTATTTTTTGTTTTAATTGTCGCCTGTATTCTTGTGTTAATTCCTCTCTTAATTTTAATGACAGTGATAGTATTATGATTTTCCACAAAGAACTCATATTTGGCTACCTGTTAAATTAGGAAGAGAATGGTCCCAAAATCCCTTGGATAGTGTTGTTATTGAATTTTTTACCAAACTACTAAAATGTACAAAACGTATGATTGGAGCCATTATAGCTGTGATTTTAAGCCAAATTGCTATTACCAGTGTTGCTGGGGTGTCTGGAATTGACCTACACACTATCTTACAAACTAAACACTTTGTGAAAGAATGGCACCGGGATTCACATAAATTGTGTGTCTTACAGGCAAAAATTGATGCTCAATTTAAAACACAGATTAATATTCTTAAACAGACAGTGGGATGGTTAAGAAAAAGTTATTGGTTTTGGAAAAGCAGTTATTGTTAAAATGTGATTGGAATTCTACTACCTTTTGCATTACTAATGTAAAATATAATAAATCTATACATGATTGAAATGGACTACAGCAGTATTTATCTGGAAATTCTACTGCTCGTCAATTGATTGCTCAGTTACAATTTAATGTACATGATATTTTTGGTAAACAATTTGCCAATGATGATGCTTCTAATATTGCTGATACATTTATTAAACAGTTGGAAGGGTTGGGTGTGAAAGAAATACTACAAAGCATTTCACATACTGCTAGTGGTATGGGAATTATGATTGTTATTATTCTGTTTGCACTTGTGCTGTTATATTTGATTTTTATGAAACCAATGCAAGCTTCTATCATAACCCTGTGGAAAGCTTTACTTTTAAAACAAAAGAAAAAAGAAGGAAATTGTGAAGACTCAGGGTCCAAGTTGAGGGGGCAGAATGATACAGGCTCCAGCCCCAGGATTATCTGAGGACTGTGTTTGGGTTAGGAAAGCTCTTGGCATGCCGAGCTAGAGAGGGAAAATTTTCTCTCTTCCTATCTCAAAACACATGTCACAGACTCATGGAAGCTGAGGAAATAGCTTTTCTGCTTGCTTAAGCATAGATGAACAGCTGGTCAAGCATTTTGCTGAGATTGGAGAAGTGGTTTGACCTTGCTCCAAAATAGTTTAGATAATAATAAACCAAGACATTTTCTCATAGGTCAAGTAAAAATGAATCTCCTGAAATTTTTGTGTGAATGTCTTCTGACCAAATCTTGGCAAAGATCATACTTGCTTGTCTTTAAATAACCACTAACTATAAAGCACAGCATGCAGTGGCAATTGCTGTTTGCACTCTACATCTCCTGTGTCCTAGTGCTTTTGTGACCCTTACCCAGGGACCCCAACACACTAGACCTTGACAATAGAGGATACCAGGAATCGAAAGATTTCCCATATTCCTGGATAGGCAGATAGTGAAAATGACCATACTGCCAAAATTAATAAACACATTCAATACTATTTCCAGTAAAAGTCAAGTGACCTACTTTTCTCAAATAGAAAAAATAGTCCAAAAATTCATATGGAACAACAAAAGACCTAGCAAAGCCAAAACAATTTTAGGCAAAAGAAAGAATTCAGGAGAGATCATGATACAGGACTTCAAGCTATACAATAGAGCTATATTTACAAAGACAGCTTTGGCACAAAAAGAGACCCAAAAATAAATGAGACAGGTTAGAGTACCCAGAAATATAGCCACATATGGACAGTCAGTTCATAATTGACAAAGGAGCCAAAGACATAAAGTGGAAGAAGCACAACCTCTTCAACTACTGGTGTTGGGAAAACTGGCCACATGCAGAAAACTAAAAGTGGATCCTAGCCTATCACAATGCACTAACATCAACTCAAAATGAATTAAAGATCTTAACATCAAGCCTGAAAATCTGAAACTACTGCAGGACTGAGTATGAGAGACACTGGAACCTATAGGCATAGGCAGGAACTTCCAGAACAGATTTCCAGGGACACTACAAATTTGAGAATGACTCGATAGGACTACTTTGAAATAAATAGTTTCTGCACAGATAAAAAAATAGCAACCAGGGGAGTTCCGGGAAGATGGGGGAGGAGAAGCTGGAATCTGAACAAGCTCTCGCATAGAAAGCAGTTTTAGAGTTCCAGTGAACAGTCCTAAGCCAGAGAATCACACCAAGTGTGCCATCACAGAACAGAGAGTTAGACAAGAGAGGGGAAGCCAAGGAGACACATCTGAGCGCCTGCCAGCAGCTGCCGCTGTGGCGGCAGGGTCGCGGCAGCGACCACCACCGCGGGGTCATACCTGAGACACAGAGAGTCTGGGACGAAGGAGCCAGACACAGCGGACGAGCGGATTCTACTCAACACCAACAAGAACCGACAAAGAACGGACATCTTCATCCTGCAGTTTGCAGACCAGAGACAATCCAGGATCCAAGACTCGGGGTGAGTACAAGCCCGATGTCCTCACTCCTTCTCAGGGAGCAGAGGAGGGAAGGCCACCCCTCCCCCCCCAGCACCGGTGATCTCCATCTTGGATACCGACAAAGCTCGGAGGAGCTGCTAGCTCCAGCTCAGGCCTTGGAATAAAACGAGTCATTTAGCAGGTCACAAGAACTTAACGGCAAAGTGACCTGCCAGACTCAGCTCCATTCAGGGAAAAGTCACCCAGCTCAGGCGCCAGCCATTGGAGTGGCTTTCCCCACTGGGTAACCAGAGCCAGAGGCTGCCCCTCCCTCTAGCAGCCACCACAATCAATTGAAAAACAGAAACCCTGAGAATGGCTCCAGGCTGGGCGCTGTGAGTTTTATCACAAAATAGCCCCAGGAAAAGCTACTGTTTGTTGAAAGGCCTCAACTCTACCCAGAACCTAGCCTCATCACTGCATCATCCTCTTTTGTGATTCTCAAAGCTGATCACCCTCACAGAAAACTAACCTGGGAGGGGGATCTCAAAATCTTGGGTAAAGCAGAGCATTTTTCTGCCTCTTCCAACAAATCGACTTAAGAAACCATTCAAGCCACAGGACCTCAAGCTAACCAGAGACTCCAACAAGAGGCTGGCTACAGACAAAAGGGAGATACAGGATTCTTCCCACCGCTCCCCCCCCAAAAAAAATCAAAGGACTTTTTTTTTCTTTTTTTTTCTTTTTTTTTATTCTTTTCTTTTTTTGTTGGTTTTTTGTTTTTTGTTACCTTATGTATATATAAAAATTATTTCCCTTCTAAAACTTTTATTAATCTTTAATTTTTGCCTCTTCTGAAAAAATAATTGTTTTCCAGTAACTTTTTTTTTCTCCTCTTATAATTTTTATTTTAGGAATATGTGAATGAGCGTTTTCCTTTCTTTTCTTGTCTTCTTTCTCTTTTTCTTTCTTTCTTAATTATCTTTTTGTTTTTTTGTCTAGCTCTACTGAACTTCTGATCTTTTCTTCTCCCTTTCCCATCCTTAAAGTTTTTCACATCTCCTCTATGTCCCTCCCTTTCTCTCAATATATTCACATTCCTCTCTAAATAGATGGTCTTTCAATCTCTATAATAACATTAATTTACGTTTCTATTTTTTTTCTGGTCTCTTTTCATTCCCCTTTCTGTCTCTTCCTTTCATCTCTCTCTCTACTTGCATCCTACCCAACCCATTTCCTGCATTGTTATTAGGACATAGTTAACTCTCCCTGTGCATCCCCACACCAATCTATTCCTATTTTTTACCCACATCTCTCCCTAATCCTAATAATTTCTGGTTTTCCAAATTCTTTTCTGCGGTTCGAAGTCCTTTAACATATAGTTGTTTGATGTTGAATAGATGTATCTGTTGAACAAGATTGTAACTGTAGACTATTGACTGTACAAAAGCAAACTTTGGTTGATGGTTGCCTTAAGATAATGTTCTAGCACAAAACTGGTGCTATCTTCATCTCAAATGGGCAGAGTACGCCATAAAAACACAAGAAAAATGGCAAATTCGGGTATCTCAATTCCCAATCCTGATAATCAGGGATTAGAACAGATAAAGAATAATCCAGAGGAGAGTTCCCAAATAGCTCTATAAACACTACTAGCAAACATGATAAATGAGTAGTTTGGCAATGTACAAAGGAATCTGTATTTTGCGTGATAGGGAGAGAGAGGAGGCATCCCAGAAGTTTATACAGGAATATCATAAGCGTGAGGAAGCTACTCAAAAACTGATACAGGATTTGCATGAACAACTTGAGAATACTCAAAGAGAAAGGGAAGAATGGCGTGAGCAGGCTGAGAACACTCAAAGAGAACTGCAGGAATAACACGAACGGGAAGAAAGAGAACTGCCGGAATCCCACAGACAGGAGGAAGCTAATCAAAGAGTAATTCAGGAATTGAGAGACCAGGTAAGAATACACAAAGATCACTAAAGGCATTCATGGAATCCATTAACAAAGAGCTGAAGGAAGTCAAGGAGACCACAAAAGGAATGCTGAATGGAACCCAACAGAAGGAATGGGAGTCCAAAGAAACCATAACCAATCAACTAAGTGATTTGAGAACAAACACTGAACACCAAATTAAGGAAGTAAAGAAATTCATAAAAGACCTAAAACAGAGCTTCAACAAAGAACTTGAAGCCATCAAAGCTGACCAATTAGAAGGAAAAGAGATAAAAAACAAAGTAGAGAGTCTTGACAACAGGTTAGACCATGCAGAAGATCGAATCTCAGGGATTGAAGACAGCCTAGATATTATAGAGAAAGAACATACAACCATCCAAGACAAGTCCAAGAAATATGATAGGTCTATCCAACACCTGGAAGACACCATCAGAAGGCCCAATCTAAGGAAAATGGGTGTAGAGGAGCAACTAGAAACAGAAGTTAATGGTCTAGGAAATTTGTTTAACAGGATCCTAGCAGAGAACTTCCCAAACATACAATAAGATAGGCCTATTCAGATACAAGAAGCTTTTAGATCCCCAAATAGACCAGACAAGAATAGGACATCCCACCGTCACATTATACTCCACACAGAATCAACTCAGACCAAGGAAAAGATCCTTAAAGCTGTCAAGGAGGAAAGGGTAATCCCTATAAAGGGAAACCAATTAGAATTACCTCAGATTTCTCAGCAGAGACAACCAAAGCGAGAAGAGCCTGGAATGACCTATGCCATGCCCTAAAATCAAACAACTATCAACCAAGAATACTGTACCCAGCTAAACTCTCCTTCATAACTGAAGGCCAAATAAAAACCTTCCATAGCAAAGAAAAATTGAAACAATACATCGCCACCAAACAAGCCCTACAAAAGATTCTTAAACATGTCCTACATATAGAAAACCAACAAGACCGCAACAAAGGCCAAGAAACTGCACCCAAACTGAAAATCCAAGAACCATAGGAAGAACCCAGTTTTCACAGCCCCCAAGAAGGTGGATAACATGGCAGGAACTCCCAAATACCTCTCAGTCCTATCTCTTAACGTTAACGGACTGAACTCTCCAATTATGCGACATAGACTGTCTAGTTGGATTAAAAAACAAGACCCTTCAATCTGCTCCTGGAGGAGTCACATCTGGCCCGTAAAAACAAACACATTTTCAATGTTAACGGCTGGAACAAAATCTACCAAGCAAACGGCCCTCATAAACAGGCGGGAGTTGCAATCGTAATGTCAGATAAAATAGACTTCATATTAAAATTCGTGAGAAGAGGTAAAGAAGGTCGCTACATACTAATTAAAGGATCTCTCCTTCAGGAGGATATTACAATTCTAAATATCTATTCGCCAAACAATGGAGCACCCAAATTTATCCAAGAAACACTACTTTCCCTCAAATCCCATATAGATCCAAAGACATTAATTGTTGGGGATTTTAACACACCACTCTCCCCATTATATAGATCAACTCGGCAAAAACTCAACAGAGAAACCACAGATCTAAACAGCTGCATAAATCAACTAGACTTAACAGACATTACTGAACATTTCACCCAGCATCAGAATAAACGTTCTTCTCAGCAGCACATGGAACGTTTTCTAAAATAGACCACATATTAAGCCACAAAGCAAACTTGTCCAAATTCAGAAACATTGAAGTTATACCTTGCATTCGCTCTCACCACAAGGGAATAAAATTAGAACTCAACACCAAAAGCCACCAAAGAAAGTCCGGTATCACATGGAGGCTGAACAACACACTGCTGAATCATGAGTGGGTCATGGAAGAGATTAGAAAGGAAATTCAAATGTTCATGCTAGTTCAACAAAAATGAACACACAAATTACCAGCTCCTCTGGGACACAGCAAAAGCAGTACTCAGAGGCAAGTTTATAGCTCTGAGCTCCTACATCAACAAATTGGAGAGATCTGAAACTAACAATTTAATGACACATCTAAACCTCCTTGAAAAAGAGCAGCAAGATAAACCCCAATCCAGCAGACGGAAAGAAATAATCAAAATTAAATCAGAATTAAGTGAATTAGAATCCAAAAAAACTATAGAAAGAATCAACAAAACAAAGAGCTGGTTCTTCGAAAAACTTAACAAAATTGACAGACCCTTAGCAAACCTTATCAGAAAAAGGAGAGAACACACCCAAATTAATAAGCTCAGAGATGAGAATGGAAACATCACCATGAAAAAAACCAAGATTCAGAACATTTTAAGGGAATACTTCTCAAAATTTTATGCTAATAAGTTTGAGAACTTGACAGAAATGGACCTTTTCTTAGCAAATATTGACATGCCAAAACTAAACCAAGATGAGTTAAACCAGCTTAAAAGGCCCATATCAACCATTGAAATAGAAACAGCAATAAGAGACCTCCCAGGTAAGAAAAGTCCAGGACCAGATGGTTTTAGAGCGGAATTTTACAAGGCCTTCAAGCAGAGCTAACACCAATTCTCCTCCAACTCTTCAATGAAATTGAAAGAGAAAGCTCACTACCGAACACATTCTATGAAGCCATCATAACCCTCATCCCAAAACCAGGCAGGGACTCATCAAAGAAAGAGAACTATAGACCCATTTCTTTGATGAACATTGATGCAAAACTTCTCAACAAAATTTTGTCCAATCGACTTCAACAATTCATCCAAAAAATCATACACCATGATCAAACAGGATTCATTTCAGGGATGAAAAGTTGGTTCAATGTATGCAAATCAATTAATATTATTCATCACATCAACAGGAGCAACAATAAGAACCACATGGTAATCTCAATAGATGCAGAAAAAGCATTTGACAAGATCCAACACCCCTTTATGATGAAGGTTTTGGAAAAATTAGGAATCCATGGAACATTCCTCAATACAATAACGGCTGTATATGAGAAACCTACAGCCAGCATTATACTCAATGGTGAAAAACTAAAGCCATTTCCTCTTAACTCAGGAACAAGACAAGGATGCCCACTCTCTCCACTTCTCTTCAATCTAGTATTAGAATGCCTAGCTACAGCAATAAGACAAGATGCAGACATAAAGGGGATCCAAATAGGGAAAGAAGAAATAAAACTCTCCCTCTTTGCAGATGACATGATCTTGTATTTAAAGAATCCCATAGACTCCACTCCCAAATTACTCAAGCTGATTCAAAACTTTGTCAAAGTAACAGGTTATAAAATTAACCCCCCAAAATCAATGGCTTTTCTGTATGCCAACAATGAGAAAAGTGTGGCTGAAATTAGGAAAGCAACTCCATTTGTAATAGCCCCACAAAAATAAAATACCTAGGAATTAACTGAACTAAAGAAGTGAAGGACCTCTATGATGAAATCTTTAAAATCTTGAAAAACGAATCAACACAGAACTTAAAAAATGGCAAAACCTCCCATGCTCCTGGATTAGCAAGATTAACATCGTGAAAATGGCAATATTCCCAAGGCTATCTACAAATTAAACGCGATACCTATCAAAATTCCACCCTCATTCTTCAAGGAAATAACAGAGGCAATCCAAAAATTCATATGGAACAATAAAAGACCCCGAATAGCAAAAGCGCTCCTCAATGGAAGGAACACTGCTGGAGGAATATCAATACCAAATTTCAAACTCTACTATAAAGCCATAGTAATCAAAACAGCTTGGTATTGGCATAAGAACAGACCTCAGGACCAATGGAATAGAATTGAAAACCCAGAAATGAACCTATAGACCTATAGCCATCTAATCTTCGATAAGGAAGCTAAAACAATAAAATGGAAGAAAGACAGCCTCTTCAGTAAATGGTGCTGGCAAAATTGGTTGACTACATGTAGAAAACTAAAGCTAGATCCTTATATATCACCCTGCACCAGAATCAACTCCAAATGGATCAAAGACCTTGAACTCAAAGCAGACACTCTGAAAATATTACAGGATGGAATAGGAGAAACCCTAGGTCTCCTTGGCTCAGGCCGAAATTTTCTGAATAGAGACCCGGAAACACAACAAATCAAAGAAAGGTTGGACAAATGGGATTGCATAAGGTTGCAGAGCTTCTGCAGAGCAATTGAGGCAGCTACCAAGATCAATGGAAAACCCAACGATTGGGAGAAGATCTTTACTAGCCATACAACGGACAAGGGTCTCATATCTAAAATATACTTGGAACCCAAAAAATTAAACCACCCAACAACAAATCCTCAAAGAAACAACTGCCCAATAAATAAGTGGGCGAAAGACTTAAAGAGAAGCTTCTCTGAAGAAGAAAGAAGGATGGCCAATAGACACATGAAGAAATGTTCAACATCCCTAGCCATAAAAGAAATGCAAATCAAAACACCATTGAGATATCACCTCACTCCAGTTAGAACAGCAAAAATCAAGAACTCTAACAACAACAGATACTGGAGGGGATGTGGACAGAAAGGAACCTTACTTCATTGTTGGTGAGAATGTAAACTTGTTCAACCACTTTGGAAAGCAGTATGGAGGTTCCTCAAAAGACTTCACATAGATCTCCCCTATGATCCAGCAATCCCTCTTTTGGGCATTTACCCAAATGTTTAAAACAAGACCACACTAAAGCTACCAACACAACTATGTTTATTGCAGCATTATTTACCATAGCTAAGATATGGAACCAACCCAGATGCCCCTCAGTAGATGAATGGATCAAGAAAATGTGGTATATATACACAATGGAATTCTATGCCTCCATCAGAAAGAATGATATTGCCCCATTTGTTAGGAAATGGAAAGGCTTGGATAAAATTATATTAAGTGAAGTAAGCCAGGCCCAAAGAAACATAGGTCCCATGGTTTCCCTTATTTGCAATATCTAGTATAGGTATGAGTCAAGCGGAAAAGGTCAGATAATGTGATGTTAGGAAAATGAACCCTTAAATATGTATTTTAATGTTCTCGTTTTTTTCATGCATGTGTTTCTAACGCATTTACAAGATTATTTCTTTGTTGCTTTGGGTGTCCCTCCCCCACAGTGTAACCCCCGATTTCACTATATTTGATGTCAGTATAACATGTGGAGGAGATGGGGACAAACAAGTCGTTTAAGGATTCAGGTGGACCTGTTGCAACAATGAAAAGTACAAAATGTCATGTCAAAACCAGCTTTACAATGTCGGTGTGGTTGGGGAGGGGGGTATGATTGGGTGGGGGGAGGGGGGAGGCTGGGAAGTGAGGTGAAGGGTAAACAAAGGAGGAGGCTGCAATGCTTGGTAAGAAATGTATGCATTATCCTGCCCATGTAATTGTAACCCCTCTGTACAGTATGTTCTCAAATAAAATAAAATAAATTAAAAATATTGCAATAAAAAATAGGAACCAAACTAGAAAGAAAGCCAAATAATTGTGGAAAAATATTTACCAGCAATTATCTTGCCCATGTAATTGTAAACTCTCTGTACAGTTTTTTCACAATTAAAACAAAATAAAATAAATATTTGCCAGCAATATATTAGACACGGTCTAATAGCCATTATATATGATGAACTTAAGAAACTAACTCTTCATAATTCTAACAAACCAATCTTAAAATGGTCAAGGGAGCTAAAGAGATACTTCTCAGAAGAAGAGATAAAAAACAGCAATGAAACACATGAGGAAATGTTCATAATCCCTGGTTGTAAAAGAAATGCAAATAAAAACAAATCTGAGATACCAACTTACTCTTTCAGAATGGCCCACATCCTAAATTTAGCCAATGACAAATGCTGGAAAGGATGCAAAGAAAGAGAAACATTACTGCATTGCTGGCGGTAATGTATATTAATACAATCACTTTGGAAAGCAGTCTGGAGGTACCTCAGAAAGCTAAATATCGACATCTACTATGAACTGGTCATACCATTCCTAGGCATCTACTATGAACAACAGGAACCAGTATACAAAGACACACACCTCAATGATTATTGCAGCACTGTTCACAATAGCCACGATTTGGAAACAACCCAGATGAGCCAGTACTGATAAGTGGATCCAAAAATTGTGGTACCTATATACAATGGAATACTATGCAGCCTTTAAAAAAGACCAAATGATGGCATTTGCAGGGAAATGAATGGAACTAGACAAAATTATTTGAGTGAGGTAAGCCAAGAACAACAAGACAAACGGCACAGGGTCTACCTGATATGTGGATTCTAAAGCCAAAATGCAAGAAGGTATGACAAAGTAAACAGGACTCGAGAAACAAAGGACAGCCACTCATTTTGTTGTATCACCATTAATGACTCCATGTTCTTGACCATGTAGATGGTAGAAATATGCATGCAATGGAGGGAAGCCAGGAGGAGGAACACAATAAGTGGAAAATGGAACAACATACAACAAAGTGGCCCATCAGCTGCACTGGATATAGAAGAAAAATAACTAAGCAACCCAAACACAGTGATGGGAAGGGAGGAATGAGTGGGAAAGAGGGAAAGAGGGAATAGCCTACACTAAGCAAAAGGAAAAAATGTAAACATCATCTGAGGTGGGAAAAATAATTTGGATTGTCAAAGCTCATAGAATTAACAAACTTTAGACCATGATAACAATAATTTGCCTTGTCAAGGTTAAAAAGTGTTTGTGACTTTACTAAGTATCACAATTCCACAATACTGTGAAATATGTGAAATATATGCAATCACCTATCTCAATTTTTTCAAAACGTCTGAGAAGGGAAGGTTTATGAGGAATGAGTGACAATGTTGCCAGACACCTTGTATTCATGCACTGTTTTGTAGGATGGGAACTTCTTTGTAAAACTACTTAAAGATAATTATAATAAAAACTGTTTAAAAATAAATAAACATTAGGATGACGATAAAAAAGTTCAAATATAAAATAAATCCAGTTGGAAGGAAAATTTCTTTGGGTAGAGTAATGTAGTGTATTCTATAGCAAGTCTCACTTCAGCATTAAATTCAAAAGCTAGACCTAAAGTAAATGAAATAAACTAAGAAATTGAGTTGAAAAAAGAAAAAAAAAGAAACTCCACCCACTCTTCCTTGCCTGGACAGCTGGTGTTTGTAAAACTGCATCATGCCCCTGAATTGGAAGGACCTTACTTGGTCGTGCTAACTTCACTGTTGCCTATTATATTAGGACGAAAAACAGCATTAGATCCGTCAGTCTCTAGTGAAATAGGCAGTGGACCCATATACAGAAAAGGCTACAAGATGGACTGGGCAGACACTCAGAGGGTCCCTTAAGGATAAGACTTACTAAGTGTTAATTAGTAATAACTAGTGTGTTTTTTTAATTGTATTTTATTTTATTTGAGAACATACTGTACAGGGGAGCTACAATTACATGGGCAGGATAATGCATACATTTCTTTTTTTTTTTTTTTAATTGTATTTTATTTTATTTGAGAACATACTGTACAGAGGGGCTACAATTACATGGGCAGGATAATGCATACATTTCTTACCAAGCAAACTAGTGTGTTTTTATAATTTACTTGATTACAATTAAATTTACATTTTAAGCCTGTTCATTAGGTGGAGAGATGGGAATTTTTAGGATTTGGTAAGAAGGAATCAAGGATTTGATTTGACATGAAAACCAGTGGGGGATGTATAAAGCAGCAAAGCCCTAATAATCAGCATGACCCACTAATCAATGTGGCCCCATGTCCTGGCCCACAGGAGTGCATGGGTCATGCCACAAAAGGGGACAGGGCATGCTGCTAGAGGGGTAGGATTTCATCCTCAAATGAGCTGTGAAGAAGTTATTGAGGAATGCGCAGTTCATGAAGTGATGATTGAAAACTGTTAGGCAAGAGACCCACTGGGTCTGGGAGGGGTTCAACCTATATATAGGCTGCATGGTGAGCGCAATGGAATTGGAGAAAATCAAGTGAAGACCTTGAAGGAAGGAAGTGGTGAGATAGCAGGAGGGGAAAGACTTGGGAGAAGAGGAATTTGAGGGAGTGCAGGAGGAGAAGGATGCCAATTGGCCACCAGGCCAGAGAAGTGTAGGCCTGTGGATAGTGGAGAGGACTAAAGAGAAGAAGGAAGTGATGGAAGGGAAAAAGGAAAATGAAGGACATGTCTATAAAGAAAGAGGGAGCAAGAGAAAAGGAAAAAGCCTTACCTATTGAAGTATGGAGTTTCGAGATGATAATTTGGGGGGATGGTGGTTTGCACACTAATTAACTATGTGCAGGGCTGCCCATTGGAGGTCTGAGATTTGGTGTTTGGGGCTGGCTTGTCAATGAGTGTACAGCCCAGGACAAGGTAAATGCAGGCCCATTACTAGCATAAATAAAGTTATCCTCAATGTGCCTTATTAGATTGTCTTGTGTTTTATGCAACATAAGTATACGAGTTTACAAGTTAATAGTGTCAAAGGCCTCTAATTTTGTAAAATGTTATGAGGTCATAATAGGTTTGCAATACCCAATGGGACAATGATATCACAATGGCAATATGATGTCACAATATCAAGTCATAATAATATTTTGATGTCATAATTAGTTGGTGATGCGATAATGGTGATGAGGTCACAATAGGTTTATGATGTCACTATGGATTGATGATGTCACAATGGCATGCTAGACTTCAATCTTCCTTAACTTCAAATGAGAATATAAATCCAGAATGGGATTGTTATATCTACAAAGTTATGCACTGGCCCAAACGTTATGAACTCCCAATAAGTATGTAATGTCACAATGGATTACAATGTGCATGATATCTGACAAAGTGATGACATAATTTTCATGATATCAGAGTGCATTTCTAATATCACATGTCATACCTGAAATAAGTAAAAAACAGATTATCAGATCAAAAAGGGCTTATGTATCACAAGGGTATCTTGTCAAAGTTATGAGGGGAGGACCAGTTAATGATTTCACACTGGTGATTCTGCTTCGAAGGGTTTGTAATATTACAATGGTATAACTGATCTCAATTGTTAGACCACAATGAATATATGGGTAAACAACTGAATTTTTTTGTCACAAAGGCCATATGCTGTTTCAAAGGTGCTAAGAGGTCATAACTGATTAAAACGTCACAATGTGATGGTGATGTCACAATGGTAATGTGATGATGCAATAGGTTTGTGATATCACTGTGGTCATGAGGTCACCCATGGAATAGTGATGTCATTATGAGTTTATAATATTACAATCACATGTCTGATTTCAATTGCTACTAGTTTACAAAGAGGAAAAGAATTCAAGGAAGGAGATAGAAGTCCTAAAACCCACGAGGTTTCTAGCATGTGATGTCATAATAGGTGTGTGAAAACAGAATGGTAGAGTAATATCACAATGTCAATATGATGTCACAATATCATGTCATAATAAAGTGTTAAGGGAGTTCTGAGGAAGATGGTGGAGGAGAAGCTGGAAGCTAAACAAGCTTTCTCATAGATAGCAGTTTTAGTGTTCCAGTGAACAGTCCTAGGGTAGAGAATCACACCAAATGTGCCATCACAGTACAGAGAGTGTGTCCAGAAAGGGAAAATCCAGTCAAGGAGACAGATCTGAGCACTTGCTAGTAGCCATGGCTGCTGTGGCTGCAGCAGCAGCAGCGGCGGCCATAGCCATCATCCCTACAACAGAGAGATCCCAGGACATAGGTGCCAGACACAGCGGACAGGGGATTCAACTCAACACCAGCAAGAACTGAGAAGGAGCAGATACCTTCATCCTTCAGATTGCAGACCAGAGAGTGCCCAGGTACTAAGATTCTGACATGAGTAGAACCCTGAAGTCCTCACTCCTTCTCAGGGAGCAGAGGTGGGAATGCCAGCCTTCTCCCCTACCACCACTGGAGATCTCCATCTTTGACACTGACAAAGGTCAGGCTGAGCAGGTAGCTCCAACTCAGGCCTTGGAAGAAAACAAAAGAGTCATTTTGCAAGTCACAGGAACTAGAAGGGACCTGCCAGGCTCAGTTCCACCCAGGAAAGTCACCCCGCCCAGGCAGAGAGAGCTCTGTCCCCAGAGAAGTGACTTTCTTCACCATGTAAACAGAGCCAGAGTCTGTCCCTCCGTACAGAAGCCTAGAGAAACAATTGAAATTCAGTAAACATAAATCCTGAGAATGGCTCAAAGCTGGACTCTATGTCTCAGGAGCTAGCCCCTCAGGGGAAAGCTACTGTTTGCTGAAAGGCCTCAAATCTATCCAGAACCTAGCCTAATCACAGCTTCTCCAAACTAGAGGAAATTGCCATTTCCCTTTTTGGGATACTCAAAACAGATCTCCCTCCCATTGAACTAGCCTGGGAAGAGGATCACAAAATCCTGCCTAACACAGAGCATTTTCTGTCCAAACAAACTTACTTAAGAAACCAATCAAGCCATAGGAAAACCAAACACCACAAACAGACCAGAGACTCGACCAATAGACTGGTTATGGACACAGGGGAGATACAGGTTCTTCCCATTCCCTGCCCCCCTAAAAAAACTCAAAAAACCAAAGAACTCTTTTATGATTTTTTTTAATTTTAATTTTTAAAGGGTTTTCTGTAAATATTTTCCTCATATTTTTTTTTTGGTGTATGTGTGTATGTGTGTTTAATAAAAAGGACCAAGAGGTCCTTTTAATTGTTTTCATATTTTCTCTTTCTTTTTTGCATGACTTAATTGCTATTCTGCTCATCCCAAGATATATACCTGTTGTCAATTATTACACCTTATCCCCCATTTTGTACATAATTAATACAGAAATTTATTACTCAATTCACAACCTCTTAGGCTTAAATTCTTTACGAGGAGTTTTATTTCTTTATACCTACATAATTTTCTAGTAACCAATATAAAAAATATTTTTTAATTTTTCATGTCTCCTTTCTCTCCTCCCCTCTTCTCGTCCTATTCTTTTCTTCTCTCAATATCATTTCTTTAAACTTACCTAAATTGTGTTTCACTTCTTAAATTTGAATTTTTGTTTTTCCATTTTTTCTTTAAAATATCTCTCCTATCATTCTGCCCAATCCATTTCCCTCTCAGAGATTAGGACTTGGTTAAATTTACTCTCCTTTAATCTAACCACATCCCGCTAGTCCTATTTCCCCCCACATTTCTCCCTAAAGCTAATAATTTCTGGTTTGCAAATCCTTCTTTGCTGTTTGCAACCCATTAATCCATGGTTGTTTGATGTTGAATAGCTTGTATTTGTTGAACTATATTGTATTTGAAGCCATTTTGATTGTGCGACTACAGGGCTCTGGTTGATGCTTACCTTAAAATAGTATTCTGGCACAAAATTGGTGTTACTTTCATACCAAATTGGCAGAATAAGCTGGAAGAACACAACAAAAATGGCAAGACCAGGTGTCTGAACTCCCACTCATGATAATCAGGTGACAGAACAGTTAATGAATAATTCAGAGGAGAGTTATCAAAAGCTCTACAAACACTGCTGGTAAACATGGTGAATGAAATAATTGAAAACTTGCAAAGGACTCAGTGTGAGTATGATAGAGAGCAAGAGGAGGCAAACAAAAATTAATACAGAAATCTTGTGAGCATTAGGGATCTACTTAAAGATTAAAACAGGAATTGCATAAGCCGGTTGAGATCAGTTAAAGAGAAATACAGGGATAACATGAGAATGCTGAAAACAGTCATAGAGAGTTAGAGGAATTGTGTGAATGTGAGGAAACTTATCAAAGTGTAATACAGGAATTGAGAGAGTGGGATGAGAATAGACGAAGATCAATACAAGCATTCATGGAATTAATAAACAGACAGCTGAAACAATTCAGAGAGACCACAAAAGGAGTGATGAATGGAGCCCAACAGAAGGAAGGGGAGTCCAAGGCAACCATAACCAATCAACTAAGTGATTTGAAAATAAACACTAAACACCAAATTAAGGAAGTAAATTGAAACAATATCTAAAAAAAATCTCCAACAAAGAATTTGAAGCCATCAAAGCTGACCAATTAGAAGGAAAAGAAATAAAAAACAAAGTAGAAAGACTTGACAGTAAGTTACACCATGCAGAATATCGAATCTCGGGGATTGAAGACAGCCTGAATATTTTAGAGAAAGAACATACAATTATCCAAGAGAAATCCTAGAAATATGATCTATTCAACACTTGGAAGACACCATCAGAAAGCGAATGTGAGGATACTGGGAGTAGAGGAGCACCTAGAGACAGAAGTTAATGGTCTAGGAAATTTATTTAACAGAATCCTAGCAGAGAACTTCCCAAACATGCAAAAAATATAGGCCTATTCAGATACAAGAAGCTATTAGAACCCCATATAGACCAGACCAGAACAGAACATCCCACCGTCACATTGTAATCTGCACAGGATCAATTCAGACCAAGGAAAAGATCCTTAAATCTGTCAAGGAGAACAGATCAGTCTCCTCTAAAAGGAAAAGAATTAGAATAACCTCAGATTTCTCAGCAGAGATGAATAAAGCAAGAGCCTGGCATGATGTATGTCATGCCCTAAAGATAAGTAAGTATCAGCCAAGAATACTGTTCCCAGCTAAACCCTCCTTCATAACCAAAGGTCAAATAAAAAGAGTCCATTGCAAAGAAAACTTGCAACAATAAATTTCCACCAAACCAGCTGTACAAAAGATATTTAAAGATGTTCTACGCATAGAAAATGAACAAGACCACAGTAAAGGGTGAGAAACTGCATTCAAGGGAATAAAATTAGAACTCAACACCAAAAGCCACAAATGAATTCCTGTAACACATGGAGGTTGAACAACACACTGTTGAATCACAAATGGGTCATGGAAGAAATTAGAAAGGAAATACAAATGTTCATGATATTCAACAAAAATAAACACACAAATTACCAGCTCCTCTGGGACACAGCAAAGGCAGTACAGACAGGCAAGTTTATAGCTGTGATTTCCTATATCAATAAATTAGAGAGATCTGAAACCAACAATTTAATAAGACATCTGAACCTCCTTAAAAAAAGCAGCAAAAATAAACCCCAATCCAAGAAATGGAAAGAAATAATGAAAGTTAAATCAGAATTAAATGAATTAGAATCCAAAAACACCATATAAAGAATCAACAAAACAAAGAATTGGTTCTTCAAAAAATTTAACAAAATTGATAGACCCTTAGCAATTCTTACCAGACAAAGAAGACAAGACAACAAAATAAGCTCAAAGATGAGAATGGAAACATCACCACAGAAACAACCAACATTCAGAACATTATAAGGGAATACTTCTCAAACCTTTATGCTAATAAGTTTGAGAACCTGGCAGAAATGGACATTTTCCTAGCTAATATCGACTTGCAGAAACTCAAACAAGATGAGATAAATCAAGTAACATGACCATACAAAGCATAGAAATAGAAAGAGCAATAAGAAACCTCCCATCTAAGAAAAGGCCAGGATCAGATGGATTTAAAAAGGAATAATACAAGGCCTTCAAACCAGAGCTCACACGAATACTCCAAAAAATCTTCAATGAAATTGACAGAGAAAGTTCACTACAGAAATCTTTCTATTAAGCCATCATAATCCTCATCCCAAAGCGAGGCAGGGACTCATCAAAGAAAGAGAACTATAAACCCATTTCTTTGATGAACATTGATGTAACACACCTCAACAAAATTTTGGCCAATCGACATCAACATTTCATCCAAAAACTCACACACAACAATCAATCAGTATTTATTTCAGTGATGAAAAGCTGGTTCAATATATGCAAATCAATTAATGTAACTCATCACATCAATAGGAGCAAGAATAAGAACCACATTGTTATCTCAATAGATGCAGGAAAAGCATTTGAAAAGATCCAACACCCCTTTATAATGAAGGCTCTGGGAAAACTATGAATCCAGGGAACATTCCTCAATACAATAAAGGCAGTATATGAAAAACCTACAGCCAGCATTATACTTAATGGTGAAAAACTGAAGCCATTTTCTCTTAACTTAGGAAGGAGACAAGGATGTCCACTCTGTCCGCTTCTCTTCAATCTAGTATTAGAATGACTATCTACAGCAATAAGAAAAGATGCAAATAAAAAAGGGATCCAAAT
Organism: Dipodomys merriami; assembly: GCF_024711535.1. Classification (NCBI taxonomy): domain Eukaryota; kingdom Metazoa; phylum Chordata; class Mammalia; order Rodentia; family Heteromyidae; genus Dipodomys; species Dipodomys merriami. Next base: position 9,484,307 of record NW_027206024.1, read on the forward strand.
AGGGAAAGATGAAGTAAAATTCTCCCTCTTTGAGATGACATGATCTTGTATTTAAAGAATCCCATGGACCCACTCAGAAATTACTCATGATGATTCAAAACTTTGGCAAAGTAGCAGGGTACAAAATTAACTCTCAGAAATCAATGACTTTTCTGTATGCCAACAATGAGAAAAGCGTGGCTGAAATTAGAAAAGCAACTCCATTCATAATACCCCACAAAAAATAAATTACCTAGGATTTAACTTAATCAAAGAAGTGAAGGATCTTTATGATGAAAACTTTAAAAGGAAATCAAATCAGAACTTAAAAAGTGTTAAAAAAAACTCCCATGCTCCTGGATTAGAAAGATCATCATGAAAATGGTAATACTTCCCAAGGCTACCTACAAATTCAATGTGATACCTATCAATATTCCAAACTTATTCTTCAAGGAAATAGAAGAAGCAATCCAAAAATTCATATGGAACAATAAAAGACCCCGAATAGCAAAAACAATCCTCAACAGAAACAACAGTGCTGAAGGAATATCAATACCAAATTTCAAACTGTACTACAAAACCATAGTAATCAAAATAGCTTGGTACTTGCACAAAAACAGACCTCAGGAGCAATGGAATAGAATTGAACACCCAGAAAATGAACACACAGACCTATAGCCACCTAATCTTGGAGAAAGGATCTAAAAATGGAATGGAAGAAAGACAGCCTCTTTAGTAGATTGTGTTGGCAAATTTGGTTAATCACTTGTAGAAAACTAAAGTTACATCCTTATATATCACCCTGCACCAGAATCAATTCCAAATGGATAAAAGACCTCAGAGTCAAATCAGACACCCTAAAAACATTACAGGACACAATAGGAGATACTTTGGATATCCTTGGAACAGGACTAAATTTTCTTAATAGAGACCCATAAACACAACAAATCAAAGAAAGGTTGGACAAATGGGATTGCATGAAATTGCAGAGCTTCTTCATGTCAAGGGACAAAGCTCGCAAGATCAATAGAAAGCCATTGGATTAGGAGAAGATCTTCACTAGCCATAAGAGGGACAAGGGTCTCATATCTAAAATATACCTGGAACTCAAAAAATTAAATCTCCCAACAACAAATCCTCAAAGAAACCACTGGCCAATAAATAAGTGGGCTAAAGACTTACAGAGAATCTTCTCCGAAGAGGAAAGTAGGATCGCCAATAGACACACGAAGAAATGCTCAGCCTCCCTAGACATAAAAGAAATGCAAACCCAAACAACACTGAAATACAACATCACTCTAGTTAGAATGACTATAATCAAGAACTCTAATAATAACAGATCCTGGACGGGATGTTGGTGAGATTGTAAACTTGTTCCACCACTTTGGAAAGTAGTATGGAGGTTCCTCAAAAGACTCTACATACAGCTCCTTGATGACCCAGCAATCCCACTTTTGACATTTACCCAAGTGATCACAGACAAGAATATACTAAAACTACCAGCAAAACTATGTTCATTGCAGCATTATTTACCATAGCTAAGATATGGAACCAACCCAGATGCCCCTCAGTAGATGAATGGATCAAGAAAATCTGGTATATATACACAAAGAAATTCTATGCCTCCATCAGAAAGAATGGCATTTCCCCATTTTTTTAGGAAATGGAAAGACTTGGAAAAAATTAAGTGAAGTAAGCCAGACCCAAAGAAATATAGGTCCCATGTTTTCCCTTATTTGCAATAACTAATTTATGTCTGAGACAAGCAGAAACGGTCACATATGTTGTTAGGCGAAATGAACCCCTTGGTAAGGACTCAAATTGTTTTTCTTTTCTTTTTTCTAGTGTATTTATAAGATGATTTCTCTGTTGTTTTTTATGTTCCTACTCCACGGTTTAACCCCTGTTTTCAGTATATTTGATGTTGGTATAATTTTGGGAGGGGAAGGGAAAAACAAATAGGGACACAGGGTGACCCATTGCAACAATGACATGTACAAGACATTATGTCGAAAACCAAACTTTATAACTTGGGCGTGGGGTGGGGAGGTGCAAAGTGGGAAATGGGAAAGGATAGGAAGGGGAAACAAAGGAGGAGGCAACAATGATTGATAAGAAATGTAATCATTACCTTATTCATGTAATTGTAAACCCTCTGTGTGTATTTTTACAATAAAAATCATGAAATTATAAAGTAAAAATCCATGTCACTTTTTTTTTGTCGGTCATGGGGCTTGAACTCTGAGCCTTGGCACTGTCCCACAGCTTTTCAATTCAAGGATACCACTATACGACTTGAGCCACAGTACCATTTCTAGTTTTCAAGAGTTATATTGGAGATAAGAGTCTCACAGACTTTTCTGCCCAGGCTGACTTTGAACCACTATCCTCAGATCTCAGACTTTTGTGTAGCTAGGATTACAGGCATGAGTCAACAAAGCGCAGATCCAAGACAATTTTTAAAAAGCAAGCTTATTGAAACTTCTGGCTTTTTCCAAGAAACAATCTTACTTTATCAGCATTAGTTCATAACTATGAGTTACTTTTAGATGTAACTGTGAGTTTTTCAATAGAATCAAATATAAGTTTTATTATAACTAAGTATCTCACAAAAATCCACTCAATTATTACATACTATATTACTCACTATTATTGTTAGAGTGTATATTACATATAGTGGAAAGTGAACCATTTCATACAAATTAGTAGATGTTATTTTAGCATTATAAATTCACATCTGTGATTTTAAACGAAGGAATGAAAATTGTTCATGTTAAAATGAAATATGAATGTGTAGTGTGTCCCAACTGAACCTAAAATTCTGAGTTCATACAGACAAAATTATTTTCTTTCCACTAAAGACTTTGAAGTAACACTATTAGAAATAGTGAGGCAAGAGGAGGAAGAATTAAAATCATGTCAAACAATGTCTCCGTTATTCTGCTAACCCCTCCTCTTTGATGACCTGCCAATTCCCAGTTGTCACAAAGCTTCAAGTGTCTCTCTTAGAATTCTATTTGGAAAAGTTCTCAATCACTGATTCTTTTTGTACTTTCTGTTATATGAAACAAAATATAGACACTAAAACAATTTATATACAATGCACACATATGTTGAAGTCACCACAACTGAAAAAACAACGAAAAAAGTAGAACTCCCCCAGGAACAAAAACATGTTGTGTCCAGTTTTTTTGAAAGCACAAATAACTCAAATACATGTTAACTTGGAGTAGAGCCAAAAAGATAACTGTGTCTCAAAAATACGGTTGTGTTATTTGTAATTAAATTCATCTAGATGAACCTAATATAGCAAATCTCTTGAATGGATAAAATTGTTTAAAACAAATGTGACTGTATGAGAATTGAGATCTGCACAAAATTAAAAGAATAAAATAACAAAATCATGACATTTTAAAAATTCAGAAATGCAATGAATAAGTCCAATAATATCCATATTGAAAACTGATTCCTACTGATTTAACAAGAAAAAAATATTCAACTATATAATCTGAGCAGTGTACATGAGTCTACATAATTTTAAACTACTCCAAATTACACTTTGTAGAAGACTGAAAGTGGGTTATGTAAAGGAAAACTTCAACACATGATATAAATGAATTAAAAATCTCATGAAAAGAGAGAAGTAGTTACTGGAAAATACTAGTTTAATAAAAGGTGGTCAAAATTTTCTAGTACTGAAAAAATTGTACACATATTTAGTTAGATCCAGAAAAAGACCCAAGTTACTTGAGCTGATTTGAAACTTTGGCAAAGTAGCAGGATACATCTGTAACATTTCTATGGATGCTGACTCTGGCAAGGAATTCATTTTCTTTTTGATCTGACAAATAAATATATGAAAGAACATAACTTCTACAACTAAATATCAAGACCTAACTAAACATATAACCAGAAAAGGCATCATGTAAGCCGTATTGCAACTGGGGTAAAATTGAGATACCACTTCACCCCAATTAGAATGGCTATAATCAAGAACTCTAGTAACAACAGATGCTGGACGGGATGTGGACACAAGGGAAACTTACTACATTGTTGGTGGTAGTGTAAACTTGTTCAACCACTTTGGAAAGCAGTATGGAGTGTCCTCAAAAGACTCCACATAGAGCTCCCCTATAACCCAGCAATTCCACTTTTGGGCATTTACCCAAATGTTCACAAACAAGACCACACTAAAGCTACCGACCGGCACGACTATGTTCATTGCAGCCTTATTTACCATAGCTAGGATATGGAACCAACCCAGATGTCCCTCAGTAGATGAATGGATCAAGAAAATGTGGTATATATACACAATGGAATTTTATGCCTCCATCAGAAAGAATGGCATTGCATATTTGTTAGGAAATGGAAAAACTTGGAAAAAATGATAGCAAGTGAAGTAAGTCAGGCCCAAAGAAACATATGTCCTATAGTTTCCCTTATTTGCGATAACTAGTATATGTCTGAGTCAAGCAGAAAAGGTCAGATTAGTTGATGTTAGGGAAATGAACCCTAAGATATATATTCAAATGTTTTTTTTTCTTTCATGCGATTGTTTTTTAACACATTTATAAGATGATTTCTCTGTTGCTTTGTATGTCCCTCGCCACTGTATAACCCCTGCTTTCACAGTATTTGATGTAGGTATAATTTGTGGAGGGGAAGGGAAAAAATAAATCGTTTAAATAGGGATACAGGTGGACCCATTTCAACAATGAGATGTAAAAGTCGTTTTGTCGAAAATGAACTTTACAAATTTGGTGGGGGGAGGATGAATGGGATGTGGGAGGAGGATGGGAAGGGATAGGAAGGTGAAACAAAGGAGGAGGCTACAATGTTTGATAAGAAATGCATTCATTATTTGCCCATGTAATTGTAACCCCTCTGTATAGTATTTTCACAATAAAAAAGATAAATCAGTCATACTGATTCTGTATTTATTGTAAATGTTGATTTTTTAATTAATTATTACCTTTAGTTTGCTATTTTTAAGACATTGTGTTAAATGATGTATAAATTGGTAACTAATTTTGGATGCTTTTGTTCTGAGTGTAATGTCTCACTCCAGTTCCTAACCCGTGAAATGATGTTGATTACAAAAAAATTCTAATAGCTACTGTTTATAATACACAAAATCTCATAAGCATGACACCATAAGCATTGGTTAACATTTGGATATCAGGGTCTCATGACTGATGAGGCCTATCTGCATGAGTATCATTGTACCTAGATTCCTCAGCCTAAATTTAGCCACTGTTTAAAAATGTTTATATCTTTGTCACCTATCAGAGATTAAGTCTGAATATAAAGCCTAAGGAAAATGATAAAGTAAGAATTTAGCTTTTCTTGACATAAAATAACATTATGCATCATAGAGTAACTCACTGGTTTAAAGTCAACCTATTTCTCCAAAACATTCTAAGTATTTCCTTGAAATGTGTATTATTCTCTTGAAAGGAATGGGGAATGTGAGAAGAGAACTAACCAAGCATTGCCTTCAAATATACATAATTTGGATGTACCGCTACAATTCGCTTTAAGCATTTCTGATAAAAATGTTTAAATAATTGATTTTCTGGTCAGATATAATATATCCTAGTTTCATATACTAAACTACATTCAGAAAAAAAGTGGCATCTCTATAATATGTGATGCCCAATTCTTAGGTATTTCATCCTGCCTCCATTTAATGAATGTGATTGTTTAAATCCTTCATAATTTATTAATTAAAATCGATCAGTGTCCTATAATATAATTGTGTATGATTTTATCCTAGAATGATTCAAGGAGTGCCCATTCAATCAGGACAAACATCACATTCCATTGGTATTCATATGGATAGGAATGAGTTTCTTAGGCTCTCCTGCCATTTGAAGGTGGCAGGATCAGGATTCGAACTGTGGGCTCCAGCTCCCACCACTTAAACCTGAGGATAGGGAACTCACCTGTCTGTCCAAGAACATCAGCAAGACCAGTGATAAGGCAGACACAAGTGTCTCTCAGCATTCCTCCTTGAAACTTATAAGGCTGTGATAGGAGGATCATGGTCAAAGTCACCCTAGGCAGAAAAGTCATTGAGCCCCCTTTCCTACTTCAATGCCAACAAACCAGAATTCGGGCCGTATGGCTCCAGTTGTAGAGGGCTAGCCTTAAGCAAAAGCAGCTGATCGACTGTGCCCAGATCCTTAATTCAAGATCTGGGACTGGCAACAAATAGACATACAGAACAATCTGTGCAGCCATCCAGCTAAAGCAGGTCACCCTCAGCAGCCTTTATTTACATTTTATACTGAGGCCAATGCAGGAACGAGCACAAACCAGGCAGGGAAAGTGAAGATGAGGTTTCTTAGAAGTAATCAATATTCAGAAAATTAAACTTGGGAACATAAAATGGTAGCATACTTACGTAAAAACTACCATTACAAAAAATGATGAAGGGGATGGGAATGTGGATTCCTGAGAGTTATTGCCTACCATGCAAGAAGTCCTGGGTTCGATTCCTCAGTAGCACATACACAGAAAAAGCCAGAATTGGTTCTGTGGCTCAAGTAGTATAGAGCTACAGAGAGTGCCAAGGCCTTGTGTTCAACCCAAGAACTGGCAAAGAGATAGCTATGTAGATAGGTACGTAGGTAGGTAGGTAGATACATAGACACATAGAAACATAGATACATAGATACATAGATACATAGATACATAGATAGATACATAGAAAGATGATAGATAAATCTGGTTTTGGATGTCAGGAGGAAAGAAGGGCTTTCGTAACTGTTTTCTACCTTCAAATACAGTGTTACCCTGGAGTTCTTCCTGCTAACAAGGCTAGGGCTCAGATCCTGAGAACTTCATTTGAACCCAGGATGGGTCAATAATGTTTCTTTCCTGCTTCTATAGCTGGAGAACTCTAAGAACATTTAGAGTGCAAGTACTTATCACCAACAGAAACACAGGAAATTCTTGAACTTCTGATATTTCAGCAGTGGAAGTCCGAGTGTCATAGACTTTCCTGCCCTGGCTGGCTTCACCCTGTGATCCTGAGACCTCTGCTAGGATGACATGTGTGAAGTACTGGTGCTCTGCTAGGTTCATAACTGTAATGACATTGACAATACAAGTCAGGGATTATCACAAAGGGTTTGGTGAGCATATTAAGCCTTTCAACAATGGACCTTTCAGAACCCTGTAGGACACAATGTTGTAATGCTAGAGTCTGAAAGTGTGGGCATATGGATTTGCTACACTTGAACCTGGAGCTCTGACTCCAATTCTGGTGTACATCAGCATTCATTTCCAGAGAATGTTCTCCTAATCAGCAAATAGGAAAAGTAAGTTGATTGACCCTCACTTTTTTCCAGTTGTGTGTCCCGAACTCAAACCTGGGCACTGTCCCTGAGCCCTTCAGTTCAAGGTGAACATTCTACCACTTGAGTCATAGTGCCACATGTGGTCTTTTTGTGGTTAATTGGAGATAAGATTCTAATAGGCTTTCCTTGCCTAGGCTGTATTTGAACTGTGGTCTTCAGATCTCAGCCTCCTGAGAAGCTAGGTATCCAGTTGTGAGCCACCAGCATCTGGCCTATTGTTTCTCACAGTCCTGGGGCTTGAACTTAGGGTATGGGTACTGTCTCTGAGCTTCTTTTTCTCAAGGCTAGCGCTCTACCACTTGAACCACTCCACAGCTTCTAGGTTTTTCTGAGTATGTGACAGCAACTCTGATCTTTCCCTCACATTGCGACACGTTTACCAAGACCCTGAGTTCAAATTCCAGGCTAGGAAAGAAAACTCGCAGAAATTCCAAACCAGGGAGCTTTATTTTTTATTTAGTTAAATGATTAATTAATTATTTAATTTAATCTTTATTTTGCCAACACAGGGGTTGAACTCAGGTCGTGCAACTCTGCCTCAGCTTCGATTGCCCTAGGCTGGAGTACAACCTCTGGACCCATAGCCGATCTTGGGATCCTAGGCCCAGAGGGCTTGCATGAAGAAAAAAAAAAGTACGATACCACAAAAAGTGGCGAGCTGCATAGGGCTGGGGGTTTACATTTTTTATCTTTACATGATAACCATCCTGGTTCTGAATGACACAGCTGCAATTGGACCTGACCAGCCATTGCTGAAGGCTGGTGAGCTATCAGGGAAACCATAGGCCTACCTGTCAACATAGGCCCTGGGTTCAAATCCCGGTCCTGACACCTACCAATGGCAGGAGATCACAAGAGACTAATTCCTGTGCATAGGAATACCTATTGAAAGAGTACTTCATGCTTCAGTGTAGTCTAAAAATGGATGCAATAATCCTATCATATGGATTGATCTTAATTAATAGTTTATTGAACATGAAAAGAATAATATTCCATCAGTGACAGTATAATAAATGCCTAAGAGTTGGTAGGAACATAGTAGGTTTGATTCAATCATAGACAAACAGATCTGGTGCTCCTTTCCAATATGTATTTATTTGTATACCACAATCTGCCTATCCATGTATCACTGTTTTGGCCAAAACTGGGGCTGGATCTCAGCACTTGGGAAACCCTGACAGCTTCATTGGCTAGAGGCTGCTGTGCTCACACTCATCCATTCATGAATTGGGCCTGCTAGGCCCTGACTTGAGATCCAAGCACTGCCAAAAATATAATCTTGGAGTAAGAAGCCGAGTATGACACATGTTTTCCTTTTCTGGGAGAGTCCTGAGTGTCAGGCATGATGGATATCATATCTACAAATCTGGATGCTGTGATAGGATGTAAACAATGTAATAAATGGTAGTGGTGTCATCAGAGTCAATAAAATAATTGCTAAATAAATGAATAAAATCAGAAATAAAATGAATAACTACACCAAACACAATATGTACTGAATATCTGTAAGGAAGTATAATTCCTGTTTTTAAAATGGATATAAAGAGTATGTTTTCCCAGCCTGAAGTTTGAATTCAGACATAGGGAACAGGCCTGAATTGCTTGTCTTCAAGCATGGTCAGATTCCTTTCTCTCACAGTGCTACATATTTACCCAGGACTTGAGTTCAAATACCAGGCCTGGCAGAAAAAATGGCACGAATTGCAAACCAGGGGGCTAATTTTTTTAATGGCGGGTTATTGTGGAAGCGATTGTCCTGCCTGACAACATAGGTTGTGAGGCCTGGAGAAGCAAAAGTTGAGGAGGTGACACCTCCACAAATTGAGCATCTCAGAGGAAGGAGACATGACCCCTTTGCAGGGATCACCACACAGCAGCTCAGTGGCAGACAGAGCTGGAACCACAGGCCTCCTGCCCCATTAGCTGCCACCAGAGCAGGCGTGGGGATGGGAAGTGGGACAGACGGCATCTGAGAACAAAATCTGCTTCATCCATGACCTGCATGATAATGTGGACTTCCATAGTCCAGCGGATGAGCACCACCATTGATGCAGCCAGCTGTTGGCACATATCTGCACTGTCTTGGAGTCCCTCATGGCGTGTAAAGAGCAGATGTTCATCCTGGATGAACTGTGTCTGGAGAAAGCCAAGCGCGTGTGCTGGCTCTCCCAGGAGAAGATGGAGAAAAGAGAGCTGGGGGAGCTGCTGTCCCTTCTTGCAGGGGAAGGAGTGGATAAAAGGCTCCAGATGCCGGCACAGGATGAGCCCCCACCACTGCAGCTGCTTCAGATGCCTCAGGCTCTGGGGTGGGCAAAATGAGGGAGGAGCAGAAAGGTTTTGAAGAATTGCAACTTCAAGACAGCTTGGAAACTGCCATAGGCAAAGTCTGGGTTCCCGACCCTGTAGATGACTCCCCTATGGATCACATCCTGCAGCAGATGCCCCACATCCGGAGCCACCTACAGCTGGCAGGCTTGGTCAAGGAGCGTTCCCTTTCTTTCTTCTGTAGACTGATGTGGATGATGACTCTATGTGACATACTGATTATCAAAAGCCACGTCAGCCACCAGAAATAAGTGGCCAGGCAGCCTTTGCTCAGGCCTCCATCTGCCGTGTGATGGGAAGGGTAAACTGAAGGTCAGGTAGGGCAGAGGCTGCCGGGAAGTGGCCCAAATTCAAGGAACATCTAATAGCCCATTGCTGGCCAGGGAAGAGACCCACATTATGCTTATCTCAAACAATAAATTGTTTTCAAAGGAAAGAAAAGCCTCCAACAAAGATTTGTTTTTCCAGTCCTCTGGCTTGAACTCAGGGCCTGGCCACTGTCCCTGAGCTCTTTTTGGTTAAAGCTGGCAGTCTACCAGTTGAGTGTTTTCTGATAGTTCATCGAAGATAAGAGTCTCACACACTTACCTGCCCAAGCTGGCTTGGCACCATGATCCTCCAGATCGCAGCTTCCTGAGTATCTAGGATGACAGGTATGAGCCCCCAGTGCCCAGCTTGTGATGACTTTTGAAGGCATTTTGTCAAGTCTGTGAAAGGAGTCCCAAAGGGCCTGGATAGACCATGACCAAATCAAGGAGCTGGGATGGGGGAAGGCTCATCTTCTAGCCATTCTGTTCTCCAAAATTAAAGATGCCAGTTGGTGTTGTATGCATCAAATACCTAGGCCAACAGCCATCAGGCTTAGTGGGGAATAGGTAGAGAATACCCAAAGATTGCAGTGTAGAAATCTCTGATTTTGCATGCATGTGGTGTGTGTGTGTGTGTGTGTGTGTGTGTGTGTGTGTGTGTGTGTGTGTGTGTGAACTCAGGGCCTAGGTTCTATCCCTGAGTTTTCTTGGTCAAGCCTAGTACTCTGCCACTTGAGCCACAGTCCTACTTGCTTTATGATGGTTTATTGTAGGTAGGAGTCTCAAGGACTTTCCTGTCCAAGGTGGCTTGGATCAAGAGTAAACACAACTCACAGGTACAATCCCCATGGTGGGAAACTCCTGCCCCCTGCTTGCCAGACGTGGAACATGAGAGGCCGTGACATTGTCCTCTAGATTTCAGTTGGGGGAAGTGACCAGGGCCAAGCTGACTTTTGCTCACCATGGGTGCTGATGCCAGAGCAGGTCTGTTCCACCCTAGGCTAAGAGAGCGCCAGGATTCCCGGATCCCAGGGGCACAAGGAAGGGAGAGGTCAGCTCCAGGCTGAGCTAAGAGCCTTTGCCCACAGACACCCCAACTTGGCCTTCCTGATCACCATAAGACCGGTCAAAGAACAACCCCCAAAAAACAAAATTGGAGCTGTGGGTAAAAGTGCTAGAGCTCTAGCATCGAACCAAAGAGATCAGGGACAGAGCCCCCAAGCTTTGAGTTCAAGACCCCCAGCTGACCCTCCCCCATAAAACACAGGTTGGCTAAAGTAAAGTTGTAGGATTTGTGAAGTGTTTCTGAAGAATGGTGATACTAAAGAAATCACCCTAATTTTAATGACAGCTGAAATTGTGACATACAGCTATGTGCTGAGTCCTTCACAAGGTGCTGTTTGTTGGGGCCTTCCCACATGGAGTTTTGTGCTGAGTCCTCAAAAAGGTGCTGTTTTCTGAGTCATCCCAAAGGGTGCTATGTGCTGAGTCCCTGAGAAGAGTGGGCCATGCTGGATTTTTCAAAGGGTGCTGTGTGCTGAGTCCCTTACACAACGTACTATATGCTGAGTCCTTCAAAGGGTGCAGTGTGCTAATTCACCCCAAAGGGTGCTGCTATGTGCTGAGCCTTTGAGAAGTGAGGGAGGAGGTGAATTTTTCAAGTGCTTTGTGCCAAGACCTTAAAATAGGGTGCTCTGTACTGTCCTGCAAATAGTGCTCTGGGCTGAGACCTTTGCCAGTGTGGTATGTACTGAGTCCTTCCACACTGTGGCATGTGCTGAGTCTTTCAAAATTGTGCTATCTGCTAAGTTTTTTGAAGGGTGCTATGCACTGAGTGCTTTACACAGGGTGCAATGTACTCAGTCCTTCAAAGGGGGCTGTGTGTGTCTTAACACAGGATGCTATGTATTGAGTCCCTGGGAAACAGTGCTGTGTGCTTGAGTTTTTCAAAGCATGCCATGTGCTGAGTCCTTTACACTGTGGGCTATGGATTCCCTCATTCAAAGGATGCTGTGTGGTGAGTACTCTAGACAGTATACTATATACTGAGTCATTCAAAGGGAGCTGTGTACTGAGTCCTTTACACAGGGTGCTTTGGGCTGTCTTTTGAAGTGTGCTGTGTGCTAAGTCAACTAAAAGGGTGTTATGTTCTGATTCCTTGAGAGGCAGTTATCCCCAACAAGCACACACACACACACACACACACACACACACACACACACACACATGGGTCACTGTACACCTGCTTGGTGTGTAGAGTGGAGGGGGGAAGGAAGAGAGTCTCCTCCCGTGGTGGGGCTGAGGGGAGATTCGATCCCCCGGGCAGGTACTGGGTTTAGGGAGGAGTGATGAGCTGATGTGAGGCTACAATTGCGTGGCCTGGAAGCCTTAGGGCCCAGTCAGGGCTGGGCTTGCAGCAGGGTTGGGGGCGGTGGCAAAGGGGAAGGGAGCATGTCAAGGGGAGGAGGGGTAGGACCCAGGGCACACTGTGTTCACAGCGGGGGGCGAGTGCACTCCGTGGGGGCAAGGAAACCCAGGAGAGGCGTGAGGGCAGAGAGAGAGAGAGAGAGAGAGAGAGAGAGAGAGAGAGACAGAGACAGAGACAGAGACAGAGACAGAGACAGAGACAGAGACAGAGACAGAGACAGAGACAGAGACAGAGAGAGAGAGAGCAGATCGAAGAGAGCACACACACAAAGGCAAGCAGCTTTATGGGCTGGCGACATCTCAAATCTTAGCGCAGGTCCTGGCGGGAAGCACAGAGCATGTGGAGCCTGTGCAGCAGGACATTGCCACAGGCAGCTACTCGGAGGTGTGGTTGCCATGGCAGGCCTGAGTCTGAGGTCCCTGCCCAGGGAGTATGGTGCTGGAGGTGGCTGAGGCGGGGGCAGTGTTGGCTGATGAGGAGGAGCAGAGGCCATGTGCAGCCCCCTCCATGCTTCGCAGACGCGAGCCTGCCCACTCCCTGCAGCATCGCGTTTCAAACATGGTGTTTTTGGCTCAGACCGATGGTGCCTCTTGAAGTCGCCCAGGAGAGATGGCACGCCCCTGGCTTGCTTGCAGACCCTAGTAGGTCTCAGATCCAGGTCGTTGGACTCTGGGCCTGCATGCCTCTGGAGCCTCTGCCTACAGCTTCTCCCAGTAGCACACATGAGTGGCTGCCCCATGGGCCTGCACCCTGCGAACCCTCCTGCCAAAAGGCCATCTCCTGCTGACATGGACCCACCCATCCTTCCTCCCGTCTCCTGTCCTGCTATTGTGTGCCCCACGCCCCACAGCCTATCATGTCCCTGCCACAAATGTACCCCAGGGTTGGAGAGTGGGAGTGGGTGTTGACCCCGGGATCTCACCCCCACACTAGTAACCGGTGTACCAGGAAATGGGGTAATGCAGGAATGGGTGAGGAGGGCCAGGGGTTAGCCTGGAACAGTGGGAGCCACACAGCTGCTCATCTGCACCCTTCCTCTCCCTGGTGGGAACATGGTGGCTTTAGTCAGAGGTGGGGAGCAGCACCTCCACACCTGCCTTCTTGGGTCTTTTGCTTTTTGCTGGGGGTGGTGGGTGTTGGATGCAAAAGATAGGCCCTCCTTGCTGTGTGAGCCCTTGTCTTCTGTGCTCGGTCACCCTTTCACCTGAGGAGGGTCCCGGAAAAGCCCACTAGTTATGTGAGGGCACTTGGAGTCAGATAGAAGGTGAATATCTGGGAAGAACACACCCCCTCTGACACACATATACCTGACTTGTGCCCCCCACATCAGCTGTCAACAGTTCTCACAGGGTGATCACATTTCAGAGCTCTCCCAGCATCTGCTGGCTCACAGTTCATCTGCTCTCCTAGTCCTTCACAAGAATCCCCCAAGTCACCCAGAAGCATCTAGGCTGGAAGTAGGGAGTCTGTCCATGTATGTAGCCTTTAGGACCCCATGCATTTCCCAACACTGCCCCTACCTCAGATCAGAAACCTCTCTGGGACACTGTGACCACCCTGCTTGCTTTTAGTCCTGGCTCTGAGGATCCACCTATCTCAGGACACCTTCACACAGAATCCTGGCCTGGGATTTTGGTGAATGGTGAGTAAATGCTGGTTTTTCCCAAGGGAAAGTGTCTGGCCCTTGAGAAAGGGAGAGGCAGAGTGGTTCTGCGTTATTAGAGCGGTGGTCCTTTGGGTGGGAGCCACTAGTTTGACAAGGGAATCACTGTGCTCCAGCTTGTATCTTGTCCCAGAGGAGGAACCAACAAACTCAGGAGAGACACTGCTGGGTCTATTTGTGTGTTCGTCTGTGTGTGTGTGTGTGCGTATGCATGAGAGAGAGAGAGAGAGAGCGGGATGGAGGGAGAGGGAGAGACAGAGAGGGAGAGAGAGAGGGAGAGAGAGAAGCAGAGAGAGATCATCTTTCTCCTTATACCTGTCTGTACTCAGGTTGAGTGATCAGTTGGCAAATTACAGGTGCTGCATGGAGGAGTCTTCTGTCACAGGGCTGGATTTATGTGTGTGTGCCTGTGTGTGTGCCTGTGTGTGTGTGTGTGTGTGTGTGTGTGTGTTCGGAGAACAGGGAGAACAATGAAAACATTTAAGTCAATGTGTCTAAAAAGAGCAAAAGCATTTTATATGTATGTGTGTGGGTGTATTCTAATTTTTTCATCAATGCCAAGTATGAGTCCAGCCATAATTTTTGTTTTCTGCTTGAACATTTCATGGCTCCTTTGGAGAAATTTTCACTAGATGATCCTTTCCACCTATCTCTTCCCTATTTCCTATAGCCCACAGTAGCTGCTGGGCCTGTGTGGGTCTCCCCTAGGAGGCCTGTGTGAATTGCAGACCAGAGTGGACACCTGTCCTTCTGTCTTCAGCCAGAAGGCTCATGAGGCAAGTGTGAATGCAGCCATACTCTTCTAGCCAGACAGTCTGCTCTTGTGTGTATATTTGGAGCTAATTCAAGGGTTGGGAATGTGTCTGCCAAACATAATTAAGGAAGAAAATGCGGGGAGGGGGAGGAGGTCAGGGGCTGTGAGGCTAGCAGGGTCTGGAGAGTGGTAAACGGTGTGATATGGCACATGGTTCACCACGACCATGGAAGAGAAGGCAACCTTACCCAGGGCATTGACTGTGTCCGTGGGAATCTGGGCAGGGTGCTCTGGTGACATGGATTCCCTCCCGGGGCATTGTACCAGTGGTCAATCATCTCTGGGTTCCTGCAAACTTCAATTTGTGTCCCACCTGGGCGATTTCCAGCTGGGTAGTGGTAGGCACTTGCATTCCCCCTGTGGAGCCTGCTCGGTATCAGGCCGTGGAAGTTAGCAAGGGCTCTCTGAATGCCAGTTCCTTTTCTTTTTATTTTAATTTTTATTTTTTGTGTACATACTGTACAGAGGGGTTACCATTACATAGGCAAGATAATGAGAATATTTCTTATCAAGCATTGCAGCCTCCTCCTTTCTTTAACCTTCACATCAGTTCCCAGCCTCATCCCACCCCTCCAACCAACCCCCCGGCTCCCGCACCAAAGTTGTAAAGTTCGTTTTCGACATGACAACTTCTACTTCTCATAGTTGCAACGGGTCCACCTGTATCCTTTAACGACTTGTTTTTCTCCATCTCCTCGACAAATTGCACCGACCTCAAATATAGTGAAAGCAGGGGTTATACTGTGGGGGAGGGACACACAAAGCAACAAAAAATAAATTTATAAATGAGTTAGAAACAAAGGCACGAAAGAAAAAAAAACATTAAAATACATATCTAAGGGTTCATTTTCCTAACATCACATTATCTGACCTTTTCTGCTTGACTCATACATGTACTAGATATTGCAAATAAGGGAAACCATGGGACCTATGTTTCTTTAGGCTTTGCTTACTTCACTTAATATAATTTTTTCCAAGCCTTTCCATTTCATAACAAATGGGGAAATGTCATTCTTCCTGATGGATATATAGAATTCCATTGTGTATATATACCATATTTTCTTGATCCATTCATCTACTGAGGGGCATCTAGGTTGGTTCCATATCTTAGCTATGGTAAATATGCTACAATAAACATAGTTGTGTTGGTAGCTTTAGTGTGGTCTTGTTTGTAAACATTTGGGTAAATGCCCAAAAGTGGGATTGCTGGGTCATAGGGGAGCTTTTGTGAAGTCTTTTGAGGAACGCCCATACTGCTTTCCAAAGTAGTTGAACAAGTTTACATTCCCACCAACAATGCAGTAAGGTGCCCTTCTGTCCACATCCCCTCCAGCATTTGTTGTTGTTAGAGTTCTTGATTTTTGCCATTCTAACTGGTGTGAGGTGATATCTCAATGTTGTTTTGATTTGCATTTCTTTTATGGCGAGGGAGGTTGAGCATTTCTTCCTGTGTCTATTGGCTATCCTTCTTTCTTCTTCAGAGAAGATTCTCTTAAAGTCTTTAGCCCACTTATATATTGAGCAGTTGTTTCTTTGAGGATTTGTTGTTGGGGGATTTAATTTTTTGAGTTCCAAGTATATTATAGAAATGAGACCCTTGTCCGTTGTGTAGATAGTGAAGATCTTCTCCCTATCTGTGGGATTTCTATTGATCTTGTTAGCTATGTCCTTTGCCTTGCAGAAGCTCTGCAACTTCATGCAATCCCATTTGTCTGAAATTTCTTTCATTTGTTCTGTTTCCGGGTCTCTATTAAGAAAATTTTGGCCTGAGCCAAGGAGAACTAGGGTTTCTTCTATTCCATCCTGTAATGTTTTCAGAGTGTCTGCTTTGACTCCGAGGTCTTTGATCCACTTGGAGTTGATTCTGGTGCAGGGTGATATATAAAGATCTAGCTTTAGTTTTCTACATGTAGTTAACCAATTTTGCAAGCACCATTTACTGAAGAGGCTGTCATTCTTCCATTCTATTATTTTAGCTCCCTTATCGAAGATTAGTTGGCTATAGGTCTGTAGGTTCATTTCTAGGTTTTCAATTCTATTCCATTGCTCCTGAGGTCTGTTCTCATGCCAGTACCAAGCTGTTTTGATTATTATGGCTTTATAGTAGAATTTGAAATTTGGTATTGATATTACACCAGCGGTGTTCTTTGCGTTGAGGAGCATTTTTGCTATTCTGGGTCGTTTATTTTTCCAAATGAATTTTTGGATTGCCCCTTCTATTTCCTTTAAGAATGAGGTTGGAATTTTGATAGGTATTGCATTTAATTTGTAGATAGCCTTGGGAAGTATTGCCATTTTCACGATGTTAATCTTTCCAATCCAGGAGCATGGGAGATTTTGCCATTTTCTAAGTTCTGTGTTGATTTCCTTTTTCAAGATTGTAAAGTTTTCATCATAGAGGTCCTTCACTTCTTTGGTTAAGTTAATTCCTTGGTATTTTATTTTTTGAGGGGCTATTACAAATGGAGTTACTTTCCTAATTTCAGCCACACTTTTCTCATTGTCGGCCTACAGAAAAGCCATTGGTTTTGGGGGGTTAATTTTATACCCTGCTACTTTGCCAAAGTTTTGAATCAGGTTGAGTAATTTTGGAGTGGTGTCTATGGGGTTCTTTAAATACAAGATCATGTCATCTGCAAAAAAGGGTGAGTTTTATTTCTTCTTTCCCTCTTTGGATCCCCTTTATGTTTGCATCTTGTCTTATTGCTGTAGGCAGTCATTCTAATACTAAATTGAAGAGAAGTGGAAAGAGTGGACATCCTTGTCCTGTTTCTGAGTTAAAAGGAAATGGCTTTAGTTTTTCACCATTAAGTATAATGCTGGCTGTAGGTTTGTCTTATACAGCCTTTATTGTATTGAGGAATGTTCCATGGATTCCTAATTTTTCCAATACTTTCATCATAAAGGGGTTTTGGATCTTGTGGAATGCATTTTCTTTATCTATTGAGATAAGCATGTGGTTCTTATCCTTGCTCCTGTTGATATGTTGAATAATATTAATTGATTTGTGTATATTGAACCAGCTGTGCATCCCTGAAATGAATCCTGTTTGATCGTGGTGTATGAGTTTTTGGATGAAATGTTGGAGTCGATTGGCCAAAATTTTGTTGAGAAATTTTGCATCAATATTAATCAAAGAAATGGGTCTATAGTTCTCTTTCTTTGATGAGTCCCTGCCTGGTTTTTTGATGAGGGTTATGATAGCTTCATAGAATGTGTGTGGTAGTGAACTTTCTCTTTCAATTTTATTGAAGTGTTGGAGTAGTATTGGTGTGAGCTCTATTTGAAGGCCTTATAGAATTCCGCTATAAAACCATCTGTTCCTGAACTTTTCTTAGCTGTTAGGTCTTTTATTGCTGTTTCTATTTGAATGCTTGTTATTGGCCTGTTAAGATGGTTTAACTCATCTTGGTTTAGTTTTGGCATGTCAATATTTGCTAGGAAAATGTCCATTTCTGTCAAGTTCTCAAACTTATTAGCATAAAGTTTTGAGAAGTATTCCCTTAAAATGTTCTGAATCTTGGTTGTTTTCATGGTGATGTTTCCATTCTCATCTATGAGTTTATTAATTTGGGTGTGTTCTCTTCTTTTTCTGATAAGATTTGCTAAGGGTCTGTTAATTTTGTTAATTTTTTCGAAGAACCAACTCTTTGTTTTGTTGATTCTTTCTGTAGTTTTTGTGGATTCTAATTCATTTAATTCTGATTTAATTTTGATTATTTCTTTCCATCTACTGGAATGGGGTTTATCTTGCTGCTCTTTTTTAAGGAGTTTCAGATGTGTCATTAAATTGTTGGTTTCATATCTCTCCAATTTGTTGATGTAGGAGCTCAGAGCTATAAACTTGCCTCTGAGTACTTCCTTTGCTATGTCCCAGAGGAGCTGGTAATTTGTGTGCTCATTTTTGTTGAATAGCATGAACATTTGAATTTCCTTTCTAATCTCTTCCATGACCCACTCCTGATTCAGCAGTGTGTTGTTCAGCCTCCATTTTTTACCAGACTTTCTTTGGTGGCTTTTGGTGTTGAGTTCTAATTTTATTCCCTTGTGGTCAGAGAGAATGCTAGGTATACCTTCAATGTTTCTGAATTTGGACAAGTTTGCTTTGTGGCCTAAAATGTGGTCTATTTTAGAAAATGTTCCATGTGATGCTGAGAAAAATGTGTATTATGATGTTGGTGGGTGAAATATTCGGTAGATGTCTGTTAAATCTAGTTGATCTTTGCAGGTGTTTAGATCGGCTTTTTCTCAGTTGAGTTTTTGCCAAGTTGATCTATCTAGTGGGGGAGAGTGGTGTGTTAAAATCCCCAACAATTAATATCTTTGGATCTATGTGGGATTTGAGGGAAAGTAGTGTTTCTTGGATAAATTTGGGTGCTCCATTGTTTGGCGAATAGATATTTAGAATTGTAATATTCTCCTGAAGGACAGATCCTTTATTTAGTATGTAGCGACCTTCTTTATCTCTTCTCACGAATTTTAATTTGAAGTCTATTTTATCTGATATTAGGATTGCAACTCCTGTCTGTTTGTGGGGGCCGTTTGCTTGGTAGATTTTTCTCCAGCATTTAACATTGAAATTCTTTTTGTTTTTATGGGCAAGATGTGACTCCTGAAAGCAGCAGATAGAAGGATCTTGTTTTTAATCAAACTAGACAGTCTATGACGCTTAATTGGAGAGTTAAGTCCGTTAATGTTAAGATATAAGACTGTGAGGTATTTGGGAGTTCCTGCCATGTTATCCACCTTCTTGGGCGTTGCAAAAACTGGCTTCTTCCTATGGTTCTTGGATTCAGAATTCCTTTGTGGTCTCCCTGACTTCCTTCAGCTCTTTGTTAATGGGTTCCATGAATGTCTTTAGTGATCTTTGTGTATTCTCTTCTTGCTCTCTCAATTCCTGTATTACTCTTTGATTAGCTTCCTCCTGTTCATACCATTCTTATAGTTCTCTTTGAGTGTTGTCAGACTGTTCACTCCATTCCTGCCTTTCTCTTTGAGTATTCTCAAGGTGCTCACGCAAATCCTGTATCAGTTTTTGAGTAGGTTCCTCTCGCTCATGTTATTCCTGTATAAACCTTTGGATTGCCTCCTCTCTGTAGCACGCTCATACAGAAATCTTTTGTGGGTTTTCAATCTTTTCCTGAATTGACGTATTGTTTTTCTCCTCTCTCCCTATCACGCTCATACAGAGTTCTTCGTATGTTTTCAATGTTTTCATTTATCATGTTTGTCAGCAGTATTTGTAGAGCTATTTGGGAACTCTCCTCTGGATTATTCATTATCTGTTCTGTCCCCTGATTATCATGAGTGGGAGTGGAGATACCCGTACTTGCCATTTTTCTTGTGGTTTTCCAGCTTACTCTGCCCATTTGGGATGAAAATAACACCAGTTTTGTGCTAGAACACTAACTTAAGGCAAGCATCAACCAAAGGATGAATTTGCACAATCAATAGTCTGCAGATACAATCTAGTTCAACAGGTACCTCTATTCAACATCAAACAACTGTATATTAATGGGCTATGAACCGCAAAGAAGAATTTGGTAAACCAGAAATTATTAGGTTTAGGGAGAATTGTGGGTAAAAAATAGGAATAGTGTTATGTGGGAAGGTACAAGGAGAGTTAACTAAGTCCTAGTCTCAAAGCAGGAAATTGGTTGGATAGGATGAAAGTAGAGAGAGAGAAAACAAGAAGAAAGGGAAAAGAATAAAACAGAGACCAGAAAAAATAGAAAAATAAAAGTTAATAATATGCAGAATTGAGAACCAATTATTCAAAGAGCATGAATATAATGAGAGAAAGGGAGGGATATAAAGGAGATGTGAAAAACTTAAAAATAAAAATACTTAAAATATTATATAGGTATAAAGAGGTAGTACTGCTATTAAGGAATTTAAGTCTAAGAGGTTTTGAATTGAGTAATAAATTTTTGGATTAAGTGTGTACACAATGGGGGATAGGGTCTAAGAGTCAACTACGGGTTTATGTGAGGATGTGCAGAACAACAATAAAGTCCCATAAAGAAGAACAAAAGAGAGAAAAAGGTGAGAATGATAAGGAAGAAAGAAAAAAAGACCAGAAGTTCAGTCGAGCTAAGCAAAAAACAAAAAGAAAAAAAAATTTGTAAAAACAGAGAAAAAAGAAAGAAAAACGCACACACACATGTATCAGTAAAATAAAGATTATAAGGGGAAAAATATTTCTAGAAAACAATTTTTTTCAAAAAAGGTAAAAATTAAAAAAAATTTTAGAAAAGAAAAACAATTTTTGTAAAAGGTATAAAAAAGAAGAAGAAAAAAAAAGTTCTTTGATTTTTTTGGGAGGGTTGTGAAAAATCCTGTATCTCCCTTGTGTCTGTAATCAGCCTCTGGTTGCAGTCTCTGGTCTGCTTGTGGTGCTGCGGCTCGGTTGGTTTCTTAAGTCAGTTTGTTTGGACAGGCAGAAAAATGCTCTGCTTTACCCAGGATTTTGCTATCCTCCTCCCAGGTTTGTTCAATGGGAGGGGGTCTGCTTTCATTATCACAAAAGAGGGAGATGGCTTTTTCCTCAAGTTTGGAGATGCTGTGATGAGGCTTGGTTCTGGCCTTTCAGCAAACAGTAGCTTTTCCCGGGGGCTAGTTTGTGAGAAACTCACAGAGCCCAGCCTGGAGCCACTCTCAGAGTTTCTGTTTACTGATATCGAGGCTGCTAAAGGTAGGTGAAGCCTCTGGCTCTGATTACCCAGTGAAGAAAGCCACTCCTAGGGTGGCAACCGAACTGGGTGACTTTTCCCTGGGTGGAGCTGAGTCTGGCAGTTCACGCCGTTAAGTTCTTGTGACCTGCTAAATGACTCCTTTTATTCCAAGGCCTGAGTTGCAGCTAGCAGCTCCAAATTGGTATCCAAGATGGAGATCTCCTGTACTGGGGGGGGGAGGGGTGGCCTTCCCTCCTCTGCTCTCGGCCAAGAAGTGAAGACGTCAGGCTTCTACTCACACAGAGTCGTGTTTCTTGGGTCGTGTCTGGTCTGCGAACTACAGGATGAAGATGGCTGCTCCTTATCGGTTCTTGCTGGTGTTGAGTGGAATCCGCTCGCCGGCCACATCTGGCTCTTTCATCCCGGACTGTCTCTCTTTCAGGTATGGCGGTAGGGCCACCGCCACAGCGGAAGCAGCGGCCACTGCTGGCAAGAGCTCAGATCTGTCTCCTTGCCTGGATTTTCCCTCTCTGGCCTAACTCTCTGTCCTGTGAAGGCACACTTGGTGTGATTCTCTGGCTTAGGACTGTTCACTGGTACTCTAAAACTGCTTTCTATGCGAGAGCTTGTTGAGCCTCGAGCTTCTCCTCTGCCATCTTCCAGGAACTCCTTTGAATGCCAGTTTCTGTTACCTGCTGTTGCTGTAGGCTGTCTAGAAGGAAAAGGGGAGAGCTGACTTTGGAACCCTTTGATTGGGACAAATTAAATACCATGTTCTCCAGGGTTTTATCTTGAAGCTGGCAATTTCCACTAACACCTGGGATTATGGGTCAAATTAGACGGACCATTTCAGCCACCAACAATGACGTTCAATGCACCACAGGCAGAGTTCCCTAGCCAGATGGTCTCCTGCTATGAACATCATGCCTTGACTGCCTTTCTCTGGCAGCTTTTGATTCTATTCTTGCTCTCTCTAGGGTGACCACCACAGTTGAGGACATCGGGGGGAGCAGAGATTGTGATCTCACCATCCCCAGCCTGCCAACTGTGACCAGAGATGATTCCCAGCATCTGCACTGGACTCTTCGAGATTCAGAAACCCGGGATCCTTTCTCTGCAACAAGAATCTTGAGGGC
Organism: Dipodomys merriami; assembly: GCF_024711535.1. Lineage (NCBI taxonomy): Eukaryota > Metazoa > Chordata > Mammalia > Rodentia > Heteromyidae > Dipodomys > Dipodomys merriami. The sequence goes on from NW_027206024.1 coordinate 9,506,998, forward strand.
TGGATATGATAGAACATCCTGGCTAGCCACAGGGGGAGAAGAGGAGGCCTCTTCAACCAGGCCTTCAGCTCAAGGCAACCTCGTTCACACCTGTGTGGGGTATTGAGTGCCACAGAGATGGTCAGCCGCTGGACAGAGATCTTTGAGAAGATAGGCATCCCAGAGGCCCCGGAATCCAGCAAGTACATCATGGCTCAATTCCTCGGAGCCAAAACAGTTAAGTGCAGTGGCACCAGGAGGGTGGGAAGAGGGAGGACAGAGAACTGTGGGAGAGCTAAATCAGGCTTCCCCCCCAGGATGCTTACCTGTATCAGATGGGACTTTTCTGTAGTATTGTCGTAGGAAGATGCTCATTTGTTTATCCAAAAAACAGTTACAGTGTGATCCAGGCTCCGGGGGGTCCATAGACAATGAAAGTTCCAGTGCTGGTTCCACAGTACATGAAGAAACCTTGGTTTGAGCTGGATGCTGATGCTTCATACCTGTCATCCTAGCTACTAAGAGGCTGAGATGGGAGGATAGAGGCTTAAGCCTGGGGCAGGAAAGCCTGTAAGACTGTTATGTCCAACTAACTAACAAAATGAAAACAGCAGAAGTGGATGTGTGGCTGAAGCTGTAGTCTGTTGGACTTGAGTAAAAAGGCTCAGGCACATCACCCAGGTTCTGAGTTCAAGGCCCAGGAGTGAGAGAAAGAAAGGAAAGAGAGAGAGGAGGGAATTACAGAGATAGAAAAGGAATAAAGGAAGGAAGATGGAAGAACATGCAAGCCTTGGTTTGGAGTACCTGGATCAAGGAGCCAACCATTCACATCTCTTTGGGGAAAGTTTCAGAGCATAAAGGCAGTATGTAGGAACAAGCCACAGACCCCTCAGCAACTTCATGACATCCAGAAGCCTGATGGTCACTGACTGCAGAGAGAAGCAGCCTCGAGTAGACCCTTGGGCTCAGGGTGGGTCATCAGGTTTCAATCATCTCCGGCCCCAAGGAGTTTATTTTCTGGTCAGATAAGAAGGAAATGTCTAAGGGCTAGGGAGGTGTTGAGGTGATGGAGTGTCAAGAGGGGGGAGCAAGGGATAAAAAGGAAGATGAAGAGGGAGGATGATCCCTGTTCAGGTGTGTCAGGACCTCGCCTGTCAACCTAGACCATCACTGATAGAGCTTTTAACCCAGCCACATTGCAATTAAATGTCCTGGTGCTCGTTGACCACCTGGCTATCATCCACCGCAGGATGTCTGTGCAGTACGACTTTGGGGACTGGGATTTCCACGCTCAATCTGAAGGTCAGATCCCTGGTGTTCATTTCTTGACCACAGAAAGAGCTAAGCATGCCTCTGGCACAGGACAGACAGGGAATGAGGGCGGGAGTAGGGTTCAGTGGTGCCCCAAGTCTTCCTCGAGTGGGCGTTAGGACCCTGTGATTGCCATTCTCAGATGCAGAGGTGGGTGTCTATGCTGGCTCAGCCTTTAGTCTAGATGGCATATCTGGGACTCAGAGAGGGCCAACTGAAGGTGGGGAAAGGTTGGGTAGAGGCTGGTGGGAAAACTAGAGGCACTAGGCTCTGAGCATTGTTGTTTCTTTGAGGATACTCACCACCTAGGAATATTCCTGGGATGGATAAGCCCTTTGCTCCTTTCCAAGAGAGGGACCCTTGGCCCAGAAATCCTTTCGTTCCCACATCTTGTGGTTGGATAACTAGAAATCACCTCACTGCTCAGTATTGAGGCAGTACAGTGAGAGATCCTAAGTCTTTGATAAGGTCAGGGGATCCTCAGTATGAGATGGTACTTGAATGTCCTAACTAGGTGCATGGTCAGTCCCATCTAAGACTGTCATGATGTAGGACATAGAATCTAAAGAATCAGAGCATGATGGGGCCTGTTCTGGGGTCTTGAGTATTATGCGTTAACTTCGAGCTCCCATGTTCCCAACTGCTTCTCTTTCTTGGGTGGGTAGAAAAAGCATGAATGGACCGCAGCCGGGGGCCATACCTGAGCGCTCACACAGAGAGTCCGGGACGAAGGAGCCAGACGCAGTGGACGAGCGGATTCTACTCAACACCAGCAAGAACCAACAAAGAGCAGACATCTTCATCCTGCAGCTTGCAGACCAGAGACGACCCAGGATCCAAGACTCGGCGTGAGTAGAAGCCCGACATCCTCACTCCTTCTCAGGGAGCAGAGGAGGGAAGGCCACCCCTCCCCCCCCCAGCACCGGTGATCTCCATCTTGGATACCGACAAAGCTCGGAGGAGCTGCCAGCTCCAACCCAGGCCTTGGAATAAAACGAGTCATTTAGCAGGTCACAAGAACTTAATGGCAAAGTGACCTGCCAGACTCGGCTCCATCCAGGGAAAAGTCACCCAGCTCAGGTGCCAGCCATTGGAGTGGCTTCCCTCACTGGGTAACCAGAACCAGAGGCTGCCCCTCCCTCTAGCAGCCTCAAAAATCAATTGAAAAATAGAATCCCTGAGAACGGCTCCAGGCTGGGCTCTAGGAGATTTTTTTTTGCACAAAACAGCCGCAGGAAAAAGCTACTGATTGTTGAAAGGCCTCAACTCTACCCAGAACCTAGCCTCACCACTGCATCCCCCTCTTTTGTGATTCTCAAAGCAGATCACCCTCCTAGAAAACTAACCTGGGAGGGGGATCTCAAAATCTTGGGTAAAGCAGAGCATTTTTCTGCCTCTTCCAACAAACCGACTTAAGAAACCAATCAAGCCACAGGACCTCAAGCTGACCAGAGACTCCAACAAAAGGCTGGTTACAGACAAAAGGGAGATACAGGATTCTTCCCACCCCTACACCCCCCCCAAAAAAAATCAAAGGACATTTTTTTCTTTTTTTTTCTTTTTTTTCTTCTTCTATTCTTTTTCTTGTTTGTTTTTTGTTTTTTATTACCCTATATATCTATAAATATTTTTTTCTCTTTTAAAACTTTTATTAATCTTTAATTTTTGCCTCTTCTGAAAAAATAATTGATTTCCAGTAACTTTATTTTTCTCCTCTTATAATTTTTATTTTAGGAATATGTGAATGAGCGTTTTCCTTTCTTTTCTTATATTCTTTCTCGTTTTCTTTCTTTCATAATTATCTTTTTGTTTTTTGTCTAGCTCTACTGAACTTCTGATCTTTTCTTCTCCCTTTCCCATCCTTAAAGTTTTTCACATCTCCTCTATGTCCCTCCCTTTCTAACAACATATTCACATTCCTCTCTAAATAGATGGTGTTTTAATCTCTACAATAAAATTAATTTTTATGTTTCTATTTTTTTTCTGGTCTCTTTTCATTCCCCTATCCCTCTCTTGTTTTTCTCTCTCTCTCTACTTGCATCCTACCCAACCCATTTCCTGCATCGTGATTAGGACATAGTTAACTCTCCCTGTGCCTCCCCACACCAATCTATTCCTATTTTTTACCCACATCTCTCCCTAATCCTAATAATTTCTGGTTTTCCAAATTCTTTTCTGCGGTTCGAAATCCTTTAAAATATAGTTGTTTGATGTTGAATAGATGTATCTGTTGAACTAGATTGTATCTGTAGACTATTGACTGTACAAATGCAAACTTTGGTTGATGGTTGCCTTAAGATAGTGTTCTAGAACAAAACTGGTGCTATCTTCATCTCAAATGGGCAGAGTAAGCCGGAAAAACACAAGAAAAATGGCAAATTTGGGTATCTCAATTCCCAATCTTGATAATCAGGGGTCAAATCAGATAATGAACAATCCAGAGGAGAGTTCCCAAATAGCTCTACAAACACTGGTGGCAAACATGATAAATGAGAATTTTGACAACTTACAAAGGACTCTGTATGAGCGTGATAGGGAGAGAGAGGAAGCATCCCAGAAGTTTATACAGGAATATCATAAACGTGAGGAAGCTACTCAAAAACTGATACAGGACATGCGTGAACAACTTGACAATACTCAAAGAGAAAGGGAGGAATGGCGTGAGCAGGCTGAGAACACTCAAAGAGAACTGCAGGAATCCTACGAACGTGAAGAAGCTAAACAAAGAGTAATACAGGAATTGAGAGACCAGGTAGAGAACACACAAAGATCACTAAAGGCATCCATAGAATCCATTAACAAAGAGCTGAAGGAAGTCAGGGAGACCACAAAGGGAATGCTGAAAGGAACCCAACAGAAGGAATGGGAGTCCAAAGAAACCATATCCAATCAACTAAGTGATTTGAGGACAAACACTGAACACCAAATTAAGGAAGTAAAGAGATTCATACAAGACCTAAAACAGAGCTTCAACAAAGAACTTGAAGCCGTCAAAGCTGACCAATTAGAAGGAAAAGAGATTAAAAACAAAGTAGAGAGTCTTGACAGCAGGTTAGACCATGCAGAAGATCGAATCTCAGGGATTGAAGACAGCCTAGATATTATAGAGAAAAAAACATACAACTATCCAAGACACGTCCAAGAAATATGATAGATCTATCCACCACCTGGAAGACACCATCAGAAGGCCTAACTTAAGGATAATGGGTCTAGAGGAGCACCTAGAAACAGCAGTTAATGGTCTAGAAAATTTGTTTAACAGGATCCTAGCAGAGAACTTCCCAAACATGCAAAAAGATAGGCCTATTCAGATACAAGAAGCCTTTAGAACCCCAAATAGACCAGACCAGAATAGGACATCCCACCGTCACATTATAATCCACACAGTATCAACTCAGAACAAGGAAAAGACCCTTAAAGCTGTCAGGGAGAAAAGGGTAATCACCTATAAAGGGAAACCAATTAGAATCACCTCAGATTTCTCAGCAGAGACAATCAAAGCAAGAAGAGCCTGGAATGATCTATGCCATGCCTTAAAAACAAACAACTATCAACCAAGAATACTGTACCCAGCTAAACTCTCCTTCATAACTGAAGGCCAAATAAAAACCTTCCATAGCAAAGAAAAATTGAAACAATATATCTCCACCAAACCAGCCCTACAAAAGATTCTTAAACATGTCCTACACATAGAAAACCAACAAGACCACAATAAAGGCCAACAAACTGCACCCAAACTGAGAATCCAAGAACCATAGGAAGAACCCAGTTTTCGCAGCCCCCAAGAAGGTAGATAACATGGCAGGAACTCCCAAATACCTCTCAGTCCTATCTCTTAACGTTAACGGACTGAACTCTCCAATTAAGCGACATAGACTGTCTAGTTGGATTAAAAAACAAGACCCTTCTATCTGCTGCCTGTAGGAGTCACATCTTGCCCGTAAAAACAAACACAGTTTCAATGTTAAAGGCTGGAACAAAATCTAACAAGCAAAGGACCCTCATAAACAGGCGGGAGTTGCAATCCTAATATCAGATAAAATAGACTTCAAATTAAAAATCGTGAGAAGAGACAAAGAAGATCGCTACATACTAATTAAAGGATCTCTCCTTCAGGAGGATATTACAATTCTAAATATCTATTCGCGAAACAATGGAGCACCCAAATTTATCACAGAAACACTACTTTCCCTCAAATCCCATATAGATCCAAAGACATTAATTGTTGGAGATTTTAACACACCACTCTCCCCACTACACAGATCAACTCGGCAAAATCTCAACAGAGAAACCGCAGATCTAAACAGCTACATAGATCAACTAGACTTAACAGACTATTACCGAACATTTCACCCAGCAACATCAGAATACACGTTCTTCTCAGCAGCACATGGAACGTTTTCTAAAATAGACCACATACTAGGCCACAAAGAAAACTTGTCTAAATTCAGAAACATTGAAATTATACCCTGCATTCTCTCTGACCACAAGGGAATAAAATTATAACTCAACACCAAAAGCCACCAAAGAAATTCCGGTATCACATGGAGGCTAAACAACACACTGCTGAATCAAGAGTGGGCCATGGAAGAGATTAGATAGGAAATTCAAATGTTCATGCTATTCAACAAAAATGAACACACAAATTACCAACTCCTCTGGGACACAGCAAATGCAGTACTCAGAGGCAAGTTTATAGCTCTGAGCTCCTACATCAACAAATTGGAGAGATATGAAACTAGCAATTTAATGACACATCTAAACCTCCTTGAAAAAGAGCAGCAAGATAAACCCCAATCCATTAGACGGAAAGAAATAATGAAAATTAAATCAGAATAAAATGAATTAGAATCCAAAAAAACTATAGAAAGAATCAACAAAACAAAGAGTTGGTTCTTCGAAAAACTTAACAAAATTGACAGACCCTTAGCAAATCTTATCAGAAAAAGAAGAGAACACACCCAAATTAATAAACTCAGAGATGAGAATGGAAACATCACCACGGAAACAACCAAGATTCAGAACATGATAAGGGAACACTTCTCAAAACTTTATGCTAATAAGTTCGACAACTTGACAGAAATGGACCTCTTCCTAGCAAATATTGACATGCCAAAACTAAACCAAGATGAGTTAAACTATCTTAACTGGCCCATATCAAGCATTGAAATAGAAACAGCAATAAGAGACCTCCCAGCTAAGAAAAGTCCAGGACCAGATGGTTTTACAGCGGAATTTTACAAGGCCTTCAAAGGAGAGCTCACACCAATTCTCCTCCAACTCTTCAATGAAATTGAAAGAGAAAGCTCACTACCGAACACATTCTATGAAGCCATCATAACCCTCATCCCAAAACCAGGCAGGGACTCATCAAAGAAAGAGAACTATAGACCCATTTCTTTGATGAACATTGATGAAAAACTTCTCACCAAAATTTTGTCCAATCGACTTCAACAATTCATCCAAAAAATCATACACCACGATCAAACAAGATTTATTTCAAGGATGCCAAGCTGGTTCAATATACGCAAATCAATTAATATTATTCATCACATCAACAGGAGCAAGAACAAGAACCACATGGTTATCTCAATAGACGCAGAAAAAGCATTCGACAAGATCCAACACCCCTTTATGATGAAGGTTTTGGAAAAATTAGGAATCCATGGAACATTCCTCAATACAATAAAGGCTGTATATGACAAACCTACAGCCAGCATTATACTCAATTGTGAAAAACTAAAGCCATTTCCTCTTAACTCAGGAACAAGACAAGGATGTCCACTCTCTCCACTTCTCTTCAATCTAGTATTAGAATGCCTAGCTACAGCAATAAGACAAGATGCAGACATAAAGGGGATCCAAATAGGGAAAGAAGAAATAAAACTCTCCCTCTTTGCAGATGACATGATCTTGTATTTAAAGAATCCCATAAACTCCACTCCCAAATTACTCAAGCTGATTCAAAATTTGGCAAAGTAGCAGGTTATAAAATTGACCCCCAAAAATCAATGGCTTTTCTTTATGCCAACAATGAGAAAAGTGTGGCTGAAATTAGGAAAGCAACTCCATTTGTAATAATACCACAAAAAATAAAATACCTAGGAATTAACTTAACTAAAGAAGTGAAGGACCTCTGTGATGAAAACTTTACAATCTTGAAAAAGGAAATCAACACAGAACTTAAAAAATGGCAAAACCTCCCATGCTCCTGGATTGGCAAGATTAACATCGTGAAAATGGCAATACTTCCCAAGGCTATCTACAAATTCAACGCAACACCTATCAAAATTCCACCCTCATTCTTCAAGGAAATAGAAGAGGCAATCCAAAAATTCATATGGAACAATAAAAGACCCCGAATAGCAAAAACACTTCTCAACGGAAAGAACACTGCTAGAGGAATATCAATACCAAATTTCAAACTCTACTCTAAAGCCCTAGTAATCAAAACAGCTTGGTATTGGCATAAGAACAGACCTCAGGACCAATGGAATAGAATTGAAAACCCAGAAATGAACCTACAGACCTATAGCCATCTAATCTTTGATAAGGAAGCTAAAACAATAGAATGGAAGAAAGACAGCCTCTTCAGTAAATGGTGCTGGCAAAATTGGTTATCTACATGTAGAAAACTAAAGCTAGATCCTTATATATCACCCTGCACCAGAATCAACTCCAAATGGATCAAAGACCTTGAACTCAAAGCAGATACTCTGAAAACATTACAGGATGGAATAGGAGAAACCCTAGGTCTCCTTGGCACAGGCCGAAATTTTCTGAATAGAGACCCGGAAACACAACAAATCAAAGAAAGGTTGGACAAATGGGATTGCATAAGGTTGCAGAGCTTATGCAGGGCAAATGACATAGCTAGCAAGATCAATGGAAAGCCCACCGATTGGGAGAAGATCTTTACTAGCCATACAACGGACAAGGGTCTCATATCTAAAATATACTTGGAACCCAAAAAATTAAACCCCCCAACAACAAATCCTCAAAGAAACAACTGCCCAATAAATAAGTGGGCGAAAGACTTAAAGAGAACCTTCTCTGAAGAAGAAAGAAGGATAGCCAATAGACACATGAAGAAATGTTCAACATCGCTAGCCATAAAAGAAATGCAAATCAAAACAACATTGAGATATCACCTCACTCCAGTTAGAACAGCAAAAATCAAGAACTCTAACAACAACAGATGCTGGAGGGGATGTGGACAGAAAGGAACCTTACTTCATTGTTGGTGGGAATGTAAACTTGTTCAACCACTTTGGAAAGTAGTATGGAGATTCCTCAAAAGACTTCACATAGATCTCCCCTATGATCCAGCGATCGCACTTTTGGGCATTTACCCAAATGTATAACAAACAAGACCACACTAAAGCTACCAGCACAACTATGTTTATTGCAGCATTATTTACCATAGCTAAGATATGGAACCAACCCAGATGCCCCTCAGTAGATGAATGGATCAAGAAAATGTGGTATATGTACACAATGGAATTCTATGCCTCCATCAGAAAGAATGATATTTCCCCATTTGTTAGGAAATGGAAAGGCTTGGAAAAATTTATATTAAGTGAAGTAATCCAGGCCCAAAGAAACATAGGTCCCATGGTTTCCCTTATTTGCAATATCTAGTATAGGTATGAGTCAAGCGGAAAAGGTCAGATAATGTGATGTTAGGAAAACGAACCCTTAAATATGTATTTTAATGTTTTCGTTTCTTTCATGCATGTGTTTCTAACACATTTATAAGATTATTTCTTTGTTGCTTTGTATGTCCCTCCCCCACAGTGTAACCCTTGCTTTCACTTTATTTGATGTCAGTATAACATGTGGATAAGATGGGTACAAACAAGTCGTTTAAGGATTCAGGTGGACCTGTTGCAACAAGGAGAATTACAAAATGTCATGTCAAAGCAAGCTTTACAATGTCGGTGTGTGGGGGGGAGGGGGGTATGATTTGGTGGGGGCGAGGGGGGAGGCTGGGAAGGGAGGTGAACGGTAAACAAAGGAGGATGCTGTAATGCTTGGTAAGAAATGTATGCATTATCCTGCCAATGTAATTGTAACCCCTCTGTACAGTATGTTCTCAAATAAAATAAAATAAAATTTAAATAATAAAAAAAGAAAAAGCATGAATCTAGGAACTGGGTCCTATCCCTTGGCTTTGATGCTGAAAGCTAGCACACTACCATTTAAGCCACAGCTCCACTTCCAACTTTTTTGGGGTGTTTAATTGGAGATAAAGTGTTCTCATGTACTTTGCTGCCAAGGGTGGCATGTAACTACAGTCCTCAGATCTCAGTCTCCTGAGGGGATAGGATGACAACATGGAAAATATCTTTCACTGGATGCCAGTAGCTCATGGCTGTCATCCTAGGTACTCAGGAGCTGAGATCTGAGGACCATATGTCAAAGCCAGCAGGGTCTGGAAAGACCCTGAGACTCTTGTCATCAAGGAACTGACAGAAAACAGGAAGTGGTGCTGTGGCTCTAGTAGTTGAGTGCTTGCTTTGAGCTGAAGAGATCAGGAACAGCACCCAGGCCCAGAGTTCAAGCCCAACAACAGAAAAAATGGAAGAAAGTAAGACATCTTTGCCTGCAAAGGGTGTGGGAGGTGGGGGCAGGTAGTCGGATGCTGTGGTTGGGACACTGGGTGCTGGCATCACTGTACAGACATTTCTATGAACTCCCCAATTTTGCCCCAGTTTGAAGCCACAGCTTCAGGAGGACGTGGCCTGTAGCAGGCAGGGATTGGGTGAATGGGTGCAGGGGTGGGATTGTTGTGTCTGTATTCTCTCCATTGAAGGATGGATTTGGTTGTTCGGTGTCAGAGTCTGAAGTGAAGTTTTGCAAGAAGTTTGTGGCCTGAAGAATTGGGATTCCACTGGGTATATAAAGGTGGCTGAACCCGCGCGCCGCCGGTGCTCACAACTGTCATCCTAGCTACTCATAAAGCTGTAAAGACCATGGTTCAAAGCCAGCTTGGGCAGGAAAGTCTGTGAGATTCGATGGCCAATGGACCACCAGAGAACAGGAAGTAGTGCTGTGGCTCAATTGGGGAGTACTCATTTTCAGCTGAATAGCTGAGGGACAGTACCATGGCCTAGAGGTCAAACCCCATGACCAACAACAAAATAAGAGGTGACTAAGTTTTCTTTATAGCAGTGTGTATGGTAGGAAATTCTATGCTGGGTTGTGAGACATTTCAGATACATGAGAGGCTCATTGTTTTGTCTACAGTGGGTCTGAAGTCGGGAGTGCCAGCTTCTTGAGGATAGGATGTGACCCTAATGGAGGGAGTTCATGGTTCCGTTCTCAGGGACTTCTGAAGCCTTGGCATATACGTGTGTGTGTGTGTGTGTGTGTGTGTGTTTGTGTGTGTGTGTCTGTGTCTGTGTGTGTCTGTCTGTCTGTGTCTGCGTCTGTGTGTGTTTGGAGGTAGAAAAATTGGCCTTGAACTCAGGGCCTAGGTACTGTTCCTGAGTTCTGTGCTCAAAGCTAGTGCTCTGACTCTTGAGCCACAGCTCCACCTCTGGCTATTTGGTGGTTCACTGTAGATAAGAGCCTCACAGACTTTCCTGCATGAGCTGGCTTTGAACAGTGATCCTCAGATGTCAGCCTCCTAAGTAACTAGGATGACAGACAGGAGCCACTTGAGCTGGCTTTGTGTGTGTGTGTGTGTGTGTGTGTGTGTGTGTGTGTGTGTGTGTGTGTGTGTGTGTGTGTGTGTGTGTGTGTGTTTAGAAGTGGGTTGTAAAAAGGAGCACCTGAATCTTTGATAACTTCTAACCGCTGTCTTTGGGGGATGAATGGGCTTTATGGCTGAGGTCTGGGGGCCTGGAAGGGTGAGACTTGAAGGGGAGTCAGGACCGCTAAATTATAAGATGAAGGGATTTGTGTGCCCTGGAATTGTTCACTCCCTTGGGCCTGGTTGGTGACAGAGGGACATTGGGAGGACCTGGGGGTGGTGCCCACAGGGGGTGGCTCTCCAGGGCAACAAGGAACGTGGCCAGCTCTTAGTATGGATGTGAGCCCCGTTAGTATGGAGCATATTGGCATGGGTCAGACGCTGGGTCTTCTCATCATGATGTCTGATGGGATAGGCCAACACTATTTTAAATAGTGACCTGTGATCTTCAGATCTCAGCCTCCTGAGTATCTAGGATTATAGGCATGAGCCTCTGGCACCGGGCCTCTGATTATTTTCGGTATGTTAGGGTTTGAACTCAAGGCCTTAGGCTTTCCAGTCAGGTCTTCTACCACAGGAGCCAAGCCTTTCTGTGTTGGTCATTCCTGAGACAGAGACTCAATATATGCTCAGGCTGGGCTGGATTGCGGTCCTCCTGTGACAGGAATTGGTCACCATGCCTGGTCCTCTGTAGTTGAGATGCTAGACATATAGTGCCATGCTCAGTCAATGGTTAGATGGATTGTCCCAAACTCTTAATCCATGGCAGCTGATTCTTGACCACAGATGAAGCTCTACATTGTGCCTAAACCATCTGACCTCAGTCTCCTCACAGGACAGTTGTGAGGAAAGAAGGGATCAATACAGGGGGATCTGTGGGGCAGAACCAGGCATTGAGGGAGTGGTCATCAGATATAGTTCTTGGCAATTATGTGAGCATATGACAGGAAGATACCTGGAAAGGGCTCAGATGGGGCCTATTATTTATCGCAATGCAAGTATGGGATTATGAAACAAAACATGGATCTCTTTCATCCTTACCCTATCCAATGAGGAAGGGGATCCTTCACTGTTGAGTTTTGTAGCTGGAGAAAATGAGGCACAGAGAAACTGGTGACCTACTCATGACCCCCAGCTGACAGGAAGCTCAGCCTGACTTCTCTGCCATGCTCCCTAGGACAATGAGTGCTATTCAGTCCACTTCTTGTGGTGGGAAATCCACTTATTGTCAGTTGTGGGGCTTGAACTCTGGGCCTGGGCGCTGTCTCCAAGCTCCTCAGATAAAGGCTAGCACTCTACCACTTGAGCCACAGCACCACTTCCGGTTTTCTGGTGGTTCTTTGGAGATAAGAGTCTCACAGACATTCCTGCCTGGGCTGGCTATGAACCATGATCCTCATATCTCAGCCTCCTGTGTAGTTACCATTATAGGCCTGTGCTATTGGCAGCTGGCTTAAGTGTATTTCTGACTTTCTCTCTCTCTCACTCTCTCACAGGAACTGGTTGAATGGGTGTTGGAGGAGGTGGCCCAGGTTCCCCATGTGGCTGTGACTCACAGTGTCCCTCTCATTCTGGAGGTGGGCTGTGGTTTAAGAGCTGTCTCGCTCAGCCTGTTGAACTAGCTCCTTGAGGTAAGCCCCTCTGTACCCGGGATAGACTGTGATGGTTATTCCTTGTCAGTCTGTCTGGTGAGACCTTCCCCATTACCCTCTGCTAAGACATTTAAAGGAAAGTGGATGAGGAAGTGTTCCGTTGTCCAACCGCACAGCACGATCCCAGGCCTCTGATCTTCACTGCCACCTATCTGGCCAGACCCTGATCATAAGAAAATGAATTCACTCTGTCTACTTCGCTTTGCTGGGGTGTGTTGTTTCGGGGAGGGGGGGTCGGTGTGCAGAGGAAAGACCTGAGAACTAACATCTCCTGGGGAACATTTGTTCTTGTGACAGAGCCAAGTCATTGCTGTGGATAAGGAAGAAGCCGCCATCAGACTGACCCAGAACAATGCTAAAAGGTAGGTAGGCTTTTGAAATATCAAACCCACCCATGTCTGCTTCCCACTCACAACAAGGTGGGTGCAGTGAAGGTGGCCCAGCACTGGCCGTAGGGGATGGTGGCGGTCTGTTGCCAGTGGCTCTCACCCGTCATCCTGGCTACTCGGAAGGCTGAGAACTGATGGTTATGACTAAGAGCCAGCCCAAGCAGGAGAGTCTGAGGGATTCTAATCTCCCATAAACCACCTCTCCCTCCACAAAAAGGCAGATGTGGTGCTGTCGCTCAAGGGTTAGAGCCTCAGCCTTGAGTCAAAGAAGCTCATTACATGAATCCAAGACCTAGGACTCACAAAAAAATACATGAATAGTGGGCACCTGTTATCTTACTACCAAAAAGGGTGGATTCAGTCTTCTCTCTGGTACTTGTAGCCAAAGGTAAGGGGCTTCCCCTGATGTTCCACTAAACCTCTCCTTCTCTCTATTATCTCTCCCGGCATCAGTTGTGGAATAGAATTCAGATCATCATACTTGGTGTGACCTTATGAACCCTATTATACCCACCTTCCTTGGGGTGGAGATCCTGGATGTACTCACCACTGGGAGAATGAAACAGCAGACTGATGTGGGTAGGTATCCCCGAAACTCATACTCAAACACATACACACACTCACCTAGCCAACTCAGACTAACCTTTTCCAAAGGCACTTTATCTCCTTGGATTAACTGACCTAGCAGAGGAACTTGATCCCCTGTAAATGATTATTTTAACTAGGGCTAGCTAGTTGACATGAGATAAACAAAAGCTCAAAAGAAAGGCCCTGGTGCCTGTCACCACGGGCTCAGGATCACACCTGACAACCTGGCTACTCGAGAGGCAGAGATCTGAGGATCAAAAATGAAGCCAGCCATAAGCTGAAAAGTCAGTGAGACTCTACTCTCCATGGAACCACCAAAAAGCCAGAAGTGGAGCTGTGGCTCAAGGGATAGAGTACCAGCCTTGAGCACAAAAACTCAGAGAGACAGCTCCCAGACCCTCAGTTCAAGCCCACACAATGAAATGGCCCCATTTGTTGCCCCCAGATTGCCTGGGCCTCGAGTGCCTTGTCACGGAGTTAAATACAGCACCGGTCCTTCAGAAAGAAATTGGATGGTGGAAGCCAAGCCTTCCCTTTTGTGCGCTCTCAACCCACATCAACTGGAAGGCAGAGCATGACAATACCAGAAGCTGGCAGAGTGGAAAAGGACCTCCTCTGCCAGGGTTTTTGGAGTGGGCTTCTTAAAGACAGCACTTGAAATGGGGTATTGCTTAACAAGGAGGATCTGACAAGAAGCACAGAGAGCAAAGATGCAGTAAATAAAGGACAACATAGCACAGTGTGTTCATTTCCAGCCAGGGCTGCTGGTGAGAAACTCGGTAAATATGTGCAAGACTGTGCCAAGACAGGTCCAAGGGGTCACAGAAGAACAGCTTTCCAAGGTTGGGATTGTGTCTTAGCAGTAGTGGGCTCGCGTGGCACACAAGAAACCCTAGTTTTGATTCCTAGGTTCCGCATACACAGATATAGCCAGAAGTCGCACCTTGCTTCAGGTGGAAGAGCGCTGGCCTCGAGCAAAAGTAACTTGGGGACAGCGCCTGGGCCACGAGGTCAAGCCCCAGGACTGTCAATATAAAACAGCATTCCACGGGACCTGGGTGACAGGTGGATGGCTATGCCCTGTAGCTCTTAGTAGATCAATCCATGCATTGTGTCTCCTTCTGTCCTGAGCACTCCTGGACCCACTTATCAGCAACCCTCCCAACATTTTCCACTGGGATATGGAGCAGCTGGCCCCAGAAATTCTCAGGTACTTGTTGGGTTCTGCGGGGGGATACAGGGCATGCTGCCGAACTCCTAGTGGGTCTGATCTGCCCCGGAAGACCAGGCCATCCAGAGGAGGTGGACGGGATCTTAGAGAGGGGTAGTTATATGAAGGGGGACCTTTAATACCCATGACCCTACCCCAATTCTGAGCTTCCATTTGCCATGCCTGAAGGAGGTAGAGGAGTGTCTAGGTGATAGTGTTTAGAGGAGAATGAGTTGGAAATTCTAAGGAATGAGAAACCATAAGTCCCACTCTGGTGGCTCACACCTGTCATCCTGGCTACTTGGGAGGCTGAGATCCAGAGGATCTTGTTTCCCAGCCCAGGCAGGAAAGTCCCATGAGAGTCTCATCTCCAATCTCCAACCAAAAGTGGTGCCATGTCTCAAGTGGCAGAGCACTGACCTTGAGCAAAAATCATCATCGGGGACAGTACCCAAGCCATGATTTCAAGCCCCTCAAACAAACAAACAAAAAAAAGAACGCACCCCTTGCTTGCAAGAGATGGTGAAGGGGTGCGGTTGCTGTGGTTGGAAGAACAGGTGCTGGCCTCACTGTACAGACATTTCTAAGAACTCCCCAGGTTTGCCCCAGTGTGAAGTCACAGCAGGGTGTGCATTGCCTTACCAAGAACTCCAGAGGTTGTGTCCTATCTTACGTAAGGAGTGGACGAATGAGAGCAGGGGTGGGAGGGTAGTGTCAATTTTATTCTCTCTATCCAAGGAAGAATGGTTTTGGATGCTGGTGCCAAAGTCTGAAGTGAAGGGTTGCATGTGCTTTGTGGCCTGACAAGTTGGGTTTCCCCTGGGTCTAAGAAGGTGGCTGAAGCCAGGCGCTGCCCGTGGCTCACAAATGACATCCTAGCTACTCAGGAGGCTGAGATCTGAGGATGACAGTTCAAAGCCAGCTTGGGCAGGAAAGTCTGAGAGACTTTATCTCCAGTGAACCACCAGAAAACCGGAAGTGATGCTATGGCTCCAGTGGTAGAGTGCACACCTTCAGCTAAAGAGCTGAGGGACTACACACAGGCCCAAAGTTCAAACCCCATGACCGACAACCAAAAATAAGGTGGCTGACTTTTCTTCATAGCAGTGTGTACAGTAGGAAGTGCCATGCTAAGTTATGAGCCATTCCAGATGTGTGAGAGACTCTGAGTTTTGTCTACATTTGATATGAGGACTGTAGAGCCGTCTTTCTGGGGGTTAGGATGTTCAGGTGATCAGGGAATGCTGAGGCCTTGCCTTACCCTTGTGTGTGTGTGTGTGTGTGTGTGTGTGTGTGTGTGTGTGTGTGTGTGTGTGTGTGTGTGTGTGTGTGTGAGAGTGTGTGTGTTTGTGTGTGTGTGTGTGTGTGTATTTCCCTCATCTCTGTCCATTTCCAGGGTGCCTATCTGCCTCTTCCTGAACTCGGATGGTGCCCCTCCTCCATGGCAACCTTGCATTTAGCCCCATATCAGGGTCTACAATGAGTCCTAAATTGCCAGACACTTGCATATACCAGCTTTTCTTTGGGGCCCAAGTCTGGCTGTCCATATCTTTGGCCGCCTCCAGGGGATTCTGAATCAGCTGCGTCAGCTGGCATATGTTCTCCCCTGCCTCTGGGGTGGCAGGGTCAGTCATGCGTTGTTCTGTCCTTTTCCTCTGGCTGCATGTCCCACTCCCAGCAGGCTGGCAGTGGAGTGGGAGAAGGTTGGTTTCCAGTGGCTCTGGCCAGATTGAGCTTGATAGCTTACTGAAGGCTGCCCAAGCAAGGATGATCTGGGGCTACATGAGAGGTGAAGCCAAGGTGGCTTGGAAGTGTTGGTCAGTATCAAGGAAAAGTCAAGGTACCTTATCACAGGCACGTCTATCTTCTGGGCCCAGCTGGGCCTCTCAGGTCCTTCTAGACAATTTCGGATGCCCAGAATACAGAGGCACAGACTTTAGATTCCAGGACCAGGTAACTGTGGGATAAGGGACTGGTATCTACCAGTACCTCAATGTACTGGGGGCATTAACCGTGACCTGGCTATGCCCTACTTATGTAAGTTCACTTCTTAGCCCATGGCCACACACCAGTTACTTCTGCTGTGGAAGTGGCAGGATCAGAAATGAGATCTAGGATGACCAAAATCTGGATTTATGGCCGGATTGGGGTGGGGGGTGTCTTAAAAAAAATCTTAGAGCTGGAACTCAGAGCTTGGCACTGTCCCTGAGCTTCCTTTGCTCAAAGCTAAAACTCTAACACTTGAACCACAACTCACCTTTCATCTTTTTTAGTAGTTTAGTAGACAGAAGTTTCTCACATATTTTCCTGCCTGGGATGGCTTTAAGTTGCCACCCTAAGAGCTCAGCCCCTTAAGTAGATAGGATTGCTGGTATGAGCCACGGGCACCTGCTAAGGTGGTGTGTGTGTGTGTGTGTGTGTGTGTGTGTGTGTGTGTGTGTGTGTGTGTGTGTGTGTGTGTGTGTGTGTGTGTGTGTGTGTGTGTGTGTGTGTGTGTGTTCCCAAGGCTTAAACTCAGAGCCTAGGTGCTATCCTTTAGCTTGTTTGCACAAGGTTGGTGCTGTACCACTTGAACTACAGTAGCTCACTTCCCATCTTTTTGGTGATTTATTGGAGATAAGAGTCTACCCAGGCTAGCTTTTAATCTTGATTGATCCTCCGGTTTCAGCCTTGAGTAGCCAGGATTATAGCCACTGGCATCCAGCTGCAAGGATATCTTTTCATACTCTCTTCTATTGTAACAGCTGTCTACTTGCCCTGGCCAAGATCTCTGACCTCCATAACGGCTCCCACCAGCCCCTGATTGTGTGGAGACCACAAAGGTCAAACTGATCCCATTTCTTTGTCCTCAGGGGAGGAGGTTATGTTTCGTCTGAAGCCTGGCTGTAGATAGGTGCTTAGCTGGGAGAGAGGTAGTCTGTTTTAGCCAAGAAGGTAAGTGTGGCCAAATGCTAATAGCTCATGTCTCATATTCCTAGCTCTTGGGAGTCTGAAATCTGAGGATTGCCATTCAGAGGAAGCGCAGCAAGAAATGTCTGTGAGACTCTCCTCTCCCAAGAACCACCTGAAAGCTGGAAGAAAAGATGTGGCTCAAGTGGTAGAGAGCTAGACCTGAATGAAAAAAGTGAGGGACAGAGCCTGGGCCCTGAGTTCAAGCCTTAGTACCAAGATGCATACTTGCTCATCCACACACAAACACACACCACACACACACAAACGCACACACCTACACACACATACAGAGGAAGGTAGTAATGATGAGCTGAGCTAGAACTGGGGGCAGTCCTGAGGCATAGTCACAGTAAACTCTCAAGCCAAATCAAGTGGTTTCTCACTAAGTCTTTCTTGGGCTGAGGGGTCTCGGCCATATCAGTAAGTTCCATAGAACCTACCCCTCCTTCTGTGCATGGGGCCATAGGACCAAGGGAAGGACACTAGGGATGATCGTTTGTAGTCGGCCCACGATTGCAGATCTTAATCTGCACCCAAGCACTGGTGAGGAAAGCAGGACTCCGAGCGCTGGGAGTCCTGGGATAGCGACTGCTACAAGCA
Source organism: Dipodomys merriami (assembly GCF_024711535.1). Lineage (NCBI taxonomy): Eukaryota > Metazoa > Chordata > Mammalia > Rodentia > Heteromyidae > Dipodomys > Dipodomys merriami. The sequence continues at coordinate 9,525,376 of NW_027206024.1, forward strand.
GCATCCAGTTGTTGTGAATTCCTAAGCCTACAAGGCTTTCATGAGCCCAACTCAACACCTGCCCAAAGTGTGCCTGACAAATTCACACACTTGTGATACCCGGATGAGTGGACGTTACTTGGTGTGACATCTTGCACCTCCTGCCCCTCCTGGCCCAGAATCCTGGTCTGAGATGGCGATTTACTGCTCAGATCCACATTGCACCCATGACACATGCAATTCTGATGATCTCCAAGCCCCAAGGCTCGATCTTTCTCTGGTACTGTGGCCCGCTCTGTAGGAGATGGCCTCCAAACAGGCTCCACTCAAGACTTGTAGAACACCTACACATTGGGAGAACCTCAGGGGCCCAACTGGAAACTACTTTGCCTAGAGCCACAGAGTGAGGTCCAATCAGACCAAGTGTTGGTCACGGGGCTTGAACTCTGGACCTGGGCTCTGTCCCAGCTCTTAAGCTTACCACTTGAGCTACAGAACTACGTCCGGTCCTCTGGAGGTTCCTTGGAGATCAGAGTCTCCCGGACGTTCCTGCCTAGGCTGGAATTGAACTCCGATCCTCACATCTCAACCTCCTGAGGAGGTAGGAGGACAGGTATGAGCCACCGGTGCCCAACTGATCTAGCCTTTCACCAGAGTAGACTAGGAGCTCCTGAAAGCTATTATTTATTTTTCTGTGCCAGTATTGGGCTTGAACTCAGGGTCTGGTCTCTGGTCTCTTAACTTTTTCCCTCAAGGTTAGCACTCTACCACTTGAGCCCCAGTTCGATTTCTGGTTTTTTGTAGTTCATTTGCAAGAAGAGTCTCACTAACTTTCCTCTCCTGATCTGGCTTGACCCTCGATCTCTATCTCAGTCTACTGAGTAGCTAGGATTTACAGGGTTTGAGCCACTGGTGGCATTGGGCTAGAAGCTTTTCTTAAGCAAGAGTTCTTCCCTGCGCTTGCCCTGACTCCTCCATGCAATGGATGCCTGAGGGTTAGGAGCTGTGTAAAATAGGCTACCAGCCACAGGAAATGGCTGGGGTCCCTGGTGTAAAGCCAAGCTAATCTTCCCCCTGGGCCCCATTCTAGGACCCCACCCTCTGCCCTGTGACTCAAGTACAAACCTTGACCCAGCCTTGAATGTCCTACCAGACTTTTCTGAAGCCACAGAGCCTTCATTCCAAAAACACCACCTGCTCTACAACACACCTTAGGACCTTTGTCCATGCTGTACCTAATGCCTGAGGCTCTCTTTCGTGTATCCACATCTTAGAACTCCTGTAGAATTTTGGCACTGGATATATCACCTCCTGGAACAAGTCTTTACTTCCCTTCTACCTCTTTTGTTATATTGAGTTGGTAGAGATGGAATTTTTGCAGGCTGACTGGCAAATGCTCTCTCTTGGTGTGAGTGTGTGAGTGTGTGTGTGTGTGTGTGTGTGTGTGTGTGTGTGTGTGTGTGTGTGTGTGTGTGTGTGTGTGTGTGTGTGTGTGTGTGCCTCTCCTGGGTTTGAATTAATGGCCTGGATGCTATCCTATCCCTACGCTTTTGTGCTCAAGGCTAGCACTTTACTACTTGAACCACAGTTCTATTTCTGGCTTTGGGGGTGTTTAATTGGAGAAAATGTTCTCATATAGACTTTCTTGCCTGCAATTGGGATCCTTAGAACTCAGCCTCCTGAGTAGCTTCCAAGGGTGAGCAATCAGCACCTGCTTTCTACCCTACCTCTTACATATAACCTCGGCCTTCCTCTGAGTCCCAGAAAAAATATGTCTCACCAGGTTCACATCTTTTTGTGCCAGTCTTGTGGCTTGAAATCAGGGTCTGGGCAAGTTCCTGAGCTTCTTTTGCTCAAGGGTATCACTTAAGCCACTATGTGACTTTTGGCTTTTGCTGTTTCTGTGGTACTCAGAAATCGAACAGAGGATTTAGTGCATGCTGCTAGGCAAGCACTCTACAACTAAGCCACATTCACAGCCCAAGGCTCACTTCTAACGGGAGTTATGAGGGTGGGATTTATTGGCATACCTCTTTCGGCATAGAAATCGCTATTTCATATCTTTACCAAGATTTGGGAGCAGCCTGTGACTAGGCAATGAGGAATGATAAATGAGTGATAGCCACTAGGCACCAGAGGTCTAGGCTCACATCCTACAGAGGGATAGAGAATATGGTGCCAGAAACTTTGACAACTACTACAGTCTAGGAACTGTCGTCTCCCTGGAGGCAGTGGCCAGCTTCTAGTTGTCCCGATAGGACACCTCAGCCAGAACATCAAGCTTCAGTTATTAAATGACATACAAGGATGCTTTTTTCAAGTTGCTGGTTCACACTTAGTACTCTTCAGGGCTTGTCTCAGCTCGCCCAGATTGGGGGGCTGGACATTGGCAACCTGCTGAATGCCCATCATCCATACATCATCCATCCATACACAGAGACATGGAGTTATTGCCTCCTTTGGGGGGGGGACAGTTCCGTGTTGTACTATCAGCCTAGGCCCTGTCCCTGAGCTCCTTTTGCTCAAGGGTATTGCTCTGCCCTTGAGCCACAGCCCCATTCATATTTTTTTTCCTATAATCTCTTAGAAATAAGAGGGTCGCAGACTTTCCTGCCCCGGTTGAATTCAAATTGGCATTTTCTACATCTCAGCCTCCTGAGGAGCTAGGATTACAGGCAGGAGCCGCTGACACCTGGGATTCTTTTCTTCTTGTTGTTCTTTTTATAATCATGACAATCTGAAAATCTTCACGGTGTTATTCCAATGGTTTGCATTCGAAGAAAACTACCCAGGCTTGGATTTCGAATGCCAGGACTGCCACCCACAAATGGAAGGAGATCCTGACAAACTCATTCCTATTCGTGTGAATGCTAATGGAATGTTATGAAAGTAATAATTAAATTTGCACTTAATTCATGATTCTATTTTAGAATGCCACGCAAAAATTATTGGATTTATTTCTAGCACCATGGTGTGATTTCCCCTAATGGAAGGATATTGAATAATTTTTAATTAATGCTTCTATAAGTATTCAACCAGGATACTTTATTAAATGGAGGCATAATTTCATAACTAATAATCGGTAATAATGTATATAATTAAATATCCTCACATTCCCTCTCTCTTTATGCATATATACATATCTACACATCTATCTATCTATCTATCGATCTATCTATCAATCAATCAATCTATCTATCTATCTATCTATCTATCTATCTATCTATCTATCTATCTATCTATCTATCTATCTATCTATCTATCTATCTACCTATCTATCTATCTACCAATCTACACATTGATCTGTTTATACTCTTGTCACTACTGGCACTACTGGGGCTCAGTGGTAGAGTGCTTGCCTAGTACATACAAAGCCTTGGGTTCAATCCTCACTACAATGTGCATAGAAAAATCCAGAAGTTGTGCTGTCGCTCAAGCAAAGGAGCACTAGCTTTGAGCATAAAAGCTTACGGACTGTGTCTAGACACTTACTCAACATCAAGAAATGGCACCAAAAAAAGATAGAATGTTCTGACTGCAACTATATAACGATAGCACTGCAAATACCTCATCACAGATCAAACCAGAAGTCTGATGCTGACAGCTACCATCTAACCTGACTTAGCCAGAGGTAAATGGCTGCAACCCAGCTCCACAGAACCAGATAGTGCTGGCTCCATCACCTTTGTCATGCAAGATACTCGGGGGCTGACATCTGACACTGGTGGGTTTAAAACCCAGCCCTGATAGGAAGTCGGTGAAATTCTGAGCTGTGGCACACAGTGGTAGAGTTCCAGCCTTGAGCAAAAGATCATAGGACAGTACCCCCAAACTTTCACTGAAATTCCCATGGTTGACTCCACCTCCCCCCCAAAACCCATCCCTCTTTATCATTAGATGTGAACTTTATGTGGTTTGTTATGTTTCTGAAAGAATGGTGGTACTGAGGAAAGCACCCTAACACTGACAGCTTGTGGGATACAGCTATGTGATGAGTCCCTCATGAGGTGTTATGTGCTGAGTCCTTCACGAGGTAAATTCTTTCACTTGGTCCTTGTAAGGGCTCCAGAAGTCAGATGATTGTGCAGATGAGAATCTTGAGGCTCAGATATGTCCCAATGTCAGTACCAATTGTGTATGTACCTAACTCTAGTGAGTTGTCTCCTGAAGACAATTGTTTTGGTTTATTTTTCTTGGTCTTGAACCTTGAACTCAGGACCTAGCCACTGAACATTCTCTGTTGGGCTCATGGCCAACACCCCACCATGGGGAGCCAAGAACCGTTTTGCAACAGAGTGTTACAGTCTAGGCATCTGTAGCTGATGTCTGTCATCCTACCTACTCAGGAAGCTGATATTTGACGACCTCAGTTCCAAACTATCCCAGACACAAAAGGTCCCATGAGACTATTATCTCCTATTCACCACTTAGAAACTTGAAGTGGAAGCTGGGTGCCAACAACTCGCATCATCATCCTAGCTACTCAGAAGCCTGAGAGGTGAGGATCACTTTCCAAAGCCAGCCTGGGCATGAAATTCCTTGAGAGGCTTCTCTCCAGTGAATTAACAAAAACCTGCAGGGGTGCTGTAGCTCAAGTGGTAGAGCACTTGTATTTAGCTGAAGAGCGCAAGGACAGCACCCAGGCCTAGACTTCAATTCTTCTGACTTACAAGGAAAGAAAGAAAGAAACCTGAAGTGGATTGCTGGGAATGTGTCTTAGGGTAGAGTGCTTTGCATGTATGAATCCCTGGGCTTGATTATTTAGTACCACATCACTAGAATAAAGCCTGAAGTGGCTCTGTGGCTAAAGTGGTAGAGTGCTATCTTTGTACAGGAGAAGCTCAGGTACAGTGTTCAGGTCCTGAGTTCAAGCTCCAGGACAAGTGTATGCACACACACATTCATACACACACACACACACACACACACACACACACACACACACACAGAGAGATACCAGAAGTGATGTTGTGACACCAAATGGTAAATCATTGAGCTTCTGTTCTGAGCTCATGGTCAGCACCCAAGCCCTGTGTTCAACCCCAAAACCTAGCCACCCAGGGACCAACTAGGAGAGGTCAAAAGTTTTAAAACTTGATGAGCTTCACCAGCTCTAGATGACAAGAAGGATTGTGATATTACACATATTCTTAGATTTAGCAAGCTTACAGAAACTAGGAAGGTACCGTTGCCAATCATGAATCATTTTATAAGGTTCAGCTCCCTTGTTGTCTGCCAGAAGGACCCTTGAATTTATTGTAGCAAGTTATTTCAATACTGGAACATAGTCTAACAAAGACAGGATAAGTGCAGGGAACTTGGCCCTCCACAGGAGGAGGCACAAATGGAGGCTTCCTGTCAAAATAGCGCTGAGGAGAGAGATAGCTTGAGATTCAAAGGGGCCTTTTTTCTCCTAGCCTTCAGAGCCCACCCACACTCCTGCTCACTAATTGGCCCAGATGGAGTTGTTTGTTACACAGTTTTACAGGTGTGAGGATTTTGTCTGCTTGTTCCAACAATGAGGCAGACTTCCTCCAGCAGTACCTGGTGTCAAGAAAACCTCAGACTACACTGGTATCGGGGAGCCGCGGGACATGCACTGTCTTGAAAGCATTGTCTGTGCTATGAAATCATTGTATTCAAAGCAATTTTCCTAGCTTGGTGCCTTTCATCTTAGGGATTCTGGACCTTCACTGATAGAAATACATGCATACATATATTGGGAGACAGGGAGTTACTTTTTTTTGGCAGGTTCAAGGGTTGTATTATTAGCCTAAGCACATTCCCTGAGCTATTTTGCTCAAAGCTATCGCTCTGTCCTTGAGCCACAGCCACACCCATGGCATTTTTTTTATTTCTGGGATCCCACAGAAATAACAGTGCTGTCAACTTTCCTGTACTGGCTGAATTCAAACTGGCATTCTCTACCTGTCAGAGTTCTGAAGATCTAGGATTATAGGCAGGCACAAATGACACCTGGCTTTCTTTTCTCCTTGTTCTTTTTTCATTGTGACAAACTGAAATCTTCACAGTGTCATTCTAATGGTTTGCATTTTGAAGTAAACTACCCAGGCCTGGAGTTCGAATGCCAGGACTGCCTCCTACAAATGGAGGGAGATCTTGAGAAAATCTTCACTATTCATGTGAAGATTTAATGGAGTGTTATAAAAGTAATAATTATATTTGCAGTTAATTCATGATTCTCTTATACAATGCCACAGAAAATGTATTGGATTATGTCTTCCATTCTAGAACCACGGTGTGATAGTCCCAATTAAGGAATACTGACTACATTTACATTAATGCTTCAATAAGTATTCAACCATGATACTTCATTAAATGGAGGTATAATTTAATAATAATTCATAATATATATAATTTAATATCCTCACATAGTCTCTCTCTCATATATAGCAAACTACACATCTATCTATCTTTATATCAATCTCAATCTCTATATCTATATCTATATTTATATCTATATCTATCAACCACTACTATGGCTTGTTCTCAGGTCCTCAGAACTGGCTGGCAGCTCAGTTTGCAAAGGGCTTATTTTTTACACTGACCTTTTCATGAATTGGGCATTGTGGGCTGTGAATTCAAGTCCAAGCATGGCCAAAATTTTATATGTGGAGTCAGAAGTACATTTTGACACATTTTTTCCTTCTCTGTGAAAGTCCTGGCTCTCAATATGATGTATAGTATAACCCATATGTAAATGTATCCATGTGATAAGATGTAATAAATGAAATAAATGTTATATATGTAATAATACTAAATAAAATAAAAAATAAAGTTAACAAATGTCATAGGGAATAAACCCATGTATGTAAATAGATCTCATATATAAATATTATTTATCAGTGCTGGGGCTTGAATTCGGGCCCTGGAAACTGGGCTGAAATTGTTGTATTCAATGATAGTGAGCTTCCTCTGCCCCACAGTGACACAGAATTGCCCAGGCCCTGAGTTCAAATTCCAGGCCTTCCAGAAAAATGGTGCAAATTCCAAGCCAGGGCCTTAATTTTTTTTAGCTAGGCCTGGAGCTTGAACTCAGCTCGTGGCAACTCTGCCTCAACTTCTATCATCCTAGGCTGGGGTGCAGCCTCTGAGCCAACAGCCCATCCTAAGATCCTATGACCCGAGTTCAAATCTTGGGACTCGCAAAAAAAAAAGGAGAAGTGCTGGGAATGTGGGTCAGTAATAGAGTACTTAGCTTGCATGCACAAGGCCCTGGGTTTGATTCCTCAGCACCACATAAGCAGAAAAAAAGAAAAGGTAGTGCTATGGCTCAAGTGGTAGAGTGATAGTCATGAGCTGAATGGTTGATGGACAGCACCCAGATTCAGATTTCTGGGCCCAATACCGAAAAAAAAAGAAGAACAAAGAGCGCGGGGGGGGTGGGGGGAAAGGAGAAGGATACAACTGAGAAGTTCCAGAAGGCAGTTTTACATAGTTTATTCCTTTGCATTGCAACCATCCTGGGTCTAAATGACAGGGCCCAAAAAATGTACATGACCTTGTACTACTGAAGTTTGGTGGACTATCATGGAAGCCATAGCCAAAACCAGCAACCTAGGCCAGGGGTGCGAATCTCAGGACTGCCACCTACAAATGGTGGGAGATCCTAAGAAATACATTCCGATACACATCCATATGAATGGAATGTTGTAAAGTAACAATTAAATTTGTAGTGTATGATTATATTATAAAATTATGCACCAACGTTGTATAGCTAGTTTTCGATGTGACAACTTGTACTTCTCATTGTTGCAACAGGTCCACCTGTATATTTAAAATACTTGTTTTTCCCATCTCCTCCACAAGTTATACTGACATCAAATATAGTGAAAACAGGGGTTATACTGTGGGGGTGGGACATACAAAGCAACAAAGAGATAATCTTAGAAATGTGTTAGAAACACATGCATGAAAGAAAAAAACATTAAAATATATCTCTAAGGATTCATTTTCCTAACATCATATTATCTGACCTTTTCTGCTTGACTCATACATGTACTAGATATTGCAAATAAGGGAAAGCATGGGATCTATGTTTCTGTGGGCCTGGCTTACTTCACTTAATATAATTTTTTCCAAGTTTTTCCATTTCCTAACAAATGGGGCAAAGTCATTCTTTCAGATGGAGGCATAGAATTCCATTGTGTATATATACCACATTTTCTTGATCCATTCATCTACTGAGGGGCATCTGGGTTGGTTCTATATCTCAGCTACGGTAAATAATGCTGCAATAAACATAGTTGTGCTGGTAGCTTTAGTTTGGCCTTGTTTGTAAACATTTGGGTAAATGCCCGAAAGTGGGATTGCTGGGTCATATGGGAGCTTTATGTGAAGACATTTGAGGAACTTCCATACTGCTTTCCAAAGTGGTTGAACAAGTTTACATTACCACCAACAATGAAGTAAGGTTCCTTTCTGTCCACATCCCCTCCAGCATCTGTTGTTGTTAGAGTTCTTGATTTTTGCCATTCTAACTGGAGGAGGGGGTATCTCAATGGTGTTTTGATTTGCATTTCTTTTATGGCTAGGGATGTTGAGCATTTCTTCATTTGTCTATTGGCCATCTTTCTTTCTTCTTCAGACATGTTTCTCTTCAAGTCTTTCGCCCACTTATTTATTGGGCAGTTGTTTCTTTGAGGATTTGTTGTTGGGGGATTTAATTTTTTGAGTTCCGTATATATTTTAGATATGAGACCGTTGTCTGTTGTATGGCTAGTGAAGATCTTCTCCCAATCCGTGGGCTTTCTATTGACCTTGCTAGCTATGTCCGTTGCCATGCAGAAGCTCTGCAACTTCATGCAATCCCATTTTTCCAACCTTTCTTTGATTTGTTGGTTTTCTGATTCTCTATTCAGCAAAACCTCTTTGCAGATGACATGATCTTGTATTTAAAGAATCCCATAGACTCCACTCCCAAATTACTCAAGCTGATTCAAAACTTTGGCAAAGTAGCAGGGTAAATAATTAACCCCCCAAAATCAATGGCTTTTCTGTATGCCAACAATGAGAAAAGTGGGGCTGAAATTAGGAAAGCAACTCCATTTGTAATAACCCCACAAAAAATAAAATACCTAGGAATTAACCAAAGAAGTGAAGGACCTCTATGATGAAAATTTAAAATCTTGAAAAAGGAAATCAAAACAGAACTTAGAAAATGTCAAAACCTCCCATGCTCCTGGATTGGAAAGATTAACATCGTGGAAATGGCCATATTTCCCAAGGCTATCTACAAATTAAACGCAATACTTCTCAAAATTCCAACCTCATTCTTCAAGGAAATAGAAGAGGCAATCCAAAAATTCATATGGAACAATAAAAGACCCCGAATAGCAAAAATGCTCCTCAACGGAAAGAACACTGCTGGAAGAATATCAATACCAAATTTCAAACTCTACTATAAAGCCATACTAATCAAAACAGCTTGGTATTGGCATAAGAACAGACCTCAGGACCAAAGGAATAGAATTGAAAACCCAGAAATGAACCTACAGACCTATAGCCATCTAATCTTCGATAAGGGAGCTAAAACAATAGAATGGAAGAAAGACAGTCTCTTCAGTAAATGATGCTGGCAAAATTGGTTAACTACTTGTAGAAAACTAAAGCTAGATCCTTATATATCACCCTGCACCATAATAAACTCCAAAATGGATCAAAGACCTCGAAGTCAAAGCAGACACTCTGAAAACCTTACAGGATGGAATAAAAGAGTTTATCTACCTGCTGGATTTAGCTCCCCGCTATGTCTGATTGTCTCCCGGGCTGAGGGAGGCTGGGGAATGGGCGAGCGCCTCACTTACTATTCCTAGGACCCCTTCTGTCTTTTGTAGGACAGACGAAGACCCAATCTTGGGGTACAAAGAGGCCTTTTTCTCATGATCTTCAGAGCCTGCACACACACATCCTCCCTAATTGCCCCGCATGAATTGTTTGTTACACAGCTGTACAGGAGTGAGGCTTTTTCTCTGTCTGTTCTAACAATGAGACAGACTTTCTCCAGCAGCCTGGGGTATGAAGAACCCCTCAGGCTATAATGGGAACATTTAGCAGAGCGAGGAAACATGCACCATCTTGAAGTACTCTCTGTGCTATGAAATCTTTCTATTCAAAGCAAATTTCCTATCTGTGTGCCTTTCTTCATCGAGACTCTGGATGTTCCCGGATACAAATACATTCACAGACACATGGAGCTACTGGCTCTTTTTTTGTGACAATTCCTGAGGCTTGAACTGTGAGCCTAGACATTTTCCCTGAGCTCCTTTTGCTCAAGGAAGCATTTTATTGTGTCTTAAACCATGATTATCCTAGGCTGGGTGCAGCTTTTACCCCCACAGATGATTCAGGGATCCTAGGACCCAAGTTCAACTCCCAGCTATTGCAAAAAAAACAAAAACAAAAAAACAAAAAAACCATCAAAACAACAAAAATGGAGGAGGAACAAACCAGGAAGTTTTATACAACAGTTTTACCTTTGTTTCCTTAGTACTGTGACCCTCCTGGATCTCAATTACTTGGCTTGAAAATTGTACATGACCTTGCATGGTCGAAGGCTAGAGGCTGTCAGTGAAGCCTGAGTCCAACCCAGACACCTAGTCCCTAAGTTCTATCCCGGGACTGCACACGGCTGAAGATCTAGGAAACTTGTTCCTATCTATAGGAATACAAATACAATGTTTGAAATGTACTAATTAAATTACTAATTAGCTAGTCGTTCCAGTATATGATTGTAAGCAATAAATATAGGTCATTGATTAATTAATACTTTATTAAGTCTCTTAATGTGATTAATTAATGGAGGTATAATTTTATAACAAATAATTGATAATAATATAATATATAAAAATAAGATACAGACATCACTCAATAACTGGCCCCGTACTGCGACCACGTGAGGCAGGCCAGACTTGCCAAGTGGTACTAATTGGATGAAGGACCCACAAAGTCCCCCATAGGAGTCCCCCAGGAGTGAGACAAAACCTGGGTGAGCTTCTACCTGATATTTTAGACCGAGTCCAACAGTGTTCACCGCAAGTCGCCAGCAGGGGACCTCCGAGATCATTTTGTAAAGCTACTGGTTTAGGAAGGGATGAATGCAGACCACCACACAGCCTGCGTGGGATTGAGACAGTGTTCCCTGAGCACATGGGTGGTGGCCTCCCAGGATGTGGAACACAAAGCCCCAGGCCCAATCACTATATTTACCTTTACAGGCTCAGACATCTGCAGGCTTTTACCCAGGCTCTGGCAGCCCAGGGCCAAGGAACCCCATGGCCATCAGGGAGAGGGACTTGTTTTAAATGCAGCCAGGAGGTCCCCTTTAAGCGGGACTGTTCAAAACAATCCCCCCTGCCCTCCACCCCTGCCAACCAGCCCGGGGGGTCCAAACCACTCCCTACACCCTGCCGCAGGTGCCGGAAGGGATACCATTGTCGATCCAAATTTGATTTAGATGGGAAGCCTTTAAACTAGGAGAAGGGCATCCTCCAGTCCCGTTAGCTCAAGGAAGAACCCCCTCTGCTGTAAGACCCAGGCAGCCTCATGGCAAGACGACCCAGGCTCATTGGACCATCCCCCTGAGGGAGAACTCCGCCCTAAAATGAGTATTTTCATAGGTGTAAAGCAGTTTCACTGCCTAATTGACATGAGGGCAGATTGAACCATACTCAGGGAGGAGGAAGTTCCCTAGGACTGGAAGCTTGCACACGGGCCCCCGATATTGGGGGTAGGGGGCAAAACCCAGTCCAAAGTGCCGGTCGCCCTTATGAAATGGACTAGCCTATATGGTGAGCAGGAAAAGATATGCCCTTTACTGACAAAAATCCTCACCACCAATTTACTTGGCAAGACATGCTAAGACAAATGGATGCTGTGGTCACTACAGATCATCGATATCCTGGATGGAGTAGAATCACAAAGACTTAAACAGGATCTAGAGGGAGTTAAGAAAAAGAATTTTTTAACTTTCATAAGTACAGAGAAGAACATAAGGGACCCACTTGGGTGCACCCCCAATCCTAAAAGCAATTGTCCTCCAAGTACCTCCCATTAGGTGGGAACTGAGAAGCCCTATTTGGGTGGAGCAGTGGCCATTGACCAAACCTAAACTTGTAGCATGCCACCTTTTGTTGGAGGAACAGATAAAACTTGGGCACATACTCCCTTCTGTGAGTCCTTGGAACACACCTGTATTTGTTATCCAAAAAGCATCCGGGCTTGGTTTATGCTCCAAGATCTACATAAGGTAACTGAAAGGATAGAGCTAGTGGGAATTCCCTAAGAGGAATGCCCTGGACTCCCGCTTCAGAATATACCTTGGTTGTAATTGATATTAAAGATAGTTTTTTTTCAATCCCCTTGCATCTGGATGACTGCAAGAAATTTGCCTTCTCCATCCCTTCTCTAAATTTTTTCCCATCCTGATCGGGGGTTTGAATGGACGTTGCTGCCACAGGGAATGGCCAATAGCCTGGCCTTTTGCTAACAATACTTGGCCACACTTTCAGGGCCTGTGCTGGGTTCAGACACCTCCCTTGCTTATGCCTACATGGATGACATAATTCGGGGGCACCAAGACCTGGGCCGCCTGGAGGGACTTCTAGCCCAGGTTCGCACCATATTAAAAAAGGGGGTTTTTAACATAGCCCTAAATAAAATTCAAATGGTACCTCCTTTTAAGGTGTTCCGATCCCACTTTACCTTGACTCAGGCCAGCCCCCTTAAGCCTTTGCTGGATATTCCAGCATCTCTGTCCCTAACCCAACTTCAAAGTCTTTTATGGGAAATCAATTGGCTATTTCCATGGGTTACCATCCCTAAAATAGTCTTGTGCCCTTATTCACCGGACTAAAAGACAGGACACCCCAAGAAGTTATTATAATTACAAGCAGCCATCAGGCAATATTTTTACAGTTCCAAAGATCCCTGGATGAACTTTCCCTGAAAAGGTATTCTATTCTTAAGCCCATTTCCCTCTCGTTGTTTGCAGGTGTTACATTGATTTCTGCAGTTTTAAGTCAAAGGAGGGGAGCCATTAGAGTGGATTCACACTCCCCTGGGGGGCACATCTCAGGTGTACTCTCAGGCAGACCAACTTGCCGATTGCTATTGTCAAGGGAAGGACCCAATTCCAAAGGCCTTATGGCCTTGACCCTCACTCCATTGTTTTTCCTTTTCAGATGGCAGACCTTGAGTGCTCACTTGAGCCAATGCTCAACTTGCTCTCTCCCTGGAAGGGTTTCTAGGTCAAATTGACTGCCATTATGGGTCATCTAAATGGACCGTCAGGTTATGGTGACTTTCCCTCATAATGCCTTCTCTATTTTCTCCTACACCTATTCCTGGTGCTTTCTCTGTTTTTACTGATGGAGGTAAAACAGGCTCTGCGTATGCAGCCTTTGAGCAGCAAAAAAAGACCCCAAGCCAACAAAGATTTCAACCTTGTCAAGGGTCAGCACAATAAAAAGAAATGTTTGCCGTAATTATGGTCCTTTGGGACATTCAAAAACCCCTTAATTTGTATTCTGATAGTTTATATGATTAACTTGCTCCCTCATATTCCCCAGGCACATATTAAGCTGGATGGAAACCCTATTTTCCCATTTTGGACACCCTTAAGGGCCTATTAGATGGATGGGGAGCCCCTATTCATATTCAATATTTGAGAGGGCATTCAAAACTTCCTGGGTTTTTATCCATGGGCAATAATTGGACAGACCAGTTAGCTACTGGTCCACAAGCTTTAATGTTACAAGAGGCCACCCGTTTACATGATTTAACCCACAATAATTGGAGTGGTTTTCAACATAGATTTCCTCAGATTCCTGTAGAGGACCTCAAAAGGATAGTACATACCCGTAAAACATGCCAGCCCTTCTTAAAAATATCCCCGCTACAACCACCAGGGGTAAATCCCAGAGGCCTCAAACCCAATGTCCTCTGGAAAACTGATGTGACTCATTTTCCAGCCTTTGGTAAGCTTAAATATATATTTGTTTCTATAGATACCTATTCAGGAGCATGTTGGGCTACAGCACATGCAGGAGAAAGACCTAAACATTCAGAAGCACATTTTCTTCAATGCTTTGCCACCTTGGGTCTACTAGCACAAGTTAAAGCTATAATGGACATTGTTTTGTTAGTAAAGCAATGTCAGAGTTCTTTGACAGATGGCATGTTACTCATACAGGAAATCCTTATAATCTCCAAGGCCAAGCAATTATAGAAAGAAATGGGAGTTAACCCCCATATATAGTTACAGATAGCTTTGTTTACCATTAACACTTTAAATTTTTCAAAAGGGGCAATTGAATCCAGGTTTCAGAAGCACTGGGGACAACTAAATCCTAAGCCCCAAGTGAAAGTCAGGTGGAAGGACCCCCCTGACACAACAATGGAGCAGACCGGACCCCCTAGTTACCATGGGCAGGGGATTGAGATATGTTTTTCCCATATGGGAGACAGCCCCCATTTGGATCCCAGCCAGGAACTTTAAGTTTTACCCATTTCTTCTATACAGGAAGAAGCCCAATGATAAACTAACCAACAAGGAAAGTAAAACGGCTATGCTGGTCGAGGCTTGTGTTTAAAAGAGGGAAAGCTAAAAAGATAATTACTATCCATCCCCAAGGGCAATCAGCCCTTGAGAAGCTCTTGCGTTCTTTAACAATTACAGATGGTGATACTCCAGCTGTTGGCTGTCCTGACCCTCCTAGTCCTGGCAATGGCCCTACTGAATCCACATCAACCTCAATGCGTGACCTGGGCAGTGATCAAATGGAGAAATCAACAGCACCAAAAGAGAAGCTGTCCCTTCGACCTGGTGGCCTGAGCTTCATTTTGACATCTTTGACCTGGCTAGAGGATCCTGGGATGTTGGAGATTGAGACCCCTTTACCAAGGATGGCCTGAGTGTGGGGGCCCACGAGGATGAACTGTGCCTCATGTGTGGTACCCCCAATATCCAGGCTGTTCCCATGCTTTAAAGAGGTCAACCTTATAAGATAGTGACTTTATATATGTCCCAGAAGTAATCGAACTGCTTCAGACATTTCTAACTGTGGTGGGGCTGACGTTTATTAACTTTACTGAGGAGGGAAAAAGGATAACTAACTAACTAACTGGGAGATGAGCAGGATGTGGGCCTTGCGGTTATATCAAAAAGGATGGAGCCCAAGATATCCAACGCATGGCTCTGCGTGTCTATCATGATAAGCTCAGTGCTGAAGATTACTCCATACTTTAGGTGAACCACGGAAAGAGGAGGTGCCAATTGGGCGAACCTCATAAGAGGTGCCCTGACCTGAACCTCAGCAAGAGGTGGGTTTGCCATTAAAACAAAAAGGAGGAATCTGTAGGGTACATGGAGAGCAAAGGTGGCGCTGAGAGGCAGTTGAGTGGGCAGAGTCGGAATTGTTTATGTTAAAATCTGACTGTGTACCACAACCAGGCAAAGTGACGTCTGTACTTAAATAGCTCGAAAGACAGCAGGGAAAGTATAGAAAGCTTAGGTGCATGATAGGGTGACCTCTACAGTGATTGGTTGGTTCCTTTTCTTCCCCTTCCATGCCACACGGTTTTTTGCTTTAAAAATTGCTTGCTACATGGTGATAAACGAGTTCCTGCTTGACTTGACTCCCTGCTGCATCTGACTGTCTCCGGGACTACAGGAGGCTGGTGAATGGGCCAGCAGGACACTTACCTTTCCACGGACCCCATCCATCTTCCGCGGGACAGATGAAAATCAAACAGGTAGGAGGAGAACAAAGGAGGAAGCAACAATGCTCAATAGGAAATGTACTCATTACTTTGTTAATGTAACTGTAACCCCTCTGTACAACATTTTTACAATAAAAAACATACATAAATAATGTAGTGCTCAAAGAAGCACTTTGGGGGTAAGGGAAGGATATCTGAATAACTGTACAAAATTCTACATTGGTTTTTTTTTTAATGTTCAGTATGGAACTGAATAAACATAAGTGCTTCCATTAAAAATTTTAAGTTACTGTCTTGGACTTGGAGCCAGTATTTCTGGCATTGAAGGGATTTGAGCTCATCGTCTGGGTAACTCTTTACTCTATTGGTGAAGGGGAAGCTCACTGTCCTTGAGGAAAAGAAATTCAAGCTAGAGTACCCAGGGCCTGCATTGAGGCCCTTCAATTTAAAAAATATTTCTATACACGTGTAAAATATGATATATATGTACATATGCATGCATATTATATATTGATTATTATAATTATTGATTTTGTATGTATTTTATTCATTGTATAGTTTATTGTATTTAGTATTATTATACACATAATATTTATTATGTTTTGTACATCTAGTATAAAATTATACACAATAAATCAGGTCATTGACTTGTTATTCATTAATACTTTATTAAATGTTGAAACATGATACATAATTAAATGGAGGCATTAGTCACTGTCATCACATGTTTAGAGTCTCTCCCAAGTATGAGCTTTGTCTTAATTATCTTTAGACAACTTACTATAGGGATTCCTTTAGATGATTTATACTCAGAAGCCTTTTCTTGAGGATAGGCAAGTTGTGGGATAAAATTGTAAGGGTGGGGCTGTGGATGTGGCTTAGTGGTATAGAGCTTGCTGAGCATGCATGAATGCCAGGGTTTGAATCCTCAGTGCCACATACTCAGAAAAACCCAGAAGCTGTGGAGTGGCTCAAGTGGTAGAGTGCTAGCCTTGAGAAAAAGAAGATCAGAGACAGTACCCAGGTCCTTAGATCAAGCCACAGGACTGGCAAAAACAATAGGCCAGTTGCTAGTGGGGAATTCTTGAAACCCTAGCTTCTCAGACCACAGTTCCAAGACAGCCTACACAAGGAAAGCCTGTTAGATTCTTATCTCCAATGAATCACCAAAAGACCTCACATGGCACTGTGGCTCAAGTGGTAGAGTGTTTGCCTTGAGCTGAAGGGTGCAGGGAGAGCACCCAGGCTTCAGTATGAAAAAAACAACTGGAAAAAGAGTGAGGGATAATCAAAGTACTTTTTCTATTTGCTAACTATGAGAAGATTTTCTGGAAAATGAACATTGATATACACCAGAGTTGGAGTCAGGGCTCAAGGTTCAAGTATAGCAGATCCATATGCCCAGCCTCTCAGACTCTAACATTATAACCTTGTGTCTTACTGGGTTCTGAAAGGTCCAATGTTGAAAGGCATAATATGCTCCCCAAGCCCTTTGTGATAAGCACTTGACTTATATTGTCAATGTCATTACAGTTCTGAAGCTAGCACAGCACCAGTAGCTCAGGCCCATCACTCTAGCTCAGGAGACTGAGGTGTCAGGATCACAGGGTGAAGCCAGCCAGGGCAGGAAAGTCTACGACACTCTGACTTCCACTTCTGAAAGGTCAGATGTTCAAGAGCTTCCTGTGTTTCCCTTGGTGATGAGAAGTTACTTGCACTCTAAATGTTCTTAGAGTTCTCAAGCTATAGAAACAGGAAAGAAACATTATTTTCCCATCCTGGGTTCAAATGAAGTTCTCAGGATCCAAGCCTTAGCCCTGTTAGCAGGAAGAACTCCAGTGTAACACTGAATTTGAAGGACAGAAAACAATTTCAAAAGCAGGGCTAGGTGAAGAGACCTAGGCCTGCAGGATTAGGAGGCAGAATGTACACACTCAACAGTGAAGTGAGCTGCAAAACCACTTTATTCATTCCAGGCATAGCCTGCAAAAGGAAACCTCAAACATTTGCTAGAGTTACAACAGGGTCAGGCTTTTCTCAGCCTCTTCAAACGATGACTAATTAACCTTTTTCCCTCAGGTGAAGGGAGCCTCAGTGTATCTTTACGTTAAGAATAGAGAGCCAGTTTCATGGGGGAGAGGGGAGGAACAGAGTAGAAAAACCCTACTCTCTGGTCTTAGGGAGTAGGTTTTTGACTCTCTGTCAGATTTGAAGGCCCTTCTTCTACTTCTTCCAGTCCATTCTCCTTCCTTCATTCCCCACATCATTAATGCAAATCCCCAGTCCAAGATCATGTGTACTTTCTGGGCCTTGTCATTTAGACCCAGGATGGTTACAATTCAAAGGAAAAAAGAGTAAAACCACCTTCTTGAACTTCTCAATTTTATCCTTTTCCTTATTATTTTGGCCAGCTCTGAGATTTGAACTCTGGTCCTAGGAACCCAGGGTTGGCTGTGGAAGAGGTGCCAAGACCTAAGTTCAAGCCCCGTGCTTGGCAAATAAGTAAGTAAGTAAATAAATAAATAATAAGGCTCTGGCGTGCAATTTGCATCATTGTTCCGGCAGGCCTGGGATTGAACTCAGTGTCTGGGTAACTCTGTAGCATTGTGGGTAAAGGGGAAGCTCACTGACTTTAAAGACAAGAAATTCAGACCAGTTCCCAGGGTTTGAATTAAAGCCTCAGCATAATATTCTTATATGAGATCTATTTACATACATGGGTTTAATGTGTATAAAGTTTATTACCCTTATTTATTATTACCCTTATTATTAATACCCTTATGTATTATACATATAACACTTCATTTATTACATCATTTCATGTAGATTATATTTGCATATGGATTATACATCGTACTTTCACAGCAAAGACAAAAATTTGTCAAATTGGCTTCTTCATGAATAAATATGTATGTGTGTGTGTGTGTGTGTGTGTGTGTGTGTGTGTGTGTAGAGAGAGAGAGAGAAAGAGAGAGAAAGAGGGAATGTGAGGATATTCAATTATGTATATTATTACCAATAATTAGTTATTACATTATGCCACTATTTAATGAAGTATCATGGTAGAATACTTATAAAAACATTAATTAAAAATTAGTCAATATCCTTCCATTTCGGGAATCATATTATGGTGCTAGAATGGAAGACATAAATCCAATAATATTTGCGTGGCATTCTAAAATAGAATCATGCATTAACTGCAAATTTAATTATTTCTTTTATAACATTCCATTAGCATTCACAAAAATAGGAATGAGTTTGTCAGGATCTCCCTCCATTTGTGGGTAGCAGTCCTAGCATTTGATCTCCAGGACTGGGTAGTTTACTTCGAATGCAAACCATTGGAATGACACCTTGAAGATTTCAGATTGTCATGATTAAAAAAAGAACAAGAAGAAAAGAAACCCAGGTGTCAGCGGCTTCTGTCTGTAATCCTAGCTCCTCAGGAAGCTGAGATGTAGTGAATGCCAATTTGAATTCAGCCAGGGCAGGAAAGTTGGCAACACTCTTATTTCTAAGAGATCACATGAAAAAAAATAACTCCATGAGTGGGGCTGTAGCTCAAGTTGCAGAGTGCTTCCCCTGAGCAAAAGGAGCTAGGCTCATAGTTAAACCCCACAACTGTAACCCCCCTCAACAAAAGGGAACAGTAACTCCATGTCTCTGTGTATGGATGGATGATGTATGGATGATGGGCATTCAGCAGGTTGCCCATGCCCAGCCGCCCCAACCTGGGCCGGTTGGGACAAGCCCTCAGAGAGTACTAAGTATCAGCCAGCAGCTTGAACAAAGCATCCCTCTGTCATTTAATAACTGAATCCCCGAAGGCTTTGCCTGGGCTGGTGTGTGCAATGGATGCATTATGTTCTAGCTGAGGTGTCCCATTGGGACACCTAGCAGCCTGCCACTGCCTCCAGGAGTGATCCAAGTTTCTGGATCTATATTCTCTATCCCTCTGTGGGATGTGAGCCTAGGCTTCTAGGGCCTGGTGGCTCTCACTCATTCATCATTCCTCATTGCCGAGTCATTGACTGGTCCCAAATCTTAGCAAAGTTATGAAATAGTCAGCGATTTCTATGCCAAAGGGTAAGCCAATAAATCCCACCCTCATAACTCCTGTTACAAGTCTGCCTTGGGCTTCGAATATGGCTTAGTGGTAGAGTGATTACGTAGTATGCACGAAGCCCTGGGTTCAATTCCTCAGTACCACAGAAACAGAAAAAGCCAAACGTGGCACTGTGACTAGCCTTGAGCAAAAGAAGCTAAGGAACCTGCCCAGACCCTGAGTTCATGCCCCAACAATGGGAAAAAATAAAAGGGAGCCTGGTGAGACATATTCTTCTGGGACTCAGGAGGGCCAAGGTTAGAGGAAAGAGGTAGAGGGCAGGTGCTTGTGGCTGACCTCAGTAATCTCAGCTACTCAGGAGGCTAAATTCTGAAGATCACAATTACAAGCAGGAAAGCCTATATGAAACAATTTTGTCCAATTAAACACCCAAAAAGCCAGAAGTAGAGTTGGGATTCAAGGAGTAGAGTGCTAGCTTTGAGCACAAAAGCTCAGGGATAGTGTCCAGGCCATGAATTCAAACCCCAGGACTGGCACAGACACACAGACACACAGACACAGACACAGACACAGTCACACAGACACACACAGACACACAGACACACAGACACACAGACACACAGACACACAGACACACAGACACACAGACACACACACACACACACACACACACACACACACACACACACACACACACACACACACCAAGATAGAGCATTTGCCAGTTAGCCTGCACAATTTCCATCTCTCGAGGGAAAAAGGAAGGGAAGACTTGCTCCAACCGGTGATATAACCATTGCCAAAATTCCACAGAAGTTCTAAGGCAGGAAACAGGATAGAGAGCCTCATGCAGAAGGTACAACATGGGCAAAGGTCCTGAGGTGTGGTGTAGAGCAGGTGGTGTGGGTGGAATGGAGGTTCTGTGGCTTCAGACAAATCTGGCATGACATGCGAGTCTGGGTCAAGGTTTGTACTTGAGTCACTGGTAGGGAAGAGGATGGGGTCCCAGAATGAGGCCCAGGGGAAAGATTAGCTTGACTTTTCACCATGGATCCCCAACATTTCTTGTGGCTGGAAGCCTATTTTTCACAGCTCCTGACACTCAGGCATCCTTTGCATTGAAGAGTCAGGGCAAACGCAGGGAAGAACTCTTGCTTAAGAAAAGCTTCTAGCCCAATGTTAACAGCGGTTCAACTCCTGTAAATCCTAGCTACTCAGGAGACTGGGTTCAGAGATCGTGGGTAAAAGCCAGCTCAGAGGAGGAAACTTAGTGAGACTCTTCTTGCCAGTGAACTACCAAAAGCCAGAAATTGCGCTATGGCTCAAGTGGTAAAGTGCCAACCTCGAGGGAAAAAGTTAGGAGACCGGAGCCCAGCCCTGATTTCAAGGCCAGTTCTGGCAAAAAAAAAATAAAGAAAAGCTTTCAGGAGCTCCTAGTCCACTGTTGTGAAAGGCCAAGTCAGCCAGGCACTGGTGGCTCATGCCTGTCCTCCTAGCTCCTCAGGAGGCTGAGATGTGAGGGTCGCAGTTCAAAGCCAGCCCAAGCAGGAAAGTCTGGGAACTCTGAAACTCCAGAAACCTGGAAGTGGTCCTCTGGCTCAAGTGGTAAGCTGAAGCTAGGTGACAGCATCCCATGACCAACACCTGGCCTGCTTGGATCTCACTTTGTGGCTCTAAGCAGAGTATTTTCCAGTGGGTCCCTGAGTTTCTCCCAATGTCTAGGTATCCTACAAGTCTTGAGAGCAGCCCATTTGGAGGCTTTTGCCTACAGATTGAGCCACATTATCAGAGAACTGTCCAGCCTTGAGGCATGGAGGTCATTGTCTGGCTCAACAGAATGAAATCTGTCATGGGTGCAGTGTGGGTCTGAGCAGTAAATCAATGTCTCAGACCACGGTTCTGGGCCAGGAGGGGCAGAAGGTGGCATGGCAGGTAAAGCCTACTCACGTAGATATCA
Source organism: Dipodomys merriami (assembly GCF_024711535.1). Lineage (NCBI taxonomy): Eukaryota > Metazoa > Chordata > Mammalia > Rodentia > Heteromyidae > Dipodomys > Dipodomys merriami. The sequence goes on from NW_027206024.1 coordinate 9,547,119, forward strand.
CAAGAGTGCAAATCTGTCAGGCACACCTCCTGTGGGTGTTGACTTGGGCTCATGAAAGACTTGTGGGTTCAGGAATCCACAGCCGGCTGGCTGGTGCTTGTAGCATTCACTATCCCTGGAGTTCCAGGGCTCACCAGTGCTTGAGGTCCAATGAAGGTCTTCAGTCGTAGGCCGACTACAAAAGAGCATCCATAGTGACATTTCCCTTGGTCCTGTGGTCCTGTGCACGGATGGAGGGGCAGGTCCCATGGAACTTACTGCTATGGCCCAGACACAGTCAGAGGCTGCTGGTTGCTGATGTGTGCTGTAGTGCAAGTGGTAGAGCACCAACCTTGTGCAAACAAGCTAAAGGATACCACATAGGCTCTGAGTTCAAGCCTTGGTAGACACACGAACACACACATACACACACACTCATGCACAAAAAAGCACACACAACAACATCCTTAGCAGGTCCCAATGGTTCATACCAGCAATCCTACCTACTTACGATGTTGAGCTCTTAGGATGGCAGCTTGAAGCCAGCCCAGGCAGGAAAGTATGTGAGACACTTCTCTCCAGTAAACTACTAAAAAAGATGAAAAGTGAGCTGTGGTTCAAGTGGCATATGTTTAGCTTTGAACAAAGGAAGCTCAGGGAAAATGTCTAAACCCTGAGTTCCAGCTCTAAGATTCTTTTTACAGACATCCTTTGCCTCCACCTCACCCCCAATCAGGCCATAAATCGGTCACCCTTGATCTCACTTCCACTCATACCACTTTCATAGCACTGCCACAAGTGGCTGGTATGTGGCCAGCACTGGATTAAGAGAACTTTTAACAAGAGGAGCATAGCCAGGTCAAGGCTAATGCCCCAGAACATTGAGGTATTGGCCATACCAGTTTCTCATGCCCCAGTTCACTGTATGTAGAATCTAAAGTCTGTGCCTCTGTATTCTGGACATCCAGAATTGTCTAGAACGACCTGATAGGCCAAGCTGGGGCAGGAAGATAGACTTTCCTGCGAAAAGTTACGTTGACATTTCCTAGACACCAACCGATACTTCCAAGCCACTTTGGCCTCACCTCCCATGTATCCCCGTACCCTCCTTGCATGGGCAGCCTTCAGTCAGCTATCAAGCTCAAGTTGGCCAGAGCCACCAGAAACCCCCTTTCCTCCACTCCACTGCCAGCCTGACGAGAGGGACATGCAGCCAGAGGCCCAGCTGAGAAAAAGAACAGGTCATCGCATGACTAAGGACCCCCAGAGGTAGGGGAGAGCCTATGTCAGCCGGCCCTGCTGGCCCAGAATCCCCTGGAGGTACCCAAAGATTTGGACAGGCCAGACTTGGGTCTCAAAGTAAAGCTGAAATGCAGGCCTCTGGCAATTTAGGACTCGATGTTGACCTTGATAGGGGGCTAAAGGACAAGGTCGGCATGGAAGAGGGGCACCATCTGAGGCAGAAAGAGTCAAACAGGGACCCAGGATGTGGACAGAGAAAGAAGAGGGAAACACATACACACACACACACACACACACACACACACACACACACACACACACACACACACACACACGTAGCCCAAGGCCTCAGAAGTCCCTGAGCAACCTGAACATCCCACCCCCAAGAAGATGGCACTACTATCCTCAGACCAACTGTAGACAAAATTCATGGCCTCTCACACATCTGGAATGGCTCATAACACAGCCTGGAATTTCCTAAATGTACACACCACTATGCAGAAATCTCAGCTACCTTATTTTTGGTTGTCTGTCATGGGGTTTGAACTCTGGGCCTGTGCACAATCCCTCAGCTCTTCAGCTGTAGGTGGGCCCTCTATCACTGGAGTCACAGTGCCACTTCTGGCTTTTTGGTGGTTCACTGGAGATAAAGTCTCACAGATTTTCCTTCCCAAGCTGGCTTTGAACCACGATCATCAATCAGATCTCAATCTCCTGAGTATCAAGGATGACACAGTGTGAGCCACCAGCAGCGCCTGGCTTCAGCCACCTTCTTAGACCCAAAGGAAACCCATCTGGTCAGGCCACAAACCACATGCAACCCTTCAGTTCAGGCTTTGACACCAGCATCCAAAACCATTCTTCCATGGATGGAGAGCATATAATTGACCCTAATATCCCACCCCTGCTCCCATTCACCCATTCCCTGCCTGGCACAGGCCACGACCTATGGAGTTCTTGGTAAGGCACCACCCATCCTACTGTGATTTCACACTGGGGCAATCCTGGGGAGTTCTTAGAAATGTCTGTACAGTGAGGCCAGCACCTGGTCTCCCAACCACAGCAACCTCACTACTTCGACATCTCTTGCAAGCAAAGAAGGGGTGTCTTTCTTTCTTCCTTCCTTTCTTTGATTTTTGCTTGCGGGGTTTGAACTCAGGGCTTCGGTACTGTCCCTGAATTCTAATTTTCCTTAAGGCCAGTGCTCTACCACTTGAGCCACAGTACAACTGCCAGTTGCAGATTGGAGATAAGGCTCTGGTGGGACTTTCCTGCCTGGTCTGGGAAATGAGATCCTCTGGATCTCAGCCTCCCAAGTGGCCAGGATGACAGGCATGAGATGACAGGTGTGTGAGCCACCAGCACATGGCTTAAGGTGTCTAGTCCTTCAGAATTTCCAGCTAGTCCTCCTCCAGACACTACCACCTAAACTCCCCTCTATCTCCCTCAGGGACAGCAAAGGAAGGCTCAGAATCTGGGTGGGGCCATGGGCATTAAAGGGCCCCCTCCACATCACTAGCCCTGTCTAAGCTACCATTTGGCTCCTATGGATGGCCTGGTCATCCAGGGCAGATCAGACCCATTAGGAGTTCTGGGGCCTTCCCTGTATCCCCCTGCCCCAACCAACCAGTACCTGAGAATTTCTGGGGCCAGCTGTTCCATGTCCCAGTGGAAGATGTTGGGAGGGTTGCTGATAATGCGTCCCGGGGTGTCCAGGGCAGAAGGAGTGTCTAGCTCACTTCTGTCAAAGAAGGAAACACAAAGCATGCATGATCTATTAAGAGTTACAGGGCATAGCCATCCACTGGTCACCAAGGTTCCTTGTAGAGCTGTTTTATGTTGACAGCCCTTGGGGTTGGCCTTGGGGCCTGGGTGGTATCCCCGAGTTTCTTTGGCTCCAGGTGAGCACTTCCACCTGAGCCACGGTGCCACTTCTGACATTTTCTGTGTATGCAGGACCTAGGAATCAAACCCGAGGTTTCCTGCATGCTAGGCAAGCCCTCTACCTCTAAGACACAATCCCAGCCCTGCATAGCTGTTCTTCTGTGACCCATCGGGCCTGTCTCCAGACAGTCTCGCACATCTCTACCGTATTTCTCACCAACAGTCCTGGCTGGAAATGAACACGCTCTGCTATGTTGTCCATCATCTGCTGCAACTTTGCTCTCTGTGCTTCCTGTCAGCTCCCCCTTGTTAAGCAAGACCCTCTTTTCAAGTGATGCCTCTAAGAAGCCCATTCTGATCACCTTGGCAGAGCTGGAACCTCTCTGCTCTGCAGGCTTCTGGCCTTATCACATGCTGCCTTCCGTCCAGTTTGGGTTGAGAATGCACAAAGGGGAAGGGCTCGCTTCCACCACCGGATTTCAGAAGGCACTGATACACCACCCAGGGACAGGTGTTTTACACACTCCGAGATAGGGCCCTCGAAGCTCAGGCAGTCTGTGGGCAAGAAGACGGGGCCATTTCCTTGTGTGGGGTTGAACTCAGGATCTGGGAGCTGTCTCTGAATTTTCGTGCTCAAGGTTGGGGCTCTACCACTTGAGCCAGAGCTCCACTTCAGGCTTTTTGGTGGTTCCATGGAAAGTAGAGTCTCACAGGCTTTCTAGCTTATGGTTAGCTTCAAACTGTGATCCTCAGATCTCAGCCTCCTGAGTAGCTAGGATGACAGTGTGAGCCTTAGCCCCGGGTGACGGGCAACAAAGGCTTTTATTTTTTTGCTCCCATTTCAACTAGCAAGCCCAAGTTAAAATAATCAGTTTCAGGGGATCAAGATCCTCTCCTAGGTCAGTTAATCCAAGGAGATAAAGGGTCTTTGGAAAAGGCTAGTCTGAGTAAGCCTAGTGGTGTGTGTGGGGGTGTGGGTGTGGGTATGTGGGAGTTTGTCGGGGATACCTACCCCCATCTCTCTGGTACCTCATCTTTCCAGCAGGGAGTGCATCCAGGATAGTCACCCCAAGGAAGGCGAATGGGGGAGGGTACCTAAGGTCACATCCAGGGGGATGATCCGAATTATGCCCTGCAACTGAACCTGGACAGATAAAGGAGAGAAAGAGAAGTTTTGGGGAACATCAAGGGAAGCCCTTTACCTTTGGCTACAGGAACCAGCGAGAAGACTGAATCCATCTGTCTTGGTCGTCAGATAAAAGGTATACACAGTTCATTTATTTTATTATTATTTTGTGAGACCTAGGGCTTGGATTCAGGTTATCTCTGAGCTTCTTTTGTTCAAGGCTGAGGCTCTAACACTTGAGCCACAACACCAAATCTGCCTTTTTGTGTGTGTGGGTTTTGAGGGGGAGGTTGTTCTTGGGAGATAAGAATCTCACGGACTCTCCTGCCCGGGTTGGCTCTGAGTCACGACCATCAGACCTCAGCTTCCCAAATAGCCATGATGATGGGCAGGAGCCACCAGCTCCTGACTGCCACCATCCATTTATAATCCTTTATGCCCAGGGCTGAGCCACCCACACTGCACCCCATAGTTGGGAGTGGGAAGCAGACATGAGTGTGTTTGATACTTTAACAGCCTACCTATCTTTGAGCATTGTTCTGGGTCAGTCTGATGGTGGCTTCCTCCTTATCCACAGCAATGACTGGGCTCTGTCACAAGAACAAACGTCCCCCGGGAGGTTTCAGGTCTAGGGTCTTTCTTCTGCACTCCACCCCCCTAACTGAAATGACACACACTAGCAAAGGATAGTAGACACTGAGTGTTTTCATTGTCTTATAACCAGGGTCTGACCAGATAGGTGAGGGTGAAGGTCAGAGGCCCAGGATAGTGCTGGGCAGGGGGACAATGCCTCCTCATCCAATTTCTTTCAATGGTCTTGCAGAGGGATTTGGGGAAGGACTCATGGGATGGACAATGCATAAACATCATGGTCCACCCAGTGCACAGAGGGGCTTACCTCATGAAGCTGGTTCAACAGGGTGATGGACACAGCTCCTGACCCACAGCCCACATCCAGAATGAAAGGACCACCTTGGGTTCCAGCCAGATAGGGATGCTGGGCCAACTCCTCCAACACCCATTCAACCAGTTCCTGTGTGAGAGAGAGAAATAAGGCCAAAATTACACTTAATGCCGGGTGCCCGTGGCTCAGGCCTATAATCCTAACTACACAGGAGGCTGAGATATGAAGATCATGGTTCAGAGCTGGCCCAGGCAGGAATGTCTGTGAGACTCTTATCCTCAAAGAACCGCCAGAAAACCGGAAGTGATTCTGTGGCTCATGTGGTAGAGCACTAGCCTTGATCTGAGGAGCTTGGGTACAGTGTCCTGGCCCAGAGTTCAAGCCCCACGACTGACAAGCAGTGGACTTCCCACCATAAGAAGTGGACTGCATAGCACCCACTGTCCTAGGGAGCATGGCAGAGAAGTCAGGCCAAGCTTCCTGTGCGCTGGGGGTCATGAGTAGATCACCTGGCTTCTCCATGCCTCATTTTCCCCAGCTGCAAAACTGAATAGAGTGAAGGATTCCCTTCATCATGAAGATTGGGTAATGATGAAAGAGAATCATGTTTTGTTTCATTATCCCACATCTATTGCATGATTAAGAGCAGACCCCATCTGCCACATTACCTCCTGCTGAGTCTCCCTGAGAGATCATGCCAGGCAAAGCATAAGCTTCATGGAAGCATTCCTGCAGAAGGGGGTGTTGGTTCAAGGCTTCCTATACACTTGGCTGCACCTTTATTGCCTCTACCTTTATTCTTACTATATTCTTCTTGGCTGTACATTTGCTGTCTTTATTCTTGTTTTGGCTATTTTTCTATTGATCCGCGAACAGAGCATGTTGTTTCTTTCCAGTCCAATAGAGACGGCTTCTCTAAATAATAAAGACTAGGACCAAAGATTAGATGTGGACAATTCCCCAATCAATATATCATCTGATGGGACGCTGCCTCCAGAAACTCCTGCAAATTCAAAAGCAGTTTTGCGGCTCCCTCATAGTAAATATAGAAATATAAAATTTCCAGATATGTTACAATAGACAGAATTAATGGATTAAACTAAACCAGAAGGAGTTATCCCAAAAGCACAGAGAGTTATAGAAAAAGGGACCTCTGATAATAAAAGGAAAAGAAAGATTCCCACAACAGTTATGACTAAGTTTGGTCCAGCTTACATTATAGGGAATAGATGGTGGTTTCCCACCTCTTTCATTTGGAAATATGATAGCTGACTTATTAACTAGAGAAACCATCATGCTTTATTTGTAATTAGTCACCTTAATACTAATGACCAAAAACTTAGACTTATGCAAAAACATTGGAGCGAAATTGGATTTAAAGTTCAGCCAAAAGTTAAAAGGAAAGATTTGCTCACAGGCACCTGGAAAGGGCCTGATATATTAATCACCTCGGGAAGAGGGTATACATGTGTGTTTCCACAGGATGCCGAGTCACCCATCTGGAATCTCAACCGACTCGTGTGCCCCTACAAAAATAAGAGAAACCCAGCAAAAAAAAAAAAAAAACAGAAGATGCAAATGAAGAAAACGATGCAGAAACTCAAAAGTCTTCACCTTTCTCCTCAACAGGCAAAGACAACAAAAGAAGCTCAACCACCAACCTGGGAACAAATTAAGAAGCTCACCCATTCTGCGGAGGAGATTGTGGTTTCTACGGGAAAGACTAGCACTGTTGAAAATATGTTTCTTGCTATGCTTGCCATTATTGCTGTGCAGTCAGTCTCTGTTTCAGGAGAACAATACTGGGCATATGTACCTAATCCTCATCTTCTATATCCCATGGGATGGGAGGGATGAAGATATAATACAAGTAATGACAAATAATAGTGACCTGCTAGGGGGTTTGGAGGACTATTCTAATTCTCATATGACTTCTCAAACAATTAATTATGAAGGAATGACAGATACCACTCCAATTTGTATAACGCTATCAGGAGAAAATCTCCCTGGGTGTTCGCCTATAAACTATAGAACTTTTTTTACTGATGCCCTTTTTCAATCCAATGATAAAAGTTCAAAAAAGATTGATGTGGGAAATTGGCATGATGATATTAGGCTTTCATACTTATCATGAATCCTTTTTCATTCCCAAGAGGTATATACATTTAGGTAACTGCCTACAAAAATATCATGACAAGGATCAGTTTGGGGATGCATTAATTACCTCACCAAAATGGTGGGAATGTGGATTTCAAAAGGCCTCTTTTTTACAACCCCATTGGGCACCAGATAGTATTTTTGATTTTTCCATTGCTAACCCCGATTATGATTATGCCTCCTACTTAAAACATAATTCATCAAAGTTTAATGGCTATGCTCCTGATATGCACGAGGAACCCCTGAAAAAATGGCTCACTCCAGGGCGGGTAGCTTCCATTTTGGTGAGTCACTCTCCCTTTCACAATAAAACGGGCATTCAGCTGGATTTGTTCAGACTTTTTGCAGCAAAAAACATGATTTTACTGAAAAAGCCGAAAGAAACTAAGAGAACTGCAATTGGGGTAAGAGCATGTGTGGGTTATCCTATGGGAATTGTAGCTGGAATACTAGATAATTTAATCATTATTAAGCAAGGAAAATCTTATTATATTAGCTGTAAGGATTGTATTTTTACTAATTGTCTTACTTCTTCTCTGGGTAAAACATATTCTGTAATTTTTATTTTAAAAAGACCTTCGTATGTAATGTTACGTGTAGATCTATAAAATGACCCTTGGTTTAAAAATTCTGCTTTACAAATGTTGAAAACTCTGGATATTATGTTGCAGCCAAAACGCTTTGTTGCGGCCTTGATTTTAGGAATAAGTGCTTTAATAACAATAATTAGCTCTTTAGCGATTTCTACAGCAGCCTTAGTAAATGAAGTAAACACTGCTCATTTTGTTACTGATTTAAGCAAAAATGTTTCATTAGCCCTAGTAAAAAAATAAATTATAGATAAAAAGTTAGAAATGAAAATAAATGCTCTGGAGGAAGTGGTTCTGTCTATAGGTCAGGAAGTTCAAAATTTAAAAACATAACTCTCAGTTAAATGTCAGGTTAGTTTTAAATATATCTGTGTTACTGCTCTAAAATATAACTTTTCTTTTAATTGGAATGCCACCAAAAATCATTTGTTAGCAGTTTGGATAGATAAAGATATCTCTAATGTTATGGAGGCTTTACAGGACAAAATTACAGCAGTTAGTAAAGTTCATTCAGATGTAAAAAATTTACAATCTTTGGCAGCGTTATTTAAGCATAACGTGGAGGCCCTCAATCCTCTGGATTGGATTCATATAATAATTATAATTGCCATTGTCAGATCAATTCACGCAATACTTATTCTTATATTTCCAGTCATTTTCTGGATGATCTTTAGATTTGTCTCTTCTGTGCACCAAGACATTCATGAGCTTCAAGTAAAAAATAAAAAAGGAAGAAATTCCATGACACCTCCTGCTGAATCTGTGTGAGAGTTCACGCCAGACAAAGCATAAGCTTCATGGAAGCATGCCTGCAGGAAGGGGGTGTTGGTTCAAGGCTTCCTATACACTTGGCTGCACCTTTATTGCCTCTACCTTTATTCTAACGACATTCTTCTTGGCTGTACATTTGTTGCCTTTTTCTCATTTTGGCTATTTTTCTATTCATCCACGAACAGAGCATGTGAAGCCACTTCCCCTCGTGCCTGTCCTCTCTACTCTCCGCTCTCTCTCTAGCTCCACTTCTCTCACGTGCCGCCTCACACCCTCTGCGCATGCGCACCTGCCCCTGTGAGACCCTGGCCACTGCTGCCTCCACAGTGAGGCCCCTGGGCCCTGCCCCCTCCTCCCCTTGGCCCAGTCCCCTCTTCCCCTTGGCTCCGCCCCCTATCTTGCCCACAAGAGCAGCCCTGACTGGGCCCTAAGGCTTCCAGGCCATGGGAATTACAGCCTCACCTCAGCTCAGCACTCCCCACCAACCCTAGCACTTGCTCAGGGGATCGAATCTCCCCTCAGCCCCACGACAAGAGGAGACTCTCCTCCAAGCCTCTCCACTCCACATATCAAACATGTGCACAGTGACACAGTGAGAGAGAGAGAGAGAGACAGAGAGAGAGAGAGAGAGAGAGAGAGAGAGAGAGACTGAGAGACTGAGAGACTGAGAGACTGAGAGACTGAGAGACTGAGAGACTGAGAGACTGAGAGAGATTGTTGGGGAAAACTACCTCTCAAGGACGCAGAACATAGCACCCTTTTGGATGACTCAGCACACAGCATACTTCAAAAAACATCACAAAGCACCCTGAGTAAAAGTCTCAGCACAATGTGCCCTTTGAAGGACTTAGCATATAATAGCCTTTGGGAGGACTCAGCACACAGCACCCTTTGAAGGAGGGAATCCATAGCATGCAGTGTATAGGACTCAGTGCATGGCACACTTTGAAAAACTCAGCACGTAGCACTCTTTCCCAGGACTCAGCACATAGCATCCTGTGATAAGTCTCCATACACACCACCCTTTGAAGGGCTGAGTATGTAGCACCCTGTGTAAAACACTCAGTGCACAGCACCATTTGAAAAACTCAGCACATAGCACAGTTTTGAAGGACTCAGCACATACCACCTTGTGGAAGAACTCAACACACACCAATATTTGAAAGACAGTACAGAGAACTGTCTACAGGACTCGGCATATAGCACTCACCTCATCTTCTCTTCTCAAGGATGCAGCACATTGCACCCATTGAGGTAACTCAGCACACAGCCCTCTTTGAAGCACTCAGCAAAAGTACCCTGTGTAAAGGACTGGGCCCACAGCACCCATTGAAAAAAATCACCTGTCCCTCCCTTCTCAAGGGGTCAGCACATAGCACCACTTGGTATGAATTAGCATACCACATTTTTGAAGGACTCAGCATAAAGTACATTGTGTAATGGACTCAGCACACAGCACCCTTTGAAAAATCCAGCACAGCCTACTCGTCTCAAGGACTCAGAACATAGCACCCTTTGGGATGACTCAGCACACAGAATGGTTTTTGAACACTCAGAAAAAACACCCTATGTGGGATACACTCAGAAAACAGCACCCTGTGAAGGACTCAGCACATACCTGTATGTCACAAGTTCAGCTGTCATTAGAATTAGGGTGCTTTCTGCAGTATCATCATTATTCAGAAACACTTCACAAATCCTACTTGTTCACATTTAGCTAATGTGTGTTTTATGGGGGAAGGTCAGCTGGGGGTCTTGAACTAAAAACTTGGGGCCCCTGTCCCTGAACTCTTTGGTTCAATGCTAGAGCTCTACCACTTTGATTCACAGATCCAATTTTGGTTTGTTTTTTGGGGGTTGTTCTTTGACAGGCCTTATGGTAATCAGGAAGGGCAAGTTGGGGTGTCCATGGGCAAAGGCTCTTAGCTGGGCCTGGGGCTGACTTCTCACTTCCTTGTGCCCCTGGGAGCAGGGCCTCCTGGAGCTCTCTTGGCCTAGGGTGGAACAGATCTGTTGTGGAATCATAACTCAGGGTGAGCGAAAGTCAAGTTGTCCCTGGTCACTTCCCCAAATTGAACTCTAGAGGACGATAGTCCTCCATGATGGCAGAGGGACGCATGTTCCACCTCTAGCCATCAGGAGGCAGGAGTTGTCCACCATAGGGATTGTATCAGTTGTATTTACTCTTGTTTCCCTGGGGATCCCATCATGCTTTGAAGCCACCGTGGACAGGAAAGTCCTTGAGACTTACCTACAATTAACCATCGAAAAGCAAGTGGGGCTGTGGCTCAAGTGGCAGAGCACTAGCCTTGAGCAAGAAAACTCAGGGATAGAGCCTTGGCCCTGAGTTCACACACACACACACACAAATGCACACACACCACATGCATGCAAATCAAAGATATCTACACTGAAATCTTTGGGTATTCTCTACCTTTTCCCTACTGAGTCTGGTGGTTATTGGCCTAGGTGTTTGATGTATCCAACACCGCATGGCATCTTTAATTTTGGGGAACAGAATGGCTAGAAGGTCAGCCTTACCCCACCCAGCTCCTTGACTAGGTCAAGGTCTATCCAGGCCCTTTAGGTCTCCTTTTACAGACTGGCCAAGATGCCTTCAAAAGGTATCAAATGCTGGACACTGGTGGCTCATGCTTGTCATCCTAGCTAATCTGGAAGCTGAGATCTGGAGGATCACGGTTCAAAGCCAGCCTGAGCAGGAAAGTGTGTGAGACTCTTATCATCGATGAACCATCAGAAAACAAGAAGTGGCCCTGTGGTTCAAGTGGTAGAGTGCTAGCCATGAGAGAAAGAGCTCAGGGAGAGTGACCAGGACCTGAGTTCAAGCTCCAGGACTGGAAGAACAAATCTTTATTGGAGGCTTGTTTTCCCTTTGAAAACAATTTCTTCTTTGTGATAAGCATAGCATGGGCCTCTTCCTTGGCCACCAATAGACAATTAGATGTCCCTTGAATATGGGTCACCTCCCAGCAGCCTTTGCCCTACCTGACCCGCAGTTTACCCTTCCCATGACCCAGCAGATGGAGGCTTGAGAAAAGGCCACCTGGCCACCTACTTATGGTGGCTGCTGAGGCTTTGGAGAATCATCATGTCACATAGTCATCATCTACATCAGTCTACAGAAGAAAGGGAAGGACCGTTCCTCACCTGAGCCCGTGAGCTGTGGGTGGCTCTGGATGTGGGGCAGCTGCGGCAGGATGTGCTTTGTGGGGGAGTCCTCTATGGGGTTGAGAATCTTGATCTCCCTTCTGGTAGTTTCCACACTGTGTTGAAGTGGCAATTCTTTAAAACCTTTCTGCTCCTCCCTCATTTCACCCGCCCTGGAGCCTGGAGTCATTCAAAGCGGCGGCAGTGACAGGAGGCTTAGCTTGTGCTGGCATCTGGAGCCCATTGTCCATGTCTTCCCCTGTGACGAGTGACAACGGCTCCCACAGCCGGCTCTCCATTTCTCCATCTTCTCCTAGGACAGATAGTACACATGCTCAGGTTTCTTCTGACACACCTCAGCCAGAATGAACATCTGCTCTTTACATGCCATGAGGGACTCCTCAACAGTGTGATGTGTGCCGACAGCTGGCTGCATCTATGTTGAAGATCACCCGCTGGACTATGGAAGTCCATCTTATCCGGTAGGTCGTGGACAAAGTAAATTTTCTTCTTGGACACCCACGTGTCCCACTTCCCATCCCCACACAGCTGTGGTGCCAGCTCATGTGATGGAGGGCCTGTGGCTCGAGCTTTCTCTGGCACTGAGCTGCCAGGTGAACCTGGTGCCTGCAGCAGGCCTGCCACTCCTGCTGCAGGAGTTTCCCCCTGTGGATTTCAGCCACTAAGAGTGCTCACAAATCCATGTCCCTCTCGGTTTGGGGAATGTCTCTATCCTCTGCAATGGTCACGTGGGGGGGAGTCGACTCCTCACCTTTTGCTTCTCCAGGGTTTTAGACTTCTGCTTCACCAGGGAACGCCAGGAAGCTCAGCTGGGCCTGCAGCCACTCCTCCTGTGGTCTGATTACTTTCAGGCACTTGAGAGTGTCCTGCCACTTTGAGGGCACTACCTGGTCTCCCCAGTTGGTCGGGCTGTGCACTTTCTTCAGCTGCTCCAGGAGTTAGGTCTGCCTCTCTATGTGCTGCTGCAGGGCCTCCTTCTCGGAGCTCAGCCGCTAATTGGTGGAGATATGGCACTCATAGATGGCTCTGAGCTCCTGTAGCGGGGCCAGGGACTGTCCTGCTGGTCCTGAGATGCTTGGCTTTCTTTCTTTCTCAGCCACTTCTTTCCATTCCTCTCTCTTCTCCTCTGTGTGGACCAGCTGTTCCCGCAGGTCTTTCTTCACCTGCTGCTCTGTGTCCAGGATGCTAGCGAGCTTCTCCTCCTCACTGCTCACCCTGTGGAGAGCCTCCCACAGCAGGGCCAGCTGTTTCTCCAGCTGTCTGTCACACACATATGCACATCATGGGGTCTCGGGGGTCTCCTGCCAATCCTTGGCCTTCTCCTCCAGTCTGCACAATTGCTCCTGCTACTCTGCGTTCTGGAGATGGAACCTCTGGTTTTCCTGGACCTGGATGTGAAGTTATTCCTCCAGGTTTTTCAACTCCATCTGTGTGCAGTAGGCCTGGGCCTGCAACTGCCACTCAGCCTGAGATGGGCCATGGCTCTTCCAGTGTTCTCTAGGCTGAACACCTGCCTCGACCCTCGCTCCTTCTCCTCGGTCAGTTGGTTCACCCGCTGGGTCAGCTGCCGGGCCTCCTCCTTCCACGTGGACCTCTCAATGCTCAGGTCTTCTGTGAAGGTGTCTCTCTCTAGATTCGCTGTGCTCACCAGTCAGCTCACATTGTCTAGTAGTCTCTTCAGTTCCTCATGCCCCACCAGTGCTTGTTGGAACTTGCAGATTCCTTTCTCCCTGTTGTCCAGAGCACGTCTAGCTTCTCCTGTATCTTTGAGTTCACTTGCTCCAGGTCATCGAAGCTTCTCGCCTTCCTTGAGCAGAAGGGTCACCTCATGCAGCTGTTCAAAGAACATTTCAGTCTCATTCTGTGATCAGTAACCACAGAAGCCGACATCTCCAGCTCTGCCACACACTGCTCTGCCGCCTGCAGGCAGCTGGTGAGAGCTTCGTGCTTCCTTTCTGTGTCATTGACCACCTGCTGCAAGCAGGCGGGTGCACATTGTAAATTACTTTCTGCAGAAACCAACCTCTGTATGGGTGCCTTGTGAATCTCTAGCTCCATTTTAGGTGCTGCATTCACCTGGGCTATCTTCTCCCTCTCTTTCTTCCATTGATCCTGCAAATCTGACTTTTCCTGCTTCAGTGGTTGGGTCTTGGCACAGAGGTGCCTGGTTTCTTCTTTTGCTGGGGTCCATAGTGGGCACCACGTGTCGGTAGCACCTCTGCAGATCCTTGGTGGTATCAGGACCATTGACATTCTGGAACCTCGTGGCTGTGACAGTGTCCAAAGGTACGGGAGGCCCATGGTGGGCATCACCTTTGGCCGGACCCTCCATTGAATCTCGCTCCCCGATGGTGTTTGTCTTGGGGATCCTTCCCTTTTTCATGTTCTTTGTTTTCTTGAATGTTGCAGGTCTGTCAGGAGGATTCTTCTACCGGTGTTCTGGTGTTCATCCCCACAGCTTTCTCATGGTGTCTTGTTCTTTCAGACATCTGAACGTTGGGATGGGAAATATGGGCTGGCCACGTTCCCAGGCTCTGGGAAATACTCTCTTCTCCCACTCACTGATTAGGATGTCTATTCCAAAGTCGCCTGGAGTCTTTTGCTCACCGCTTAGCCACCTCTACCTTCCTCAACTGCTGGTAGTGGTGTCAACCAACAGCGGGAATCCTGGAGCTTCCGGGCAACATGGAATTTGGGTGTGGCCGCCATTCTTGTATCCCATTGTTCAGAAAGAACCATGAAAGAATGGGGGTGTGACCAGAATACTGTGATGCAGGCAGAATGGGCGGAGTCAAGATAAGAGCAGCTGCTTTCCAAGGAAACTCTGTCCAATCCTGCTGGGGACACGATGGTGACCTGCTTTAGCTGGATGGCTGCACAGATTGTTCTGTATGTCTGTTTGTTGCCAGTCCTGGACCTTTAACTCTGGATCTGGGCACAGTCTGTGAGCTACTTTTGCTCAAGGCTAGCCCTCAACTTCTGGAGCCACACGACTCTACTTCTGACTTTGTTGGCACTGAAGTTGGACAGGGGTGACTTTGACCATGATCCTCCTATCACAGACTTGTAAGTAAGGAGAACTACTGAGAGCCATGGGTGCCTGCCTAATCATTGGTATTGCTGATGTTCTTGGACAGACCTGTGAGTTCCCTATCCTGAGGATTAAATGGTGGAAGCTGGAGCCCACAGTTTGAATCCTGTTCCTGCCACCTCCAAATGGCAGGAGATCCTAAGAAATCCATTCCTATCCATATGAATACCAATGGAATGTGATATATGTCATGATTGAATGGGCAGTTCTTGAACGATTCTAGGATAAAATAGTACACAATTATATCCTAGGACTCTGATCAATTTTAAACTAACACTTTATGAAGCATTTAAACAATTATATTCATTAAATGGAGACATAATGAAATATCTAAGAATTGGATGTCACATTGTATGAAGGTGCCATTTTTTTCTGCCAGGACTGGGATTGGAACTCATGGTCTGGGTAACTCTGTTGCACTGTGTGGGAAGGGGAAGCTCACCTCCGTGAAGTCAAGAAATTCAAGTCTGTTCCTTAGGCCTGAAATCTATCCCCAGCACTAGAAAACATCTTTTTCATGTATATTTTACATACATTATGTTTACATACATATGTTGACTCTTTATTGCATTCAGTGTAGTTATTCATTTTATTTTTTGTTTTATTTATGTATTTTATTAAGTATTAAGTATTATTTTATTAAGTATTTTATTAAGTATTTTATTAAGTATTATGGCACATAGAACATTTATTACATTGATTACATAGGATATAGGTCTGCATATGTATTCCACTTCATACCTGACACCCAGGAATTTTACAGAAAAAGAAAATGTGTCACCATCAGCTTCTTACTCCATGATTCATTGTTTGGGAGTGTTGGTGTCTGAATTCAAAGCCTACAAGGCCAAATTCCTGAATGGGTGAGTGTCAGCATGCCATCCTGGGGCAAATTGAGCTGACAGGCAGTTCCCAGGGTCTGAGATCAAACTCCTAGGGTTGAAAAAATAAGAACAGATTGACATGTCGATGGTATTATGCTAATAAATATTTATCTTTATAGAGTGCCAGAGATGTCTACACATTATTCAGTTATATAGACTACATTTCTACCAATTCTTGGGTATTTATTATGCCTCTATGTAATTAATGGTATTGTTTTAATCCTTAATAAACTATTAAGTAAATCAAGGTACTGAAATTATTATATCCCTGTAAGAAATAGTATTCTTTTAATGCTTCATATTAAATAAAATCAGTCTACTGAAATTATTATGTCTAATTTTATATGATTAGCATTCACGATTAGCTCATTCAACTGTGACATTGATAACATTCCATCGTTATTCCTATGGATGGGAACGAGTCTCTTAAGATCTTCCACTATTTGGAAGTGGCATGACTGGGATTCGAACTCTAGACCTATGTTCCTGTGCGGGACTATGGCTTCCTCAATAGCCTGCTAGCCTTCAGCAATGCAAGATGAAGTACCCTTTGGAGCCCTGTCATTCAGCTCCAGATGGTCATGGTGCAAAGGAAGAAAATGTAAAAATGCAATCATGCAACATTTTTTTCTTTGGTCGGTCATAGGGCTTGAACTCTGGGCCTGAGTACTATCCCTGTGCTCTTCAGCTCAAGGCGAACACTCTACCACTTGAGTCACAGTGTTACTTCTGGGTTTCTAGTGGTTTATTGGAGATAAGATTGTCACGGACTTTCTTTCCCGGGCTGGCTTTGAACTGTGATACTCAGATCTCAGCCTCCTGTGTAGCTTGGATTTCAGTTGTGAACCACTGGCGCCCGGCTCTGCCACTTTTTTTCTGTGCATATTTTTCCCACTTGCAAAGCTTGGAGAACTAGGATCCCAGGATAGGCTGTGGCTCCAGTGGCTCCACCCCCGCCTAGGATGATAGAAACTGAGGCAGAGTTGCCATGACCTGAGTTCAAGACCTTGCTTCGAAAAAAAAAAAAATTAGCTCCTTGGCTTGCAATTCACGCTGTTTGTTTTTCTACCAGGCTTTGGATTTGAACTCAGGGTCTGCGTAACTCTGTAGCACTGTGGACAAAGGGGAAGCTCACCAGGCTTGAAGACAAGAAAGTTGGGCCTGGTCCCTAGGCCTGAATTCAAGCCTCAGCCCTGGAAAACATACAATTTATATTTATTGTAAAGATAGTATTTGTATTTACCTATAGATGTTCAGTCCATATCCTGTTTGTTGTGGTTATTGATTGTATTTTTGTTTTATTCAATTATTTACCATTTATTGACTGTGATGATATGCATTCCATTTATTATACTGATGGCATCCCATCACACAGTATCTAAATTTGTAGACGTGTTCTCCATCATGTCTGACACCCAGGACTCTCAGAGAAAATGAAAACAGGTGTAACACTTGACTTCTTATTCCACAATCCAATTGTTTGCAGTGCTGGAATCTGAACTCAGAGCCTAGCAGACCTAATTCAACACGGCAACCTCTAGCCAAGGAAGCTGCCAGACAGTTCCCAGACCCTGAGATTGAGCCACAAGGGTCGACAAAATAGGCATACATGGATAGAATTCCAGAGACATCTACTTAGGATTCAATGACATCAACTACATTCCTACCAACTCTTATGTATTATGCTGCCATTGAAGGAGTAGTATTGTTTTCATGCTTAATAAACCATTCATTAAGATCAATCAGCATCCTAGGATCATTGCGTCCCATTTTAGATTAGACTATTTTAGATTAGACCGATGCCCGCAGAAACTTATACAATCATGAATTTCCAAACATTCCATCGTTATTCCTGTGGATAGGAACAAGTCTCTTGGGAAGTCTCCCCACTGGTAGGTGTCAGGACCAGGATTCAATATCAGGGCCTTCGATGACATATGGGCCTGTGGCTTCAGCAATAGCCCACTAGCCTTGGCCAATGAAAAGTGAAGTAAACTTTTAGCTTTGTCATTCAGACCCAGGTTGGTCACCATGCAAAGGAATAAAATGTAAAAAAATCCATCCCGTGGCTATTTTCCAGTGAGGTTTTTTTTTTTTTCTCCTGCAAGGCTTCAGGGCCTAGGATCACAGGATCGGCTATGCTCCCATGGCAGCCAACCAGCCTAAAGTGATCGAAGCTGAGGCAGAGTTGCCATGAACTGAGTTCAAATCGCTTGGTTGGCAAAAAATAAAATAAAATAAAAATAAAAAATAATAAACCACCCTAGCTCAGAATTAGCACCATTTTTTCTGCCACAGCTGGGATTCCAACTCAGATCTGGGTAACACTATAGCACAGTGGGTGAAGGGGAAGCTCACCATCCTTGAAGACTACAAGGTCAGATCTGCTTCCAGGGCCTGAATTGAAGCCCAGATCACCTTCAATCTGCAGACCACCAAGTTCGGACCCAGCATGGTCACCATGCAAAGGAAAATGAACATAAAAGCGCCAGGTGGAACTTCCTGCCACTTTTTTTTCCCCTTCACGGTTTTTTTTCCTGCAAGCCCTGGGGTCCTAGGATGCGATGATGAGTTGTAGGTCCAGAGGCTGCAGCCTAGGATGATTGGAACTGAAGCAGAGTTCCCACGACTTGAGTTCAATCTCTGAGTCTGTTAAAAAAAATTGTGAAGGAAGCACCCTAGCTCCAAATTCACCCCAGTTTACTGCCAGAGCTGGGATTTGAACTCAGGTCTGGGTAACTCTGTTGCACTGTGGGGGAAGGGGAAGATCACCATCCTTGAAGACTACAAGGTCAGGCCTGCTCTCAGTGCCTGAATTGAAGCCCCAACACTGGCAAAAATCATATGTCCACCTATTTTACACATAGGATCTCTATTTACATACATGTGTGGAATGCATCATGCTTTCAGTGTATTTATTTATTTTATTGTGTGTCTTAGAGATGCATTTTGTATTTTATTGCGTATGATGACAGATATAACTGTGCTGATATGGATGGCAACCTATTCCAATATGTAAAGAGTTGCCTATATAGCATACTGTGTCCTGGCTGAGACCCAGGACTTCACAGCACAGGAAAACAGGTGCAACAATGGGCTTCTGAAAGAAGCATTAATGTTTTGGCAGAGTTGGGATTTGAACTCAAAGCCTAGCAGTCCCAATTGGTAAAAGGGTCAAGGGGAGGACATTGGCCAGTGAGCAACTGAGGAGTTAGGCCGTTCCCAGGACCTGACATTGAGCCCCAGGGAGAGCCAGGATAGGCATAAATTCATAATTGAAACAGGATCTGTATTAACATATTGGTGTAGACAGCATCTTGTGTTCGGTGCACTTCTCCTTAACTTGTGTCTAATTCATGGAGGTATTGTGTATTTTACTGAGTATGGTGACAGATATAACTGTGCTGACATGGACGGCAACCTGTTCCCATGGTTATAGAGTTGCCTATGCATTCATTCTCCATCCTAGCTGAGACCAAGGACTTCCACATGAGAGGAAAACAGGTACAAAGACTGGCTTCTGACATCAGGATGAAACTTTTGTCAGTGCTGTCATTTGAACTCAAATCTTGGTAACCCCATTGCACTGTGGGGAAATGGGAAGCTCACCATCCTTGAAAACTAGAATGTCAGGTCTGGTCCAGGGCCTGATTTGAAGCCCCAGCACTGGACAAAATAACAAGCC
The DNA here is from genome assembly GCF_024711535.1 of Dipodomys merriami. Lineage (NCBI taxonomy): Eukaryota > Metazoa > Chordata > Mammalia > Rodentia > Heteromyidae > Dipodomys > Dipodomys merriami. Next base: position 9,566,621 of record NW_027206024.1, read on the forward strand.
CACCTCTTTTAAACTTAGGATCTCTACTTCCATACTGGGGTGGTATGCATCTTGCATTCAAGGTAGTTTTTTTTTTTTATTTTGAGTCTTATTTATAGATGTATTGTGTATTTTATTGAGTATTGTAACAGGTATATCTGTGCTGCCCTGGATGACAACTGATTCCCATGAGTAGAGAGTTGCCTATGCATTCTCCATCGTAGCTGAGACCCAGAACTTGCACAGCACAGAAGAACAGGTGCAACGACTGGTTTCTCACATCAGGGTGAATTTTTGGCAGAGCTGGGATTCGAACTTGGGGGCTAGGAGGCCCAACTGCCCAATGGATCCATGTGAGCACACCAGCCTGTGAACCACTAAGGAGCTGGGCCTTTCCAAGAACTGAGATCTAGCCCTAGGGAGGCCACAATAATCCTCAATGCATCATTGAAACTTAGGATGTCTATTCACATCCATGTGTGGACTTCCTCCTGCATTGAGGTTAGTTATCCTCTCCATTTTGTTTGTTATTCATGTATGTATTGTGTATGTTCTTGAGTATATGATTACAGGTATAACTGGGCTGGCATGGATGACAACCTATTCCTATGGCCACAGGGTGGCCCATGCATTCTACATCTTAGAGGAGACCCAGGACTCGCACAGGAAAGGAAAACAGGTGCAATGATTGGCTTCAGACATCAGGATGAATCTTTTGGCACTGCTGGTATCTCAACTTGGAGGCTAGCAGGCCCAATAGGCGAATGGATCCACGTGAGCACACCAGCCTGTGAGCCACTAAGGATCTAGGCCATTCCCAGGACCTGAGATCGAGGCCCGGAGTGAGGGGGAGCACAATCGTCGTCCATTTATAAGCTGAAGGTAGTATGCAAATAAGTACATATTTGAATAGAGTAGGAGACATGGCGACCTGTGATGGAATCCAATTTACCCTGTGACTACAAATTCTCAGATCTTCCCCAATGCCTCCATTTCTTGACTGTGATGATTATTGTCACACTTCATCAACTCTTCATAAAAAATAATGGATACCCCATGAGTCTTGCTTATCATTTCCTACTTGCATCCTGCAGGAACTACTCATTCAAGGATGAGATGATCACATTCCACACTTCCTAGGTCCAGAAACGAGTACTTCAGGATCTTCCACCATTCCCACAATGTAGGGCAGCTGACCCGGATTCCAACCCATGGCCTCCGTTGCATGGTTGGCTGTGACTTCCCCGATAGCCAGCAGGTCTTCAGCCATGCCAGGTCACCTTCACTCTGTAGGCCGCCGGGTTCAGACCAACAGGGTCACTATGCAAAGGAAAATAAACGTACAAGCACGAGGTGGAAATTCCTGCTGCTTTTTTCCCCTTCTGGCCGTTTTTTGTTTTTGTTTTTGTTTTTGTTTTTTCCTAGGATCCAAGGATGGGCTGTGGGTCCAGAGGCTATATCCTAGGATAATTGCAGCAAAGGCAGTGTTGCCTCGACTTGAGTTCAAGGCCTGGGTTTGGCAAAAAAAAAACACCCATAAATAAATAAAAAATTATGAATGAAGCACCCTCGCTCAGAATTCACGCCATTTTATTGCCAGAGTTGGGATTTGAATTCAGGTCTGGGTAACTTTGTTGCACTGTGGGGGAAGGGGAAGATCACCATCCTTGAAGACTACAAGGTCAGGCCTGCTCCCAGGGCCTGAACTGAACCCCCAACACTGGCAAAAATCATATGCCCACCTATTTTACACATGGGATCTCTATTTACATACATGTGTGGAATGCCTCATGCTTTCAGTGTGTGTCTTAGTCAAGACTGCATTTTGTATTTTATTGAGTATGGTGACAGATATAACTATACTGACATGGATGGCAACTGATTCCCATGTCCATGGAGTTGCCTATGCTTTCTCCATCCTAGCTGAGATCTAGGACTTTCACAGGACAGGAAAGCAGGTGGATCTATGGGCTTCTAATATCAGGATTCATGTTTCGGTACTGTTGTGATTTGAATTCAGAACCCAGCAGGCCAATTGGCGAAAGGGTCAAGGAGAGGTCACTGGCCTGTGAGCAACTGAGGAGCTAGGCTGTTCTCAGGACCTGACATCGAGCCCCAGGGAGGGCCAGGATAGGCATAGATTCATCCTTGAAACATAGGATCTATATTGACGTATATATGTGAACAGCATCTTGCATTCAGTGCACTCCTTTTCCTTATTTTCTGTCTAATTCATGGAGGTATTGTGCATTTTGCTGAGTATGGTGTCAGATATAACTGTGCTGACATGGATGATGACCTGTTCCCATGGTTATAGGGTTGCCTATGCATTCATTCTTTATCCTAGCTGAGACCCAGGACTTCCACATGAGAGGAAAACAGGTTCAATGACTGGCTTCTGACATCAGGATGAAACTTTTGTCAGTGCTGTCATTTGAACTTAGGTCTGGTTAACTCCATTACACTGTGGGGGAAGGGGAGCTCAACATCCTTGAAGACTAGAATGTCAAGCCTGGTCCAGGGCCTGATTTGAAGCCCCAGCACTGGACAAAATATAAAGCTCATCTCTTTTAAACATAAGATCTCTATTTACATACAGTTGTGGTATGCATCTTCCATTCAATGTAGTTTTTTTTTTTTATTTTGAGATTTATTCATGGATGTATTGTGTATTTTATTGAGTATGGTGACAGGTATATCTGTGCTGCCATGGATGACAACCTATTCCCATGGCTGTAGAATTGCCTATATAGCATTCTCCATCCTCGCTTAGGTGCAGGACTTTCACAGGACAGGAAAACTGGTAGATTGATTGACTTCTCACATCAGGATGGATCTTTTGGAAGTACTGGGATTTGAACTCAGGGTCTAGCAGGCAAAATTGGTGAATGGGTCAAGGTGAGCACATCAGCCTGTGAGCCACTAAGGTGCTAGGGCATTCCCATAACTTGAGCTTGAGCCCCAGGGTGGGGCTGGTGCACCATATTCATCCATTCTTATGCTGAAACTTGTGTGCTAATAAATACCTATTTGTATAGAGTCGGAGATGTGGCGAACTGTGTTGGAATCCTATCTACCATGTGAGTACCGATTCTTGGATCTTTCCCAATGCCTTGATTTCCTGAACGTAACTATTATTGTCATACTTCATGTAGTCCTAATTTAAAATAATCATTGTGCCAAAGGTCTTGTCTATCATTTCCTATGCGAATCATGCGTTAACTTCTCAACACTTCCCTAGACGTGAATTCAAGCACCAGCCCAAAAAATGTAACATTTATAGACATCTTAAATATTTGATTTATACTTACATCTATATATTAGTCTATACCGTGTTTGTTGGAGTGATTCATTATATTTTATTATTGATAGATTGATTTAGCATTTATTTTATGGGCTGTGAGTGCACCTATAATATTTATTACATTTATTCCAATCTATTCCATATCATGTAGCTTTGCAGATATATTATGTACATCATACCTGACACCCAGTACTTGAAAAGGAAAACAGGTGTCACACATGGAATCTTACACCAGGAAGAAAGTTTTGGCAATGATGGAAACTAGACTAAGGGCCAAGGAGGCCCAATTCATGAATGGGTGAGTGTCATCATGGCATCTGCTAGCCCATTCAACTGCCAATTGGATCCCAGTGTCTGGGATCAAGCCCCAGGTTTGGCCAAAATAGCAATAACTCTCTATGTAGATAATGGTATATAAATAAATATAAATTTAGATATTTAGATACTGTCAGAAATGTCTATCAGGTATTCAATGATATATACTACATTCCTATGGATTCTCAGGTCTTCAGTGAGGATTCCATTTAATCAATGGTATTCTTTTAATGCAAAATAAACTATGAATTTTAATCAATCTGTGTCCTGTGATTATTGGGTCTAATTTTATGCTAGACTGATTCATGAACTACTCATCCAACCATGACATTGATCACATTCCTTTGGTGCTCCTAGGGACAGGCAATAATTTTGTAGGCTCTCCAGCCCTTTGTAAGTGGCATAACTAGTATTCAAACTCAGGGCCTAGGTGTCCAGATTGGCCTATGGCTTCGCTGACAGCCCGACAGACTTCAGCAATGCCAGGTGAACTACAGGTTGCAGCCGTGTCACTTGGACACGGGAATGGTCACCATGAAAGGAAGGGAAACCCGAGAAACTACTGACCATCCGCAGTTCACAGCTTTTTTTGATGCCATTTTCATTTTGATTTCCTGTCAGCCCCCAAGGCCTAGGATCCAAGGATAGGCTGTGGGTCCAGAGGTTTCACCATCCCAGGCTAGGGTGATGTTAGCTGAGGCAGAGTTTCTACGACCTGAGTTCAAGCCCTGTGATTGACAAATAAATAAATAAATAAATAAATAAATAAATAAATAAATAAATAAAACCTAAAAATATTAAAAGGACTAATGAAGCTCCCTTGCTTGGAATTTGTGTCTTTTATTTTCTGCTAGTCCTGAGGTTTGAACACGGAGTCTGAGTAAATCTGGTGCACTGTGGGGAAAGGGGAAGTTTACCCTCCTGAAAGATAAGGAATTCAAGACAGTTCCCTAGGCCTGAATTCTAGCCCCAATCCTGGAGAACATAACATTTATAGTAATTTTTAGTATATGATTTATACTAACATCCATATGTTCAGTCCATATCGTGTTTGCTGGAGTGTTTCATTATATTTTAGTATTTATTTATTTACCAATTATTTTATTGATCCTGAGTACACCTATAATATTTATTACATTTATTCCAATCTATTCCATAGCACGTAGCTTTGCAGACATATTAATACCATATACATCATACCTGACACCCAGAATTTGCACAGAAAAGGAAAACAGGTTTCACACTTGGAATCTTACTACAAGATGAAATTTTTGGCAATGCTGGGACCTGAACTGAGGGCCAAAGAGGCTCAATTCATGAGTGGGTGAGTGTCAGCATGGCAGCTTCTAGCCCATTCAGCTGCCAAGTGAATCCCAGGAACTGGGATGGAGCCACAGGTTTGGCCAAAAGAGCAATACCTTTCTATGCAGACAGTGGTATACAGATAAATATATATTTAGGTATTTAGATACTGCCAGTGATGTCTATCTGGTATTAAATGACATATACTGTGTTCCTACAGATTCTCAGGTTTTTAGTGAGGACTCCATTTAATGAATAGTATTCTTTTAATGCATAATAAACTATGAATTAAAATCAATTTGTGTCCTGTGATTATTAGGTCTAATTTTATGCTAGACTGATTGATGAACTACTCATCCAAACATACCATTGATCACATTCCTCTGGTGTTCCTAAGGACAGACAATAGTTTCTTAGGCTCTCCAGCCCTTTATACTGGCATGACCGGGATGCAAACTCAGGGCCTCGGTGTCCAGGTTGGCCTTTGACTTCACTAACAGCCTGCCAGCCTTCAGCAATGCTAGGTGACATACAGGTTGCAGCCTTGTCATTTGGACCCAGGATGGTCACCATGCAAGTAAGGAAAACCAAGAAACCGCCATCCATCCACAGTTTGTTACTTTTTTTCACTGCCGTTTTCATTTTGTTTCTTGTCAGCCCCCAAGGCCTGGGATCCCAAGATGGGCTATGGGTCCAGATACTGCACCATCCCAGCCTAGGGTGATATTTGTTGAGGCAGAGTTGCCACGACCTGAGTTCAATCCCTGTGCTTGGCAATAAATAAATGAATGAATGAATAAATAAATAAATGAAATAATTTTAAAATATTAAAAATAGTCGGGCACCAAAGGCTCACGCCTGTAATCTTAGCTACTCAGGAGGCTGAGATCTGAAAATCGCGGTTCAAAGCCAGCCCTAGCAGGAAAGTTCTTGAGACTCTTATCTCCATTAAACCACTATAAAACCCGAAGTAGTGAAGTAGCGCTTTGGCTCAAGTGATAGAGTGCTCGCCTTGAGCTGAAGAGCCCAAGGACAGCTTCCAAGGCCAGAGTTCAAGTCCCATGATATATATATATATACATATATATATATATATATATATATATATATATATATATATATATATATATATATATATATATTACTAATGAAGCTCCCTGGTTTGGAATTCATGCCTTTTTTTTCTGCCAGGCCTGGGAATTAAACTCGGAGACTGGGTAACTCTAATGCACTGTTGGGGACAGAGAAACTTACCCGCTTTGAACACAAGCAATTCAGGCCTGTTCCCTAGGCCTGAATTCAATCCCCAGCCCTTTTAAAGTAATATTCATCCACATTTGAAATAATGATTAATATCTACATACTTATGCTTATTGCATATTGCTTTGAGTATATTTATTTTATTTTGAATTATTCATTCCTTCATTATTTTATTGACTAGTATTATACTTGTGTATTAAATTGATTACATTTTCGAGAACTATACAGACTTACATATGCATTATGTATCTTACTTCATACCCAGGACATTCACAGAAATTCTATAGTAGATCATCCCATGCATAGAAAAACAGAATGAATACATCAACCAAAGTCTAATTTATCCATAGGTACCCCAGTGGCTCACATCTGTAATCCCAGCTACTCAGAGGTGAGAAGTGGAAGACTAAGTTTCAAAGCCAATCCAAGCAGAAAAGCCTGAGAGATGTCATCTCCAATTAACTGGCCAAAAACCAGGCTACAGTACAGGGATGGCTGAATTGGTAGAAAAACAGCTATGAAAAACAAAGCCAAGAAAGAGCAAGCTGAGTTAAAGTGCAGGGAGAGGGGTTTTGGGGCATAAAGGGGAGAGAACTCCTCCAAAAACAGAGAACAAACAATAGTACACAAATCCCACCTAATTTAGGGTACCAAACAAAGGGAAAAAAAGATCAAGTTTGTGCAGTTGTATAACTTTTCATGATCACATATGTTCTTAGGTACACTTCAAAGCTATGTTTCTAGTAATATATATGTATATGTTAATAATGTATATGTTATGTATATATATTATTAATGTATATATATGTGAATAAACTAAGAAACCAGCCAATGAATAAATACTTCTGAATTAGTGTCTTAACCATGGCATTATAAATTATTTGTACTAAAAGTATATTCCAAGTTTCTTTCTTCAGAATCAATCTTTAAGACGTTTGTTCATGTGCCAGGCCCATGAGGCCCATGCCTATGATCCTAGTTACTCAGGAGGCAGAGATCTGAAGATGGTGGTTCAAGGCCTGCTCTGGCAGGAAAGGCCGTGAAACTCTTATCTCCATTAAACCACTAGAAAACTGGAAGTGGTGCTATAGCTCAAGCAGTAGAGTGCACGCCTTTGGTCTGAAGAGCACAGGGATAACGCTCAAGCCAAGAGTTCAAGCCCCGCCACCGAAGAAAGAAGTTTGTTCATACAAAATTCTAACATTCTAAGCTTTAGGAAACTTTTCTTCCAGGGTCTTATGCTCTTTAGGCAACTACTCCACTGTTGGGCTACATCCCAGTCCCATTGTTTTTGTTTTTAATTTTACAATCCAATTTATTCCCAAAATGCTTACAAGTACCTACTCTCCTCACACAAGTGAGTTTTTATCCAAAAACCCAACCTTTTGTGGTATGAAGACACCCCTAGTGTATTTCGTGGTAGGCACTGAGGAAAACTCACACAAATTGCAGACAGTTTATAATTACAGAAGTAACTCTGAATAGAAAAACATCAGTTGCCAGGTGCCGATGACTCAAGCCTGTTAAAAGCGAGCCCAGGCAAGAAAGTCCATGAGACTCTTATCTCCAATAAACCACTAGAAAACCAGAAGTGGTGCTGAGGCTCAAGTGTTAGAGTGCTCGCCTTGATCTGAAGAGCGCAGGGACAGCGTCCAAGCCCAGAGTTCAAGCCCCAGGACCAACCAAAAAAAAAAAAAAAAGAAATAACATCAACTCTCCCAACCTTCTAGGGAGAAATAATGTCCTCATTTTCATTCTCACTCTTCATGGCAGATGGCCAAAATAGAAACATCAATGTGCTATGCTAAAATGTAAAAGTTTAAACCCCTTTTTTGAAAACTCTCATGTTTTAAAATCAAAATGTATCAAATAAAGGCAAAGTGAACTTTAAAAAAATAATAAAAATGCTAATGAAGCTCCCTGGCTTGGAATGTGTGACATTTTTTGTCTGCAAGGCCTGGAATTTGAACGTGGGGTCCGGGTAACTCTGTTGCACTGTGGGGGAAAGGGAAGCTCACTGTGCTTGAAGACCAGAAAGTCAGGCCTGTTCCCTAGGCCTGAATTCAGGACCTACCCTTGTAAAACGTACTCCTTATATACATTTTAAAGATAGGATTGAACTTCCATACAGATGTTCATTCTATATTATGTTTGGTGTGGTTCTTCATTGTATTTTTTGTTTTATTCATTTATTTGCCATTTATTTTATTGACTGTGATGATACCTAACCATGTATTACATCCTATCACATAGCATTTAGATTTGTAGACTTGTTATCCATCATGCCTGACATTCAGCACTCTCACAGAAAAGAAAAACAGATGTCACACTTGGCTTCTAACTCCAGGATGAAATTTTTGTCAGGAGTTGAGATCGAGCATCAGGGGTGACCAAAATAGCCATAGATGGATAGGCAGGTGGTAGTATACCAATAAATGTGTACTAGTACAGAGTGCCATAGCCATGTATCTAGTATTCAATGACATCTACTACATTCTTACCAAGTCTTTGGTATTTGTTATGCCTCAATTGTAGGAATATTATTCTTTTTGTGCCTAATTAACCACTAATTAAATTCAATATGTGTCCTAGAATTATTGTGTCTAATTTGAGACTAGACCACTGCATGGACTACTCATTCAATCTTGAGTTGGATACCATTCCATCTGAACTTCTATGAATGGGCAGGAGTCTCTTGGGATCTTCTGCCATTGGTAGGTGTCAGGACGGGGATTTGAACTCAGGCATTCTGTTGTGTGTTTGGCCTATGGCTCTTCTGACAGCCAGCCAGCCTTCAGCAATGACAGGTCACCTGTGTGTTGAAGCCATGTCATTCAGACCTATGATGGTCACCGTGCAAGGAACCAAAGCCAAGAAACCACCTACCATGTACGGCTCGCGCCTGTTTTTTTTTTTTTTTTTTTTGGTGCCATTTTCATTTTGTTTTCCTGTCAGACCTCGGGTCTTAGGATTCCAGGATCAGCTTTGGTTCCAGAGGCTGCACCCCAGGGTAGTGTGATAGAAGCTTAGGCAGAGCTGCCACGATCTGAGTTCAAGCCACATGCATGGCCAAAAAAAAAAAAAGGAAAAGAAAAAGAAAAGACAAAAGAAAAAATAAATAAATTACTTAACTCCCTGGTTTGCAATTTGTGGTATTTTTTTCTGCCAGGCCTGGAATTTGAACTCAAGGTCGGGCTAAATATGCAGCACTGTGGGGGAAGGGGAATCTCACCACGCTTGAAGACAGAAAGTCAGGCCTGTTCCCTAGGCCTGAATTCAAGCCTCAGTCCTGGAAAACATACTCTTTATATAGATTTTAAAGATAGGATTTATACTTCCATACAGATATTCAGTCCATATCATGTTTGATGTGGTTATTCATTTCATTTCTTGTTTTATTCATTTATTTACCATATATTTTATTGACTCTGATGATACCTATACCATTTATTACATTGTTTACATCCTATCACATAGCATCTAGATGGGCAGATGTGGTCTCCATCATGCCTGACACCCAGTAATCTCCCAGAAAAGGAAAACATGTGTCACACTCAGCTTCTTACTCCAAGATTAAATTTTTGGCAGTGCTGGGAATTAAAGTCAGTGCCTAGTAGGCCCAATTCATGAATGGGTGAGTGTGAGCACGGCAGCAGCTAGACAATGAAGCTGTCAGGTGGTTCCCACATACTGAGATCGAGTCCCAGGTTTGGCCAAAACAGCAATATATGAATAGCCAGACGGTGGTATACAAATGAATATATATTGGTAAAGAGTGCCAGAGCTGTCTATCTATGACTGAATGACCTCTACTACATTCCGACCAACTCTTAGGTATTTATTATACTGTCATTGAAGGAATATTATTCTTTCCATGCTTAATAAACTATTAATTAAGATCAATCAGGGGCTGGGAAGGTGGCTCAGTGGTAGAGCGCTCGCCTTGCATGCATGAGGCCTGAATTTGATTCCTCAGCACCACATAAGCAGAAAAAAGAAAAACCTGGAAGTGGTCCTGTGGCTCAATGGGTAGAGTGCTAACCTTGAGAGAAGAGCTGAAGGACATTGCTCAGGCCCAGATTTCAGGCTCCATGACAGGACGCCCCCCCCCCAAAAAAAAGATCCATCAGCATCCTAGGATTCTTGCATCCAATTTTAGACTTGACTGATGCACAAACTGCTCTCTCAATCGAGTCTCTTGTGATCTCCTGCCATTGGTAGTTGTCGGGACTGGGATTTGAAAATGAGGCCAATGTTGACAGGTCGGCCTATAGCTTTCCTGATAGTCCACCAGCCTTCAGCTATGGCACGTCAGGTCCACTTTGCAACTGAGTCACCGTGCAAAGAAAAAAAATGTAAAACCTCCATCCCTCTGCAGCTTGCGACTTTTTGTGCTGTCCCACTTTTTGTTTCATCCTGCAAGCTCTCTGGGCCTAGGATCCCAGGACTGGCTGTGGGTCTGGAAGCTGGACCCTAGCCTAGGGTGATTAAAGCTGAGACAGAGTTTCCACGACCCGAGTTCAATCCCCATGGCTGGCAAAAGCAAAAAGAATAAATACAAAATTAATTAATTATTTAACTAAATAAAAAAAATCTCCCTGGTTTGAAATATCTGCTAATTTTCTTTCCTAGCCTGGGATTTGAACTCAGGGTCTTTGTATAACTGTAGCAATGTCAGGGAAGGTTCAGAGTTGCCAATACTTGAGTTCAAACCCCATGCCAAGCCAAAAATAAAAAATTAAGTCACTGACCTTGGCACGGGGAGCAATTGTGGAGATTGGAGGGAAGGGATGGTAAGAGGAAAACAAAGGAGGAAGCAACAATGCTCAATAGGAAATGTACTCATTACCTTGTTCATGTAACTGTAACTCTCAGTACAACATTTTTACAATTAAAAATGTGCAAAAAATGAAACAATATAATGCTTAGAGAAGCATTTTGGGCATAAGGAAAGGATGTCTAAATAGTTGTACAAAATTCTACACTGCTTTGCTTTTAATGCTCAGTATGGAACTGAATAAACATAACTGCTTCCATTAAAAAAAATCAAGTCACTGTCTTGGAACTGGGCCAGTATTTCTGCCATTGCTGGGATTTGATTGCATTGCCCAGTAACTCTTTTGCAACAAGGGTGAAGGTGAAGCTCACTGTACTTGAGGAAAAGAAATTCAGTCTAGAGTTCCCAGGAACTAAATGAAGGCCCTGCAATGGAAAAAATATTTCCATGCATGTGTAATATATGATATATACTTACATATGTATATTTATTACATATTATTATTTTTATTATTGATTTTGTATTTATTTGATTCATTTATTGTTTATTGTATTTAGTGTTATTGTACACATGTTTTACATGTTGTACATGTATTATAAAAATATACAAAATAAAAGTAAGCCAGGCCCAAAGAAGCATAGGTCCCATGGTTTCCCTTATTTGCAATATCTAGAATAGGTATGAGTCAAGCGGAAAAGGTCAGATAATGTGATGTTAGGAAAATGAACCCTTAAATATGTATTTTAATGTTTTCGTTTCTTTCATGCATGTGTTTCTAACGCATTTATAAGATTATTTCTTTGTTGCTTTGTATGTCCCTCCCCCACAGTGTAACCCCGGCTTTCACTATATTTGATGTCAGTATAACATGTGGAGGAGATGGGGACAAACAAGTCGTTTAAGGATTCAGGTGGACCTGTTGCAACAATGAGAAGTACAAAATGTCATGTCAAAACCAGCTTTACAATGTCGGTGTGGGGGGGGAGGGGGGTATAATTGGGTGGGGGGAGCGGGGTAAAATTGGGTGGGGGGAGGGGGGAGGCGGGGAAGGGAAGTGAAGGGTAAACAAAGGAGGAGGCTGCAATGCTTGGTAAGAAATGTATGCATTATCCTGCCCATGTAATTGTAGCCCCTCTGTACAGTACGTTCTCAAATAAAATAAAATACAATTAAAAAATATACAAAATAAATTAGGACATTGACTCATTTTTCATTAATACTATATTACGTGTTGAAACAAAATACATAATTAAATGGAGGTATTTGTTACAGTCTTAACATGTTTAGACTCTGTCCCCAGTATAAGCCTTGTCTTACTTATCTTTGGCCATTTTCCTACAGGGATTTCTTTACATGATTTATACACAGAAGCAAATTGAGGGATAAAATTGCAAGGGTGGGGTTAAAATGTGAATTAGTGGTAAAGAGCTCGCTCAGCATGCATGAATGACAAGGTTTGAATTCTCAGAGCCACATACTCAGAAAAATCCAGAAGCTGTGGAGTGGCTCAAGTGGTAGAGCGCTAGGCTTGAGAAAAAGAAGCTCAGAGACAGTACCCAGGCCCTAAGTTCAAGCCCCAGGACTGTCAAAAACAATAGGCTAGATGCCAGTGGCTCACTCCTGGAAACCTAGCTTCTCAGGAGGCTGAGATTTGAACACCACAGTTCAAAGACAGCCTACACAAGGAAAGCCTGTTAGACTCTTATCTCCAATGAACCACCAAAAGACCTCATATGGCGCTGTGGCTCAAGTGGTAGAGTGTTCACCTTGAACTGAAGGGCTCAGGGACAGTGCCCAGGCTTGATACAAGACACACAACTGGAAAAAAAGTGAGGATTAATGAAAGTACTTTTCCTATTTGCTAATTATGAGAACATCCTGTGGAAAATGAACACAGATGTAACCAGAATTGGAGTCAGAGCTCAAGGTTCAAGTGAACACATCCATATACCCAGCTTCTCTGACTCTAGCATTATAACTTTGTGTCCTACAGGGTTCTGAAAGGTCCAATGTTGAAGGGATTAATATGATCCCCAAGCCCTTTGTGATAAGCAGTTGACTTCTATTACAGTTCTTAAGCTAGCAGAGTACCAGTAGCTCAAGCCCATCACCCTAGCACAGGAGGCTGAGGTCTCAGTATCACAGGCTGAAGCCAGCCAGGGCAGGAAAGTCTATGACACTCTGACTTCCACTTCTGAAAGGTCAGATGTTCAAGAGCTTCCTGTGTTTCGCTTGGTGATGAGAAGTTACTCGCACTCTAAATTCTTGAGCTATAGAAGCAGGAAAGACACATCATTGACCCATCCTGGGTTCAAATGAAGTTCTCAGGATCCAAGTCTTAGCCATGTTGGCAGGAAGAACTCCACTGAAACACTATATTTGGAGGACAGTAAACAGTTTCAAAAGCCAGGTTAGGTGAAGAGACCTAGGCCTGCAGGATTAGGAGGCAGAATGTACACACTCAACAGTGAAGTGAGCTGCAAAACCACTTCATTCATTCCAGGCACAGCCAGAAATAGGGGGAAACCTGAAATATTTGTTAGACTTACACTAGGGTCAGGCTTTTCTCAGCCTCTTCAAACAATGACTAATTAACCTTCCAGCCTCAGGTGAACCGAGCTTCAAGCTATCATTAAGTTCATAATAGTGAGCCAGATTAGTGGGGGAGAGGGCAGGAACAGTGTAGAAACACCATACTCTCTGGCCTTATGGAGTGGGTTTTTGACTCTCCGTCTGTCAGATTTGAAGGCCCTTCTTCTACCTCTTCCAGGCCATTCTCCTTCCTTCATTCTCCACATCATTAATGCAAATCCCCAGTCCAAGGAGAGGCAATGCCCTTTTTTACTGTCTCCAAGCACCTGAGTTAGAACCTGGCTGTGCCCTCTTGACTCTGGGACCTTCGGCTGCCTGAGAAGTGGGACAGAGACTGTCTTCTTGCTCTGTGATTGTGTGAAGGCGATGATGGTGTCCTGGCACACTTTAAAAGCCCTCATGACAGAATTGTTCCTTTCTTTCCTTCTAACGACCAAGATGAGCTTCATTTATCATCTATCTATGTATCTATGTAATTATGTATCTATGTATCTATGTATCTATCTATGTATCTATGTATCTATGTATCTATCTATGTATCTATGTATCTATGTATCTATGTATCTATCATCTATCTATCTATCTATCTATCTATCTATCTATCTATCTATCTATCTATCTATCTATCATCAATCTACCTACCTTAGCCAGCTAGGTATCTTTTTGCCAGTTCTTGGGTTGAACTCAAGGCCTGGGCACTGTCTATAGCACTCTACTACTTGAGCCACAGCATCAATTCTGGCTTTTTCTGTGTATGTGCTATTGAGAAATCAAACACAGGGCTTCTTGCATGTTAGGCAATCTCACTAATCCACATTCCCAGCCCCCTCATCTTTTCTTAATGGTAGTTTTTACTTAAGCATGCTTCCATTTCACGTTTAATTTTACGTTTAATTTTCTGAATACCGGTTACTACTATGAAACCTGATCTTCTCTTTCCCTGCCTCATTTGTGGCATTGGCCTCATAATAAAATGTAAATAAAGGCTGCTGAAAGCTTAAGTGTGCATCATATAAAGACAGAGGCCAGAAACCCTAGAAGAGAAAAGCGATGGGCCTGAAGTGAAGAGAATGATGTAGTATGCACAATGAACATATCTGAAGAATAAATCAGTAAATAAAAACAGAAGCATTACATGTGCTCTGTTTACATTCAGGGAGGTAATTTACACACATAAGCAGGTAGGGCACTGAGGAGGTAGGGCCTCCTCTTTTTGAATTTTCTTTTTGGCCATGCCAGGGCTTAAACTCAGGGCAAGATGCGTTCCTGAGCTGTTTTGCTCAAGGCTGAGGCTCTACCACCGCCACAGCTCCAGCCATCTGGTTGTTAATTGGACATAAGCACCTCCCAGGCTTTCCTGCCTGGTCTGGACTGAATTTCCCACTCAGCTTGTTCTCTTAAAGCTCGAGCTCTACCATCTGGGCCACTGCTCCACTTATTGGAGATAAGAGTCTCACAGACTTTCCTGGTTGGGCTGGCTTTGGATGGCGATCTCCTGAGGAGGTTTCAAGCGGCTTTTCTCAGGGATTCACCGAGGAGCCTCTCCACACAAACCCTTAGTCTAAATCTCGGGAGGTACTAGAGAAAACAGAAACATGCAGTTGCTTCCAGTATTCTCCAGATACTTAAGGATGGAGACACAAAACACTCATAATTATTAGATCATTTTATAGGCAAAAGGAGCAATGCAGACAGTATGAGGATCGCTCCAGCTTCAGTCCTCTCATCTTGAGACAGTAAATTCATTTCAGCTCAATACTAAGTGACAGAACTGGCATGTCCTGTGGACATATGCTCCCAAATCCTGTGACACTCATTTCTCAATTTTGGCTTCAAATCTGTGACCAGAGAAGATGAGGAGAGAAAATCCTTCTCAGAGAAAGCACTATAAAGAATATTGGGGTAGTTTACTTATAAATTCAAACTATTGGAATGATCCTGTTAAGAAGTCAGATTGTGCAGATTAAAAAAATGAAGAAGAAAAGTAAGACAGGTGTCAGTGTAATCCCAGCTTCTTAAGAGGCTGAGATGTAGAGAATCTTAGTTTGAAACCAGCCAGCATAGGAAAGGACATGACATTTTTATTTCTAAGAGATCCCAGAAAAACCCAGAAGTAAGGCTGTGACTCAAGGTTAATGCACTACCCTTGAGCAAAAGGAATTCAGGTGCAACGTCTAGGCTCAATGTTCAACCCCTGGACCTGCCCACCCCCAATAGAGCCTATACCTCCATGTCTTTTTGTATGTATGGGTGTATTCCTACAGGCAAATCTCCAGAGTAGATATGGTGAATGGCACCAAGCAAGGATTTTTTTTCAATACAATGATTTCATAACACAGAGACTACTTTTATGACAATGTATGTTCCAGGGCTCCCTTCACTGTTCCCAGGGTAGCCTGAGGGTTTCTCTGCATCCCAGGCCTGCTGGAAGAAGTCTCTCTCATTGTTTGTACAGGCAGACAAAAGGCCTCAGTCCTGTACAGCTTTGTAATAACAACTCCATCTAGGCCAATTAGTTAGGATGAGTGTGGGGGGACTCTGAAGGCCGGGAGAAAAAGGCCTCTTTGCACTACAAGCTATCTCTCTTCCCAGTGTTATGTTTTTGCAGGAAGCCTTCATTTGTGCCACCTCCCGTGGCAGTCCAAGTTCCCTGCACTTATTCTGCCCTTGTGAGACTATATTCCGGTGCTCAGATACAGTGCTCAATATAATATATAATGAAATATATAATGAAATATTACATTGCCGGTGATGATAGGCCTATGATACCTCTCCTTGGTTTTCTAGAAGCTTGAGAAATCCAAGCACATGTCTTCCTGTCATCTAGAGCTGGTGAAGATCATCAGGTTCTGAAACTTTGACCTTTCCTAATTGGGCCTTGGGTGGGTAGGTTTGGGGGTTAAACTCAGGGCCTGGGTGCTGACCATAAGTTCAGTGGAGAAGTCCAGTGATTTACCATTTTGTGTCAGAGCTTCACTTCTGGTCTATGTGTATGTGTGTCTGTGTGTCTGTGTGTCTGTGTGTGTATGTCCATGTGTGCACACATACAGTCGTGGAGCTTGAACTCAGCACTGTACCTAATTTCTCTTGTACAAGGATAGCCTTCTCTCACTTGAGCCACAGAACCACTTCATACTTTTTCTAGTGATGTGGTCCTGAATAATCAAGCCCAGTGTTTCATATATACAAAGCACTCTACCCCTACGGCACATTCCCAGCCTTGTATTTCAGGTTTGTTAGATTATTTCTGTTTTTTTTTTTTTTTTTTTTTTTTTTTTTTATGTTGTCCGTTGTAGGAGTTGAAGTCTGGGCTTGGGTGCTGTCCCTGAGCTCTTCAGCTCAAGTCTTGTGCTCTATTAGTTGAGTCACAGCTCTACTTCAGGTTTTCTGGTGGTCCATTGGAGCTAAGTGTCTCAAGGACATTCCTGCCCAGGCTAGCTTTGAACCATGATCCTTAGTTCTTTTTTCCTCCTTATTAAGAGAATACTTTATTAGTTTCTGTAATCAAACCCATGTAGATAAGACCTTACATATTTAATACAGTGCATTTACCCCTGTACAAATGGAAAAAAAATTAAGTTTAACATTTCTAGATCAATATGGCTATTAATTTCTGTACAATGCCAACTCAACACGGTAAACTGGAATACTTTTTCCAAAGTTGACAGCACAGGTAAAGTTTCCAAAAATTCAAATTATATATATATGTATATAGATATTTATATATATTTATATAAAAAGACCAATAATAGCAAGATGTTATGCATCAATAGCAGCAACAGCTTTTCCAGCTTTGAACCATGATCCTTAGTTCTCATCCTCCTGAGAACCTAGGATGATAGTCATGAGCCACAAGCACCAAGCTTCCACTTAATGTTTCTTAGTGGTGAATTGGAGATAATAGTCTCATGGCACTTTTTGTGTCTGGGATAGTTTAGAACCCAGATCCTCAGATCTCAGCTTGCTGAGAAGGCAAGATGACAGACCTCAGCTATCGACCCCTAGGCCATGGCACTCTGCTGCAAAGGGATCCTTGGCTCCACGTGTGGAGTGTTAGCCTTGAGCCCAAGAGGTAAGGGTCAGAATCTAGGTCCTGAGATCAAGGTTCATGACTGAGAAAAAACAAAGCAAAACAATGGTCTGCAGGAGACAACTCACTAGTCTTCAGTAATACTTAATTTTGTCCCTTCTATGGGGATATATCTGAGCCTCAATATTCTTATCTGCGTAAGCATCTCAGTTGTGGAGCTCTTACAAGAACCAGATGAAAGAATGCACCCTGTGAAGGACACAGCACATGACACTGTTTGAAGGACTCAGCACACAGCATCATGTGAAAGACTCAGCACCCAGAACCCAAAGCAGGACTCAGCACACTGTAACCTGTGAAGGACTCAGCACATAGCACCCTGTGCATTACTCAGCACAGAGCACCCTATGAAGGACTCAGCACATACCTCTATTCCACAAGCTGTCATTAAAATCAGCGTGCTTTCTTTAGTATCACCATTCTTTGAGGAACATTTCACAAACCACACAAGTTCACATCTAATGGTTTAGTGGGGTGTTTTTTTTAGGGGGGGAGGTTACCCATGGGGCTTGAACTCAAATATAGGGATACTGTTCTAATAACATTTGCTCAAGGCTACAGCCCTACCACTTGGAACCACGTTTTGAAGAGTCTCACAGACTTCCTGCCAGGGCTGGGTTTTAAAGCCCATGAGCAGCTAGAATGACTGAAGTAAGCCAGCAGCGTCTGGTTCGGTGGAGCTGGGTTGCAGCGATTTACATCTGGATAAGTCAGGTTAGGTGGAAGCTGTCAGCACCAGACTCCTACCTTGCTCTGTGATGAGGTATTTGAAGTCTTGACCTTCTATAGTTGCAGTTAGAACAGTCTACCTTTTTTGGCGGCAGTCCTGGGCCTTTAGTAAGGGCTTAGACACTCTCCCCAAGCATTTGTGCTCCAGGCTAGTACACAATTGATTGAAAGAAAGCAGAACTTCCAGTTTTTCTTTGTATGTGGTACTGAGGAATGGAAGCCAGAGCTTCCTGCTTACTAGGCGAGCACTCAACCACCCAGTCCCAGGAGTGCATGAGGTATAAATAGAGATTGCTGTATATAAATATATATACAAAAAGAGATATGTGGTCTGGGAAGGTGACTCAGTGATAGAGTACTTGCCTTGCAAGCATGAGGCCCTGAGTTTGATTCCTTAGCACCACATAAGCAGAAAAAAAGCTGGAAGTGGTGCTGTGGCTCAAGTGGTAGAGTGCTAGTCTTGAGCTGAAAGGCTGAGGGATAGCGCCCAGGCCCAGACTTCAGGCCCACGACTGGACCAAAAAAAAAATAGAGACAGTGATATGCATATTATTAAATTATAGCTAATAGTACTACCAATTATTAGGTATTAAATGATTTCTCCATTTAATGATGGATCCCAGTTGAGCAATTAATAAAACATTAATTATTACTCAATATACTGTTATTGTTTATCATATATGTACATACATCCATACATAGGATTACATATTTTATAGAATTAGACGTCTATTTATAATTAATTTATGCATCATGTGTTACTACCAATTATTAGATATTTAACTTTGTCTCCATTTACTTTTCATTCTGTTAATGCTTAATAATATAGTAATTAAACATAATCCACATCCTATAATTATTTTGTCTAATATTATCTCAGAATGATTCACTACTAATTCAATCTGTTTGTCATTTATTATACTGACAATTCTTCCACCTATGACATTTTTACCTTTATGATATCCTATTACATAGCATATAGATTTGCATATGAATTATACATCCTACCTGGCACCGAGCAATTTCATAGAAAAGGAAAATATGTATCACTCTCGGCTTCTTACACCAAGATTGCATTTTTGGCAGGGCTGGGATCTAAACTCAGGGCCTAGAAGGCTCAGTTCATGAATGTGTGACTGTCAGCACGGCAGCCTGTAGCCAATTCAGCTGCCAGGCAGTTCTCAGGCCATGAGACTGAGCCCCGTATGTTGACCCCATATTGCGCTTAGTGTAGTTATGCATTTTATTTGTTGTTTTATTCATTTATTTACCATTTATTTTATTGACTGGTATTATTCATAGAACATTTATTACATTTATTACAAGGGATATAGATTTGCCTATGTAAGAAACTTCACACTGGACACCCAGACGCTCACAGAAAAGGAAAACATGTGTCACCAGTGCTTCTTACTCCACGATTCAATTTTTGTGAGTGCTGGAATCTGAACTCAAAGCCTACAAGGCCCAATTCATGAATGGGTAAGTGTCAGCACGGCCAGCCTGGGCCATATGGAGCTGACAAGCAGTTCCCAGCACCTGAGATCTAGCCCCATGTGTTGACAAAATAAGAAAGATTGACATGCGGATGGTAGTACACAAATAAATATAGATCTGTGTAGAGTGCCAGCGATGTTTATACATTCTTCAGTTAAATAGACTACATTTTTAACAATTCTTGGGTATTTATTATGCCCCCATGTAATTAATATTATTGTGTTCATCCTTAATGAATTATTAATTTAATTAACCACTATCACAAAACTATTGTGTCCATGTAATTAATAGTATTCTTTAATGTGTCAAAATATTCATTAAAATCCATTGGCCTCCTAAAATCACTAATTTTATAGTAGTATCATTCAGGAACAATTAATTTAATTTTGACATTCATAATCTTCCATCAGTATTCCTATGAATAGGAATGAGGCTCTTAGGATCTTCCACCATTGGTAGGGGTCGGGACCGGGTCTCGACCACAGGGCCTATGTTGCAGTGTTGACCTATGGCTTGCCTGGTAGCCCACCAGCCTTCAGCAATGTCAGGTTACAAAATTTTCAGCAATGTCATTCAGACCTAAGATGGTCACCTTGCAAAAAAACAAATGTAAAACAGACAGCCATCTGCAAGTTGCCAGATTTTTATCTGTGTCATTTTATTTATATTTTTCCTGTAAATCTTTGGGGCCCAGGAACCCAGGTTCGGTTGTGGGTCCAGTGGTTGCACCCCAGCCTAGAGTGATCAAAGATGAGGCAGAGTTGCCACAACCTGAGTTCAAGCCCTGTGCTTGACAAACAAAAAATATATAAATAAATTCATTAAAAATATTTAAAAATTATGAGGCTCCTTGGCTTGGAATTCACGCCATTTTTTCTGCCAGGCCTGGGATTTGAATTCAGAGTCTGAGTAAATCTGCAGCATTGTCGGGGAAGGGGAAGCTCACAGTGCTGGAAGACAAGAAAGTCAGGCCTGTTCCCAGGGCCTGAATTCAAGTCTTAGCACTCAAAAAATAATATTCATATACATTTTAAATACATGATTTATATTTGCATACACATGTTTACTTATATTGCAGTTAGTGTAGTTATTCATTTTATTTTATTTTTATGTATTTCTTGTGTATTTTAGTGAGTATGATTACACATATAACATTTTTTACATCCTATTACATAGGACATAAATTTGCCTATGTATTATACATCATTCCTGAGACCCAGGAATTTTGACACCCATAAGGAAAACTAGTGGGACAATTGACTTCTTCCACCAGGATTAAGTTTTTGGCAGTTCTGTGATTTGAACTCCGGCCCTAGAAGGCCAACTTCATGAATGGCTCAATGTTAGCACACCAGTCTGATGTAAATGAAGTTGTCCGGCAAATTTGAGGACCTGAGATCAAACCCTAGGAGTGGCCAATATATAAAAATATAAATATGTAGATTGCAGTGTGTGTTTATTTACATATGAATATAGATCTATAAATAAATGTATACAGAGACAGACATTTATGTAGATTCTAGTGTATAACTCTATATAAAGTGATGTCTATATCTTATTTTTATATATTCTATTACTACCAATTATATATTCTATTACTACCAATTATTTGGTCTAAAATTATGCCTCCATTAATTAATCACAGTAGAAGACTTAATAAGTTATTAATTAAATTATTCAATAACATAGATTTATGCGTACAATATTATACTAGAAAGTCTAGCTAAATAGTAATTCAATTTGTACATGTCAAACATACTATTAATGTTCCTATAGATAGGAACGAGTTTCCTAGGATCTTCAGCTGTGTGTAGGTGGCAGTACGAGGATCGAACTCACGGCCTAGGTATCTGGGTTGGGCTCAGGCTTCACCAACAATCCGTGAGCCTTTGGCCATGCAAGGTCACAAACAATTTTCAAGCCAAGACATTGAGACCCATGGTGGTCACTGTGCAAAGGAAACAGAGGTAAAACGGTTGTGTAAAAATTGCTGGATTTTTCCTCCTCCATTTTTGTTGGTTTGATGTATTTTTGCCAGTGCTGAGAATTGAATTGGGGTCCTGGGTTGACTGGATCATCTGTGGGTGTAAATGCGGCAAACCAGCCTAGAGTAATCATGGGTTAAGAAACAATACGGTGTTTCCTTGAGAAAAAGAAACTCAGGGATAGTGCCTAGGGTCACAGTTCAAGCCTCAGGACCTGCTACAAGAATAGAGCCAGTAACTCCATGTGTCTGTGTATGTATGCATGTATTTCTAGCAGTGAACATCTAGAGTTGCTATGAAGGAAGGTATGAATGGAATGATTTCATAGCACAGAGAATGCTTTCAAGACAGTGCATGTTCCAGGGCTCCTCTCACTGTTCCCAGTGTACCCTGAGGGCTTCTGTGCACCCCAGACTGCTGGAGGAAGTCTGTCTCAATGTTGGAACAGGCAGACAAAAGGTCTCACTCTTGAACATCTGTGTAACAAACAATTCATCCATAGCAATTATTGAGTATGAGCAAAGAGTGAGGATGTGGGCAGACTCTGAAGGCCAGGAGGAAAAGGCCTCTTTATACCCCAAGCTATCTCTCCTCCCAGTGCTCTGTTTTGACAGGAAGCCTTCATTTGTGCTGCCTCTTGGGGCAGTCCAATTTTCCTGCACTCACCCTGTCTTTGTTAGACTATGTTCCAGTGTTGAAAAAACGGCTACAATGAATTCAAGGGTCCTTCTGGCAGAAAACAAGTGAGCTGAACCTAATGAAAAGATTCCTAATTGGCAAAGGTGCCTCCCTAGTTTTCCGGATGCTTGCTAAATCTAAGCACTTGTGCAAAATCACAATGCTTCCTGTCATCTAGTGCTGGTGAAACTCATCAGGTTTTGAAACCTTTGCCCTCTCCTAGTTGGGCTCTGGGTGTTTATATTATGGGGTTTAACACAGGGTCAGGGTGCTGACCAAGAGCTCAGAGCAGAAGCTCTTTTCTTTACCATTTAGTGTCACAGCTTCACTTATGGTATCTGTGTGTGTGTGTGTGTGTGTGTGTGTGTGTGTGTGTGTGTGTGTGCGTGTGTGTGTGTGTGTGTGTGTGTGTGCGTGTGTGTATGTCTCTCTGTGTGTATGTGTGTGTATGTGTGTGTGTCTGTGTGTGTCTGTGTGTGTGTGTGCAAACACCAGTCCTGGAGCTTGAACTCAGTACCTCAGCTCTGTACCTGAGTTTCTCCTATACAAGGATAGTGCATTACCACTTGAGCCACAAAACCACTTCAGGCTTTTTTTTTCTAGGGATGTAGTACTGAGGATTCAAACCCAGGGCTTCATACATGCAAAGCACTCTACGCCTAAGACACATTTCCAGCACTCCACTTCAGGTTTCTTTCTTTCTCTTCTTGTAGTTGGAGGAGTTGAACTCTGGGACTGGGTGCTCAATTCTAGCACTCTACCACTTGAGCTACAGAGCCCCTTCAGGCTTTCTGTTGGTTCACTGGAGATAAGCATCTCAAGGAATCTCCTGCCCAGGCTGGCTTTGGACTATGATCCTCAGCTCTCAGGATCCTGAGTAGCTAGGATGACAGGCATGAGTCACCAGTGCCCAGCTTCCACTTCAAGTTTTTAAGTGGTGAATAGGAGATAATATTCTCATGGGACCTTTTGTGTCTGGGATAGTTTGGAACCCAGATCATCAGCTTCCTGAAAAGGCAGGAGGACAGACCTCAGCTAAAGACACACTTTGCTCCAAAGGGGTCCTTAGCTACGAGGTAGAGCGCTAGCTATGAGCCCAAGAGGAAAGTCAGTGCTTAGGCTCTAAGTTGAATGTTCATGATGGAGAAAACTAAACCAAAACAAATTATTTCTTCCTTTATTTAAGTATCATGGTTAAATACATAATAAAGTATTTATTGAAAATTAGTCAATGTACTATGATTATTGTGTATAATTTTAATATAATCATACACTAAATACTAATGCAATTGTTACTTTTACAACATTCCATTCATATGGATGTCTATCGGAATATGTTTCTTACGATCTCCTGCCATTTGTAGGTAGCAGTCCCGGGATACGAACCCTGGACCTAGGTTGCTGGTTCAGGCTGTGGCTTTCCTGATAGCCCACCAAACTTCAACAATGCAAGGCCATGTACAGTTTTCGGGTCCTGTCATTTAGACACAGGATGGTCACAATGCAAAGGAAAAAAAATGTAAAACTGCCTTCCAGAACTTCCCAGTTTTATACTTCTCCTTTTTTCCCCATCATTTTTTTTTGTCTGTTGTGGGGCCACAAGTCTGGGTCTGGGCGCTGTACCTCAAATCTTCAGTTCAAGGCTATCGTTCTACCATTTGAGCCATAGCACCACTTCCAGCTTGTTTCTGCTTATGTGGTGCTGAGGAATCAAACAAAGGGCCTTATGCATGCAAGGAAAGCACTCTACTATTGAGCCACCTTCCCAGCCCTTCACCTTTTTTTTTTCTTTTTGCCAGTCCCGAGATTTAAACTTGGGTCCTGGGATCTCAGGATGGGCTGTGGGTCCAGAGGTTGCACCCCAGCCTAGAGTTGATACAAGCTGAGTTCAAGCCCCGGGCCTGGCCAAAGAAAAATAAGGACCTGGGTTGGAATTTGCAACATTTTTCTGGCAAGCCTGGGATTTGAACTCAGGGTCTGAGTAACTCTGTGGCACTGTGGGAGAGAGGAAACTCACCATCATTGAAAACAAGAAATTCAGACCAATTTCCCGGGCTGAATTCAAGCCACGGCACTGGAAAAAATAATATTCATGCATGAGATCTTTTTACATACATGGGTTTACCCCATATGACATTTATTACCCTTATTTATTTATTCTTTATTTTATTATTATTACATATATAATATTTATTTCATTTATTACATCGTATCACATGGATATATTTGCACGTGGATTTTACATCATCCTGAGCCCCAGGACTTTTACAGAGAAGGAAAAAAATATGTCAAAAGTGGCTTCTTACTCCACCTATAAACTTTTGGCCATTCTGGGATATGAACTCACTGCCCACAATGCCCAATTCATTAAAGTGTCAGTTGCAGACAAAGACTTTGGCAAATTGAGCTGCCAGCCAGTTCTGAGGACGTGTGATCAAGCCATAGTAGTGGCCTAGATATAGATTTAAATATAGATATAGATAGACAGACAGACAGATAGATAGATAGATAGATAGATAGATAGATAGATAGATAGATAGATAGATAGATAGATAGATAGATAGATAGATAGATAGATAGATAGATGTGTAGTTTGCTCCCCCTATATATATATGAGAGAGACAATATGAGGATATTGAATAATATATATAGTGAATTATTAGTTATTAAATTAAGCCTCCATTTAATGAAGTATCATGGTTGAATACTTATTAAAGCATTAATGTAAAAGTAAGCAGCATTCTTTAATTAGGAGAATCATACCATGGTGCTAGAATTAAAGACATAATCCAATACTTTTTGTGTGGCATTCTTTAAGAGAATCATGAAAAACTGTGGATTTAATTGTTACTTTTATAACATTCCATTAAGCACTCCCATGAATAGGAATTATTTTCTCAAGATCTCCCTCCATTTGTAGGTGTCAGTCCTGGAATTTGAACTCCAGGCCTGGGTAGTTTACTTCGAAATGCAAACCATTAGTATGACACTGTGAAGATTTCAGATTGTCATGATAAAACAAAGAACAACAAGAATAAAAGAAAGCCAAGTCTCAGAGGCTCATACTTATAATCGTAGCTCTTCAGGAGGCTGAGAGTTAGAGAATGGCAGCTTGAATTCAGTCGGGACAGGAAAGTTCAGGACACTTTTATTTCTAAGGGATCACAGGAATATAAAAACCCATGAGTGGGACTGAAACTCAAGGGCAGAGCACCACCCTTGAACAAAAGAAACTCTGGGAGAGTGCCTAGGCTCATAGTACAAGCCCTGGACCTGCCAAAAAAGAAAAAGCCAGTACATCCATATCTCCCCATGTATGTATGCATTTATTTCTATTGGTGAAGATCCAGAGTGGCTATGTTGAAAGGCACCCAGCTAGGAAATTTGCTTTGAATAGAATGATTTCATAGCACAGAGAGTGCTTTCAAGACAGTGCCTGTTCCGGGGCTTCCCTCAATGTTCTCAGTGTTGCCTGAGGGTTTCTGTGCACTCCAGGCTATTGGAGGAAATCTGCCTCATGGTCTGGACAGACAGACAAAAAGGCCTCATTCCTGTACAGCTGTGTAACAAACAACTCCATCTGAGCCAATTAGTGAGGATGAGTGTAGGCAGAATTTGAAGGCCAGGAGAAAAAGGCCTCTTTGTACTCTAAGCTATATTTCTCCCCAGGAAGCTTTCATTTGTGCCACCTCCTGTGGCAGGCCAAGTTCCCTGCACTTATCCTGTCTTTGTTAGATTATGTTCCAGTATTGAAATAACCTGCTACAATTAATTCATGGGTCCTTCTTGCAGATAATAAGGGAGCTGAACCTAGTGAAAAGATTCCTAATTGGCAATGGTGCCTCCCTAGGTCTCCAGAGGCTTGCTAATCTAAGTGTTTGTGCAAAACCCCAAGTTTCCTGTCATCTAGGGCTGGTGAAGTGCATCAGATTTTGAAACCTTTGACCTATCCTAGTTGAGCCCTGGATGGCTAGGTTTCGGAGTTGAACACAGGGTTAGGGTGCTGACTATGAGCTCAGAAGAGAAGCTCAGTGCTTTACCACCATTTGGTGTCACAGCTTCACTTCCGGTATCTTTGTGTGTGTGTGTGTGTGTGTGTGTGTGTGTGTGTGTGTGTGTGTGCGCACACGCATACACTTGTCCTGGAACTTGACCTCAGGACCTGAGCATGGTTCCTGAGTTTCTCCTGTACAAAGATAGCACTCTACCACTTGAGCCACAGGGCCACTTCAGGCTTTTTTCTAGTGATGTGGTAGTGAGGATTCAAATCCAGGGATTCATACATGCAAAGCAGTCTAACCCCTCCTCTTTAGGTTTCTTTCCTTCTTTTCTTTTCTTGTAAGTTGGAAGAGTTGAAGTCTAGGCCTGGGTGCTATCTATCCTAGAGCTCTTCAGCTAAAACCAAGCACTCTACCACTTAAGCTACAGCACCCCTTCAGGTTTTTGGTGGGTCACTGGAGAGAATTGTCCATCTCAAGGAATTTCCTGCCCAGGCTGGCTTTGGACCATGATCCTCAGCTCTCAGGCTCCTGAGTAGTTAGGATGAGAGGCGTTAGTTACTGGTGCCCAGCTTCCATTTCAAGTTTCTAAGTGGTGAATAGGAGATAATAGTCTCATGTGTCTGGGATAGTTTGGAACCCAGATCCTCACATCTCAGTTTCTTGAGTAGGCAGGGTGACAGACCTCAGCTACAGACGTCTAGATCATAACTCTCTGTTGCAAGGAGCCACACGGAATGCACTGAAAATTTGGGGGTACTGTTCTAAGATCTCTTGCTCAAGGCTAGATCTCTACTACTGTGAACCACGGCTCAGAGTTTCACAGATCAGCCCCCGAGTAGCTTGGATGACAGTGGTGAGTGAACCAGCAGCTTCTGGTTCCGTGGAGCTGGGTTGCAGTGGTTTTTATCTCTGGCTAAGTCAGGTAAGATGGCAGCTGCAAGCACCAGACTCCTTGCTTGTTCTGTGATGAGGTATTTGCAATACTATCCTTATATTGTTACAGTCAGATCATTCTATTTTTTTTTGGTGCCAATCCTGGGTCTTGAGAAAGGGTCTAGACACAGTCCCGAAGCTTTTATGCTCAAAGCGAGTGCTCAACTACTTAAGCAACAGCACGACTTCTAGATTTTTCTGTGCACAAGGTAGTGAGGAATCGAGCCCAGTGCTTTGTACGTTGTAGGCAAGCAATCTACAAATGAGCCCCATGACTGACAAGTGTATAAACACATAAATATGTAGATTGGTAGATAGATAAATAGATGCATATGTATAAAACAAGAGAGAGATATCTGTATACTAGGAAATTGCATATAAAATTTTACTACTGATTATTGCTATTCAAATTATTCCTTCATTTTTTAAGTAACATGATTGAATAACTAATAAAGTATTAATTGAAAATTAGTCAATGTAGTATAACTGTTGTGTATAATTTTATATAATCCAAAATTTAATTGTTACTTTTTTTCTTTTAATTTAAATTGTGAAAATACTGTACAGAGGGTTTACAATTACATGGGCAAGATAATGGGTACATTTCTTATCAAGCATCGTAGCCTCTTCCTTTTTTGTTTCCCCCTCCTATCTTTTCCCATTCTCTCCCGGCCCCCCACCCCCCTTCACAATCATCCCCCAATGCCCCCCACCCCCGCCACAGTTGTAAAGATCGTATTTTGAAATAACGACTTGTACATCTCATTGTTGCAATGGGTCCACTTGTATCCCTATTTAAATGATTTGATTTTTCCCTTCCCCTCCACAAAATACACCGACATCAAATATAGTGAAAGCAGGGGTTATACCATGGGGAACAACAAAGACATAATCTTATAAATGTGTTAGAAACAATCACATGAAAGAAAAAAAAACATTTGAATACATATCTTAGGGTTCATTTCCCTACCATCAACTTGTCTGACCTTTTCTGCTTGACTCAGACATATGCTAGTTATTGCAAGTAAGAGAAGCCATGGGACCTATGTTTCTTTGGGCATGGATTACTTCACTTAATATAATTTTTCCAAGTCTTTCCATTTCCTAACAAATGGGGCAATGTCATTCTTTCTGATAGAGGTATAGAATTCCATTGTGTATATATAACACATTTTCTTGATCCATTCATCTACTAAGGGGCATCCGGGCTGGTTCCATATCTTAGCTATGGTAAATAATGCTGCAATAAACATAGTCGTGCAGGTAGCTTTTGTGTGGTCTTGTTTGTGAACATTTGGGTAAATGCCTAAAAGTGGGATTGCTGGGTCATAGGGAGGCTCTATGTGGAGTCTTTTGAGTAAACTCCATACTGCTTTCCAAAGTGGTTGAACAAGTTTACACTCCCACTAACAATGCAGTGAGGTTCCCTTCTGTACACATCCCCTCCAGCACCTGTTGTTATTATAGTTCTGGATTATAGCCTTTCTAACTGGGGTGAGGTGGTATCTCAATGTTGTTTTGATTTGCATTTCTTTAATTGCTAGGGAGGTTGAGCATTTCTTCATGTGTCTATTGGCCATCCTTCTTTCCTCTTCTGAGAAGTTTCTCTTAAAGTCTTTAGCCCACTTATTTATTGGGCAGTTGTTCCTTTGAGGATTTGTTTTTGGAGGATTTAATTTTTTGAGTTCCAGGTATATTTTAGATATGAGACCCTTGCCCATTGTATGGCTACTGAAGATTTACTCCCATTCCGTGGACTTTTGATTGATCTTACTAGCTATGTCCTTTGCCATGCAGAAGCTCTGCAATTCCATGCAATCCCATTTGTCCAACCTTTCTTTGATTTGTTGCGTTTCTGGGTCTCTATTAAGAAAATTTTGGTCTGTCCCATGGAGAACTAGGGTTTTTCCTATTATACCCTGTAATGTTTTCAGAGTGTCTGCTTTGACTCAGAGGTGTTTGATTTTTTTGGAGTTGATTCTGGTTCAGTGTGTTATATAAGGATCTAGCTTTAGTTTTCTCCAAGTAGTTAACCAATTTTGCGAGCACTATTTACTGAAGAGGCTGTCTTTTTTTCCATTCTATTTTTTTAGCTCCCTCATCGAAGATTAGATGGCAATAAGTCTGTAAGTTCATTTCTGGGTTTTCAATTCTATTCCATTGGTCCTGAGGTCTGTTCTTGTGCCAGTACTAAGCTGTTTTGATTACTATGGCTTTGTAGTAGAGTTTGAAATTTGGTATTGTTATTCCTCCAGCACTGTTCTTTCTGTTGAGGATCGTTTTTGCTATTTGGGGTCATTTATTGTTCCATATAAATTTTTGGATTGCCTCTTCTATTTCCTTGAAGAATGAGTTTGGAATATTGATGGCTATCGCATTGAATTTGTAGATAACCTTGGGAAGTATTGCCATTTTCATGATGTTGATCTTTCCAATCCAGGAGCATCAGAGTTTTTGCCACTTTCTAAATTCTGTTTTGATTTCCTTTTTCAGTCTTGTAAAGTTTTCATCATAGAGGTCCTTCACTTCTTTGGTTAATTCCTAGGTATTTTATTTTTTGTGGGGCTATTGCGAATGGAGTTGCTTTCCTAATTTCAGCCACACTTTTCTCATTGTTGGCATACAGAAAAGCCAATGATTTTTGAGGGTTAATTTTATACGCTGCTACTTTGCCAAAGTTTTGAATCAGCTTGAGTAATCTGGGAGTGGAGTCTGTGGGATTCTTTAAATACAAGATCATGTCATCTGCAAAGAGGGAGAGTTTTACTTCTTCTTTCCCACTTTGGATCCCCATTATATTTACATCTTGTCTTATTCCTGTAGCTAGGTATTCTAATACTAGATTCAAAAGAAGAGGAGAGAGTGGACCTCCTTGTCTCGTTCCTGAGTTAAGAGGAAATGGCTTTAGTTTTTCACCATTAAGTATAATGCTGGCTGTAGGTTTGTTATATACAGCCTTTATTGTATTGAGGAATGATCCATGGATTCCTAATTTTTCCAGAACCTTCATCATAAAGAGGTGTTAGATCTTGGCAAATGCTTTTTCTGCATCTATTGAGATAATCATGTGGTATCCTTGCTCCTTTTGATGTGACTAATTATATTAATTGATTTGCATATATTGAACCAGCTATGCATCCCTGAAATGAATCCTGTTTGATCGTGGTGTATGATTTTTTGGATGAATTAATGAAATCGATTGACCAAAATTTTGTAGAAATATTACATTTATTACCCTTACCTATTTAGTATTATTACAATATAACATTTCTTTTATTACATCATATCACATAGGATATATGTAAATATGGATTATACATCATTCTGAGACCATGGACTTTCACAGAAAAGGAAAACAATGTGCTAATATTGTCTTCTTACTGCATGAATAAATTTTTGGCCATTCTGGGATTTCAACTCACAGCCTAGAATGCCCAATTCATAAATGGGGTCACAGTCTTAGCAGACCAGCCTCTGGCAAACTGAGCTGCCAGGAAGTTCTGAGGACCTGTGATCAAGCCACAGGAGTGCCTGATACTTAGATAGATAGATAGATAGATAGATAGATAGATAGATAGATAGATAGATAGATAGATAGATAGATAGATAGATAGATAGATAGATAGATAGATAGATAGATAGATATAGATAGATAGAGACATGCGTACATTGATATATATATATATATATATATATACACAAAGAGAGGCACTGTGAGGAAATTAAATTATATATATATATATATTATTATTACCTATTATTAGTTATTAAATTACGCCTCCATTTAATGGAATATCACTGTTGAATACTTATAAAAATATTAATTAAAAATTATTCAGTATCCTTAATCATACCATGGTGCTAGAATGGAAGACATAAATCCAAAATTTTTTGTGTGGCATTCTAAAATAGAATCATGAATCAATGGCATATTTATTACTTTTATAACATTCCATTAGCATTCACATGAACAGGAATGAGTTTGTCAGGATCTACCTCCATTTGTGGGTGGCAGTCCTAGAATTCGAACTCCAGGCCTGGGTAGTTTACTTTGAATGCAAACCATTGGAATGACACATTGAAAATTTCAGACTGTTATGATTGAAAAAAGAACAACAAGAAGAAAGTAAGGTGCCAGTGGCTCCTGCCTATAACCCTAGCTCCTCAGGATGCTGAGATGTAGAAAATGTCAATTTAAATTCAGCTGGGGCTGGAAAGTCTAGGACACTTCTTTCTAAGAGATCACCGGAAAAATAAACATGAATGGGGCTGTGACTCGAGGGCAGAGCGCTACCCTTGAGAAAAAGGAACTCAAGAACAGCTAGGATCATAGTACAACAGTGTACATGCCCTCCCCCAAAAAGGCTGCAATAACTCCATGAATGGATCTCTGTATGGATGATGGGCATTCAGCAGGTTGCCCATGCCCAGCCGCCCCAACCTGGGCAAACTGGGAAAAGCCCTCATAGAGTACTAAGTGTGAGCTGGCAGCTTGAACAAAGCACCCTCTGCCATTTAATAACTGAAGCCTTGAAGGTTTTGCCTGGGCTAGTGTGTGCAACGGGTGCATAATGTTCTGGCTGAGGCATCCCATTGGGACACTTTGCAGCCAGCCACTGCCTCCAGAGAGTCCACAGTCCCTAAGCTGTAGGAGTTGTCCAAGGTTCTCTCTCCATAGTCTCTATCCCTCTGTAGGATGTGAGCCTAGAGCTCTGGGGCCTGGTGGCTATCACTCATCTATCATTCTTCATTGCCAAGTCAAAGGCTAGTCCCAAATCTTGGCATAGACATGAAATAATCAGCGATTTCTATACCAAAAGGGGTAAGTCAATAAATCCCACCCTCATAACTCCTGTTAGAAGTGAACCTTGGGCTGCGAATATGGCTTAGTGGTAGAATGCTTACATAGCTAGCACGAAGCCCTGAGTTCCATTCCTCATTACCACAGAAACAGAAAAAGCCAAAAGTGGCACTGTGGCTTAAGTGAGAGAGTGCTAGCCTTGAGCAAAAGAAGCTCAGGAACATACCCAGACCCTGAGTTCAAGCCCCAAGACTGGAAAAAAGAAAAAAAAAAGTGAGTCTGGTGAGACATATTCTTCTGGGACACAGAGGAGTGCCGAGGTTATAGGTAAGAGGTAAGGTAGAAGGCAGGTGCTGCTGGCTCACCCCTGTAATCTTAGCTACTCAGGAGGCTGATATCTGAGGATCCCAATTACAAACAGAAAAGTCTATATGAGACATTTTTCTCCAATTAAAAAGCCAAAAACCGAGAATTAGAGCAATGGTTCTAGTAGAAGAGTGTAGCCTTGAGCACAAAAGCTCAGGGATAGGACAATGTCCAGGCCATAAATTCAAACATCAGGACTGGCACGCACACATGCACATGCTCACACCTGTGCATGCGCATGCGTGCACACACACACACACACACACACACACACACACACACACACACACACACACACACACACACACACACACAAAACACACCAAGATAGAGCATTTGCCAGTCACCCTGCACAAAGTTCTGTCTATAGCAACTCAATATTTTTAAAAAAAGAGGTAGAAGGGAAGGAACGACTTGCTCCAGGAGGTGATATAACCAATGGCAAAATTCCACAAGAGTTCTAAGGCGTGGAATGGGACAGAGAGTCTCAGCCAGAAGGTCCATCATGGATGGACAACGGTCCTTAGGTTTCGTATGGAGCAAGTGGTGTAGGTGGAATGAAAGTTCTGTGGCTTCAGACATTCTGGCAGAACATTCAAGGTTGGGTCAAAGTTTGTTGAGACACAGGTAGGGAAAATGTTGGGGTACCAGAATGGGCCCGGGGGAAGATTAGCTTGGTTTTTCACCATGGACCCCAGCCATTTCCTGTGGCTGGAAGCTTATTTTTCACACCTCCTGACCCTCAGGCCTCCTTTGCATGGAGGATTCAAAGTAAACACAGGGAAGAATGCTTGCTTAAGAAAAGCTTCTAACACAATGCCAGAAGTGGCTCAACCCCTGTAAATCCTAGCTACTGAGAAGACTGAGATCAGAGATCATGGGTCAAGTCAGCTCAGGTGAGAAAAGTTAGTGAGACTCTTCTTGCCGATGAACTACCAAAAGCCAGAAATGGAGCTGTGGCTCAAATGGTAGAGTGCCAGCTTTGACAGAAAAAGTTAAGAGACCAGAGGCCAGACCCTGAGTTCAAGCCCAGCATTGACACCTAAAAAATAAAATAAAACTTTCAGGAACTCCTGAAATGTCAGATCAGCCAGGTGCTAGTGACTCACACCTCTCCTCCTAGTTCCTCAGGAAGCTGAGATATGAGGATCGTGGTTCAAAACCAACCCCAGGCAGGAATTCTGGGAGACTATGATCTAAAAGGAATGTCCTGAATACCGGAATTGGCCCTGTAACTCAAATGGTAAGCTGAAGAGCTGGGGGACAGCACCCAGGACCAGCGTTCAAGCCCCATGACCAACACCTGGCCTTCTTGGACCTCACTCTGTGACTCTAGGCAGAGTATTTTCCAGTGGGCCCCTGAGGATCTCCCAATGTCTTGGTGTCTTACAAGTCTTCAGTGCAGCCTCTTCTGAGGCCTTTTCCTATAGAGCAGGCCACAGCATCACAGAAGGATCGAGCCCTGGGTTACGGAGGTCATCGGTCGGGTCATCAGAACGGCATCTGTCATGGGTGCAGTGTGCATCAGACCATGCAATTGACGTCTCAGATCATAGTTCTGGGCCAGGAGGGGCAAGGGCTGCAAAATGGCACAGCAGATAACACCCACTCACATGAGTATCATAACAGTGTGAATCATCAGGCACACCTTGAGCGGATGTTGAGTTGGGCTCATGATAGACTTGTAGGCTCAGGAATCTAAAGCCAGCTGGCTGTTGTTGTAGCAGTGGCTATCTCTGGAGTCCCAGGGCTCAGAGCCTTGCTTTCCTCACCAGTGCTTGGGGGTATATGAAGTTCTGCAATCGTGGGCCGACTACAAAGGAGCATCCATAGTGTCCTTCCCTTGGTCCTGTGGCCCCATGCATGGATGGAGGGGCAGGTTCCATGGCACTAACTGCCATGGCCCAGAACCCTCAGCCCAAGAAGGATAGGGAGAAACTACTTGATTTGCCTTGAGAGTTTACAATGTCTATGCCTCAGGACTGCCCACAGTTCTAGCTCAGCTCATAATTACTACCTTCCTCTGTGTGTGTGTGTGTGTGTGTGTGTGTGTGTGTGTGTGTGTGTGTGTGTGTGTGTGTGTGTGCGTGTGCACACATCTTGGTACTAGGGCTTAAACTCAGGGCCTGAGCTCTGTCCCATAGTTTTTTGTTCAAGGCTAGCACTCTACCACTTGAGCCACAGCTTTTCTTCCAGCTTCCAGGTGATTATTTGCAAAATGGAGTCTCACAGACTTTTCTAGCTGGGCTGCCTCTGAATGGCAATCCTCACATCTCAGCCTCCTGAGGAGCTAGGAATATGAGAATATGAGCTATTAATATCTGGCCAAGCTTTCCTTCTTGTCTAAAACAAACTACCTTTCTCCAAGCTGAGCACCCATCTACAGCTACCCCTCCTACCCCAGGCTTCAGATGAAACATAACCACACTTGATCTAGGCCAGGGCAAGTAGACAGCTGTTAGAACAGAAGAGAGGATGAAAAGACATCCTTGCAGCTGGGTGCCAGTGGTTCATGCCTACAATCCTAGCTATCCAAGGCTTACACCTGAGGATCAATCAAGATTCATAGCTAGCCTGGGCAGACTCTTATCTCCAATAAATCATCAAAAAGGTGGGAAGCAGAGCTACTGTAGTTCAAGTGGTACAGCAACATCCTTGTGCAAACAAGCTAAAGGATACCCACCTACTCTCTGAGTTCAAGCCCCACTAAACACACACACACACACACACACACACACACACACACACACACACACACACACACACACACATCCTTAGTAGGTGCCAAGTGGTCAAACAAGCAATCCTAGCTACTCAAGAAACTACGCTCTTAGGATGGCAACTTGAAGCCAGCTTAGGCAGGAAAGTATGTGAGACTCTTCTCTCTACTAAACTACTAAAAAGATGAAAGGTGAGCTGTGATTCAAGTGGTAGAGTGTTAGCTTTGAGCAAAGGAAGCTCAGGGACAGTGCCTCGACCCTGAGTTCCAGCTCTAAGATTTTTTTTTAATACACCCTTTGCCTCCACCCCACCCCCAATCAGGCCATAAATCCAGACTTCAGTCACCCTAGATCTCACTTCCATAGCACTGCCAGAAGTGGCTGGTGTGTAGCCAGCACTGTGTTACGAAGTGAGCATACACAAGGAGAGCATAACCAGGTCAAGGCTAATGCCCCAGAAAATTAAGGAATTGTCCATACCACTCTCTCATTCCCCAGTTCAATGGCCCTGGAATCTAAAGTCTGTGCCTCTGTATTCTGGGCATCTGGAAATGTCTAGAAGGACCTGAGAGGCCCAGCTGGGGCCAGGAGAAAGATTTGCCTGTGATAAGGTATGCTGACATTTCCTAGACACCTATGGATACACTTCCAAGCCACCTTAGCCTCACCTCCCATGTAGCCCCGGATCCTACTTGCTTGGGTGGCCTTCAGTCAGCTATCAAGATCGAGTTGACCCGAGCCCCTGGCAATCCCCCTGCCTTCCCCCATTCCACTGCCAGCCTGCTGGGAGGGCTGCACAGCCAAAAATCCAGCTGAGGAAAGGACAGGACATCCCATGACTAAGCCCCACCCCAAGACCCAGGGATACCTTAATTCCAGCTGGCCTTGCTGACCCAGAATCTCCAGGAGGCAGCCAATGATTTGTACAGGCCAGACTTGGGCTCCAATGAATATCTGGAATGCGGGTCTCTGGCAATTTAGGATTCATTGTAGATCCTGATAGGGGGCTAAAGGCAAGGTCGGCATGGAGGTGGGGCCCCATCAGAGGTCAGAAAGAGACAGACAAGCACCCAGAGAGGGGACAGAGAAAGACGAGGGAAAAATACACACACACACACACACACACATACACACACACACACACACACACACACACACACACACACACACACAAACACACACACACACACACACATACACCATGACACATACTGAACTAGACAGGACAGAGGCCCAGGAGCAAGATGGATGGGACACAATTAGAGGAGAACAGACAAAAAACATTCGTTGATAGATGGATAGGCATTCAGACAGGGAGACAAAGACAAAGACAGCCAGAGCAGTGAGAGAAAAAGCATTGTCCGACCAATCAGAAACAATCAGGTGGAGAGACAAACAGAGCAAGAGATGGCAGAGGTGCATGTCATGAAAGACTCAGAGAGCCCCAGAAAATTCAAGGAGAGAGGGAAGTAAGATACCTTTTCTTGGTGACAGTGGGCCCAGTGGGCTCTGGGAAGACAGCCAGGCAGATCCCCCAGAAACCATTTGAAGGCCACTACCTCCTCTCTATATCTCCCTAGGGTGGGGCTATGCTTCCGCCAGGTACACTGCCAGTCAGTGCCAACCTTGTTCGTGTAAGACCAAGCTCAGCTAGGAATCTTAAGGAACCTGCAGCTAACACCTAAGGCTCATCTACCTGAACAGTCAAAAAGACATGACAGTCAACCAGAGTGACAACCATGATTAGTAGTCACAGATTGGCAGACACGTTGGCTGAGAAGATGTATTGGGGATGTGGCTCACAGGGCGGAAATTCAAAAGCAAGCACCTTTAGGCCCCTGGCAGAAAAGTCCCTCCTGCCCTAGTGGCTGGGACTTTTTCCCTTTGGTCCCCCCAGAAGCCTTGCCTGGTACTCTAGAGCCCCACCCTCCTGTGTCTCCTACATCAGGGCTTTCATTCCAAAGGCCTACCTCTTCAGTATTCTTGCATTCACCAGACTGCTGGTGTGTAGTGCATGGTCAATATCATTTAAGCCAACCCTAAGCTCCTCTCAAGTGTTCTAAGAGGGCCTGTTCTCTATCTGTGCCTGGTGTCTAGACTAGAACATTCTCCCATGCACTCTACTAGGCTGCACATCCCATTTCAGCTTCCTGTTCCTGAACCGCATCTTTTCAGTGGGCCACCAGCTTCTCCCTTATAACGTATGTATGTGGCCTGGCACCGATGATTCGTGTCTGTAATACCCAGCTAGTGAGCAGGCTGAGATCTGAGCATCGTTGTTCAAATCCAGCCAGGGAATGAAGT
The DNA here is from genome assembly GCF_024711535.1 of Dipodomys merriami. NCBI lineage: Eukaryota > Metazoa > Chordata > Mammalia > Rodentia > Heteromyidae > Dipodomys > Dipodomys merriami. The sequence continues at coordinate 9,604,254 of NW_027206024.1, forward strand.
TCACAAGTATTTCTTCTTCAATGAAGCACCAAGTATATATATTGGCATATATATATTCTAACACTTGAGTGATACCTCCCTCCACCTTTGGCATATATATATATATGTATTTATGTATATGTATATATATATATATATATATATATATATACATATATACATATTTATATGCCGCCAAAGGTGGAGGGAGGTATCACTCAAGTGTTAGAATGCCAGCCTTGAGCAAAAGAGCTCAGGGACAGCATCCAGACCCTCAGTTCAAGTCCAAGTACTAGCACATGTTCACACGTGCAAATGAACTCATGAGAACATATGTGTTCATATCCAGACTTCCTGGCTGTGTTTACTCAGCTTAAAATCCTTTCTTGGCTCAGAAACCATGAACCACCTCCTGGTCTCATGATACCTCATGTTTCTCCAGTTAAGGCTACTTGTTATGGGATTGATACATGCACGGGAGCAGTAGGCAAGCACGGCGTCACCATGTGGAAGAGTTTGAGAGGCCAGTGAAGAACTATCCATGGGGGTCTGTGCAGAATGAGGTGCTGAGACACACACACACCCTGCCCAGAAATTAGAGATTGCCATTCCTGATTTCAGTCATTCATAGCCTCTCAGAGATGTGTCAGGCTTGGCTTCATACAATCCCATTCCATCCTAACACTAAGGACTCTTAGAGAAGGAGAGAAGACCTCCAACATCTCTGGTGTGTAAACTCCTCCTTCCTTCCAAACGAGAACTGGTGCCTGGATCTCTCTATCATTTGCCTTTCCAGTTGGAGTGTTCCAATATGCTGGTCTTTCTCTTCCAGAAGGAACTAAGCCCCTATCCTAGACTGTCTGCTAAGGGGTTTCTTCCAGAAGTGATTCAGTTGGCTTGCTAGCATGGAAGGAAACAGGTCTGGTTGGCTGAAGGAAGGACTCAAGGAGCAAGACCCTTTGTGTTAGCCCTTCTCAGTCCTGTTCGGGAGCCCATAGCTGGCCACAGGGCTCAGGTCACTGGAGGGGAAAGGCACATTCCTCATAGATCCCCACCCCTGACCTCCTACCACCGATGTAAAGGAATGCACCCACTTGACCTGGCCACTGAAAGGGGCCAATGTGCGGGGTGAGGGGAAGGGGGAGCTCATACAAACCAGATCTGGGTGCCTTCTCTCCTCTGAACTGGGATTAGTGGTTAGTGCAGGTGCAGGCAACCTCCTCAAAATGCCATCTGACTCCCTAATTATGGAACCAAGAGAAGATCTAGGTCCACATTCATCTTGGAGTCTCTCCCTGTCAATATTTAGAGTCTCAAAGCTTTAGATCTCAGGAGAAACCTGAGTCCCCTACAGAGTTTCTATGGGAGAAAAGCCCTACCCAAGTCGGGTCCTAGCTTACTAATGTTGAGCAACCTCACTTTTCTATCATTCATCAGAGACAAAATGCATGAATGTGTGTGTGTATATATACTCGTGTGTATTTATAGTCTGCATGACCAAAGTCAAAAAAGTCCAGTACAGAAAAAGGGCATGTATAAATACATACACATATGGCAAATATATTGATGCGAATATACGTAGAGAGAGGAGAGAGGCGCATAGTCCCAGGACCCAGGTCCTGGTGTCATGCACATTTGGGGGGTTCCAGGAGTGGAGTGGAGTTCAAAGAACTGGTAGTATGGAAAGACATTTGAACCTGCTCAGGCCTGCTACCCAAACTGTTACTCAGGAAGCTGACATGGAGAGGATCTCGGTTTGAATCCAGTCGGGGCTTCAAAGTCCCTGTTCCATGAACCTTTCAAGTTTATCTTGTTTTCTAATTTTCTGACAGAACTGCAGGGAGGCTCCATCCCTTGGTTTGCCCACCAGTCCCCAGGCCTTTGACAAGACCAACCCCCGACTCCCCGCATTAGGTCACCACCACCCCTGCTCCCTGCATTAGGTCAGGAACCTCACTGGGGCTTGACCCTTGGGCAAGACCTGCACCACCCCTCCGTTCGATGGCCAGTACCAGCTCCTTGGGTGGGACTAACACCTGAGCTCTGCCCCTCTGTTCGGCTGCAGGCAGAGGTGCTTTGGGGGTCACCTTCATCGGGGCTCTGCCCCTTAGCTCAGCCCCCAGTACTGGCAACCTGGAGAGACGGCCGGTGCGCTCTGCCCCTTAATCATTTGATGGTGGTGGTGCCTTGTGCGACATCAGCACTGGGGCTCCTCCCCTCAGACTGCCCACCAGTAGCGGCCCTTTTGACAACATCCACGCTTTGGCTCTGCCCATTCGTTCACACTCCTGCACTGCCCAGTAAGCGAGACCTGCACAAGGGTTCCGCCCCTTAGTTCGCCTGCCAGCACCAGCACCAGCGCTTTTGAGGAGGTTCACACCTGGAATCTGCCCCTTCGGCTGCCTAGGGCGGGACCCGCATTAGGGATCTGCCCCTTATGTAGCCCACTGGCACTGGAGCTCTGTTCCTAATATTGCCTGCCTGCACCCCCTGCCTGGGGCAGGACCTGCACCAGGGCTCTGCCCCTCAATTCACTCACAAGCAAAGGTGTCTTAGGAGGGACCGGCAACTACACCTGGGCTCCACCCCCTAGTTCAGCCTCCGGAATCCCCTGCCTTGGAGGAGACAGCATGGGGCTCCACCTCTTGGCTGGCACCTGATGGCACTTGGGCTCCACCTATCCATTCTTGCCTGCAGGCACCAGCATCATTTGACAAGACCAGCCCCAGGGCTCCAACTCCTAGCTCACCTGCCAGCAGAGGTGCTTGGGGCGGTTTCTGCCATGGGACTCTCTCGCAGGAGTGCCTTGGGCAGCACACGAACTAGGGCCCCATCCCATCGGTTTGCCCACCAGTACCCGCACCTTGGGCAGGACTCACCATTTAGGTCTCCCGCCATCCCCTGGATTCAGGGCAGAACAGATGCAGGGGCCTGACTGGGCCCACCCACTTCCTACTGCTCCCACCTGCATCACAGGCAGGACAGACTCGTGCCAGGGCCCTGCCCTTTCAGGCTTGCTGACATCTGTTTCCTGAGCCTAGTCCCACCCCATTTTTCCTGCTGCTGCTCCGATCCCATGTAAGACCCACAAACCAGTGCTTTGTTCCCAGTAGACCTTTTGCAGCCCTGGTACCCCAGGTAAGACCTCCAGGCTGAGGACCCAGCAACACTTCCTCCTCCCCATGTCAGCCCATGAGAGTGGGACAGCTCCAGAAGTCATTTCCTGGAAAGCAGCAGATGGCCCTGCACCACAGGAAGTCATGCTGGGAACAGGCTGGGAAGCTGGAAGGTAAGACATGGGTGATCCATGGTACTACTGTCCTGCATGGCCTCTGAATCCCGTGGGCTTTCCTATCCAGACCCAGTGAGAACTGGTACAGAGCCCTTGACAGAGGAATGAGGAGCTGAGCCAGCCAAGTGTGCTTTTGCACCCTTGGGAAGCGGGGCCCTCAGTAGAGATTTGTGGGTTGGGAGTAGAAGGGGGAACGGGGGACTGCACCTGGGAACTTTGCGCCAGGAAAGGCTGCTTTGGAAGGAGCAGGCCCCGAAGGGATGAGGTTGGAGCAAGCTCCAGGACTGGGAACTGACTCTTAATGGCCCATGGAGAATTTGCCATTCTGAGAGGGCCGGGCTGCCCAGGAGGGTTGGGATAAGTGGAAGGGGCATGAAACTTAGGACAGGGTCAGGCCAGGAATGGAGGAGGTGGGGCTGATGGGGGAAATGTAGGAGCAAGGAGTGAGCAGATGGGGAGGGAGTCTTGGTGTTGTGCCTGCTGGGCCCTTAGGCCCCTATGGTTAGGAGAAGCAGGAGAGGGACTGGCAGGGCAGGAGAGGCAGGAGCAGTCAGTGAGAAAGGGCTGGTCAAGCGGGGAAGAGGCAGGCAGGAATTCTGGGCTTTCTCAATGAGAACCAACCCGGGATGGCAGGGAGGGGCAGCAAATGGGGAGCAGGCCAACCCAGCAGTGTGGAAGGAGGAACTCGGGGCTGCTGCCATCTGCCTGGGGGGGGGGCTAGGCCTCCAGCAGGCTTTGCTACAGCACATCCGACCATACCAGTGGGGCCACGGGGCACCAGCACCATCAGTGGGTGAGGCCTACCTCCTCCCAGCATAATATCCTGGGCAGGGGGAATGTAGGAGATAGGAAAGGCTGCCCTCAACCTGTGGGTCCCTTCTGACTCCTGAGGCCTCTCTAATTCAGACCCACTGTGGCTGACATGGCCCAGGAGCCAACAGAGAGCCTTGGCTCTGTATGTAGTTGTGGCATTGAGAGGTCATTTCCTGATGAAATGGGCGAGCCTGGGGGAGGGAACTCAAGACACATCTGGGAGCAGTGGAGGGGGGAGCCTCCCACGGGAATGCAGCCCAGCTTCTGGATTTCCCACACAGATCAGACTTGGTTGCATAGGGCTGGGCAGCCAAGAGGGAGCCAAGAAGGAGCTGGGGATGAGCATGGGGGGGGGTTGGGAATCAGCTGGTGACCTCCCCAGGTGGGGTGAGGAAAGGCATCTCCAGAGGAAAGGGGTTGGGGGAGGCCGCGTGCACCTGCAGAGACCACAGCAGAAACAGGCCAGGAAGGAAGAGGGGGAAAGGTGAGCCAGGTGCTTGGGCCTACCCCTGCCCCACCAGGGAGTCCATCTATCCTAGTGAACTATCTCCCTGGAGTGGAGGGAGGGGTGGGATTACGCCTTTGGTTCCCTAGGTGGGGGAGGGGGCAGGGGCATGTCCCAGAAGCCTTATCCAGCCATGGAGAGGTCCTTCCTGCACAGGGAAGGTGGAGAGGGAGAGCACAGTGCAGAATCAAGCCGAGAAAGGAGCAATGGAGGATGCATGGTGTACAAGGAGCACACTTTGACTCAGCAGTGGGTGGAGCAGGGAAGAGCTGGCGGCGGGGGGGGGGGGGGATGGAGAGAGTTGTGAAAAGCCCCATCTGGTGCTGAGCACAGAAGTGCTGGAAGGCTGTTGTCCTAGGGGCAGGCACACTTATGGCCTAGATTGCTGGATGTGCAGGAACTGGGGCCTGGAGAAATAGGAAAGGGGGGAGCGGTTAGCATCCAGGCTCTGGGGCATGGGACAGGGGGTGGGAATGGCTGGAGAGCATGAGTCCCGTGGCGGCCATGGGAACAGAAGGCCAGGTGGACTCTAACTCCCACACGAGTCCTGGCACAAGGAGAGAAGGAGGGATGGGTTGGTCCGGCTCTGGAGCCAGTTCCGGGCCCAGCGTGATGGCTGGGGCATGCCCCTACATGCTGGGAGGGGAGGAGGCCTCTGAGGACAGATATAAATGAACTTTCCTGTCCATACCCAGAAGCCTTCAGGAGACAGAGGCCAGGGACGAGATTAAATCATCTACTTGAAAAGCATTTTGTAATATCCTATAGAATATGAAATTACAAACCAAAAACATTATTTTAAATCTAAATTCTAATTTAACCAGGTCTATTAAGTCCTACATTAGATGAACTTTGCTATTTCTCCAGGCTTAAGCTTTCGTAATCCTTCATTATTTCTTTAGAATCCAACAGAATGATGCTTACTTTTTCAAATTTTTCTTTGGGAATCATGAGCCGTTTTACATCTGGGAATGTTCTGTAATGAAAAGAGCATTTAAAACACAACTGAGGATTATATATGAGTTGCATGTCAATAGGAAAGTTGACATCTCAAAACATAGTGACAAAATTAGCCCAAACTTCAAACTGTGTATTCCTTTCTTGTTGTTTGGTTTGTTTTATTGAGACAAAATTATGCTACCTGGTCCAGGGAAGGTATCGCTATGTAATTCCGCTCTCTAATCTCCTGTCTTAGTCTCAGTGCTAGAATTTTTGTCTTGTATCACATTGTCCTAACATGGTTTGTTGGTTTATTTAATCTAGATACAGACTAGCAATTCTGAACTTCTCTGATGATGTTATCCATGAGACTGACTGCTCAGACTGTTTATGTACAGTTTTGAAAGATGTTCTAACATTTGACACAGGATATGAACATTTCTAGATGCACCTGCAGGGGTCTCTGATTCATTCCTCCATGGATCTGATCCCATTAATAATGATTACTTGACTCTCTTACTATCTCTAGTCCCTACCTATGTAATAGTCTCAAACATTTTTGAAGAAAATTCACTTGAATACTTTCTAATATTAAAAATTATCACTTGATTCTAGTCTTACTCAGGAAATATTTTCTATTGTTTTCTAACTTTTCTACATATTCTGAGAGTTGTTTCATTTGTGCATTTGTTTGTGCACATATAAGTGCCTCTGAGTGTATGTGTATATGTATGTTTGTATGTATGTATGCAAAAGCGTCAATCTCTTATTCAGCCATCTTGCTCATGACTGGTATTCCATCTCCTGACCCCTTCTTCCAATCCAGCTTTTGCCTGGATAATTATAGGTAGTGTCTCAAAGCCTGTTCTTCTCAGGCTGGATATACACTGAACTTCCCAGACTCCTTTACATTCTTAGGTTTTATTTCTCCAGGAGTATCAACTTTTAAACGACAAACATTTTTGTGAGTATAAAGTCTGAGCTGTAGCCCAAATTTTTAACTCAAGAATACATATAAAGATAGATGAACATACACATTACATATCCTATGTGTACACTGTTAAAAATGTGATCTTAAGCCTGGTGGCAGTGAGATCTGAGGATGGGGTTCAAAGCCAGCCCAGCTAGGAAAGTCCCAGAGACTCTTTTCACCAATTAACTACCAGAATCCTGAAATGGCACTGTGGTTCAAGTGGTAGAGCACTAGCCTTGAGCTGAATAGCAGAGGGACAGTTCCCACTTCCAGAGTTTAAGCCCCACTACCATAAAAAAGAGAGAGAAAGGCAAAGAAAGAAAAAAAGAAAAAGAAAAGTGATCTTAGCCACCAGTTCATTGCTAGTATCATTCTTGCTCTCTCAACATGGCCTTTTTTTTCCAGTTATGTCCATGCTCTTATATCTGACTTGCTAGGAACCGAAATTATACTTCCACTGTAATTTTCACTAATTTACATAATTAGCTACCATGATGAAAGAGATGAAAGAGCCTCATACGTCATGTTCTACTTAGTAGTAATGCTTTCTCTATATCACACTCATAGATCGACATATTGGCCTTGGCCTTATTGTTTCAAAGTTGTCTTATTTGCAGAGTCTTCTATAGTGTTTTGAACCATTATACTTAAACACAGAACTTCTCTTTCTCCTATTATTCCTATTGTTTCTCCTAATGTTAACCTATGTACACATGGGAAAGAATGAACAACACCCACACTCACAAAAAAATGTTTCTGAGAACCTTCTTCCCAATTAAAATTGGGCTTAATTTACAGAGCATTTAGGAAATTTATACTTAATGTACTCCAGGATAATGTTTTCTTTCATGTTTTTTATTGTGGGTTAGTTACATAAGTAAGCTAATGAGTACATTATCTAATGAGCATTGTTAGCTCCTCTTTTATTTGTCCCCTGCCATCCCTTTTCTCTCCCCCTCCCCAGCTCCTTCCTCCCCTCCCCAAGTTGTAAAGTTTGTTCTCTACATGGTGTCTTGTTCATCTTATTGTTACAATGGATCATACTTTATCCTTGTTTCAGCATTTTTATATTTCCCTTTCCATCCCCACATTAGGAAAATGTATGTGCAAGAAGCAGATCACCAAACTCAAATACAGTGAAAAAATACCGTGGAGGATGAAAATAGAACAGAAGCAAACAAACGACATAGTAGGGCTGGGAAGGTGGTTCAGTGGTATAGTGCTTGCCTTGCATGCATGAAGCCCTGGGTTTGATTCATCAGAACCACAGAACCAAAAAGAAAAAAGCCGAAAGTGGTGCTGTGGCTCAAGTGGTACAGTGCTAGCCTTGAGTTGGAAAGCTGAGGGACAGCGCCCAGGCCCAGAGTTGAGGACCCACCACCGGAACACCCCCCCACACACAAAAAAAGACATAGTACATGTTAGATACATTAAAAAATAGCAAGAAAGCAAAAAAAGTTGTGTCCCTATCTTGGGATTCATTTCAGTTAACATCATCTTCTATGGCGATATGGACATGGATAATTTTTATAAGCCATGTAAATGCCATATTTTCTCATTTCTAAGTTGTTTCTGAAACACATGTTACCTCATGTCCAAAGATGTACTTGTGCTATTTCCATGAAGCCAGAAAATATTCATTTTTACTGGGAGCAGCACCATAGATTGTTATTGGAAGTAGATGGAAGGAACTGTTATGGGCAGTGGTAAATGATTCCAAGACAGGAATTGAACATAGAGAAATGACAAAGTTCAAGATAATTTGTGCTGTTCTTTTTACTGAACAAGAAAATAATCCAAGGCTGGAAGGAAAATCTGTCCCTGACTTTTTTGAGTATGTTCTTTACTCATATAAAACTTTTCTGTAAACTTCTAGTTGAGAGTATTACAAAAAGAAACAATATGCCATTCGCAGGCCAGCATAGAAAAAAACGAAATAACTTTGTTTTAAAGTGTTCTACTGCAAAGAAATAAAGACATGGAGGTTTTAAAATGTCTTATGCATGGATATTTCACTCCTGGCATGATTGTCTTGTTGCAGAAGTCCTTTATCCATTCCTTTAATCTGGTCCTGATTTTGCCATAGCAATAAAGATTCCAAAAAGCAGGATGCAGCGTGTATGATCAGCAAAAAGAGCCTCTTCTCAAACAGTGTTAAACGATGGTCCCAAAGAAATATGTGGAGTTATTTTTTGTTTGTTTGTTTAGTTTGTGCTGGTTCTGGGGCTTGAACTCAGAGGCTGGACACTGTCCCTGAACAATTGTCTTTCCTACCCACCTGACCCCAAAGCTGTACACTATTGCTTCAACAAAAACTCCACTTCTGTTTTTTTATTTGGTGTTTAATTAGAGATAAGAATTTGACAGACTTCTTTTGCCACGGTTGGCTTTGAACTGTGATAGTAAGAAAGCCAAGTGACATCAACTATATGGACTTCTCATTTGAGAAATATTAGATGAAGTTTATTATAAAGCTAATATTTGACAATTTTTAAAAGAAGAGAATATGTCCAACAAAGAAGCCATGACAAATAACAGCAAAAGTAGGTACACTGAATCATTTTGGAATTATTTTTTCTGCTTGGGAAGATTGCTATTGACTTTGTAGTTCTTTTTGGGGAAACTTAATGTCATATTTGCACTTTTGTTTATTGGTCGTGAGGCTTGGACTCTGATTCTGGGCAATGTCCCTCAGCTCTTCAGCTCCAGTTGAGTGTTTTACCACTTTAGCTACAACACCACTTCCGAGTTTCTGGTGGTTAATTGAATATAAGAGTCTCATGGACTTTGCTGACCAGGCTGGTTTGATCTACAATCCTCTTGTCTCAACCTCCTGAGTAGCTAGGATTACAGGCGTGAACCACCAACACCCGGCTCATATTTGCATTTATGTGCACTTAATGACACTATGTGGACAAAGAATGGAAATTTGAATCAAATGATGTGACATTGCAGGTTTTCAGAAAAATTGAGGTAGCAATAAATATGTCCTCCTTTTCCATGTTGTTACATTAATGACTCATGAGTTATGGGACTCTTACATTAGCATCCTCTGCTGTCTGCGAATGTGGACTTAGTATCAATAATTGTTAATAAAGAAATAGAGAAAGACAGATTTTTAGAAAGCAAAGAAGATCCGGTATGAAAAAACAACATAGAAATAGATACAACTTATCCCACAGAGATTAAGAACTAGCCTAAGAGATTAGAATGCTAAAGGCAATGAAGAATAAGCATAGTTGATAACTAGTTCTTCAATAACCAAAACTGGTTCCCTAGAACATTTTCCGGTATAATTATTTATTATTATCATTTATTTCTTCCATCTGGAGATATTTCTTCACTTCTGTCAAAACTATTAATTAGCCTGTGTTTTGGTGCCATAACTGAACAAAAAGTTTTCCAAATCTCACTTAGACTATCCTCATTGTTATTAGCAGTGACCATTCAGAAGCCTGGAATCTTTAAATTTCCAGGATTAATCCTCACCTGATATCTAAGCATATTCCTAACATTAACTGCCGTGACCTATTAGCAAACCTTTTTTTGTTTTGTTTTCAACACAGTATTCTAATATAGGTAAAGTATATGAATTAAGGACGATTGTTAGACATAGTTGGGAAGAACAATTATATATTTCAAGTATATTTCTTTATTTGTCATTTACTAGTTAAATGACTTTTTTTTTGCCAGTCCTGGGACTTGAACTCAGGACCATGGAACTGTCCCGGAGCTTTTCAGTTTTTTTGCTCAAGTCTATCACTCTACAACTAGAGGTGCATCACCACTTCTTTTTCTGTTTATGTGGTACTGAGGAATTGAACCCATGGTTTCATGCATGATAAGCAATCTCTGCCATGAAGCCACATTCTCATAGCCTTAAATGACTTTCTTAAGATGGCATTACTTTTTCATTCCATTATTTTAATTTAGACTGGATGGTAGAAAAGGAAGTGGAAACCAATGCTAAGTCAAGTAAGGTTGACATTCCTATCACATCACTAAAGAAGTACAGTGTTAAGAACTGCAGGACTCATAAGGCCGTTTCATGTAACATTATTATAGGAAAAAAAAAACATTTAACATTCATCTCCGACATCCAAAACATTCTGCTTCACTTTCAAGGTCAAGAGCCAAACGATTTGTTTTTCCCCTTCCCCTCTACAAATTATGCTGACATCAAATACAGTGAAAGCAGGGGTTATACTCTGGACGAGGGACATACAAAACAACAAAGAAATAATCTTATAAATGTGTCAGAAACAATGGCATGAAAGTTAAAAAAAAACATTTGAATACATATCTTAGGGTTCATTTCCCTAACATCAACTTATCTGAACTTTTTTGCTTGACTCAGACAAATACTAGTTGTTGCAAATAAGGGAAACCATGGGACCTATATTTCTTTGGGCCTGGCTTACTTCACTTAATATAATTTTTTTCCAATTCTTTCCATTTCCTAACAAGTGCCATTCTTTCTGATAGAGGCATAGAATTCCATTGTGCATATATACCACATTTTCTTGATGTTAGGGGAATGGACCCCAAGATAAGTATTTAAATGTTTTTTTATTCCTTTCACACAATTGTTTCTAACATATTTATAAGTTGATTTCTATGTTGCTTTGTATGTCGCTCCCCCACAGCATAACCTTTGTTTTCACTGTATTTTATGTTGGTATAATTTCTGAAGGTGAAGGGCAAAATCAAATCGTTTAACTAGGGATACAGCTGGGCCCTTTGCAATAATGAGATGTACAAGTTGTTATGTAGAAAATGAACTTTACCACTTTGGTGTGGGGTGGTGGAAAGGATTGGGTGGGGGACTGGGGGAGGATGGGAAGGGATGGGAAGGGGAAACAAAGAAGGAGGCTACAATGCTTGATAAGAAATATACTCATTATCTTGCCCATGTCATTGTAACCCCTCTGTACAGTATTTTCACAATATAAAAATAAAAAAGAGCCAAATATCTCAGCCTTTTATTGATTGAGTGTGATTCCAAGGAAGGAAGAAGGAGGATTTGGAAGTTAAAGGTGGGAAAATATGTATATTGGCTCCATGTCCACATTTTTTGCATTTTGAAAAAGTGCTACTGATGAATTCGCAATACATATAATTGACTATGCTATCTGCACAAGATGCAGATAAATGAAGATATTTCTTCTGGTGGATAGTCACATATATTAACAAAATCCAGTTCTGGAAACAAAAGAGACTAGGTAAGAAAGTATAAAGTATTGTTCCTATCAAAACAAAAATATAATATTAAAATGATTACTCCAGATTTCTTTGACATTTTATGCTGTCTCAGTATCAAAATGTTCTCTAATTCTAGTAATATCCAAGCATAAAAGACATAATTTGAAGATATCAGTAGGTTTAGAAACAAAGGTACATAATACCTTCCTTCCTGCAAAGACATGTGATGGCAAGTATGATTGATTGTATTATAGTTCTCTTCTTTTTCTTCTTTATCTCAAGTGTTGAATACCTTGGCATATTATTCTGTCCTGCATCAGATTCCTGTATGTGAGATTTACCTCTACTCTGCAATGTCAAGATGGGTCATGTGACATACTTAAGCTTACAAAAATGAACCAGAAGTGGTCAAAGGTTATTTCTAGGGGAAGATTTCTATCCCCTTGTCTCTAAGAACTAACTTCTTTTCGCTTAGCTATAAAAATAGCATATATACAGAGGGAATCTTTTCAACTTATATACTGGGAGAATATAGCATGTGAAATTGAGGCAAAACTCAAACACAGCAAGAATTAAGCTAATATTAGAATATGATATTAAGATATTAGTTTCTCACCATTCTTGTATACCTTTATGATAGTTGACTACAGCACACCAAAATTTAACAAATACTAAATAAATACTAAACAAATAGATAACACTTCCTATTTGATGCTATTACATTTTTTAATAAATAAGCATTATCTATGTGATCACTTGTGAGGCTTTTTTATAAATGTGTTTAATCGCTTTAGACTACTGTTTCTAATATCCACAATCATTATCCAGACCTTGTGATTGAGATGAGGAAGAACAAAATATCTACATTTCACCTTCTCTTTTGCTCTTCTCCTTTTTCTAGTGTGAATTCTCATCCTTTCTCCAAATTCTCCTATTAATAAAGGAAGAATGTCACATTGTGGATATCAAGCAAAAGGCTTCAAAGCCAGAATTTCATTCTTTCAGAAATAGATGAAGTAAATCAGAGTGGCAAAAGGAAGAATAAAAACATGACTATTTTCCCTTTCTGGCTTCCGTCATAGAGTCTGAACATGACTCTAAATAACTAATACACCATTTGCATTGGCTAACTTTTTAAAAATATAGTTTTTTAAATAAATAAATTTTAAAAATTAAAAAGAATATTTCTAAAATAAATAGTAATTTGTCCTTTGCTTTTAGGAGGTATGAAATAAGACTGCATTAACATTGTGTGAGTTGAGAGGCTAAATTTTATGAGAATCTAAACATAATGAAAAATAGATGATTTTAAGATACATAGCTTTTAGATACATTTTTAATGTGACATACACACAGAGACATCTTTTTTCTTCTTTTCTTCTCCACACTGATTCAACTTCAACAAGTAGTTCATGTAATTCAAATAACTGTGTTTCTTTCAAAACTAGATTAGACCCAAAATGTTAGAAGTAAAGAACCAGTATTGGGTGGTGCCTTCTTTAAAAATAGCAGTCAAATAAATATTAACCATAATTCCAAACTAATAACAATCAAATGCTCTTGAAAAGAGATTTTAAAGGAAAGTGTATAAAAAGTGATAGTTCCAGAACTGTTTCAAGAGCTGCTCTTTAGCATTTAAGATTTCTTGTACATGACAATGTTTTAATCAGGATTAAATGCTTTCAGGAACTAAATTTTTTCTAGTTATATTTCATTGAAGAAATATGTTGTTCAAAATTAATGAAAGGATAACAGGTGATAGTAGAAAGAATGCTTACACACTCATTGTGGTAGGCAGTAAAATACCTTCCCAAAATATACATAGTCCCCATATATCTAATCCCTCAAATGTAGATTTACATTTTATATATAATTTTGTAAAACAATCACCTTTCATTACCCAAGGAACACAAATTTGAATAATTATCAGATGGGGAAAGTATAGTCAAATGGGTACTTAAAAGTCCCAGCTGTAGTTCAAAGGGACATTATTAGGTAAGAACCATCAGAAAGATGTAAAGATGCTACATTAGAAGATAAAGGAAAACCACCCAGATTCTGAAGTTTGTTGAAAGCAGAACAGGAAGTAAATGACTTTTCCACTAGAACCATCTGAAAAATATTTTAGCTCTGTAGACGGCTTGATTTTAATCTAGTCAGATTTCTTTTAGATTTCTGTCCTTTAGAAGTGTAAAATGAAAATATGCATTATTCAAGCCAATTAATTTGTAGAATTTTTTTGCAGGAGATTTGGTTTTGTAAACTAACTAAATTTCGGCCTTTTCCTAATGCAACTACAAGGACACCACATGTCCTAGTTTCTGAGAATAAGAAAATGTTGCCACTGGCTTTGTACACGTGTATGATGTAAATACTACTAAGGTGTGGAGAGCTGCTGGAGCCGTGACCAAAGATGGCGCGGCCGCAAAAGCAACATTGTAGCTCCTTGGTAAGATGGCACTGGCTCCCGCCTTCCATCTTCCCGGTGACGAGTGCTCTCTGTAAAAACAACTCCTTATGTGGCTATGACTTGGCTCCTAGTTTGCTTCCGTGTTTGCAGCCCTATCGGTATATGCCACGTGGCGCTTCGGGATTGGCCATCCAGGAGGCTTATAACCGGAGCACGGGGGCGGATGGAAAGGAGAAGCAGGAAGAACCAGGAAGAAGCGGGCAGGAGAGAAGTGGGAGAGAAGCTTGTTACAAGGTTCCTGAATAAACCGCATTGAGAAGAATCCCGGGTCGCGTCTTCCTTGCTTGTCGAGGTGGTCGCGACACTAAGGGCCTTCATTAATGAAGTCTTGAAATTCTAAATAATATCTAAATAAGAAGCTCCCTAACTTTATTTTCACATTTTGGGATTACTAACTACCAAACTTATGTAGAAGGCTAGCATAAGAATATGGAAATGAAATTTGTCTCCTAATATTATAAAGAAAATTTATGTCATTTTGAGTTATAGTGTGTAAAGTAATACAAAATATGATGACAGAAAGAAAAACTCAATTTCCTATTCTTCCTAACTGTCCAACAGAAATTAGAGAATCCAGTGAAGATATAGATTCCCAGGATGTCATAGAATGTTATAGGATCACTTGATGTTGAAAAAGAAGATAACAAAAATGGGTCCTCTGGAACAATGTGAAACAAAATCTACACCTACAGATTGTGATATAGCTAGAAAATAGTTTCCACTATGCTAAGTCTTTGATATTTTATGTTTCTTTTCACTGCAACTTTCCTCACTTAGGAAAGGACTTTTTATTAATACTCAAGGGTTTGCAGTTATAACCCAGCAACTGATAAAGCTTCTAAATGTAAACAAGCATGATTCTAAGAGTAACCAAAGCTACTTGTGTTGCTATAGCTGATAAATAAGAATGATCTTGGGGAATAGTCAAACAATCCTGAACTTTTACATACCTTTCCTCTTCTCCAACATGAGAAATCCTAGTCAAGATATGTAAAACATTAATAAAGGAATTTTATACTTTTTATCATTCACACTAAATCAAATACACTTTTCCTCTTTGCAAGCCTGACTTTGAAAGAGTCAGAACCTCACAATTATTTTATAGCAAAACATTATTGCTTTGGCTTAGTTACTTTCCTGCTTTTGGGTGTTGCTCTCTATTATTTTGGCAACAACATAGAAAAACGATATAAATTCATTATGCTTATGTTGGATTGTTCAGTCAAGCTGTTTTCAAACGAAGTTTTCTTTTCTTCATTGCTAATTCAAGTTTAATTATTGCTCTTTGAATGATAATAAAAAGCATGAAACTTTAACGCATATTCTCATTGAAACCGGTGAAAACAGCAGTGTGTGCGATTGCTTTTTTAATTGTTTTCAAGTATTTTTCCTTGGCTATTTTCATTATTGCCTTTGTTCCGGTCTTCTAATCAGGAACACAGGGTTACACAAAAACATCTTCCTAAGATATAAGGTGTTGGACAGAAAAAAACATGTATAATTAAAGATTTTCATCTCTTAAGAGACGGAAAAGCTCAGAAGACATTTTGCTATTACTGGTATGGTTAAGATGACTTGAATGTTTTGGTTCTTAAACTAAGTGAAATGCATGTAAAATGTTGCACTTGTTCCAAACAATGATTATGGCTTATAATTTTCTGATCTAATGAGATGAAACTTTTTACAAAGTTTGAAGGCATATCGATTTTAGGGTAGAAGGGTTAATGTTAGAAACCCTAGGGAGATTAATAAAACAGCACTGCCTATCGCTTATCAGTTAATTATACTTATGGCATATAAGTGTATAAACATACAAATATGAATTGAGTGAGAAATGTGTGATTTACACAATTGATTCAATGACAATTAAAACCAGAAAACACTGCTCTACATTTATATAAACTATTATATCTAGTGAAGATTTGAATTTTTAGAATATTTTTTCTCTTTTTTTGTTAACTTAGTTTAATATTGTAGAGGGGTTACAATTACATGGGCAAGATAGTGAGTACATTTCTTATCATTGTAGCCTCCTCCTTTGTTTAACCTTCCCATCCCTTCGCATACTCCCTCCCTCCCAACCCAATCCTCCCCACCCCAAGTTGTAAAGTTCGTTTTCTACATGAAAACTTTTACTTCTCATTGTTGCAACAGGTCCATATGTATCCTTATTTAAACGACTTGTTTTTCCCCTTCCCCTCCACAAATTATACCGGCATCAAATACAGTGAAAGCAGTGGTTATACTGTGGGGGAGGGACATACAAAGCAACAAAGAAATAATCTTATAATTGCGTTAGAAATAAATGCATGAAAGAAAAAAACATTTAAAATACATATCTTAGGGTTCATTTTCCTAATATCACCTTATCTGACCTTTTTTGCTTGACTCATGCATATACTAGATATTTTAAATAAGGAAAATCATGGGACCTATGTTTCTTTGGGCTTGGCTTACTTCACTTAATATAATTTTTTCCAAGTCTTTCCATTTCCTAACAAATCGGCAATGTCATTCTTTCTGATGGAGGCATAGAATTTCATTGTGTATATACACCACATTTTCTTGATCCATTCTTCTACTGAGGGGCATCTGGGTTGGTTTCATATCTTAGCTATGGTAAATAATGCTGCAATAAACATAGTTGTGCTGGTAGCTTTAGTGTGGTCTTGTTTGTAAACATTTGGTAAATGCCCAAAAGTGGGACTGCTGGGTCATAGGGGAGCTCTATGTGGAGTCATTTGAGGAACCTCCATAATACTTTCCAAAGAGTTTGGACAAGTTTAAACTCCCACCAACAATGCAGTAAGGTTCCCTTCTGTCCACATCCCCTCCAGCATCTGTTGTTAGAGTTCTTGATTTTTGCCATTCTAACTGGAGTGAGGTGGTATCTCAATGTTGTTTTGATTTGCATTTCTTTATGGCTAGGGATGTTGAGCATTTCTTCATGTGTCTATTGGCCATCCTTCTTTCTTCCTCAGAGAAGTTTCTCTTTAAGTAATTAGCCCACTTATTTATTGGGCAGTTGTTTCTTTGAGGATTTGTTGTTGGGGGATTTAATTATTTGAGTTCCAAGTATATTATAGAAATGAGACCCTTGTCCGTTATATGGCTAGTGAAGATCTTCTCCCAATGTGTGGGCTCCTTTGCCATGCAGAAGCTCTGCAACTTCGTGCAATCCCATTTGTCCAACCTTTCTTTGATTTGTTGTGTTTCCGGGTCTCTATTAAGAAAATTTCGGCCTGAGCCAAGGAGACCTAGGGTTTCTCCTATTCCATCCTGTAATGTTTTTAGAGTGTCTGCTTTTACTCCGAGGTCTTTGATCCATTTGGAGTTGATTCTGGTCCAGGGTGATATATAAGGGTCCAGCTTTAGTTTTCTACAAGTAGTTAACCAATTTTGCCAGCACCATTTACTGAAGAGGCTGTCTTTATTCCATTCTATTTTGTTTGCTCCCTTATCAACTATTAGATGGCTATAGGTCTGTAGATTCATTTCTGGGTTTTCAATTCTATTCCATTGTTCCTGAGGTCTGTTTTTGTGCCAGTACCAAGCTGTTTTGCTTACTATGGCTTTATAGTAGAGTTTGAAATTTGGTATTGATATTCCTCCAGCAGTGTTTTTTCCGTTGAGGAGCGTTTATGCTATTCTTGGTCTTTTATTGTTCCATATGAATTTTTGGATTGCCTCTTCTATTTAAGAATGAGGTTGAAATTTTGATAGGCATCGCATTGAATTTGTAGATAGCCTTGGGAAATATTGCCATTTTCACGATGTTAATGTTTCCAATCCAGGAGCATGTCCACACTCTCCACTTCTATTCAACCTACTATTAGAATGCCTAGCTACAGCAATAAGACATGTTGCAGACGTAAAGGGGATCCAGATAGGGAAAGAAGAAATAAAACTCTCCTTCTTTGCAGTTGACATGATCTTGCATTTAAAGTATCCCATAGACTACACTCCCAAATTACTCAAGCTGATTCAAAACTTTGGCAAAGTAGCAGGGTATAAAATTAACCCTCAAAAATCAATGGCTTTTCTTTATGCCAACAATGAGAAAAGTGTGGCTGAAATTAGGAAAGCAACTCCATTTGTAATAGCCCACAAAAAACAAAATTCCTAGGAATTAACTTAACCAAAGAAGTGAAGGACCTCTATGATGAAAACTTTAAAAACCTGAAAAAGGAAATTAAATTTTTTAGAATATATTTTAATATGTATGTCAAAATATGTTTATTTTTAACTGTTTAAATTTTTTTTCGGTCATTGGGGCTTGCAATCTGGGCCTGGACACTGTCCCTCATCTCTTCAGCTCAAAACTAGTGCTCTCTGACTTGAGCAACTGCCAGTTTTCTGGTGGCTCATTGGAGATAAGAGTCTCATGGTCTTTCCTGTCTAGGCTGGCTTTGAACCATGATTCTCAGCTCTCAGCCTCCTTAGTAGCTAAGATTACAAGCATGAGCCGCTAGCCCTAGCTACACAAGTAGTTTTTACATATTTATGAAGTTCTTCAATGGTAATCCCTTTCATGTATATGTTGTATAACATTTCTTTTTAGTGAGAATGCTCAAAACCTTATCTTCTGGCTCTGATGAAATATCTACTCTTAACTATAATTTTACATCTTGTGGTATACAATAAGTAGATTTATTTATAGTCATGGAAGTCTGCTAATTAAAGTTATATAAATCATGATTTGTAAAGTGAAAGGAATTCATGGTTCCATTACTTGTTTTAAGAAAAAAATTATGGCCGGGCGCTGGTGGCTCACGCCTGTAATCCTAGCTACTCAGGAGGCTGAGATCTGAGGATCGCGGTTCAAAGCCAGCCCGGGCAAGAAAGACCGTGAGACTCCTATCTCCAATAAATCACCAGAAAACCGGAAGTGGCGCTGTAGCTCAAGTGGTAGAGCGCTCGCCTTGAGCTGAAGAGCTGAGGGACAGCGCCCAGGCCCAGAGTTCAAGACCCACAACCGACAAAAAAAAAAAAAAAAAGAAAAAAATTATGCCTTTTGTTTCCAATTATATTTCTTTGGGAATGTGGAATATTCATTGATTTAACTTAAAATTGATAACAGCTACATTATATCAAGTTGATTCAAACTTATATTTGAAAATTGCACACTTAACACAAATATGCTTCCACTTTCTTCTAACACATAATTAAAATAATGGTAAAGTAAAACTTGGTGTTTGCGGCTCATGTGTAGAATCCTAGAAACTCAGGAGGCTAAGACCTGAAGATTTGGGTTAAATGTCAGTCTAAATAGACAAGAAGCAGAAGGTGAAGATGTGGCTCAAGGAATAGATTGTCATCAGCCATGAACAAAAAAATACAAGGGATACAATAAACATTGAGTTCAAGCCCTAGAAATGTCATACACACACAAGACAACTACAAAAAATATTATGAACATCAATACTGAAGACAAAATAGTAGTAAAGATCATGAGAAATGTTATGCAAACATCTGGAAGACAGAAATCATTTGACAGAATTTTGATTCATGAGAGGGAAAAGTCACTGTCTCATTTGTACAATCTCATTGTAGTCATTTCAATTGAAACCTGGCTATTGGGTAACATTTGAAAGAGCGGACTGGATTACCTGACATACCAGACATTGCCTGTGACTATGCACCATCCCAATTCTGTAAAAATCTAAAATCGTTCTTGTTAATTTAAAAAGAATCTCATGTTAGAGACTGTTTTGTTCACACAGACTGGGGTCCTTATTTTGAGGCTTAAGACCACTGCTTTTGTTTATAACAACTCCTGCTTTACACCTCTTCCTTTGTGCAGCTTTACATTACTTAGCTGGCACCAAACCAAGTCTTTGAACTACACCCCCCTGCCTTAATCTCGCCCTTTCTCCAGCTACAACTCATTCTACATGTTATCTGTGTTTTAGCATTAGTTGTTTTCTTACTAATGCCCATCAGAAAACACTTGTATTCATGTAAAACCATAATAAATAACCTAGTTAGAAAATGCAGTAAGGGTTTAGCATTGGCTGAGACTCTCATCGGTAGGTTTGCTCCCTAATAAATCTGTGCAATACTATCTCTTTTTTCTTCATGGCTTTTGAGTCTGACAAATGATTGATTTGGTTTGATGTAATCTCATTTATCCAGGCTTACTTTGGAAGTTGTGACCTGTGCCAAGTAGCCCTCGGGTTTCCTCTAACTCTTCCTGTAACATTCTCAAGGTATCTGGACTTACATTGAGATCTGCGATCCATTTGGCATAAATTCTGGTGCAGGGGGATATATAAGGATTTAACTTCAGTTTTCTGAGTAAAGCCAATTCCACCAGCACAATTTTTTGAAGAGGCTGTCTTTCATCCATCCTGTGTTTCTGGCTCCCTTATTAAAGATTATGTGCCTGTAGGAGTGGATTCATTTCTAGGTTTTCAATTCTCTTGTATTGATAGAATTCTGTGCTTCCATTTGAAAGAATGGCATTACACTATTCCTGAAGAAATGGAAAGACTGGAAAAAATAATATTAAGTGAAATAAGCCAGGTCCAATTAAATATATGCTGCATGGTTTTCCTAATTTGTAATAATTGCACCATGTCCATAAATCTACAATTTAATACAATAGATAGTAAAAGACAAATAATTACACTTGGACATGATTAACTAACAGCCCTCTAAGCATTCGTATGGCAAGAAGAAGGGAAGCTATTCTTAGGAGAGGATCACAATGGCTCAATACCTATGTGCATAGATGAGATAAATGTTGCTTATTGTAATGAACTCTAAGAATCAATCATACATGTGAATTACATATATATGTATATATTTTTAAAAGGTGTCATAAAACAACCGACTCCTCTGTAAACTCAGCAGCAAGATTCTACATATAGAAGATAAAATTGAGGAAAGTTTTCAACACATGAACTAAAATATGAAGGGGAAAAGGTGGGAGAGAAAAGATAAGATGAAAAGTAGAATAGCTAACTATTGAAGAATTCATAAACAATTTCCAAAACTGTACAAGAGAGCTGGAATACTGCTCAGTTGTAGAACTAGACTAATATGTACAAAGCCATGGGTTCAATCTCCAAGAATAATAAGTTAATAAATAGTAGTAAACAATAATTATTTGAAATAAATGCTTTCACATTAGAGAGGCCTGAATCCTCAAACAAATACTCTCAATTCTTGTACCTAATGACATGAAACTGCAAGTATGAAGAGGAAATAGTTTCCTTTTCTATCCTTTCCTTTCTGTTTTCTTCTTTTCTTTGTTCCTTTGGCACTACTGGTGCTTGAAGTTTCTAAGGATCTAACCACTTTAGATTATTTTTCAGGCCAAATCTCCATGAGCGATGATATGTACCTATGGCTTCCAAAAGTGTGAGATAACAGGGAATTTACACTATATCTAGCTTATTTTTTGGTAATTTTTCATGAATTTTGCCAAAACTGGCACTGATATCAGTCTTCTAAATCTGTCTTCTGATTAGCAAGGTATGATTCATCTGAAACTTGAACCTAGACTATTTTTCATTGTAAACATTCAATGTTGACTTCTGTTTTCTAGATATCATTAATGTCTACTGAGGTTAATATGGATCTTTATGATGTTATGATAACACAGATAAATCTGTTGAATACTTTTTCCAATTTATTTATATATAGTATGACATCACAATTAGGACATTAATATTTCACAAATACTTCAGTTATTTTAATTACTTTGTGCACATATTAAGTCCAATATATTTTATCAATTATATGAATATCCCATATCTACAGATACATTACTTTACCAAAAATAAGTCTGTTTCATGCTTCCCTTTAATAATTAAACCCACTACTTCTCTTTGTCCCATCCCAAACCTGTTTCATCCTGGCAACCGACTTCTATACCATGCAGTAAATAAGCTTTTAAGATTACCTTCAAATCTATGGTAGATTATTCCCAGTTATTTTATGCCTTAATATTGTATTGTACTCACTCGAGTTGCCTTTGGGTTCTGTTATTAGAGAATGTAACAAAATTCGTTTCCCATTTACCTGAAGAAAGCCTGAGTTGATTTCCATTTCTTTGACTAGAGGAAATAATGCTGCTATAATCCAGTGTTTTGGCCTTTGGGTGAATGTTACATTTTATTTCTATGAGACAAAGCCTGAAGAGCTCAATTCCTGTGCGATGGTGTGGGTGGTTGCATATTTCATATTCTAGTAACCTGTCAAAATGTTTTCAGAATTAGCTTTCCAATTGGACATTTCTACCAGCATTCAGTTTCTCTGTTTCTTAATATCATTATTAAGGTCATTATTGTTTTATGTTAAGTAATTCTCATACATGTTTTGTGATGTCGTTTTATTTTAATGTGCATTTATTTGAGGATTGATGATGTTTTTCTTGTGTTTCTTTTACACAAGCTGTATTTTGCTGGTTTTGAATTGATGTTCTTTTTATTAGGTTTTGAGAGTTCTATGCACAGTCTAGATTTGAGGCATTCTTCAGTTATAAGATTTGCAAATATTTTATCCTTGACTATGAGTAGCCTTCATCATCATTATCAACATCATCATCATCATCATCATCATCATCATCATCATCATCATCATCATCATCATCATTATCATCATCATCATCATCATCTTCAACACTATTAGAATTACTACCATTACTTTTGTACATGTATGTACGGTCTTGGGGTTTGAACTCAGGGTTCCTGAGATTTGTTGCATTTTGTTAACAATTAACCCTTTGAGTCATACCTCACATCTGTTTTTTGCTGATTAATCAGAGTTAAGATTCTCAGGGACTTTATTTTGTTGTCTGGCTTCAAACAGCAATACTCAAATCACAGCGTCCCAAGTAGCTAGGACAAAATTGATGAGCCCCTGCTCCCAAATTCTATTCACTAATTGTACATGAGCTTTCACAGACCAAATTATTTTACACTTTTATTGAGTTCGACTATATCAAGTTTTCCTTTCCTATAATTTTAATGTGTAAGTTAAGAATGCTTCATCTCCAAAATTGTCAAGACATCATTCTTTGCTTTACGTTTACATCACTCCTTTTGTTTTATATGCATGTTTTAATCCTGCTTGAAGGTAATATTTCAATAAGTCAATTTTCACTCTTTAATTCTCCCCAATACTGTCTAACCTATCACCACTTATTAAAGAGAATTTCATTCCACAAATACTTAGTTTTACCCCTTATTAAATATTCCTTGATAATAATTATGTGGTTCTAATATGGTGCCTTACAGGCCCATTGAGCAGTGTAATCTTTCCTCTACAAACATAACATTTTACGCTAACAGGTTTAATATTCGACAGAGAAATATGTTCCAGTTTATTTTCCTTTGTCAATGAGTCAAAGAGTGCTGGTCAGGTGTTTATAGAAATTGTCATAAACCTATAAATAAAACTGTGAAACTGGGCGCTGTTAGCTCATGCTTGTAATCCTAGCTGTATACAAGGTTGAGATCTGAGGATTGCGGAACAAGAATGTCCGAAAGACTCTTATGTCCAATTAACCACCAGAAAGCCAGAAGTGGCACAGTTGCACAATAGGTAGAGCCCTCACTTTGAGCTGAAGAGCTGAGGGACAGCACCTAGGCCCAGATTTCAAGCCCCATGAATGATCAAAAAAGTAGGGAGGCAATTTATATCTTTGTTCAATTGTATTCTTCAATCCACAAAAATGATATGTCCCCATTTATTCAGATTTTTATTTAGATTTTTTTAATTTTGCTTTTAAATTCAGCATTGTATAATTTTCAATGACGGAGGGTGAATATCACTTTAATACATTTTGATAGTGTGTGGAGTTAGCACAAAGAAATTCACAGTAAACAGTTGAGAAGTAAGGGACAATGGGAATGGAGAAAGACAGAAACAGGTTAATCAGGCCCTTGATCAATATGTGAGTGTGTAAAATATTTCAATAAGATTTCTTTGTACAATTAATATACACCAATTAATAAATATCTTCCAAAGGCATTGGTATTCAATATGACATAAAGGATAAATACAGTTTCTGTGGTGAAATTAAAGATACAGATAAGATACAGACAAATGAAAATAATAATACACATATATCTATATACATGTACATACACATCTGTATATTCATATATATGTATACATATCTATAGGTATTTGTATATATACACATATTAAGTATGAATATATGTATATGTACACATAATGTGTATACATATACACTTATTTAAAGAGAAGAATCAGAAATATTTTAAGAGCATATTAGTGACAATGAAAAACTTTAGCCATCCTAAATAAGTTATCAAAAAGTCCAAATACATATCTCTATAGTAATATAACAACAACAAAGGGAGACATGGAAAGATCATAACATACCTAGACATTGCATATATATAGAAATTAGGGGAAATAGAAACAACAATAAGATAGCTCTGCACAACCACTATGTAGAAATTGGAATCCTTATACATTGGTGCTTGACACTTAAAATGATATAGTCAGTTTGTTAAACATACTGGTGATCTTTAAGATAATACACAGAAAGTTGCCTCTATGATCCAGGATTTTGAATCATAATTTTATATACAAAATATGTTTCAACATATGTCCAATGAGACACATGTACAAGAATATACATAGCAAAACCTTTTACAATACCATATAATAAAATATTGAAATCCCCCATGTTATACCAATATACACATGCATATAAAACAATATGCTCTATCCATGAGAAAAATTTGCATGGACTTACTTTGGAAACAGTAATATTACATGGGTTAAATGGATAAAATAGACTATATTTTCTAATTACATGAGCTTTTTAATGTTGGCACATCTGTAGATGTAGAATATGAAATAATACCTGCTCAAGGGGAAGGTAGGTTAAAATGATGACAGGAAGTGATTACTGATAAATATTGCAGTACTTTGAGAGAGTAGTGATATAAAATGTTCTAGAACTGAGGGTGATATTCTTACACCAACTCTTTAACATTCTAAGAATCATTGTATTTTATCGAAGAATTACAGAGTACTTTTGCATTAACCTTAGGAAAAATTTTAGAATAGTAGTCAGTGAATCTGAGTGATAATTTAGAATTTAAAAGCACAGAATTCTGTAATGTATAAGTTTATTATGTTGATGAATAAGACTATCAAGAAAATATGATCTGTGATATATTCTCTGAGTGACTATACAAGATATTGTGAGTGAGTGAATATTCTAAAAAAATTATGTAAATAGAGGGATGAGAGAGAATTGAGAGGGATGAGGGATAATGATCATCAAGATGCATTGTACTGACCATGGAATGTAGCTTAATGGTAGACTGCTTGCCTTGCATGTGTGAAACCCTGGGTTTGATTCCTCAGTACTACTTAAACAACAAAAAAAGATGGAATTGGCACTATGACACAAGTTGTAGAGTGTTAGCATGAGGAAAAGACGCACAAGGACATTGCCAAGGCCCTGAGTTCAAACCCCAGGGCTAGCCTAAAAATAAAAAAAGATGCATTGTATTAAGCCAGGCACTAGCAGCTCACACCTGCTGTCCTAGATACTCAGGAGGCTGAGGATTGAGGTTTGAAGCCACCCCAGCCAGGAAAGTCTGTGAGATTCCTATCTCCAATTAAATCTCAGAAAAATCTGAAAGTGCTGCTGTGCCTCAAGTGGTAGAGTTCTAGCGTTCATTCAGAGGAGCTCAGGGACATCGTCCCGACCCAAAGTTCAAACCTCAGGAGAGAAAAAAATAAAAAAAAAAACCTCAATAAACACTATTCATAAACTGCTTTGTCAAACAGCAATTTCCATAAAACCACTTCAAGTTAATTAAAAAATGTGATTAGAATAAAATACAAGCCATTTTGGGAACAAGACATAGAATTAAAAGGTTGTTTACAGGGGACAAAGTAAATTTTATATCATGCAGTTTGGGTTGAAATGTTCTTCAGTCTTCTTACATCATTTATTAAATTGACAATATTGCCAATAATAGGTCAATTTCCTTGAGGAACAGGGTGAATTCTGCTGTCTTTTCATAGCAAACAATAGTGGTGAATTGTTTGCCTCTTATTGAAGTATATCTAATATTTTAAAGTAGATTTGTCCTAATATAATATTAATTTAATCAATCATTTCATTAGGGCGATGTTGGTCAGATTTTTTTCCAGTAAATTTTATCCCTTATAATAAATGAAAGCAGGCTGTGTCAGTCTCCTAATAATATAACAAAATACTTTATAAAATTAACATAAAAGAAGGAAAGATTAATCTTGACTTCTGCTTTTAAAAATTTCAGTTTATGTTTCTTATCATCATTGCTTTGGTTTGGTGGTGGCACATTACCCCATGTCAGGAACATGTGATTGAGTATGTGTATTCACGGAAGACAGGAAGTAAAGAAGAGGAAGAATTGAAGTCAGGAAAGGGAGAAAGTGGAGGAGGGGAAGAGGGAGAGAGAGAAGGAGACAGAGAAGAAAAAGAAGGAAGAGGAAGAAAGGATATTGATCTTAGCATCCTTTTTGATCACTCTTTCTCAGTGACCAAATCTCTAAGACTATGCCCACTTGAAAGGGTTCACCTCTTTATGGCAACATAGTGAAAGCTAATTATTAATCCCAATCCTTTATGATTTCAGATTTAATATCTAGAGTGGTCCATAATATTTCTATACAATTGTGATAACTAAAACAGAATATTTAGGGACACCTAAATATTTACTTGAATTAAGCAGAGAAGCTATTTGGCATAGAGTTCGTTTGGTTTTACCATTGCTGGAGAGATGAATGAAATATTTTGAGTGCAAATACCTTTTATTTAACAGATAAAGAAGCTTCAAGAGATTTCATTTTTGACCTTCAAAAATGACTATTTCATCTAACTCATAATAACTTGAATTTTTCATAATTTTATGGCATTTCCAATCAAGTATTTGTCCTCTATAGTGAGGTTCTTTCTTGCCAGTTGAAGGAAAAGTGAATATTATCACGATCATTTATTTCTTAGTTATTCTATAGAGAGCAGGTATATTATGAATTTCCTGCCATTCAAAAATAAGTTATATTCAAGTCTATTGGAATAATTGGATAAGTGTTGGAATATTTTGCTTTAGTTATCTCATATTGAGATTAATTCAATTTATAAAAATAACTATTGACATAAAATACACAAAATTCAATGTTTCTCTGAAATTACTTGTTATTCAAACCTCAGAAATACATGAATAATAACTGAGATTTTTATATACTCAAAAATTTTATGAATCTACATTTTTATGTCAAATATAGTTTAGGTTTAAAGGAAGAGAAAATCATGTGACCACAGTAGATAATATTTAATTCAATGTACAGAGCCTATTGCTTTTAGCTGACATGAAAAAATTTGATTAACCATCCCTTTTTTCTTTTAAATAATAGAATATTTCAATTTGTCCAAAGATTCTGTCATTTCAACTTTTGAGTGTATATTTTTTTAAAAAAATGAAAACTATTTTTCAAATTGCAGGTTCAGGTTAATAACTATATAAATATCTAAATGTTAATTTGTTAATATGAGCCCCTAGAATTCAAATAATATGAAATTTAATTTAGTCTTAGATATATTAAATCTGTGCTGAATATGGGAGTCTCAAGCTTGTAATCCTCGCTACTCAGTACGCTGGGGTTCAAAGCCCACACACATCACAACACACATACATATATCACACACAAATCACACACGCATTACAACACACAAACTCACACACACACACACACACACACACACACACATACACACACACATACACAAAGCCAAAAATGGAATTGTGACACAAATGATAGAGCAATATCTTTGAGGGGAAAAAAAAAACCTAAGGGATCGTCTTGAGTTCAAATCACAAGAAACACACACAAAATATTATACCAAAATTCTTATTTTAGTTTGAAGAAATAAACAATATCATGAAAAGTAATATTTGTCATATATCTTGCAATGTTTGTGAAGTTGTTTTAGTATAATTTGTCTTAAGATAAACATAGGTTATCAAAATTAATATTAAACTAGTTAATATATATAATTACTCACAACACCTTAGAATACAACAGTTGGTATTTTTTCCATAGCCATAAGAAATATTCTGAGTAAAAGAAAGAAGGGAAGATTGGAAGAAAGAAAGAAAGAAAAAAGAAAGAAAGAATAAAAGAAAAGAAGGAAGAAAGGAAGGAAGGAAGGAAGGAAGGAAGGAAGGAAGAAAGAAAGAAAGAAAGAAAGAAAGAAAGAAAGAAAGAAAGAAAGAAAGAAAGAAAGAAAGAAAGGAGAGAAAGAGAGAGAGGTAGGGATGGAGGGAAGGAGGGTGGAAACAAAGAAGGAAGGATGGAAGGAAGGAAGGAAGGAAGAAAAAAAGGAAGGAAGGAAAGAAGGGGGGAATGAAAGAACAAAGGAACAAAGGGAGGGAGAGAGAAAGGAAGGGACAAAACAATTTAATTTATAAAATCTGTTATTAGTCGAACATAAACTTCATGTAATTAACCCTTTAGTAAATTTAAGTTTGCAATTTTCACTTCTTCGCATGTTCTCCATGCATGAATGAAACCAACAAATGAAGCATCATAAATAACCAGATGAATCTGTTTGCATCTGTAGTAATATGTATGCGAATATTTTTCTCATTTTCTATACATTGCAAACAATTTACACTTAGTTATAAATATTCTAAAAATTGGGGCTGGGAAGGTGGCTCAGTGGTAGAGCACTTGTCTTGCATGCCTGAGTCCCTGGGTTCGATTCCTCAGCACCACATAAGCAAAAAGAAAAAAGCCGGAAGTGGCGCTGTGGCTCAAGTGGTAGAGTGCTAGCCTTGAGCTGAAGAGCTGAGGGACAGCGCCCAAGCCCAGAGTTCAGACTCCATGACCGGACCCCCCCGAAAAAAATCTAAAAATTGATGTAAACAAAGGATGTTGATATATTATATAGTGCGAATACTGTACTTATAATGCTACTAATATTACACTCTTCATGTTATATTAATTATAAAAATTTTATTATGTATTTTATCAGAGAAATTAGAATCTTCTGATTTTGGTGTCTGTGGGAGGCCTAATAGTAGAAAGTAATTACAATCAAAGGAGATCTGTATTTGTTGGCTCAAATGAATATTTCTGAAAGCAATTAACTCATCGGAGATTGTTCAAATACATCAGAAGGACCTTAGAAAGGCTGTACATGGCTTTACATGGCTACATATGATGTGGTTCAAGAGCCACTAAAGTATCATACTTCACCTTGCCATCACTATAATTATTCCCATTGTAAGAAGAATCATTCACAAAGTCACATGATATAAGCTTGTCCTTAAGTTATTATCGTCTATGAAAAAATATCCAAATGATACACTACACTGAGTTAAAGCAAAAGTTGCAAAGTGTATTGGACGATGTAATTACTTTCAGTTGCACATGTTGAAATTCTATTTCCCTTTCTGGTAACATTAGAATCAGCCTTTCAGAGATGACACCACAATAATGATCCTGATAAAAGGAGCCCAATATAATTACTCGGCCAGTGGATGTCCAGCAAATAGATTAAGATGAATCAGAAAGTAGAACCCCATAAGACAAGGAATTGCTTTGAACAACCATTTTTATAATCAATGTTCAAGCTTCTAGAATATAGGTAATATATTTCTGATGGTTTTATGCCACATACTTTGAAGAATTCACTTATAAAAGCCCAATGGCTGACAAAAAGCACAGTAGTTTGAGTTAAATATCACAAATTCTGATAAAAAAGGATTCATAATATTTTATTATTTGAAAATTATTCTCCAAGTCCCCAAGTTAAAAATATTTTTAAATGGGAATTAAATTGAGGTTCAACTCTAATCAACTATCATAATTAATTTTTCAAATATTTTTATTATCTTTAAGTAGTTGTACAAAGGAGTTGCCATTCACTAAACAGTTTATCATAATTAATTTTCCAAATATTTTTTATTATCTTTAAGTACTTGTACAAAGGAGTTGCCATTCATTGAAACAGTTTATGGATACAGTGCATCTTGATCAATGTCATCACTTTAAACATTCTCATCGACCCCTCCCAATCAACAACAATCCTTATGTATCTCAATATTATGTTATCGAATTACTTGCCATTTAACAAAGCAGTTTATGTGTACAAGCACCTGGAATTGTGTTATCAATTCAACATCTTCACTCTCATTTAACACTATGCCTTCCTTTGTATATTTCAATTCTGGGAAGTAAACGATGGATTCTTGCCTGTATTCTATTCTTTTCACCTTCAATTTCCTACCCCTCTCAAATTGCCCTCCCCCCCCCAGTCCTCTCTTGCAGTACACATTTACCGGAAATTATTTTGTTGGGTTTTGATTAGTCTTCTAAGAAACATAGGGTATTTTCACTCTCCATGAACTCTGACACTTCAGATAATTCATTTGTACCTCCTTGCATACCATCCAGTGTGTTTACTTTTACATTAATAGGCACCTTGTACCTACCACAAATGAGGAAAATCATGCAGCCTAAGTTTTTCTGGGTCTGCTTTATTTCACTGAATATGATTATTTCTAAGTGTTTCATTTTCCTTAAGAATGGTGCTATATTATTCTTTCTTATGGATGAACAGAACTCCATTATGTATGTATATATGTATGCATATATGTGTATATATATGCATACATACTTGTGATTAGGGATCAATAAAATTATATATATAACTTATATGTATATATAATACATATATACATATGTAATTCTTGATCTCTTTTTAAAATGAGAGTCATCTGAGCTGATTCCATATGTTGGCTACAGAAAATAATGTAACATAAACATGTTTGTTCTGATAGCTTCAGTGTGGCCTTGTTTCTGCTCTATTGGATAAATGCTCTTAAGTGGAATAGCTGGATCATAGGTAGCTCTCTATTCGGTTCTGTTGGCAACTTCCATAGTGTTTTCCAAAGTGGTTGAACAAGATTACATTCCCACCAACAGTGTAATAGAGTTTCCTTTGGGCCACAACCCTATCAGTATCTGTGATTGTTCGTTTTTTCATGACATTGTAACAGGGGTGAGATGAATCTCAGTTGTGTTTGGATTTGCATTTCTTTTATGGAGAGAGATGTGTATATTTGTCATTCTTACGACTTCTAAGAAGTTATCTTTAAATCTTTATCCCATATATTAATTGGGTTCTTGTTTGTTTGAGGGTTTAGTTTTGTTGGGTTTAACTTATTGATCTCTAACTATGGGTCTGATGCTTAGCTAGTAAAAATATTCTTCCATTCTGTTCTCTTTATATCCTGCTAACTTTTCTTTTGCTATGAAGAAACAACTTCAGTATGAAGCAATTCCATTGATCCAGAAAAAATAATATTACACCATTCATAAGGAAAGGGAAAGACTTGGAACAAACTTATAGAAAGAAACTTTAGAAAACAAAACTTATAGAAAGAAAGACTCAAATATATATAGGTTATCTGATTTCCCTCATTTGTTGTATTAGAATGTGCCTATAATTCTATAAGTAAACACAGTTGGATAGTAAAAGAAAGAACATTACACTTAGACATCATAAATTACAAAAGATTCTAAACATTTATACAGTGAGCTCAAAGGAGGATGTTCTTTGGAGAGTATCACAAATTCTCAATAGCTATATGAATATTATCATATAAAATAATGTTCATCAAAATGACCTTCAAGAAATGATAATGAGGGTTCTTTTATTTTTTTGATTTTTCCTTCTGTCTTCTGAAGCTGGTTATTTTTTTGTACCTTTGGTCTTATATGTAAGTTTGAAAAGTGCAAGGGGGAACAGAAATGGTGGGACAAAGGGTGAACAAATGCAGCAGTGCTACTCAATAGACACTATATTAAAACTGAACTTGGGGGCAGGGAGGTTGAAAGGGAAAAACTGGGAGAAGATGAGGGAAGAGGTGACACTGTTCAAAAAGAAATGTATTCATTATCTGACTTATGTAATTGTATCCCTTCTGTACATTATTTTTACAAA
Organism: Dipodomys merriami; assembly: GCF_024711535.1. NCBI lineage: Eukaryota > Metazoa > Chordata > Mammalia > Rodentia > Heteromyidae > Dipodomys > Dipodomys merriami. The sequence continues at coordinate 9,636,425 of NW_027206024.1, forward strand.
TTTAAAATGGACCTCATAAACAGGCCAGAGTAGCTATACTAGTATTAGATAAAATAAGCTTTATTGTTTCTTTTTTTTTTTTTTGTCGGTCGTGGGCTTGAACTCTGGGCCTGAGTGCTGTCCCTCAGCTCTTCAGCTCAAGGTGAGCGCTCTACCACTTGAGCTACAGCGCCACTTCCGGTTTTCTGGTGGTTTATTGGAGATAGGAGTTTCACGGTCTCTCTTGCCCTGGCTGGCTTTGAACCGCGATCCTCAGATCTCACCCTCCTGAGTAGCTAGGATTACAGGCGTGAGCCACCAGCGCCCTGCTAAAATAAGCTTTAAATTAAAAGTGGTATGAAAGTCAAAAGAGACAAAGAGGGACCTTAAATACTGATAAAGAAAAGTGTCTCCATCAGGGGGATATATGAATTCTGGGCTGGGAATGTGGCTCAGTGGTAGAGGACTTGCCTTGCATGCATGAGGCCCTGGGTTCGATTCCTCAGCACCACATAAGCAGAAAAAAACCAGAAGTGGTGCTGTGGCTCAAGTGGTAGAGCACTCACTTTGAGATGAAGAGCTGAGGGATAGTGCCCAGGCCCAGAGTTCAGGACCCATGACCGGACCCAAAAAAACAACAACAAAAGAAGAATTCTAAATATCAATGCCCTGAATCCTAGAGCTCCTAAATTTTTCTATAAATACCACTTACCCTAAAATCATGCATACATCCAAACAGATTGTTGGTTTATTGAACACATCATTTTACTTCTGGACAGGCCATCCAGGTAAAAACTTAGCAAAAACACTTTAGAGATAAATAACTGCATTGACAAGCTATAAGTAACAGATATCTACAGATTGTTTAACCTACCAGCATCACAATATATATTCCTCTCAGCAACCCATGGAATGTTCTCCAAAATAGATCATATCTTAGATCACAAGGAAAATTTGTGAAATTCAAAAATAAAAATGAAATTCTCCTTGAATCCTGACAGACCACAATGGGACCAAATTAGATATCAACATCAAAAGGCATCACAAAAAATTCTGAAACTCACAGAGACTAAATAACACATTGTTAAATCATCAGTGAGTCACTGATCGGATATGGAGGGAAGTTCCAACGTTTATGGAAATAAGTGAAAGTGAACACACAAAACACTGCCTCCTCTGGGACACAACAACACAGGCAATACTCAGAGGAAAATTTATAGCTTTGAGTATGTGCCTCAACAAACTAGAACAATATTGAATCAACACTAATGATGCACCACTAGGTCCTTGAAAAACAGGAACAAACCAAACCAAAAACGGTAGACAGAAATAATACAAATTAGATTAAAGAAATACATGAGTCAGAGTCTCAAAAAACATACAAATAATCATAATTGACTTTTATCTAATAGTAGCTCACAAATTTGCCCAATGAATGTCAGTGTAGCTATTTCCAGAGATAGACTCAACCGCTCAAACCAGTGAACAAAACAAACTACTAGGATTCTAAGAAGCAAAGATTTGTTTGCCTTTAAATAGATTTACTCTGTTTTTTATTATTAAGGTGATTTAAGAGTGATTATAATTACATGAGTCAGGTAATGAGTACATTTCCTTTTATGGAATGTCTTCAGTTCCTTTACTTGTTCTCAGTCCTAAGCTACAGTCCCCACCCATGTGTTAGATCATTCACTTTCATCAATGTTCAATGAACTCCATTGCTGCCATTTGTCACCGATTTCCCTAAAGCTCTGTGCCCACCTTCCACCTTCTTGAAGACGTAAAATGAATATACCAGACATAAAGTAAAGAAGACAGAATCATCACAAACTATAAACAACAACAACAGACAAAAAACAAAAAAGAAGTCTTCTGTTTCCAAATCTCATAGTTTGTTTCAGTTATGTAAATCATGTTATATAAATATAATTATTGATTATCATAAAGTCAATTCTAGGATTGCAGTGTGATAACTTATAAGTTTGCTTTCTATTTAGGTAATGCTTTTTATTTTAACATTAATTGTGTAACACAATTCAAGTCCTAGTGAAATTTGAAGGTTTAGATTTAAAGTTAAATTTTCAAAATGTCTAATAGTTCCATTTTGGCAACCAAAATTAAAAACAGGAAAGTTTTATCCTCAAGAATTAAATAACTTCATGTATAAAAAAGTAAAATAAATGTAATATTAATTTAGTGGAAGTAATAAATCAAATACAATTGCAATGCATCAATTCCATAGGTTATGAGAACTATTGATAAAATTAATACAACTTGTTTTAACGAGATTACTTAACACATGAAACAAGTGATAATTTTCTTTTCTAGGTGAAGTGGATAAAGAAATTGAAGCCCAAAGATTCCAGTGTCCTGTGTGCTTAGTACGTGTCAATTTACACATATGCTTTGCTCATCTCAACGTTATTTGAAGATAACTGAGAACAAGTCTAGAATGGAAAGAATCACTCAAATATTTGCTTTTATTTTGTGACTAAATGTTTTTTATATCTCTTTATTTTATTTCAAAAATATGGTAAATTTATTTAAGTCACATCAATAATAATGAGAAATAATCAGCCCCTAGCTCTTTAAAAGACAATCAATAAGAAAGGAAACAACAAGCATAAAAATTGAACCTCATTTTGAAATGGTCTTTGTATATTGTGGTGCTTTGTAATTGTCGATTATGTGACTATCCCATGAATCTGGGCTAAAATCACTAGGGCTACTGGAAGAAAATTTCAAAATATATTGCAGCTAACACAGCTGTGCAGTTGTTTGTTGGTTTCACTACAGTAGCAGCAGGGCATAAAATGTGCAAAGTAAATAATTCTACTACTTTGTAGGCAAGAATGTGATGAAAAGCATACTTTTATCTTCGGAGACGAAATATGAAGACCACACTTTAAAAGCTTACTAAACGATCAGCCCTTTAAATAACAGTGCCATTTTTAAGGCACTCTAGATAATTCATGTCCTTCATCTCCCCACAACCATTACTGCCATTCACAAATCATTGCCAAAGTGAATTTGCAGTTCTTTTAGATATTTCAAATGGCTTAAGAGTAACATAAACAATAATTCCAGTTTTTGAGAAAATTTAATTTACAATCAGCAAACAAATCAGTTTCAACTCTATAGCATAACCTTTAGGAAAAATGAATTAAGGAATATGGCATGTACTTTGTAATTTAATATTAGACATTAGAGCAAAATGCCAGAAAAAGAATCTGCAAGAAATACACAGAAGTCTTTGATAAGATATTAAAGATTATCTAGGGACAAGTAATTTTACCTACATTTCCTATTATATGATAGCATATTTTTATCTGCTAATCAGAGAGACTCAAAAAGTTTTTTAAATATGATATGAAAAATGCATCGTCATGAATGAAGGAAATCAGGAAGTAGATGGCTCAGGAGCTGGGTGGTTTGTTAAATATTCTCATTATTTTGAATGATCTGGTGATTTTGTATGTGTGGAATTATTAATGTATTTTATGGCTGGGCAGGAAAGTTTGATTATTAGAACATTGTCTGATATCCAATGTAAGGAACCTAATCAGAGTGATAAATATGTGTGTGTTTGTGTGTTTGTGTGTGTGTGTGTGTGTGTGTCTGTGTGTGTGTGTGTGTCTGTGTGTGTGCCTGCAAGTCTGTGTTTAGAAGGAAGAATCTTATTATGCTCAGGGTATATATTTAATTCTATAGTTATACTACATTAATAACAGCAGATAAAAGTAATTAACATTTTGCGACATATGTTTGTGTTCATATGATTGCATGAAAAAACTAAAAAGTTATGTTTGAGGTATGAGTTCTGTGAAAGGTCAGCTGAAATTATAAACATTTGGAATCATCAGAAAGATATCAATGGCAATCTTTTCAGTGTACATCAATTTTAGACAACACTTGCAAGAATATGTAATCTTATATGGAAATGCAATATTTATTGATTTTTTCCATAGCTACAGTATTCTATAAATTTGTAGGAAAAGCAGTTAAATTATGGAAACATAAAAGTAATGTGATTATTTATTGCATACAGTATTACACTTTGGTTTCATTGTCAAAATACCTTTATTTCAACTGTATAGGAAGGAAAACCCTAAATATTACAGTTCGTGCCATATTTCATTGGGAAGCTTTGTCTGTATCAATAAGTTTATTTCTTTTGGTTCTGCTTTCCTATTCATAACTCTGTTTCTCATACTATTCTTCTAAGGACTTTTTCTTTCTTCCCATTTAGGCTTCAACATACCTCATGCTCTGTTTGTTTGCTAACAGTAGTCATTCTACCATTTGAACCATGTCTCCAGCCCAGAAATTTTTGTAGTTAATTGGCAATAGAACCTTATGAACTTTACTACCAGCCTGAAAACCATGATCCTCCAAGTCTCATCCTTCTTAATCACTAGGATTATAGAGAGGAGTCATGGACCCCAAGAAACAATGACTTTTCATGTCTTATAGATTCCACATGTTTGCTAATAATTGTAATAATAAACTACCATAGATTGGGTAGCGTTAACACTGTAAATACATTGCCTCTGAGTTTGTGGAACTAGAACTCCAAGGTCAGAGTTGGCTTCTTCTGATTCCTCTTTCCTTGTCATATTCAAGGCCTTCTGCTTCTCTTGGAGGACACTTTGACTTAAATGCTACCTTTGAGATTCTCTTTCCAAATGCAGTCACTTTCTGAGGCAATGGGTTTTCGATCTTTAGTATGATGTCAGTGGGACAGTATTCAACACATAACAAATTACTTAATGGATAGAAGAAAATCTCTAATAAGAAATTATTTGGTTTGGACACAGAAGTTATGGTTGTACTTTTAAAACAATTAGCAAGAGAGGTAAAGGTTTTATTAGAGCTTGTAAAACCAGTATGAAATCTTGACCTTAGTCATGCCAAATCCTTACCCTGGCACACACTTAAATTCCTAGCGGTACTGGGGGATTGAACCCAAAACACTGTACTTGTGAAACAGCATTTCTACTTCTGCCATACCTGCAGATTGTAATTGGATTGCTTATTTTGAGGTAGTATCACTATGCCTGGGCCTGACTGGACTGTGGTAATCTTAACACAAGTAAAAAAGATTGAACCCAGCAAATGGTTAGAGATTCTGAAACTTCTTTTTGTGCTAGGCTTGCCTGGAACTGGAATCTCTAATCTGTTTCCCAAGTAGATAAGATTACAGATTTGAGCCACTTTATCCAGTAAAAGTATATTATTTGAAAATATCTTGATATTGCCTATATTTGTGATTAACATACATGACTAACCTTAAATTTCTCCCTCTTTTGTTTAATACTCTGAGTTGAAAACATTGGCTTACTTGATATATATGGCTTTGTTTTGGATGGAATTCCATAACAATCCAAAAAACTCTCCCAAAAGTTTATGTCAAAAATCATGGAAAAAAGGCTGCAGGTTGGAAAAAAATTGATCCTTAAGTTATAAATGCAATATATTTATAGTGTTAGTCAATGCTTTCTTAAGTATGAGAAGAGTAGAAAGGCAGAAATGGAAAGATGTCAGATATAATTTTGATAACCTACTAAGTCTCTGTAGAAATTCTGTAGTTGTCACTTCATGTTAACTTCCTTTCTTAAAGCTTGCTTTATTATAACCCTGTGGGGTGGACTGATTGGTTACCCTCTCCAGGAAATGAGGCTGATTTTAGAAGGCTGATGGGGTGGTAAATAAGGAATGATGAGAATGAGCACAGATATTGTCACAGAATGAGCCAACCAGGTTCAACTGCTGAAAAGCAAAACAAATATAAGTATCAAATCTGATGATCCACATTCGAAGATATAAAGATAGATACGTATACATATGCATTTATTTGCATGCATGAAATAGTAAATCTCCATTTGAATATAGAGAAACTTGACCTGACAATTATTAAATTATATCAAACTGGTTTCAGGAAAGGTGCAGTAAAATATCAATAGTTAGCATAGATTTTTTTAAAAGATGAAAATTCTTTCTTCATAATATACTTTACAAAAACCCTTAGTATGTTTTAAGTTTTTTTACATTGTGGTAGGAACATCTGTACAATGCTGAGAATTGGAATTACACACAATATGCAACATGGGTAGGCACTGGTGGTTCAAGGATTTAATCTTAGCTAGTTAAGAGATTGAGATCTGAAGATTACAATTTGAAGCCAGCAAGAGTAGGAAAGTTCTTTTGACTCTTATCTCCAATTAACCATAGGGGCAAATGGAGGTCCAGTTCAAATTGTATGTCGATCATTGGCCTTGACCACAAAAGCACCATCCAGACCCTGAGTTTAAGCCCTAGGATCAAAAGAAACAAAAAACAAAAACACATAATACAACATGGAGTTAGATATTCTATAATGAGGCACATTTTTATGTACTCTACATTGTTAGAAAGACTAGACTTCTGTGTTAGCTTTATAACCTACCATAATAAGTGATATTGTCCATGTATTAAGCAGAAAGGCTTACTCAGATTTACAAGTTTGAAGATTTCAGTGTATGTTAAGTTGGTTTTATTGCTTTGGTGGCCTGTGACAAGACTATGTCAAGCTGGGGAGTATGTCAAAGAGAAATGTTTATGACCTAGAATGATTAAAATAGAAAAGAAGAAAGTAGATGAGAGACTATGTTTTCATGGGTTTCACTCTGAAGAACTCAATCTCCAGAAGAACTATTCAGGTATTCTCCACAGTCTGGGAGGGAATGGAAAGCCATTTTTCTTTCACACATAGGTCTTTCTGGGGCATACTAAAATCAAATGGCAACATCTTATTAGTCCATTATGATTTACAGAATAAGTTTCCTGGCATTTATTTTCTTTTGTACTTCTTTTTGTGGGGGTGAGATAAATATTTTTTTTCCAGAAAGGCAACCTGGTTTTAATCACTATCCACCAAATTTATGCTGTCATATAATCAGAGAGTTTTTTTGAATAAATTAACACAATAGTAGGCTCATCACAACACAAAATATAAACACTAATTACATTTTCACTGAACAACCACTCATAAAAAATCATGAAATAATAAAGTCCAAGTCCATGTCAATTTTTTTTTGTCAGTTGTGGGGCTTGAACTCTGGGCCGGTCACTGTCCTCAGCTCTTCAGCTCAAGGCTACCACTGTACCACTTAAGCCACAGTGCTGTTTCTGGTTTTTAGGTGGTTTATTGGAGACAATAATAATAATATTGGAGACTTTTCTGCCTAGGCTGGCTTTGAACCACTATCCTCAGATGTCAGATTCCTGAGTATCTAGGATTACAGGCATGAGCCACCAAATCTCAGATCCAAGTCAATTTTAAACAAGCAATCTTATTGAAACTTCTGGCTTTTTTCCAATAAAAAATCTATTTTTTCAACATTAGTTTATAACTATGAGTTATTTTTAGATGTAACTGGGAATTTTTTAATAGAAACAAATATAATTTTTACTATTACTAAGTATCTCACAAAAATCCAGTGTAATTGATTTTCTCCAAAGTCAATTATTTCATACTATTTCACATTATTATTATTACATTCTATATTGCATATCGTGTGAAGTGAAAATAGAAAATAGTTTGAACAATTTCATATAAATTAGTAGATGCTATTTTAGCATTATAAATTCACATCTGTGGTTTTAAATGAAGGAAAGAAGATTTTAGAGTTACAATCCAATAAGAATATGTAGTGTGTCCCAAATAAACCAAAAATTCTGAGTTCATACAGACAAAATTATTACCACTGGAAATAATGAGGCAAGAGGAGGCAAAATTCAAATCACGTCAAACATTATCTGTTATTCTCCCTCATCTTCCAGTAACAAGACCTCCCTGGTCCCAGTTGTCACAAAACTTCAAGTGTGTCTCTTAGAATTCTATGTGGAAAAGTTCTAAGTCACTGATTATTTTTGTACTTTGTTTTATATGAGACAAAATTTAGACACAAAACAATTGAAATAAAATGCACACATATGTTGAAGTCACCACAGCTGGAAAAACAACCAAGAGATTGGAATTCCCCCAGGAACAAAAACATGTTATACCCAGTTTTTTAAAGTACAAAAACCTCAAATACATGTTAATTTGAGTAGAATATAAGGATAACTGTCTCTCAGAAATAAGGTTGTGTTAATTTGTAATTAAATTCATCTAGATGAACGTAATATAGGAAATCCCTTGAATGGATCAAATTGTTTAAAACAAGAGTAACTGTATGTGAAGTAAGATCTGCACATATTTAAAAGAAAAAATGCTACAGTATCAAATCACAAACAGCATGACATACTTGAAAACTTCAGAAATGCAATGAATAAGTCCAATAGTATCCATATTGAGAACTATCTACTGATTTAACAAGAACAAAATGTGCAAATGATAGAATCTGAGGAGCGTACATGAGTGTACATAATTTAAAACTACTCTAAATTACAGTGTAGAAGACTGAATGTGGGTTACCTAAAGGAAACCATAAACACATGATATAAATGAAATAAAAAAATCTAATGCAAACAGAGAATAGAAGTAATTTCTGGAAAAAATATTATTTTAATAAGTGGTGGTCAAAATCTTTCTAGCACTGACAAAATTGCACACCTAATTGGTTATATCCAAAAAAGACCCAAGTTACTCGAGCTGATTTGAAACTTTGGCAAAGTAGCAGGATACAACTGTAACATTATTACGGATTTGACTCGTGCATGGAATTCATTTCCTCTTTGATCTGACAAATGAAGATATGAAAGAACATAACTTCTCCAACTACATTTCAAGACCTAACTAAACATATAATCAGAAAAATTATCATGCAAGCCGTATTGCAAAAGGGCATATAAGAAAAATCAATCATACTAATTCTGTATTTATTTTAAATAATTTTTCCATAAATTATTTCCTTTAGCTTGCATTTTTAAAACATTGTGTTAAATAGTGTATAACTTGGTAACTAATTTTGGGTGCTTCCTTAAATTTTGTTCTGAGTATAATGTCTCACTTCAGTTCCTAACCCATGAAATGATGTTGATTACAAAACAAATGTTAGTAACCACTGTTTATAATACAGAGAATCTCATAAGCTTTATTTCAGTAAGCATAGGTTAACATTTTGATATCACGGTCTCATGACTGATGAGGCAGATCTGCATGAGTATAGTTGTACATAGGTTCCTCAGCCTAAATTTAATCACTGTTAAAAAATGTTTATATCTTTGTCACTCATCAGAGATTTAACCTGAGTATAAAGCCTAAGGAAAATGATAAGATAAGACTTTAGCTTTTCTGAATATAAAATAAAGAAAAATGCAGCATAGAGTAACTCATTGGTTTAAAGTCAACCTATTTCCCCAAAACATTCTTATCATTTCCTTACAATGTGTATTATTCTCAAGAAGGGAAATAGGAATATGAGAAGAAGACTAACCAAGTATTGTCTTCGAATATAAATAATTTGGATTTACCTCTTTATTTGATTATAGGTTTTTTGGATAAAAACTGTTTGATTAATTGATTTCCATGTCAGGTATAACATATCCTAGTTGCATATACCAAACTACATTCAGAAAATGGTATGTAGCGATTAAGTAATGAAAACCTATTCAATAGCAAAAAGTATATACTTATAGGGATAATATTTTGAAGAGTGTATTGAAAATATTCTAATATAATAATTAATTGGATTGAACAATTTCACATTGACAGCAACTAACTAGAATATTTTAATGGTAAATCGACAAGCTTGTCTTTCTAAAGGAGCAAAACCAATTCCTCCTTTCACTTTATCAGGGAAAAAACTGAACAAAAATCGGAAATTAACATACAAATCGATAACAACTGGAATGAATTTTTGTCTTTTTATTAGCAAATATTAATTTCAAAAAGTATTTTATTATGTTATACACATAGGTCCATATAATGTAGCTTGCTAAATTTTATTCATTTTATTAATTTCATAATCCTATTTTTATACTTTTATTATGCCATCATACTAACATAAACTATTTGAAAATATATACTCCACAATATTTCTCTTTATCTCCTCTCTTACTTTTTTCTAAATTTAATCATTTCCATCTTTTATACCTTAGTCATTCATTTTATTTTCTAGGTCTAGAGTCTGCATATGAGAAATCTAGTATTTGTTTTTCACAGTATGGTTTATTGCTTCCATATGAAAGTTTCCAGTTTTATCTATTTTCTTTAAGATGCTATAATTTCATTATTATGTCTGGCTAAATAATATACCTTGTGTATATATGCATATATATTACAATTTCTTTATTCAATTAATGATTAAGGAACATGTAGCTTAATTCTGTAGTTATTTATGTTTTTTATATGGGAGAAGGAAGAATGGAAATAATGAGGTTTGGACTGAGAAACATGCTCTTTAGGCAGGCACTCTAGTATTTGAAACATCATCTCAACTGATTTTTTATAACTATTTCAATAATGTATTATATCTAAAAAATAAAATGTAATTACATTTGAAAAGGTGTTCTTTTTCAGTATCTATATTATTATCTATTACAGTGATACATTTAGCGTGTCATGTGAGTGTGGGGATGTATGTGAGCATGAAAATGCATGCATGTTTTTATATGTAGCTGACTCTAAGGAAACTGAATTTATGTGAGATATAGGATTCAAATAAAGGTTTCAGACCTGTAAGTTGCTAAATTGATGTATATGTCCAGTATGTGGAGTGTGATTTCAAGATCACATTTTTGTAGGTTTCATATCAAGTAAGTAGATGTTTCTAATCCAAAATCATAAAGAATAAAACAGCTACTCTGTTTCATAATCATCCAATCTTAGTACTCCAGACATTGTAATAAGTGGAAAAATTGCTTGAAAGTATGATGCGTCAGTAGCAAGCCTTTAGAAACTATACATTTTCCCCAAAATCTTCAGATGTACTCTTTGGATATTAATTACAAATCTATTTATAAACATATAAATATAATATAATCTTATATATGTAAATATATTTATATAAGGGAAATATAAATTAATTATATTTAAATGTGTACCATAAATATTCATTTATATTTAAATGTAATTCATCGCATCATATATGTGTGTATATATTTTTTTTTCTCTTCTTTGGTCAGTCATGGGGAGTCAACGTCTAGTGCGTTGGGGTCCCTGGGTAAGGGTCACGAAATCACCAAAACACAGGGGATGCAGAGTGCAAACAGCAATTGCCACCGCATGCTGTGCTTTATTATTAGTGGGTATTTAAAGACAAGCAAGCAGGATCTTTGCCAAGATTTAGTCACAAGACATTCACACAAAAAATTTCAACAGATACATTTTTACTTAACCTTATGAGACAATATCTTGGTATATTATTATCTGCACTATTTTAGAGCAAGCTCAAACCACTTTTCCAATCTCAGGAAAATGTTTGACCAGCTGTTCATCTATGTTTAAGCAAGCAGAAGAGCTGCTTCCTCAGCTCCCAGGAGTCTGTGACATGTGTTTTGAGATAGGGAGAGAGAACATTTTCCCTCTCTAGCCCGGCATGCCAAGAGCTTTCCTAATACTCAAACACAGTCCTCAGATAATCCTGAGGCTGGAGCCTGCATCATTCTGCCTCTTCAACATAGACCCTGATTCTTCACAATTTCCTTTTTTCTTTTGTTTTAAAAGTAAAGCTTTTCACAGGGTTATCATAGAAGCTTGCATTGGATTCATAAAAATGAAATATAACAGTACAAGTGTAACAAAATAATAACAATCATGATTCCCATACCACTAGTAGTATGTGAAATAGTTTGTAGTATTCCTTTCGGATCCAACCCTTCCAAATGTTTAATAAATGCATCAGTGATAGTAGAAGCGTCATCATTTGCAAATTGTTTACCAAAAATATCATGTATATTAAATTGTAACTAAGCAATCAATGGAGCAGCAGTAGAATTTCCAGATAAATACTGCGGTATTACATTCCAATCTTGAATAGATTCATTATATTTTACATTAGTAATGCCAAAGGAAGTAGAATTTCAATCACATTTTAACAATAACTGTTTTTCCACAACCAATAACTTTTTCCTAACCATCCCACTGTCTGTTTAAGAATATTAATCGGTGTTTGTAATCGAGCATCAATTTCTACCTGTGAGACCCACAATTCATGTGACTCCCGGTGCCATTCTTCCACAAAGTGTTTAGTTTGTAAGGAAGTGTGTAGGGCAATTCCAGACACCACAGCAACAATGGTAATAGCAATTAAGCTTAAAATCACCGCTACAATGGCTCCAATCATATGCTTTGTACGTTTTAGTAGTTTGGTAAAAAGTTCAATAACAACATTATCCAAAGGATTTTGGGACCATTCTCTTCCTAATTTAACAGGTAGCCAAATATGAGTTCTTTGTTGTAAAATCATAATTCTATCACTGTCATTAAAATTAAGAGAGGAATTAACACAAGAATACAGGCGACAATTAAAACAAGAAATAGTAGGAGAAAATGTAAAATTTCCTACTAAAAATACATAAGGCAGAGGTACACAAGCAGTTACATCATAACATTTGTGCAAAATAAAATTATAAGTGGACGCAGAATTCGCTGTCCCCGTAAACAATCCATTTGATAGCTTCATGGGTTTCCGCTCCGCTGCTACCTTCCAAAGATGAATCTGAACAGCAGTGGGTGCATCCATGAAAGTCCATCGAGCATCTGCAAATCCTCCTTCTCCCCAGGCCATCAATCGAAGCCAGTAAGCGATCCATTAATGGTATCCGACATCCTAGTAACATTAGGTAAATAACATGTAGTAATATTCCATTCTGAACATGGGTTAATAAACTGTCCAAAAGGTCCCCAATTAATAAAATTATTGAACGTTTTTCCAAGTGTTCCTCTACACTCAAGGCTGATATTTTAAATCAATATAAGTAAAATCAGGGCACATAGGTAAGGATAACTCGCCATCAAGTTGACACTTTCCCAGCTACTATTAATGGACCAAGTAGTTAATCACTGCAGCTGTGTTCTAGAATTGGAAGTGAGCTTCCCAGGTAAAACCAAATGTTGCCAATTTATAACTAAACATGGAAGAGGCCCCAGACAAACAGGCATGGAATGAGTATAGTAAGCAAAATTTAAAAAGCTACCATCATCCTTACTGTAAAATGTCAAATTATTCCAAGGAGGAGAAAAAACAGCAGGAACAGTATAGACAGTTATATCCATGTCTCCCCAAACAACAGGTTCCAATGAAGGAGGGTTAGGAACAAAGGCCCAATAACTTACATTAGCATTAGCATGGACAGAGTTTACAGTAAACAGGGCACACATGGCCAGGAACAAGTTCTTGGCCATGACAGGTTTACAAGTGTGTTGTAACATCTTTTGTCCTTCCCCAGTCAACTTTTTTTACCTGTCCCCAGGTGGGCAGTGGGGATTGCTTCTTCCTCAACTGGCGGCCGATTCCTTGCAGGATACAGGGCTGTCCTAACTGGCTGCATCTGTATCCATCTGGCAGGAAGCCAGTATTGTTTGCCATCCTGTGTAGACACAAAACCATATCATCGCCCCTAATGTAATAATGTTCCTTGTTGCCATTCTGTGTCCAATGTAATCTTAATCCATACAGGAATATTTAAATAAGGTTTTTCAAATATTTGTTCAAAATGGCGCTCAGCTGTAGTTAAAAATATCTCCTTGTGCTAAGTTTAAAAAGTTAAGAACAAAAAGAGCTTGAGGCCCAAAGAAGCATAGGTCCCATGGTTACCCTTATTTCCAATATAAAGTATAGGTATGCGTCAAGCGGAAAAGGTCAGATAATGTGATGTTAGGAAAATGAACCCTTAAATATGTATTTTAATGTTTTCGTTTCTTTCATGCATGTGTTTCTAACGCATTTATAAGATTATTTCTTTGTTGCTTTGTATGTCCCTCCCCCATAGTGTAACCCCCGCTTTTACTATATTTGATGACAGTATAACATGTGGAGGAGATGGGGACAAACAAGTCGTTTAAAGATTCAGGTGGACCTGTTGCAACAATGAGAAGTACAAAATGTCATGTCAAAACCAGCTTTACAATGTCGTTGTGGGGGGGGGAGGGGGGTATAATTGGGTGGGGGGAGGGGGATATAATTGGGTGTGGGGAGTGGGGAGGCAGGGAAGGGAGGTGAAGGGTAAACAAAGGAGGAGGCTGCAATGCTTGGTAAGAAATGTATGCATTATCCTGCCCATGTAATTGTAGCCCCTCTGTACAGTATGTTCTCAAATAAAATAAAATAAAATTTAAAAAATAAAAAAAATTATTTTAGTATTTTGCATGGAAAACCACAACATATCCATACCTTCATCCAACCTTTTCCTCCTTTTTAATTTTTTAATTTGTTGTTTTAGTGTGCCATGAACATGTTCAATAATGACTTGTCCTTGGGGGTTATATTCTATTTCCGTAATATGCACCAAATCATAAAGTTCACAAAATCTTTAAAATTTGATACTTTTATAGGCTGGTGCATTATCAGTCTTTATTTTGGTAGGCAATCCCATAATGGCAAAAGCTTCCAATAAGTGTTCTATTACATGGTTAACAGTTTCTCCCGTAAGGGCAGAAGCCCAAACAAATTTGGAACAAGTATCTATTGTAACATGTACAAAGGAAAAACAGCCAAAGGTTTGTATATGGGTTATATCCATTTGCCAGAGCTCATTATGTTATAATCCTCGAAGATTTACTCTAGCAAGTACAACTCTCAAATGCAGTGGTCTGCAGATAGGACACCTTTTTATACTTTGTTTAGCTTGAGAATAAGGTATTTTATGATGCATATGTAAATGGACAGCATTTGTATGTAAATGAGCATGATCCTGTTCAGCAGAAACAAAACTAACTAATTTATCAACCTGATTATTGCCATATACAAGGTACCCAGGTAACCAAGAATGAGCCCTAATCTGATTTACAAACATTTTGGCATTAAGTTATTGCAGTAATGCTTGTAATTGTTTAAATAATTGATTTAGCTGGGGTTTAGATGAATATGTAACAGCAGTGACTACATTAGTCACAACTCCTACAGCACAGGCAGAATCAGTAACAATATTAATATCTCCTGCAAAATCTTGCAACACCTTAATAACAGCAAAAAGTTCATTTTGTTGAACTGATGCTAAAGTAGTTGTCTGTAACCAATATTTATTTGTTGTTCAGTAAGCACTTTTTGTTTTGGAGCCATATGTAAAAATGGTAAGAACAGTGGGAATAGGGGTCTTGGTAATTATATCATTAATGACAAATTGTTGATTATGCAAGCAATCCCACAATCTACCTTTGAGAAAATGGTAGCAAAATTGCCCAGTAAAATTTACTAATGCTATTTATAGCATTTCAGAAATGTTTAACAAATATTCTACTTGGTCTTTTGGCACAGGAAAAATAATTTCAAATAAATCATACCCTGATAGGGTAAATACCCAATGCCTGGCCTGTTGAATAATAATTGCCAACTGTTGTTCATAAGGCATAATATTTTTTGTAAATCCATGCCTTGTATAAATCCATTCTAATGGTAGCTCATTTTGTCCTATAATTCCTGTTGGGTATTTTTATGTATCCAAAATATATAAATTTATGGGTTGATTCAGTATTACTCGATGTAAAAACATTACTTTTATTTTCTGTTTTACAAATTATAATTCTCTTTCAGCTTCCTTAAAGTTCTTTTCCTATGTAAATCAGGCTCCCCTTGTAACAATGAAAACAAATTATGTAATTTATAAGTAGGAATTCCTAAGGCCATTCGCTTCCAATTAATATCTCCTAATAGATTTTGAAAATCATTTAACGTATGTAATTGATCATATCGTAAAGACATTTTTTGAGGTGTCACTGTTTGTCTAGAAAAAACATATTCTAAATATTTTACCAGCGTATCTTTTTGTATTTTTTTCAGGTGCTATTATTAATCCAAAATCTTTAAATAGAGAGAGTAAGCACTGTAACACCAATTCTAATTCTGTCATATTTGGTCCTGCAAATAAATTATCATCCATATAACGTGAAATTTAAATGTGAGGTCATATTTGTCTAACAGGTTTTAAGGCCTTATTAACATATATCTGACATATAGTTGGGGAATTCATCATTCCTTGGGGCAACACCTTCCATTGGAAGCGCTGATGAGGGACTTGTTGATTTATTTATTTGTGGTAAAGAAAAGGCAAATCTTTTACAATCTTTTACATGTACAGGAATGGACAAAAGTTCTGAATAGACATGTTTTCCAATAGCCTGAAAATCGCCAATGGCTTTATAAAGTTATGTTTAATACCACTTCTATGCTGGCTTAATGCTTTCTGAACAGAAGTCCTTAGAGAAATGCAATTCAAAATTAATATGATACTACTTCATAATTATTATACTAATTAAAAAATCAGAAGAACCTGGTGTGATGGTAAAGGCTTGTAATTCCAAGCATTTGAGAGGTTGGAGTAAGGGGATTTGAGTCTAAGGCCAGTCTAGGGTACTACACATAGTAAAAACATGCCCTTTCAAAAAACTAAGAAGGTAATAATGTTGGTGAGAGTGTAGAAAAAAAGGAAATTTTCTACACTCTTGGTCAAAATACAGGTTAGTATTCTCCTTATAGAAAGTAGTATGTAGTTTTCTAAGAAATGCAAACTTGAAATATCATCTGATCCACTGATCATGTGATTATTTCTCTATGGGTAACTGATAAATATATCTGTAGTTCATTATTATTCACATTATTCACAACAACAGCCAAGATAAAAATCGAAGTTAAGTGTTCAAGTATAGACTAGTAAAGCAACTGTGGTGCATGCACAAATACATTTTTCTGTTTCATACTTAAAATAGCAAGAGACTTCTCCCATTAGCCACAACTTACAATAACATAAAAGATGTATTCATATCAAGAAAAATATTGTCTTCTTTATCTTTGTAAAACAACACACACACACACACACACACACGCGCACACACACACACACACACACACACACACACACACACACACACACCCCTCAAATATTTAGGGACAATTTTTTAAAAAGTAAAGCAAAGTGGAATTGCTGGGGCATTTAGGTCACAATGTAGAAGATATTAGATATACAGGATAACCAAGTATAGAGTTGTAATGTACAACATGAGGATACATATAGGGTACAACACTGGCCTTACATAGGAATGAAGATAAGTAAGTAGAAGTTGTTCTTCCTCGTAGGGGTTGCTCTTTCAGTTGTTCTTCCTTCAGTAATGGATAAGATGAACATAAGCCTTTAAGTATAACTGCCTGTTGCACCATTTGTCAGGAAATGAAAAGACTTGAAAAAATTATATTAAGTGAAATAACCTAGGCACAAAGAAACATAGGTCCCATGGTTTCCCTTATTTTTAATAACTAGTATATATCTGAGACAAGCAGAAATGGTCAGATAAGTTGAGGTTAGGCAAAAAGTACATCAAGATAAGAACTCTTTTTTTTTTTATCTTTCTTGCTATTGTTTCTAACATATTTATAAGATATTTCTGTGCTGCTTTGTATGTCCCTCCCCCCCGGTATAACCCCTGGTTTGCACTGTATTTGATGTAGGTATAATTTGTGGAGGGGAAGGAAAAAATTGTTTAAATAGGGATACAGGTGGACCCATTTCAACAATGAGATGTACAAGATGTTATGTCAAAAAACTAACTTTACAGCGTTGGCACGGGGCAGGGGGAGTGATAGGAAGGGATGGCAAGGGGAAACAAAGGAGGAATCAATAGCGCTTGATAAGAAATGTACTCATTACCTTGCCCATGTAATTGTAACCCCTCTGTACGGTATTTTCACAATAAAAAATATTAAGAAGATACATTATATTACACCTGATACAGTGGCTACATACTTCACTTTATTAGTTAAATAAATGTTATGCCTCCTCAAAAAAAGGAAATAATAACAAACAATATAGCAATAATGTATGCTCAACATAGAACAAAATGTCAAATTAAAATACAGGTAATTTTCCTTGCAGTAAACTAATTATTACAAATAAGGGAAACCTTGAGACCTATGTTCCTTTAAGTCTGGCTTACTTCAGTTAATATGATTTGTTCCAAGATCTTCCATTTCCTTACAGATAAGGTGGTATCATTGTTTCTGATGGAAGCATAGTATTCCATGTATGTGTATGTGTGTATGTATGTGTGTGTCACATTTTCTTGATCCATTCTTCTACTTAGGGGCATCTGAGTTGATTCCATATCTTAGCTATGGTAAATAATACTGTGATAAACATAATTGTGCTGGTAGCTTCAGTGTGGTCTTGTTTGTAGTCACATGGTTAAATCCCCAGAAGTGGAATTATTGAGTAAAAAGGGGAGCATTATTGTGCACATAAGGATAATCTTATTAGATGAGCAGAATAACTCAATAGCTATGTTCATATGACCATATAAGGTGAAATGAACTCCAAGACATGTTCTTTGTTGTTGTTGTTCTTAATGTACTACGTGATTTCTTTTCATCCTTTTGTGTTTTCCCCACCAATGGTTTATCCCCTGTAGTCATTGTATTTGATTTTGATACCCTGGGTATTAAAACTAGGGAACTAGGGAACTAGGGAAAGGAAAGGGAAAAAATAAAATGGTGAGACAAAGGACAAAGGGGGAACCTATGCAACAATGTACTCACAAGACAATATGTTGTAAATGATCTTGGGGGGGGGTTGTTGGCAGTGAAGAGGGAGAGACATTGGAGAAGGGGTAAAAAAGTTAGAAAAGAAATGAATTGATTACCTTACTTATGTAACTATAACCCCTCTGTACATTACCTTGACAATCAAATTTAAATAAAAATAAAATATATGAGAGCAGCAATACAGGAAATGGGAGTGGGAGAAGTACTGTAGTATAGTAGAGTAGAACAGCTGTGGAGAGCAATAATTTGACTTTACCATAGGAAGTAATAAACAAGCATACAGATTTTCAGCCTAATGTCAGTCACTGAAAAGGGAAAACAAAATGCACAATCAGCAAACCAATAGAGATAAAATAGAAAACTAAAAAATTAAGGTGAAGAGATGACTTGGACCAACAATAACAAATGACAAATGTTGTTTACATCACAATTTGTTAGAAATATAATTCAAATCACAGTTTAATAGTATATCATTTTAATAGTAGGTTACTTATTATTGATTTCTTAATATTCAATATTAAATATATAATTTTAATTTCAGCACCTACAGAAAAGAAGAAAATGAAACTAATTTTAACAATATATTATATGAATTGTAAAATTGAGAAGCATTAGAATTTTAACACATAATATGTCATTATTGTTTCATTTCTGTGAATTAATGTAATAATTCAAAGTGTATTCTGCACTTAGCAATCATCTTAACATCAAATAATAAATTATTGCACATGACTCTTGGTATTAGGTGGAATGGTTCAGAATTGTGGTAAAAATTCACCACACATTACATGAGGGTATGTCTCCTCTCATCTAGCTTATATTCTAGAAATTTGATTTCTACATGCATGTTAAATTCTTGTCTAGGTGAGAGCTATACAATTATATGCAATTATAGACACGAGGAGTATTTCAGATGATACTTAAAAGTCATATTCATTAATTAAATTTTTATTGTTTTGTACCAAATAAAGATATATAGAGAGACTGAATTTCTGAGTAGATGATGGTGTATGTGTGCCAGATTATACGTATTAAGGCTTATTTTATATTTCTGACATTGTTTCTACAGTTGGATTTAATTTTCTATAAGAGGATAAATGTATTATATTGGATATATGAAAATAAACTCAATGTTTATTCCATTAATCCTTTGCCACTTTTCTAATCCCAATATAAATTATCCATGTGTTTTTAGTAATGAAAGTAACAACAGATATAAGCCAGATAAATCCGTCTGTAGTAGACAAGTATTTTCACCTTTATTTTGATAGTTGATCCTCTTTTGCATTACAGAATATTCTTGGGAAAATGTGCTCCAGGCTGGCCACAACCGCAGAATATTATGGTTTGATCTATCATAAGAGAAGGAAGGAAGGGGAACCTTCTTTCCAAAATTTTGTTCGCAGGGATGTGATCTGTTTTATGGTGGTGAGTTGGAAATGAACATTTTTTACAGTAAACATTGAAAAGCCATCTTGATAGACCATTTCTGTAAGTGGTACAGTGGATTATTCCTGGATTTCCAAGGATGCCAGATTGCCTCATTTTGAGACAATTTAAACAGGAATTTAGTCAGCTGTATTTGTATGTTTAGGAGAAAAACCCATTGACTCTAGGCCAGCGGATCACTGTGGCCCAGAGAAGCTAATATATCGAAGAGTAATCCTAGACCTCTAAAAATATAAAAAACAAACAAATAACTCCAGTAAGCACTGCCAGTCAAGGCTGCTATCACAGCCTATATGAAGTCAGGCAAAAAACAGAAGCTGAGAGTAATTTAGTTGATAAATAAGATATTTTTGATGAGGCAGACTGAAATGAGACTCCAGAGAGAGGGTCAGAAAGATTGATCAGAGAGATTAAAATTGGTCACACAAAGATTGGAAAATAGTATTCCTTGTAGGACAAATAAATCATAGAAGTCCTGTGCATGTAAGAACAAGAGAGCAGACCACATTCCAGAAATGCACATTTTCTTAGAAATCAGCTTAATGAATTGTCAATGGAAATCTTTGAATTCTTAAATACACTTGATCACATGTGGGAGAAGGCCAATTGCTGAAGAAAAAGAAAATATCATCACTCTGTTAGGAGTTCCAATATCACATTGGGAAGTAATAAAGCACAGATTTGTAATAAAAAGAGAAAACAATTATTCCAAATGAGGGCTTCATTTGTTTTTATGTAAATGTTCTTGATTTAGGTGCTAGCAATTACCATACAATTGATCCAGTCCCACAGCTGAGTTGATATTGACACATGAAGGAAAAGAGAAAATTTACAAATGTCTGATGAAATGAGTCAACGATGAAGTGTTCTAATAGTGATATCTGAGGTTTAGACACAGATGAAGAGGTAGATTTTCTTTTATAAAAGTCTCCCATTTTTAGCCTGCTGCCAGTGGCTCACAGCTGTAATCCTAGCTACTAAGGAAGCTGAGATCTGAGGACTGTAGTTCAAAGCCCCCATGGGCAGGAAAGTCTCAGAGACTCATCTCCATTTAACCACCAGAAAAACAGAAATGTCACTGTGGCTCAAGAGGTAGAGCCCTTACCTTGAGTTGAAGAGCTCAGGGACAGTGCCCAAGCCCAGATTTCAAGCCCCTATAACAACAACAACAACAAATCTCCCTTTTCTTGGACTGCTTATGTGTTTTCCTAACATTCAATAAAGAAGCAATTTTATCACCCACTATATTTTAGTCCTATCCTAGCTGCTACAAATAGAATGATTTGGTATCTTAGGTCAAAAGATTCATATTTAGGGCTGGGAAGGTGGTTCAGTGGTAGAGGGCTTGCCTTATATGCATGAGGCCCTGGGTTGGATTACTCAGCACCACATAAGCAAAAAGAAAAAAGCTGGAAGTGGCGCTGTGGCTCAAGTAGTAGAGCGCTATCCTTGAGCTGAAGAGTTGAGGGACAGCGCTCAGGCCCAGAGTTCAGGACCCATGACCAGACCCTCCCCCTAAAAAAAGGTTTCTATTTGGGGAAAAAATACCAGCAGTGGTAACTTTTTTTCCAATCTTTGAACTCTGGGTCAGGGCCCAGGACATAGTTATGCTGGTAGCTTTCATGTGAGCTTGCTTGTTATTTATTGGATTACTGCCCAAGACAGGAATTACTGGGTCTTAAGGGAGATCTATGTTTAGTCTTTTGAGGAATGTCCGTACTGCATTCCTGAGTGGTTGAACAAGTTTAATTTCCCACCAACAGTATAATAGAGTTCCCATTTGGCTACATCCCTGTCAGCATTTGCTATTGTCAGTTTTCTTGAAAATGGCCATTCTATCTGGGACGATGTAGAATCTGTCTTGTACTTGTAGATTTGTAGGCACCTTCTAGCTACCATAAATGAATGGATCTATGAAAACTATATTGCTCTGAGTGTGCATTCCTTTCTTTTAGTATAATTTTCCCAAGCCTTTCATTTTCCTTAAGACTGGTGAAAAGGCATCCTTTCTGTTGGGTAAATAGAATTCCATTGTGTGTGTTTGGGGTGTGTGTGTGTGTGTGTGTAAAATGGCCCATGATTTCATTTCTAAGCCTTTGGTTTCATCTTTAATTTTGTAATTTCTTATTACATTCAAATTGCTTTCTCTACTGCATTGAAGAATATTGTTGGGATTTTGATGGGTATTGCATTGTCAATTGTTTGGGGGCAGTATTGCAGTTTTCACTATGTTAATTCTTCCAACCAGGAGCATTGAAAGACTTTCCATTTCCTTGAATCTTCTTAAATTTCCTATTTTAGTGTTGTAAAGTTTTCAGAGCAGAGGTCTTTCACATTTTTAGTTAAATTTATTAATTCCTAGTTTTGTTGTTGTTTTGTTTTGTATAGATTTGATTTTATTTTGAGGTTAATACATATGAGGTTGTTTTTTGGATTTCATCATGGATCTTCCCATTGTTGGTAACACAGAAAATCTACTGATTGTTGTGGGTTTTATACCCTGTTATATTGCTGAAGGTTAGCATCACCTTTACTAACGTGGGGGAGGAAGCTATAGTGTCCTTTAAATACAGGATCATTTCATCTGTAAAAAGCGATAGTTTTACTTCTTCCCTATTTGGATCCCCTTTATGTTTTCTCTTGCCTATTGCTCTTGCTAGAAAGTCCACTACTATATTGAAGAATAGTAGATAGAGTGGACAGCCTTTTCTCATTCCTGGATTTAATGTCTTCATGCTTCCACCATTAAGTACACGCATATTATCTCTTATCATATACATACTCTATTATATTTAAGAAACTTCCATGCATTCCTAGCTTCTCAGACCTTTAATCATAAAGGGGTATTGGAGCTTGTTAAAAGCTATTTCTACACCCATATAGATGATCATGTGGTTCTTTTCCCTGCTTCTACTGATGGTGTGTGTTATATTTATTGACAGGTATATTGAATCCAATTGTATCCTAGGATGAATACTGTTTGATCATAGCATATGATTTTTTTTTTTAGTTGCTGAAATAGGTTGGTGAGAAATTTATTGAGAAATTTGCATCAATGCTTATCGAGGAGTTGGGTTCATAGTTCTCTTTCTTTGATGAGTCCCTACCGATTTGGGAAAGAGTCTAATTCTAGCTTCATAGAATATGTTTAATAATTCCATTTCCCTTTCTATTCCATTGAAGAGTTAAATCTGAGTATTGTAAGTTTTTTCAGCCCTTAATTTCGTGATAAATCCATTGAGTACTAGATTTTTCTGGTATGGGAAATTTTTTATTGACATTTAATTTTCATTACTTCTTATGTATCACTTCTTGACTCAGCTCGGGTATAGGATAGCATCAATTTCTCAAGGATTCTCCAGGTGATTGGCATACAGTTTTCAAAGTACTTTCTTATAATATTCCTAATTTTCCTTATTTATGTTGTGATGCCTCATTTTTTTCTCTAGTTTTCTCTATTATGTGAGTTCTCTTATTGGTTGTTCGGTGTTTTTTGTTATGAAGGTGATATACAGAGAGGTGCGTTACAGTTACATAAGTAATGAGTACATTTTTTTGTTACTGCTTCCTCATTTTTTCCTGCTTCCACCCACCCTGACATCCCATTCCCCCAACGTTGTAAACTTAATTTCTAACACAGTGTCTAGTGTATATCACTGTTGCTTTGTTTAATCTTTGTCCCAACATTTCTGTGTTTTTCCTTCCCTTCCCCAAATCAGATTAACTTATATATAAGACAAAGGGTACAGAAATCAAAAACAGTGACTTAAGGGAATAAACCAAAGGGGAAAACGTAAATAGAAATTATTAAAAACAGTTCACTATAAGGGTCTCATATCTAAAATATACTTGGAACTCAAAAATTTAAATCCCCCAACAACAAATCCTCAAAGAAACAACTGCCCAATAAATAAGTGGGCGAAAGACTTGAAGAGAAACTTCTCTGAAGAAGAAAGAAGGATGGCCAATAGACACATGAAGAAATGCTCAACATCCCTAGCCATAAAAGAAATGCAAATTAAAACAACGTTGAGATACCACCTCACTCCAGTTAGAATGGCAAAAATCAAGAACTCTAACAACAACAGATGCTGGAGGGCATATGGACAGAAGGGAACCTTACTTCATTGTTGGAGGAGTGTAAACTTGTTTAACCACTTTGGAAAGCAGTATGGAGGTTCCTCAAAAGACTTCACATAGAGCTCCCCTATGACCCAGCAGTCCCACTTTTGGGCATTTACCCAAATGTTTACTAATATGACCACACTAAAGCTACCAGCACAACTATGTTTATTGCAGCATTATTTACCATAGCTAAGATATGGAACCAACCCAGGTGCCCCTCAGTAAATGAATGGATCAAGAAAATGTGGTATATATACACAATGGAATTCTATGCCTCCATCAGAAAGAATGACATTGCCCCATTTGTTAGGAAATGGACAAACTTGGAACAAAATTATATTAAGTGAAGTAATCCATGCCCAAAGAAACATAGGTCCCATGGTTTCCCTTATTTGCAATATCTAGTATATGTATGAGTCAAGCAGAAAAGGTCAGATAATGTGCTGTTAGGAAAATGAAGCCTTAGATATGTATTTTAATGTTTTTTTTCTTTCATGCATTTGTTTCTAACACATTTATAAGATTATCTCTTTGTTGCTTTGTATGTCCCTCCCCCAGAGTATAACTCCTGCTTTCACTATATTTGATGTTAGTATAACTTGTGGAGGAGATGGGGAAAAACAAGTCATTTAAGGATACAGGTGGAACTGTTGCAACAATGAGAAGCACAAGTTGCATGTCAAAAACGAGCTTTATTAGGTGAGGGGGTTGGGGGTAGGCTGAGAAGGGATGTGAAGGGTAAACAAAGGAGGAGGCTGCAATGCTTGATAAGAAATGTACGCATTATCCTGCCCATGTAATTGTAACCCCTCTGTACACTATGTTCACAAAAAAATAAAATAAAATAAAAAGAAATTAGAACAAAAAATATCTTGTATTCATTTCTTGGAGCTCATTTCAATAAGCATCATTTTTTATGGTGATATACATATAGCTATTAAGCTATTGTGATCTTTTCTAAGAATATCCTAGTCATATTCTAGTTTTTCCAAATGAATGAAAATATGTAGCCTATAATTCTTTAGGTCTGGCTTGTTTGACTTATTATGTTTTCCAAGTGATTCCATTTCCTTACTAATGGGGCAATGTCATTCTTTCTGACGGAAGCATAGAATTTTTATTGTGAATATATATGACATTTTCTTGATCGATTCATCTACACATGGGCATCTGTTTTGGTTCCATTTGTTAGCTATGGTAAATAATGCTACAATGGACATAGTTGGATTGTAGCTTTAGTGTGTCCTTGTTTGTGGTCATTTGGGTAAATGCCCAGAAATTGGTTTGCTGAGTTATAGGGGAACACTTTGGAGGAATCTCTATAATTCTTTATGGAGTTTTTGAACAAGTTTACATTTCCACCAATAGTGTAGTAATGTTCCTTTTTGGCTACATCCCCACCAGCCCAGGATCTGTTGTTATTAGTTTTCTTCATAATGGTCATTCTAACTGGGGTGTGGTGGAATCACAATGTTGCTTTGATTTGCATTTCTATGGCCAGAAATGTTGCATATTTCTTCATGTGTCTATTGGCCATTCATATTTCTGCTTCAGAGAGGTCTCTCTTTAAATATTTAGTCCACTTATTCAGAGGGTTGTTGTTTCTTTTTGGGGGGGAGGTGTCCGATCGTGGGGCCTGATCTCTGGGCCTGGGCGCTGCCCCTTAGCTCTTCAGCTCAAGGCTAGCACTCTACCACTTGAGCCACAGCGCCACTTCTGGCTTTTTTCTTTTTGCTTGTGGTGCTGAACAATCGAAACCAGAGCCTCAGGCATTCAAGGCAAGTGCTCTACCACTGAGCCACCTTCCCAGCCCGAGGTTGTTGTTTCTTTGAGGATTTGTTTATTTTGGGGGGTTAACTTTTGGGAATCTTAATATATTTTATATATGAGACCATTGACTGTTGCAGAGCAAGTAACGATCTTCTCCCAATCTGTGGGCTTTCTATTTATCTCTCTCTATTAAGAGTTCTCTTCTTAGTCAGATTTGTCAAGGGTCTGTCAAGTATATTAATTTATGGAAAGAACCAACTCTATTTTGTTGATCTTTTTATGCTTTATTTTGTCTTTATTTAGTTATTTCTGATTTAATTTTTTTGTTTGTTTCTGTCTACTGCTATGAGTTTGGGCTTATTCCTGTTTTCAAGAAATTTGAGGTATATAATTAATATACAGGCTTGAGATTTTCCCAATTGCTTGATGTAGGCACACAGAGCTATAAATTTTCCTCAAAGTACTGCATTTCTATGTCCCAGAAGGCTTGGTATTTTGTGTGTTCAATTTGTTAAATTTCAGAAACTTTCAGATTTTCATGCTCATGTATTCAGTGCACCATTGGTCATTCAGCAATGTGTTGTTCAGTCTTCATGGGTTTGAGAATTTTTTTTTTACTTTAGCTGTTTAATTATGTTTATTCTGTTGTGTTCTGAAAAGATTTGGGAATTTGATTATTTTTTTCAATTTAGATAAAATTTCTTTTTGTTTTGGGGGGGGTCCGGTTGTGGGGCTTGAACTCTGGGCCTGGGGGCTGTCCTTCAGCTTTTCAGCTCAAGGCTAGTGCTCTACCACTTGAGCAACAGCACCACCGGCTTTTTTCTTTTGTTTATGTGGTGCTGAGGAATCGAACCCAGGGCCTCATGAATGCAAGGCAAACACTCTACCACTGGATATGTTCTATTTTGGAGACTCTTCCATGAGCTGCTGCGTAGAATTTATATTCTGACACTGAATGTATATTTTGTAGATATCTGTTATGGCTAGGTGGTCAATGTAGTTATTTAGGTCTTCAGTTTCTTGGTTGAGTTTTGCTTAGATGACCTATCCACTGATAACAATGATGTGTTGAGATGTGTTTTTAGGTTAAGTAGTATTTGGTTGATGAAGTGGGGGTGCTCCATGATTCAGGGCATTGATATTTAGACTTGTTATATCCTCCTAATGGAGAGTTGCTTTTATCAATATATAATGCCTCTTCCTACTAATTTTAATTTGAATTCTATTTTATCTTATGTTAGTAATTCTGTGGCCTTTTTATGGTGTCCATTTGCTTGAAAATTTTCCTTCCAGCCTTTCAGTTTGAGTATGTGTTTGTTTTTGTCAATAAAATGTGTCTCTTGTAGATACTAGATAGATGCATCTTTTTTGATACTAATATTTAATCTATGTTTTCTAATTGGAAAATTATGTCCATTTATATTAAAGGTTAAGACTGTGAAATATCTGATAAGTCCTGCTATGTTATACACCTGCTGTTAGGACCTGTGCCTCATCTACTCTTAATATATTTACCTTGTTCTTGGGTAGGGAACATTTTATATAAACAGTTCATGTTCTTCTTGATCTTCTCTATGTGGGATATATTTGAATAACTTCTATCATGCTTATTTGGTATAGATACATTGTTTCAAGTTTTCTTTGTCAGGAAATATTTTTACATATCCTTTTAATGTAAAGGAGAGTTTGGCTTGGGACCATAATCTTGGTTGGTAGTTGCTTGCTTTTAATGTTTGTCATATATCATGCTAGGCTCTCCTTTTGACCATATCAGATAAGAAACCTGTATTTATTCTGACTGTATATCCTTTATAAATAATCCGTCTTTTCTCCTGATAGATTTCAGAATCCTTTCTTTGATCTCTAATGATTCTCTAATAGATGTCGTGGTGGTGGTTTGTTCTGTTCTGGTATTCTCTGTTTGGTGTTCTAAAGGCTTCTCTTCTCTGAATGAGCCTATCTCTTTGGATATTTGGAATGATCTTTGCTAGAATTCTGTAATATGTTTCCCATCCATTTAGTTTCATGCTCTTCATCTTCTTGATACCTATCTCCCCCAATTTGATCTTCTGAGTCTTGAACTTTCAGCAAGATCATTTCTTATTTCTTGGATTTGTTCTAAATGATTATTTCTTCTTTCCTATTAGACCTATTCTGTCTGTGATTCCTGAGATAATCTTCTATATCATCTATTTCTGTGGAGACATTCTATTTGCTTTTTTATTTCCTTGTCTTATAATTGGTTATTTTTTTAGGTCTTCTATCTCTTTATTAAAGCTTTTTTTAGATCTTGTATGGACTTTCTTTAAACTATTCTTTGGGTGGGGGGTTGGGGGATATGGGTTTTAGCTGTGTCTTCTCTCATATCGTTTAACTAGGTATCTATTTTTTTCCTTGGACACTCTTGCTTTTCCAGAATTTATTTTTCTTTCTGTTTGGAGTCTCCATGAATGATTTTTGCTAATCTTTGGTTGGGCTCATCTTGTTCACAAGTTTCCTTGTAGAGGTTTTGTATCTTTTCATTAACCATATTTTTCAGCAGTATTTGTAATGTATTTTGAAAACTATCTTCTAGGTCCTTGATTGTCTGTTCTAATGCCTTTTTATTTACTGTGTGAATTATATTACCTTGGCATCACTTTCCTCATATTTTTCTGATTTGTTCTGTCCATTTGGAAGATCTCTTGGCTTTCATTTGGGGGAAATATGATCTTAATAGGTGATTATCTATGTTCTTGGTTGATTTGCCAGGTGTTGCTTTGGTCTTTTGTGATTTTTTTCTGGAATTAGGTTTTTGTCTAGACCATTAAGTGCAGGAGAAGAGATCAGTTGTGGTGAGATGTTGTGCTGTTAATACTTGTGGTTCCAATGACAGTTCTGACTGTCCAGTGGTAAGGTGAATTGTGTCTGTGTTTAAATGTGACTGACTCTGTTTGTGATGTTTTCCCATGTTGACCTTTTATTTCCACACTGCAGTTGTGCTTTTGAGTATGTTGGCCAACACAGTCAGAGCAGTCACCTTCCTGGCTGGGTAACTTTTCATAGATTTTTGTGTGCTTGTGAAGACAGTATAATATTTTCTTTTGGATTCTATATCTACATATAATTATAGCTGACTTGGTGTGACCCTCTAGAAGTGGAGTACCTGCTAGGACTCTAAATCTCTGTTTCATTAGAGAGAGCTAGCATAATTTTCTGTTGTTATTCTGCCATTGTTTTTCCTCTATCTCAGGTTTATTTTTTATATTGTGGATTTTTTCACATAATTTAGGATTTGTGATGGTTGTATCAGGGTATTTTTGTTTTTCTGTTTGTGTTACTTTGAACTAGTGATTTCAGGCATGTATGAAGAGACAGTAATAATATGAAATCTGAAGAGCCTAAGGCTTAAAGAGGCACAAGGAAGGCCTAGTAACTCCATTACACACACTAGCAACCATCTTTTGAGGTACGAATTATAAAAATAACCATGGGTTTGACCCAGAAATGACACAAAAAGAAAAACAATACCCAGACAACTGAGACAAAAGCTATCCTTGGGAAAGCCACAGGAATTTTCTCCAGATGCGTTGACCAAACACTGGGTGGCCATGCAGGACACAGTGACCCAGTGGCCAGAGAAATCCTGTCAATAACATGTCAATAATAATATTAGCCAATGCATAGCTTAGTTTGCTTAAAATTTTAGCCAATCATGTAAATTCTCATGTAAAACTTCTTTAAAGTTTTTTGTTCAATACTATAAAAACTGTGCTGATTCTATGTTTGGGGCTTCTTAGCCTCACCAGTTACTGAGTGTGTGGAGGACCAAGCTCGAGCTTGCAAATAAACGACTCCTTTGTCATTTGAATTGGTTGTGGTCTCTGGTCGTCTTCGGTGGGTCTTGAATCCAGGTACAACAGATAGGTGCACATCTGGGATCTCCCTCATAAGCCCACCCTGACACCTGATCAGGGAATAGCAAAGAACAGCTGGTAAGTTAAGGCATTGCCCCTTTGTAAATATCTGGTATTTTTGGGGGGTGGGTCCAGTCGTGGGGCCTGAACTCTGGGCTTGGGCACTGTCCCTCATCTCTACAGCTCTACAACTTGAGCCACAGCGCCACTTCCTGCTTTTTTCTTTTTGCTTATATGGTGCTGAGGAATCAAACCCAGGGCCTCATGCATGCAAGGCAAGTGCTCTACCACTGAGTCACCTTCCCAGCCCCATGTATGGTATTTTTGTAGCTTGCAGTTTGGGTGTTGGAACTGGCAAGAAATCTTGGTGGATGCACTATAAAGCAGCCAACAGGACCAGTGGGAGACATCCTCCGGATGCCCTGGGGAAGTAAACTATCCACTAGTGCGGGCATTTGGGCCCACCTGTAGGCTGCCAGGTTCTGTTTGATAGTTTACAAGGTAGACTGTCCACTAGTGCAGACATTTGGGAGTTTTCCTCTCTGTAGTCCATCACTTTCTGTCTGACAGACTACCATGCACATACTGTTAATGTATCTTGTCTTAATGTCTGTGTGTCTGTCTGTATTGTGGCTTTCGTAGAACATTTCCTCTTTCACATTCATTCTGACGTGGATGCCTGGAAACTCTATTCGCCTCCATTTAAAATTGTTAGTCTTTGTTCTATTCCTTGTCCAACAATAATTACTTTCTCTTTCAGACGCTCTTATCTTCCTCCTCGAAGGGCGAAATTTGCCTTAGAAAGTTGGCCCACTTGAAGCAAAGAGGGAGTAGGGTAGTCTTTTACCAGATGACACTGCTGAAACATCAAGTGTCTCCCTCTACCCCTTTGGGATTGTAGACAGGCCAGTCAATCCACACTTTTCTCCTTGGGACACTCTGAGTTGTGGTTATATCCTAAATCCCCGAAAGCACAAGTTGTTTCATTTTGTGACATTTGTAATTGCCTTCCTCCTTTTTTCTTGTCTTGTGTGTGGATTGATATATGTTGAAATGGGTCAGAACCAAAGTCTATCTCTTACCTTTCTGACAGCTAATTTTAAAGATGATAAGGAAAGAGCTAACAATTTAGATGTTGAAGTTAAAAAAGAAAAATTACTTACTTTGTATAAGTCAGAGTGGCCTACTTTTGAGGTTGGATGCCCCCCCCAAGGAACATTGGGTCTAAATACTATTTGGAAGGTTAAACGAAGGTTTTTTTTTAACAGATAGCACAGGGCACCCCGATCAGATTCCCTATACTTTAGTATGCAGAATTTGGTGTAGGAAACCCCAAAGTGTCTGTCACGCTTTCTACCCCTTTCTGTGGATAAAAACAAGATTTTAGCATCAATAAAAGATACGTCAACTACCCCCTCAGTCCCCTTATACCCCATTTTACAAGAAAGGAGTGAGGATCTTCTCTCATTAGACTCCGATCTCCCCCCATACCCTTCACTGCTGCCTCCTCCATCCCCCATGGAGCAAGGGGAGGCATCTGGAGGCAAGGATCAAGAAGCCAGCAGCAACTTGGAAGGGCCAGCAGTAAGAACTCGTGGTCACATTCAGAGAGCTGCCAGCCTGAGACTCCCTGACACCACAGTGATTCTGCCGCTCAGAGAAATTGGACGACTGGATGAAACTGGAGACCGCCGACTTCACTATTGGCTCTTCTCAATGAGTGACTTATATAATTGGAAAACACAAAATGCAAAATTTTGGAATAATCCCAAAGATTTGATTTCTCTCCTAGATAGTGTAATGTTCATGCACCTGTCTATCAGGGATGATTGCCAGCAGTTATTTTGGGTCTTATTCATCTCGAAAGAAAAATAAATGATTCAAACTGAGGCCAAGAAAGTAGTTCCCGGTGATGACGGACAGCCTACTGCTAATCCTAATTTAATCAATGTATCTTTTCCATTAACCAGGATCCAAGCAACGGTTTGGACTACAACACGGCAGAAGTTAGGGGGAGATTATGGGTCTATCGCAAGATTCTAATGGTGGGTCTCAGGGCAGCAGCCTGCAATCATACCATTTTGGCTAAATTATACATGGTCTTACAAGGAAGGAAACCCTACAACGCCCAAATAGTCAAGGTCTATGCAGAGATCAGTGCACTTACTGCCAAGAAATAGGCATTAGGCCAAAGAATGTACTAAGAAAAGGGAACTTTGAACAAAGCAGTGGCAGCTGCATAGAACCTGGACCCTAATGGTTAACAATCTTGCTAATAATGAATAGGGACTTCAGGGTTCAGTTCCTCTCCTTGAACCCAGGGTAACGCTAAAAGTGGAGGGGACTCCAGTAAAATTTCTAATGGATAGCCAGGCTTAATACTTGGGTTTAATAAAGCCTCAAGGAAAAATCTCAAATAAAACCTCTTGGGTGAAAGCAGTCATGGGGATTAAACAATACTCATGGACCACCAAAAGAAGAGTGAACCTGGGGATGGGACCAGTGTCCCACTCATTCTTGTTTATTCCAGAAAGCCCTTATCCCTTTTGGGGAAGAGACTTGTTAATCAAGGTGGAGGCACAGATTCACTTCTATCCAGAAGGCCCCCAGGTGGAGGATGCTCAAGGAAGACCAATACAAGTATTGACTCTCGACCTGGAAGATGTGTACCGGTTGCGCCAACCACCCCAGCCTCCTGAACAAGAAATCTATTGGCTGGAAAGATATCCAGAAGGTTGGGCAGAGACTGGTGGAGTGGGACTAGCGAAACATAAACCAGCTTTCTTCATCGAGGTAAAACCAGGACCCAGTTAGAGTTCAGTACCCTATGTCCATGTGGCATGGATGAAATAACACCCCACATTAGGTCTCTGCTAGAACTGGGTATATTGTGACCCTGCCAGTCGGCGTGGAACACTCCTCTGCTACCGATCTGCAAGCCCAACTGTAATGAATATAGGCCAGTATAGGACTTAAGGGAAGTCAATAAAAGGGTAAAGGAAATTCACCTTACCGTACCCAAACCCCTCACTCTCCTGAGCACCCTGCCTCCAAATAAGCAGTAGTATACAGTATTAGATTTAAAAGATGCCTTATTCAGCCTACCCTTGGCACCCAAAATTCAAGATCTTTTTGCCTTTGAGTGGACAGATGTCAAAGGAGGTATCAACAGACAACTGACCTGGACAGACTCATTCAAGGATTGAAAAACTCACCAGCACTCTTTAATGAAGCTCTGCATAAGGTCTTGGGTGAGTTTAGGGGAAGCCACACTGGTCTGACTTTGTTGCAATATGTGAATGACTTTCTTATTGCCACTGAAACCGATAAATAATGCATGCAAGGAACAGAAATTTATTCCAGACTTTGGGAAACCTTGGTTAATGAGCATCAGCCAAGAAAGCTCAAACCTGCAAATCAGAGGTAACTTACTGGGGTTATTTATTGAAAGGGGGCAGTCGTGGCTCATGAAAGCCAGAAAAGAAACTGTCCTTAAATTTCCAACACCCTGGTCACAGCACCAAGTAAGGGAGTTTTGGGGATCAGCCAGCTTTTGCTGTCTGTGGATTGTCGGGTTTATGGAGCTGGCTAAACCTCTTTACGAGGCTACCAAGGAGAAGCAACTGTCTCAATGGACAGAAGAACCTGAACGAGCCTTTGAACAGATAAAAACTGCCTTATTATCAGCTCTAGTGTTGGGACTCCCTGACACCACTAAATCCTTTTACTTATATGTGAATGAACATAATGGGATAGCAAAAGGAGTCCTAACCCAATATTTGGGCTATGGAGGAGACAAGTAGCTTACTTGTCAAACAAATTAGACTCACTAACAGCAGGATAGCCATAATGTCTGAGAATCATAGCGGCTACTGCTCTGATGGTCAAAGACGCAGATAAGCTAACCATGGGAAAGGAACTCTATGTGACCACCCCCCCACACACACACTATTGAGGGTTTGTTAAAACAACCACCAGATCGGTGGCTCAGCAATGCCTGGTTAACCCATTACCAAGGACTGCTAATCAACCCTCTCAGAATCAATTTACAGGCTCCCTCGGCTCTCAACCCGGCGACACTGCTACCAGATCCGGACCTAAACATGCTGCTACATAACTGTCAGAGATCCTGGCCCAAGGCCATAACATCCAAGAGGACTTAAGGAGCCAGCTGTTGCCTGACGCTGAAGTCATGTGGTTTACAGACGAAAGCAGCTTTGTTTATCAGAGACAGAGTTATGCTGGAGCGGCAGTAGTGACTGAGGCTGATGTGGTCTGGGCTGAACCTCTACCAGTAGGCACATCAACCTTGAGAGCCAAGTTAATAGCCCTGACCCAACTTCTAACACTGGGAAAGGACAAAAGACTAACTGTGTACACTGACAATCAGTATGCATTTGTAATGGCTCATGTACACAGAGTTATTTACAAAGAAAGAGGATTACTGACAACTGAAGGAAAAATCATCAAAAATAAAGATGAAATCTTGACTTTAATTACTGTTGTTTGGCTTCCTAAGTTAGCCATTGTTCATTGCCCTGGACATAAAAAACCTAAAGATGCTGTGTGTAAAGGCAATAACCTGGCCAACAGAACAGCCTGGAAGTTGGCAATACAAAGGTAATCTATAATGATGATTAATCTCCCAGACTATGGTACAAGAACTCTTCTGGACACTCCAATATACACCACTGAGGACATGAAATGGATTGATCAACTGCTGAAGGCACAATACCTAAATGGTTGGTGAAGAGATTCTAGGAGCATCATTATCTTATCAAGTAGTTAGTGAGTAAAGTACTGCTTAAGTTGCATCAAAGCACCCACGTGGGTGCTAGGAAGATGCAAGATCTGGTGACAAATGCTGGACTTATGATCAAAAATAGTCATGCTAAAATTGTCAGGGACCATAAGGCATGTCAACTGACAAATGAAAGGAAGAACCAGACAGGAACAGGCAGTCAAATAAGAGGAGAGAGACCAAGAACTTACTAAAAATTGGACTTCATGGAAATTAAACTTGGCAAGTATGGATATAAACATGCTAGTTTTCATAGATACCTTTTCAGGATGGGTAGAAGCCTTTCCTACAAAGCACGAAAAGTTACAGGTGGTGGCTAAGAAGTTACTAGAAGAGATCTTACCCAGGTTTGGCTTCCCTATTATGATAGGATCAGATAATGGACCAGCTTTCTTGTCCAAGGTAAGTCGGGGACTTGCAAGTACTCTTGGGGCAGATTGGAACTTGCATTGTACTTGTAGACCCCAAAGTTCAGTACAGATGGAAAGGATCCATAGAACTCTAACAGAGAGGCTGAACAAATTGACCATGGAGATCGGGGGTGACTGGGTAACTCTCCTTCCCTTTGCCTTATACAGTGTATGCAATTCCTCTTTTAAAATTGGTCTTTCCCCTTATGAAATTGTATTCGGAGTGCCCCTTCCCCCAATTCTTAATTTGTCAGAACAGTTGCTTAGAGAAGATGATTACTCGGAAATTTTGTTCTCCTTACAGAGGGACTGAAGGTGCTGTACAAGTTGGGCCCTCCATCAATCCCACATCACTTCCACCCTGGAGACTGGGTCCTGGTGAAAAGACACCGACAGGAAAACCTGGAGCCGAGGTGGAAAGGAACTTATGTGATCATCTTGATGACTCCAACGGCCCTCAAAGTCGATGGCATCACTACATGGATCCACCATTCTCATGCAAAGCCTGCAGATACCATAGCAGGTCTCGTTGAGGATCCAGTGTGCCAAGTCTTGTGCTCCAAAGAAAATCCTTTAAAGCTCAAATTGAACCGCAAAAGGACTTAGTCATGAATTGGATATTGGTGTATAACTTAAGTGGAAATTTTATTAGCATAGTAGTAAGTGCTGGCAATCCCCACTGCCCATATAATTGGACTTAGACTGTTAGCAATCAGGTAATGGGTAAACGTTTACCTTTGGCCATGAAAGAAAGACTGTCCCTATGGTTCCCCGACAAGCTTACATGTAACTTGTGTCAGCTTGCTGATGGTGTATGGGAAGGACATAGGCTTATGAAATGTAGATGGAGGCAATGGTATGTATGCCCAGGGGAAGGAAGGACTAGTAATTGTGGGAGGACCAGAGGACTTTTACTGTAAGAGCTGGGGCTGCAAAACAAGTACCTCAGGAAAATGGAAAGGAAAGGGAGGAGACCTTGTTATGTTTAACAAACCAGGACCAATGGGCATCCATTTTAATGGGATGTCTGTACGTAAACAAATTAGGGTCTCCCAGGAGTATGATGCCAGAGTGCAAGTTCAGTTCACAGACAAGCGCAAACAAGCCCTAGGATGGGAATTAGGAAAGACCTGGGGACTAAGATTGTACAGATGGGGAGAGACACATGATGGCATTCTCATAACCCTACAAGCAATTGCCACAGCCAGTTATTCCCCTTCAGCAATGGGACCAAACACAGTTTTAAAACCAGTCTCTGCCATAAACCCAAAGTAGACAACAAGAAAGAGCCCTGGGCTGTAGTGACCCCATCACTTGGGGAGAGCATCCCCTGGGCAGAGGATTCCTTACGGCAGCTGTTGGTTCAAACTTACAATGTGATCAATCAGACCTGTGCTGATATTACAAGCTCGCGTTGGATGTGTTCTGATATGAGACCTCCATTTTATGAGAGTATTGCATTGATACAGAATGTGACTAATGTTAAAACAAGTAAATCATGCAGGTGGGAACAAAAGGAAGCAAAACTTATTCTACAGACAGTTATAGGACAAGGGTTATGTGTGGAACGAGTACCAACTAACTTTACTCACTTAAGTAATCAGACTCAAGAATGGATTCCAGAGGAAGGATACCTATTACCTCCTCAAGATGCTTGGTGGGCATGTTCAACTAGCCTAACCCCCTGCATCCATTTAGAAGTTTGAAATAAGACTAACAGTTTTTGTGTCATAGTACAACTTATCCCACAACTGCTCTACCATTCTCAGGAAGACATGATGAAAAAGATGTCTGCAGCAAGCTATTGGCCACGAAAAGCTAAAAAAGAAATAATAACAGCAGTAACAGTTGAGGTTCTAGTGGGCTTAGCTGGACTAGGAACTTGGGTGGCATCCCTAATTACTCAGAGAACATTTTACGCTAGCCTTCTTGCCACTATAGATGAGGATATCAAAAACCTGGAAAGCACTATAGTCTACCTTCAAAAATCACATGACTCCTTAGATGAGGTAGTGTTACAGAACAGATGGGAGCTGGACTTAATTTTCTTACAACAAGGCGGTCTATGTGCTGCCCTCGGGGAAGAATGATGCTTCTACGCCAATCATTCCAGAGTTGTAAAACAATCTTTAGCTAAAGTAAGAGAGGGACTAGCAAAATGAAAAAGAGAAAGAGAAAAACAAGAAGGATGGTTTGAATCATGGTTTAATTATTCCCCTTGGATAACCATCTTAATATCCAATCTGATGGCCCCATTATCATTCTGGTACTTGTGTTCACAGTAAAGCTTTGCGTTGTCAATCTATTAGTGATGTTTGTTAAGAAATGCGTTAATAACATGCAGCTGATGGTATTGAGAACACAATATCAACTGATTCCTGACAAAAGACATAGTGCAGGCCCGTAAGGACCATGATTGGCCCTTAAGGTGCATATTAGAAAGGGGAGAAATGAAGAGCCTAAAGCTTAAAGAGGCACAAGGAAGGCCTAAGTAACTCCATTACACACTAGCAATCATCTTGTGAGGTATGAATTATAAAAATAACCATGGGTTTGACCTAGAAATGACACAAAAAGAAAAACAATTCCAGGACAACTGAGACATAAACTATCCTTGGGAAAGCCACAGGAATTTTCTCCAGATGCGTTGACCAAACACTGGGTGGCCATGCAGGACACAGTGACCCAGTGGCCAGACAATTCCCATCAATAACATCAATAATAATATTAGCCAATCACATATGCATAGCTTAGTTTGCATAAAATTTTAGCCAATCATGTAAATTCTCATGTAAAACTTCTTTAAAGTTGTTTGTACAATACTATAAAAAACTGTGCTGATTCTCTGCTGGGGGCCTCTTAGCTTCACTGGTTACTGAGTGCGTGGAGGACCAACCTCGAATTTGCAAATAAACGACTCCTTTGTTATTTGTATTGGTCGTGGTCTCTGGTGGTCTTCGGGGTGGGGGTGACTCGAGTACAGGTACAAAAATGTATGTTATTACATTGAAAGAAAGCGAGCAGACATTTTAACGTATTTGCTACAAGTAAGTTAATATTAAGCAAAGCTAATTAAAATAATTACTTATTTACTCCAGAGAATGAGTATAGTACTCTTGGATATCTTGGAGGAAAAGACTTTAGAGCCGTTACAATTGATGCCTTACATTGAAATTACTGGCTAAATTTTCTTCTTCAGAAAGTCAAAACCTCCATTTCTTTCATATTAGTACTACAAAATAATAATAGCTGCATGTTGAATTGTTTTCCTCTGCTGTTTTCAATACCATTCTTCATCCATTAGGTATCTAGGGCTTTGAATGACCAATTCCTTAAAATACCTATATTGCTTATATGTGATTGAAATCTCAATAATATTAATATGAATTTATCTCTGAGTCTCATCTTGAGCTACATTCATATGAAATTAATACAGTCTTAAGCAAGAAACCTGACTATTTTACTCTTTTCTATATTTTAATCAATAAATCTATTCTCTTTAGAAATATATTCTCATCTTTTATATTGCTCTAGTAAACATCATGTATTTCTAGTACTTTTACTGAAATAAATATAAAGTATGGAACATGAAGACAACCCCCCTTATCACTTTAAAGTAAATCCTTGGGGACTATTTTATATATAAAAATAAAAATGTGCCGGGCGCTGGTGGCTCACGCCTGTAATCCTAGCTACTCAGGAGGCTGAGATCTGAGGATCGTGGTTCAAAGCCAGCCCGGGCAGGAGAGACCGTGAGACTCCTATCTCCAATAAACCACCAGAAAACCGGAAGTGGCGCTGTAGCTCAAGTGGTAGAGCGCTCGCCTTGAGCTGAAGAGCTGAGGGACAGCGCCCAGTCCCAGAGTTCAAGCCCCACGACCGACAAAAAAAAAAATGTGCAATGCACATGTTTATTCATCAATAATCTAATGGTTAAATCAATTAGACACAAGAACTACCATACCACATCAAGTCTCAATTTACTTAAAGGCACCAAAATATAAGTGTTCATGAATATCTCTCATTTTTAGAAAATGACTAGTCACAACAAAGTTTATATTATATTTCAAATTTTAAAAATGAAAATTACACCCAGATTAGATGTGAATATCCTGTTTCCAGGAATACATTTATTCAGCAAACAGGGAAACAAAAAAATAATGGTTTGTCATATAGAATGAAAGATGTAAAAGCAGACTGTCTTTCCTTAAGATGATAAGTACATGCAAATTGTGTGATTTATTCAAAGATACTATAAAAATTCATGAGAGGATTTGTGATCAGAAGTGATAGGTAAGCAAAGTAACTGGAAAACTGTATGTAAATTGTGCTTTCAATATAGGATGACAAGTTTTCAATAAATTAGCCTATAGATGATAATTTTGTATCTGTAACACACATCCAGTATTCTACATTTTAGACATACTCCAATTCCCTTACCTCAGTTCTTGATCTATATTCCTCTACTTTCATGATGTCAATTGCTACTAAAGTAACAAGGTGGGTGTTTTCTTGGTTTCTAGATCGAATAAATTTTAGTGTTTTGAAACAGTAGTATAAATTCATGGAGTTTGACTTGAATGTCAAGTTTGAGGATACTGTATTCAGGGTATTGTTAATTGGCCTGAGGCAGCGAGGAACATAATATGAATACACAGATACACAGTATACGAAGAACTAGAGACTTGATCTCAGGGAAAGATAAAGGTCCAGGCACGATCTTGTAGTCGAGATAAAGAAATGGAGCAAACATCAATCAACTATCATAATAAAGGAATGGAACTGATCTCTGATGTGTCTGGGTGACAGCTGTGTGTGTGTTTGTATGTGTGTGTGTGTGTGTGTGTGTGTGTGAGAGAGAGAGAGAGAGAGAGAGAGAGAGAGAGAGAGAGAGAGAGAGAGAGAGAGAGAGAGAGAGAGAGAGAGAGAGAGAGAGAGAGAGAGAGAGAATTTTAGTGTGGCTTCCATATTTACAGTCCATAGAGGATTACTTGTTAGCGACAAGGTGCTCATACCAGAGCTTTGATACCACTGTCATCACTTTTTACTTCAAAAAGCACTTGCTTAATCCCTAAAAAGGGAAAAATAAACAAATATCATACATGATTATTTTGAAAATTAATTGGCATATTGAAGGCCAAAGGGAGGAATTGGAGAGTAATATAATCTCTCTTCTGATTATTACACCGCAATAGCTGTGATTTTCAGGAGTCTTCTGTAATGTACTTACAGCTGAATTATTACTATGCTTGATAATATGAAACATATGATAGAGAAATAGATCAGCCAGCAAGCACAAAGAACTAGTGATAAGATGGAGCTTTTGAGCAGGGTTGCCACATCTTTTAGGAATGAAATTCCTTCATATGAACTTCAAATTTTATGGCTTTCCCTGTGTGAATAATAGGTAAGAAAGTACTGTAGAAACAAGAATTCCTGTTCAGCCAAGTAGAAAGTGCTCCTGTTACCATCCTCATGTTGCAAATTTCGATTTTATAAAGACTCTTTGTTAGAGTGCTTTCATTTAATATACTTCAGCACATCATCTTTCCCTGTTGGAGACAGGAAAAAAGATAATTTTGTTTGAATATTATCTTATGTAAATTAGTGTGTACAGGCATGATTTGCATAATTACAAAATTTTGTAATAAATATAATTAGGGATCATGTCACAACTAAAAAATGTAATTAAAATCACATAACAAGACTAGAAATCACAGCATTTTGTGCATGAAAACATACATTAGATTAGTTGCAGAATTTCTATTTTGAGATAAACTTTATATTGAAGTTTATAAATAAACTTTATATATATATTTATATTTGAGATAAACTTTTTTTTTTTTTTTTGTCGGCCGTGGGGCTTGAACTCTGGGCCTGGGCGCTGTCCCTCAGCTCTTCAGCTCAAGGCGAGCGCTCTACCACTTGAGCTACAGCGCCACTTCCGGTTTTCTGGTGGTTTATTGGAGATAGGAGTCTCACGGTCTCTCCTGCCCGGGCTGGCTTTGAACCACGATCCTCAGATCTCAGCCTCCTGAGTAGCTAGGATTACAGGCGTGAGCCACCAGCGCCCGGCTATTTGAGATAAACTTTATAAAGCCTTTTGCTAAGGGTTGAAACATTTTATTGAAAGATATATTTCTTAGAGATATTTTTGCTTCATAATTTTAAGCAGAAAAATGGTCCCAAAGTAATTATTTTTTAAATTATTTTCCTGTTTCCATGTGATTAACATTCAAATTAGAAACCCAGATATATAATTTAATTTACTTTTACCAAAAATATATATTGAGTATAAGAACCTTCTACTCGCTACATTCTTCACATTAAGTTTACCAAATCTGATGAGTCTGAAATACTTTGTGACGTGTGTTGATATTATTTACTAATTTACTATGTGAGTGAAATGTTTAAAAAGTAGTATTTATTTTAGTTTAATTGCTCTGAAAAGACAATAAGTGATATAATCAAAGGCTAAAATGATTAAATTTAAAATTTAGAATTCAGGAGATGTTTTTGACCACACTTGTTACTGGAGTCTTCACAACAACCTCATGAGATAATTTATATTGATGAAGCAAAAATCCCAGAGGTTAGACATTTACAAATACAAAAATCGTGTCATTCTGAATATGTATAGCTTCATATCAAACATAGAATATTTAGCTTTTAAATACCTGAATATACTAATACATTTCATTGCAGGGAAAGTACTTGTCCTGAAAGGAGATAAAATTGCATTCATTTTGATAACTAAACCTAATAAAAGACAATGTTTAAAATATCACTCATTCAAGAAACAATATGTACAGTTAGTTGTTTTTCATGTCAATTATGTTCTCTGAACTTACTAAAAGTACTAGATTAGTAAACCTAAATAATTGCTTTGTGAGGAAATAGAAATTTAGTTTCCTAAAACTCATGATTATAACTTTTTCTCAAACAATTACTAAGTAACTGTTTAATATTTTTTGTCATGGAATCTTATTTGATATATTTGTATTGATTAAGTTAAATAATAGGCCAATAATAATATAAAATATGCAAGAACAAAGTTTATCTAACACAAGTATTTTATTCACAAGACATATCATGGCTCTCTTAAAGAACGCTAGAAGGCAGTGTGTTTTTTTTATTAATTTTTAGTTATTTTGTTAATGGTTATTAATTGTCAGAAGTGGCAATTCTATAATATATTTAAAGCATTTGATTTTGCTCCCTCTATTTCCTTTTCATTACTCCTTCTCCCAAAAATCTTCTGTGTTTTACATAAATTACATCTTTATATGAGCACATATAATCTAATTTGGAAAAAAAAAGATTTAAGCTAAACTGCAACTTGATTCAAGATGGACAGTGGATTGACAGGATGAATAAAAACTTGAATATTTTTTGTTAACTTCTGAATTGAGCTATCTTTATTATTATAGTTAGGGTTAGGATCACAGACAGAATTAGAATTAGGGTTAGATAAATAGAAAATTTAACTTCAACACAGGATGACACATTGCAACAATGATATTCATAAGACAATATGTTAAAAATGAACTTTACACCATGGGGAGGGAGGAGTAAGAGTAGAAGGGGAGTAGGAGAACAACAAAGAAGGGGCTAACAATGTCAACAAGAAACGTACTCATTACCTTACACATGTAACTAATCCCTCTTTAAAGCGTCTTTACAATAAAATAAAATTTAAAAAAAAAATGAAGATGAGAGCCGGTGGCTCACGCCTGTAATCCTAGCTAATAAGGAGGCCAATATCTGAGGATCATGGTTCAAAGCCAGCTCAGCAGTAAAGTCCCTGAGACTCATCTCCAATAAACCACTAGAAAACCAGAAATGGCGCAGTGGCTCAAGCAGTTGAACGCTCACCTTGAGCTGAAGAGCACAGGGACAGGGCCCAAGGCCAGAGTTCAGGCCCCACAGCTGAACAAAAAACAAAAACAAAAACAAAAAACAAACAAAGAAAACATGACAGGAAATAGAAAAACACTTAAAAATTTATGCTCAAAATGCAAGTAAAATTTAGACCTATATGCTGAGCAAGAGAATAAATGTGCAATAGAGGTGTGCTATTAACAATATGATTCAGTTATATGTAGGCTTAGGATTAGGAAAGGTGTTCCAGTTAGAGCGGGGGTTAGAATAAGAAAAAGATGTAAGATATAAAAAGGTGTATATAAGTAAGGTGTAAATAAGATTTAAGATATAAAAAGGTGTAAAACTGCAACATATTTTAAGAATAATGAATGGCATCAAGGTTAGAATGAATGAACACCAGTGTCTGTAACGTTAAACATTCAGATATAATTTGGCTTAACGTGTGAGTTACTTTTTTGTTAAAGTTTCTGAGGGGCCAGTCACTTGACGATGCCATGGGATCAGCCCACCTTCTAGTGCAGCTGTTTTTCCCTTAGGCGCTGTAGGTCCTGTGGATGTGGATGGTCAACAGCAACGCCAATATTGGCCATTTTCTACCAGTGATCTATACAATTCGTGCACCCAAAATGCCCCCTTTTCTGAAAAACCCCAGGATTTAATTTGTTTGCTTGAAACTATGCTCTTTACTTATTAGCCCACTTGGGATAATTGTAGTCAACTTTTACAGGTCCTTTTTACAACGGAAGAAAGAGACCATATCTGAGAGGCAGCCCAGAAACATATCACTGGCCCCACAGGAGCACCCATCATGGATCCTGCCCTGATCGCTGCCATTTTTCCTGAGATCCAACCAACATGGGTCTACAATAAGGTTGAAGGTAGGGAGCGACTCCTCCTCTACCGGCAGGCTCTGTTGGCAGGTCTCCAGGCCACAGCTCCCAGACCTACAAATATGGCCAAAGTTTATGATGTTAGACAGGGAGGAAGGGAAAGTCCAGCAGCATATCTTGAGTGGCTCATTGAAGCTTTTAGTCAATATACCCCATATGATCTAGAGACCCTGGAGTCGGCTCAGATGGTTATGATTGTCTATATAAATCAGGCTGCACCAGATATACAGCGAAAGTTGCAGGCTCTAGACAGACTTGGTAAAAAGTGTATTAGGGATCTAGTAGCCACGGTGGAAAAGGTTTACAATAAGAGAGACCGAGGAGCAAAGACTGGAAAGGAAAGACAGAGAACATGAAATTGAACATGAAAAGAGAGAACGGGCCAAGAAAAGAGGCCAGACTTGTTGGACTTGCCACCATCGTATGTTGAGCTTACTTGGTTCACAGACAGCAGCAGTTTCATTTGAGATGGAGAAGGGTACACGGGTACAGCAGTCACCACGGACACTGAGATAGTGTGGGCAGAAATACTCCCCCAGGGAAAGTCTGCACAAAGAGCAGAACTAGGGAAACTAACAAAAGCCCTAAAAGTGGGAAAAGGGAAAAGACTAA
This sequence comes from Dipodomys merriami, assembly GCF_024711535.1. Taxonomy (NCBI): domain Eukaryota; kingdom Metazoa; phylum Chordata; class Mammalia; order Rodentia; family Heteromyidae; genus Dipodomys; species Dipodomys merriami. Next base: position 9,680,915 of record NW_027206024.1, read on the forward strand.
ACATTTACACGGACAGTCAGTATGCTTTTGCCACCGTGAATGTGCATGGAGCCATTTACCAAGAGAGGGGGATACTGATAGCTAAGGGAAGACTATTAAAACCAAACAAGAAATTTTAAGCCTCATCCGGGCCATATGGGAACCAGCAAATATTGCCATTATGCACTGCCCTGGCCATCAAAAGGGAACTGATTCTATAACCAAAGGAAATAACTTGGCCAATCAGGCAGCTAGGGAGGCAGCCCTCCAGCCCAGAGCAGAAGTACTGATTCTAGTAGACCCAGGGCCATGAGCTTTGCTTTCTGAGCCTCAGTACTCCCAAGAAGACTTGGAGTGGATAAAGAAAATTCCCATGGCCTATAAACCCCTGGACAGAGAAGGAAACAAAGACTGGTAGAAAACTTATGAGGGGAAACTTATCTTGCCACAAAGATTGGGCAAGGGGATTCTTAAGAGAATCCATCGGGTCTCTCACATGGGAACCCGAAGAATGCAGGACTTGGTCTGACACTCAGAAGTAAAAATTAAGCAAGGAAATCAACTCATTGAAGACATTGTTAAAAATTGTAAAGCCTGTCAGCTTACCAATGCCCCTAATCAACCCGCTGCAAAAGGAGCTCTACTCCGTGGAGATAGGCTAGGTGTGTATTGGGAAGTAGACTTCACAGAAATTAAAACTGGAAAATTTGGATATAAATATTTGCTAGTTTTGGTAGATGCCTTTTCAGGATGGGTTGAAGCCTACCCAAAAAAGCATTAGACCGTGAATGCCGTGGCTAAGAAGATCCTGGAAGAAATCCTACCCAGGTATATGGCTTCCCATCCACCATCAGGTCAGACTGGCCTTTCTCTCAAAAGTAAGTCAGGGAATAACTGCGGCACTTGGGACGAACTGGAAATTGCACTGTGCTTATAGACCTCAGAGTATAGGGCAGGTAGAAAAAATGAATCGGTCTCTAAAAGATACCTTAACTAAATTGGCCTTGGAGACTGGCACAGACTGTGTATCTCCCCTTCCTTTTGCCCTGTTTTGAGTAAGAAATTCACCCTATCAGCTTGGCTTTACTCTTTTTGAAATAATGTAGGGACACCCTGCACCCATTATCCCTATCCTTCAAAGTGAATTGCTTGCTGATTTGGATGATATTGAATTTCTGTGTAAGCTTGACTATTTACAGCTGGTGCATAAGAGTATGTGGTCCCAGCTTTGAGCATTATATGATTATCTTTCTCTCTCTTTAACTGTTTGCACTCCCTTTCATAAGCTAGGGAAAGCACAAATGATGAGAAGATTCATTTTGGAAGGGGAAATTGGTAATGGGTTTGACGTTGGTATCACATACATATTAGTCTGACCTCCCATTTGAGTTATGCCTCCCGCACTATATTTTTTTCGTTTGTATTATTATTCGAAAAGTGAATTACACAGATGATACAGTCATATAAATCAGGTATGGATATATTTCTTTTTTTGAAAGGTCAGCCCTTCCTTTGCTCTCTCAATTTTTCTCTCATTGGTTTGGTTTTATTAACTTCCTTCTTCTTCTTTTTTTTCTTCTTCTTCTTCTTCTTCTTCTTCTTCTTCTTCTTCTTCTTCTTCTTCTTCTTCTTCTTCTTCTTCTTCTTCTTCTTCTTCTTCTTCTTCTTCTATCTGTTACTATTATTGTTGCTGTTGTGCTGTGGAGGTTTTAGTTACATTCATGTGATAGTGATTACATTTCTTTTGTCTTTGTTTTTGTTTTAGTCAGTAAAGAGGCTTGAACTCAGGGCCTGGACACTGTCTTTGAGCTCTTTTGCTGAAGAATGGCACTCATATTGAGCTACAGCTCTACTTCCCTGAGGACATTTCTTTTTGGACAATGTCATCGTTTCTCTTCATCTCTTCCAGTTTTCCCATCCTTCCACACAAACAAGTTGCATAGGTCATTTTCAAAATAGTACCAATTGAATACCGCTATTTCACATGTTTATCATTTGTCCCTCCTCTTCTATGACCCCTTTAACTTCTCAAAGAGAGATAAATTTTTAAAAAACAACAAAAATGAAAAGTGTAAGAAAAATACCATCTTGTGTCTGTTTCCTGGTCACTGGTTATTTTTGAGATAGGGTGTGTGTGTGTGTGTGTGTGTGTGTGTGTGTGTGTGTGTGTGTGTGTGTGTGTGTGTGTGTGTGTGAATACTGGGGCTTGAACTCAGGGAGCTGACCTTTAGCTTTCTTACTCAAGGGTAAAAGAATACAACTTGAACCAAACTTCCACTTCTTGATTTTGAATGGTTAATTGGAGATCAAGTATCACAGGTTGTTCCTACCTAGTCAAGCTTCAATTCACTTTCCTCAGATCTCAGATTTCTAAATAGCTAGACTTACAGGTGTCAGCCACTGGTCGTACGTGGCCTACCTTCTTTTCGTTAAGTAGTTGAAATATAAAAGACAATTGCAATCATAGTAAAAATGAAATCAATTTAACTTTCAAAGCTTCAATAACTTTAAATATTTTGTCACATTTGATTTGTACAGAAAAAACATTTTTTTGTAAATGCTCCTGCAATTCGGTTTTCATCTGGATTTTTTCCTCATGATGAACTTGATTTTATATAGCTTTTTACCTGCTAAATATTGATGAAAATATGCCCAGAGGGCATTAATGACCTTCTTTTGGCTTTCATAAGGAAATGGTGGAAGCTAACACTTGTTGTGCTAAATTAGTGTGCAGGACCCCACATTCTTAGCCAGAAGACAGTAGTGCCTGTTACAAATCATATATATCTGACAAAACCCTGACTCAGGCCATGTTACCACCTTCCTCTATGTCCTCTTAGAGTGCAATCCTGACTCTCCAGTGGCCATGGCAAAGCCCTGCTAGGAGTTCTCAGTACACAGCCAAGGTCACCAGTCAGGTGTGGCAGCTACAGTATTATGGGAGACTGGTGAGTGCTTCCTATCATGGAACAACACAGGGAATGTTAGGTCCTTAAGCTGTCATTAGTCCTGAATGCTCCTCATTGAGCATTCGATCCTAAGAGTTAAGGAGACATCACTCTCTCTTGCTTGGGCCAGTTGTGGACCTGTATTTCTTCTTCTGCTGTCATCTTCTGTGGAAAGAAATGATCTGAGCTCTATAAGCTCATTTTGCTTATTTTAGGCCATTAGTGTAAGGCTGGCTTTTATACTTAGACAAAAAGAAATACAGTGATAAAAAATAGCAAATAACATTTTTTCTAGTCTATTTATTACCAAAATTTTTTTTCAAATTCTACCAATAATTCTTAATCATAAGGGGCACTTAATTAGCAGTCACAGTCTCAAACTCCTAAATTCCTCAGTGAGCTGTGGGAGAGAAACCACAGTGAGTGTTAGGGGTCCTCCAGTCTAACTTCTTCGCCAGGGAGGAGTGCTTCTATGCTAGGCCTCCAAATTGAACAACGAATGCTTCTTATACCTCAGATTACATGTCCAAGCTATACATACCAAAGAAAGCAAAGAACAAGACATTAGTCTGACTTGGGAACAACAAAGATCACAAACATAAATTATAAGGAAACAGAAATGAAATTTTCCTTTACTCATATAATACAATAAAAAGAGCTACTTTTCTTATTATCACTTAATTGTGGTTATATGTACTTAGTACTAGCTTCTTGAAAGTCCCCAAACACTCTTTGACATGAACTCAGTAGTTCCGTTGGTATCAGATTGAGATTTTTTGAGAAAAACACTTTTTTAATTTTTATATTTCTAAAAATCTATTTTATATTAGAGATGCTGTACAGAGGGGTTACATTTACATGAGTTAGTTACATTTCTCATTGAACATTGTTACCCACTTCAGTTTTCTTCTCCTTTTGTCCCTTCCCCCATTGCCCCTCTCCCACCATTACATTGTAAAGTTAATTTCCGCTATAGTGTCCTGTGGGTATCATTGTTGCAATGGTTCACCTTTTGTACTTCTTTCAGCATTTTGGTATTTCTCTTCCCTTTCCCCAATCAAATAAATGAATATACTGGATGCAGGGTACCAGAATCAAAGACAGTAATTTCCATGGATAAAACCAATAGGAAAAGAAAAATGACATAAAGTAAGAAGAAAGAACTAGCTGCGGTACATTGGCTACATCAAGCTTGACAATTAAACAAAAGAAGACCTGCTGTTTCTATGTCTTGGCGTTCATTTCAAATAGCATCATTTTGTATGGTCATATATATGTTCATAACTCCTGAGCTATTATGACCCACTTTAAGGAGTAACAGGCTAATGCTATTCATTGCAAATGAGGGAAATCATAGAGCTCATGTTGCTTTTGGCCTGGCTTGCTTCACTTAATATGATTTTTTTCCAAGTCTTTCCATTTTCTTACAAAAGGGACTGTCTCATTCTTTCTGATAGAAGCATAAAATTCCATTGTGTAAATATACCACATTTTCTTGATTCTTTCATCTATTGAGTCAATTGTGTTGGATCTGTATCTTAGCTATGGTAAACAATGATGAAATGAACATAGTTGTGCTGGTAGCTTATTGTGCCTTAGTTTGAGATCATTTGGATAAATGCTGAGGAGTAGGATTGTTGGATCTGTAGTAGGAAGACCCCTACTCAAGCAGGCCAGACCACCTATTCGTCCAGAGTGACAGAGCCCACAGCAACAAAGTTGTTAACAAAGAAGCGACTTTATTAAGAAGGCTCCTATACTGACTGGTTGGGCCGCAGCACAGGAGTGGGAGCTGGTACTGTGACCCCTAGGGGCCCATGTACTTTGGTTTTTAAAGGCAAAATTCAGGAGGCCAAACCTGGTCATGCAGGTAACCAATGAGATTGACACACATACAAAAGATTGCACAGTTATACTAGATAACATGGAGGTGGCCAATGAGGTTAGTTTGTCACATAATGGCTGTTTAAACCCGCCTATAACTTTTGGTTTAAATGACTCACTAATTCAGTGGGTAAGGTGAAGTACGCGCAAAAAGCGGAGTTTACGGTAAGAATACACAAAGGAGGAGTTTAGTGGAGTTTACCATAAGCACGTGAATAAGGTACAGTTTACGGTAAGCTCGGTAAGCTCGAGATGTTGCCAGTAGGAGCCAGTTTACAATCTATCTGTTTTATTGGTCAGTCTGTAACAGAACAATCAAGGTGACTTAGGTTGTTAAGGGGAGGGAACATAGGGCAATTCTGTCCATTCCAGGAACTGGGCTGGTTGGAACCAAGTTCTAGTAAACCTTGATTAAAGGTTTTTCCTCTTCTAAAATCCCTAAAACAAAGGCGAAGCCATGAAAGAAACTGTACCAGCTCAAGTCTCCTCTTAGGACATACTTCAGATCTTAGGGGAGTTCTAGGTTTAGTCTGCTGAGGAACCTCCATTCTGCCTTCCAGAGTGTTTGAACCAGCTTACATTCCTACCATCAGTTTAGTGTGTTTCCATTTAGCCACATCCACCTCCACATCTGTTATTATTTGCTCTCTTGATAATGGCCATTCTAACTGGGGTAAGGGGCATCAAAATGTGGTTTTGGCTTTGATTTGCATTTCTTATATGACCAGTGATGCTGAGCATCCCCCTTCTCTTTCTGAGAAGCCACACTATTACAGGTTTGTAGTGTCTCAACAGAGGCATAGAAAATTATAATATTGTATGCTTTTTGTTGTACATTCACTTCATTTGGCGCTTCCAATGACTCTTAAACTTATAGTAAAGGTTTATACTATTTCCCTTACTGAAAAAAAAACACTGATTTTCAAAAAATATAGGAAAAAGTCCCTTTGTCAGGGGTCCAGGGAATACTAAGGAAGATTCTTTACTGGGAAATTTTATTTGGTTGCTTGTTTGTTACATCACTTAAACACATGTTGAATTTGGGGTTTCCCCACCAAAGCTTCAACAAACCAGAAACTATGTTACCTCATTGGATTTTGCTACAAAAGTTACAAAATATTTTGACATATATTTGATTTGGTGTTTTGGTTTTTTTTTTACTTTTGGAGGGCTAGTGGGCCAGTACTCAGGCTTGAACTGAGGGTCTGGAGCTCTTGCTTAGGTTATTTTACTCAATGCTGTCACTGTGCCACTCGAACCACATCTGCACTTCTGGTTTTTTGCTACTTAATTGAATATAAGAATCTTGAGGATTTATTAGCTTGGGTTGGCATCAAATTGTGATCCTCAGATCCTACCTTCCTGAACATCTAAGATTACAAGAATGAGCCGGAACCTGGATATATTGTGCTCCCTATGAAACCTAAACAATGGCACAGAATTCTGAAGCATGTGTGTATGGTTACGTATTTAAAAATTAGTTAGAAAAATATAGACCTTTATGTGTATGTGTGAATGTGCTGAGGGAAATGAGGATGTATCTGCGGATTTTGAGGAAAGATTTAACCTAGGGCTTTTCACAGATTTAGCTACACTGTACAGAAAGCTTGAGACTAAAAGTGAGGTAAATGATGTCATTATTCCATTTATCTACATCCCTTGCTAACATATGCATATACTGTGGTGTTGTCATGAGTATTTTGTGTATGGGAGCCAGTACTGGGGCTTGAATTCAGGACCTAGATACTGTCCCTTAGCATTTCATGCGATTCTAATACTCTACCATTTGAAGCACAGCTCAGCTTTCTTCATTTACTGTTTAATTGGAGATAGAAGTCTTTTTTGCTGTTGTCTTTGAACTGAGTTTCTCATATCTCAGGGTCCTGAGTAGCTAGTTTTACAGGCCTGAGCTTCCAGTGTTTTAGCTTTTCATTATTACTTTCACAAGCTACATGCTCAAACACATTCCTTGCATTCAAAAATTTCACTGTTCAGGCTGACTGACAAGTTGTGAGGAAACATGGTGGAGTGAATAAGTTACCAAATGGGCCTCTAGCCCCATTAACATCATTCTTGTCAGTAACTTTCCTTTAAGTGAGTGAGTAAGTACATATTTCCACTTTCACTCTGACATTTTAACTGGAACTTATGAAATGTTTTTGATATAACTTTTAAATGTTATCTCCCAAACAGGAGATATTATTTGAATGTTTTGATAATATTTAAGATGGGGGTGGTCTTGTGTGTCTGGATGTCTGTGGACAGAGGCCATCCAGCTGGGCTTCAGGCACAGAACTGATGCTTCCTGTCTGCTGGTTGCAGAGAGGAAGGTTTTCTTCCTGGTCAGGCTTTGAATTGAGATCCTTTCATCTTAAACTTCAAAGTAGCTAGGATAACAAGCATGAACCACCACCAACTGGCTTGTTTTAGAAGCATTAATTGTTTTTCATTCATTGCTTTTTTCCTGGAAGGTTGATCTAGACAGGCTGCTTGTACCTCATGATAAGGTGATTTGAATAATACCCCTTGCCTCTGGCATTTCTGAAACCCATTTCCTCAGTCAAATGAATTTGTTGTAAAGCCAATAGCATTTTCCTTCTTAGATGTTAGGTAGCTTATTTAAATCTCTTATACTTTCATTTGACAAAGCAATCAGGAAGTTTCTGTAAAACCCTACTTCTTGAGAGCATTATAGTTAGAAGGTATAATGTGCACACTTTCATATAGTCTCGCCTTTTATAAACATATGTTACACGATTGGGTGGAAGAATGACTATTGAAATAACTTGACCACTGTAGAATTTTTAAGCTTTAATGCTTATTAACTCAGAGGAGGATTAAAAACATTCAGAATAGTAGAATGTGGCTATTACTCATTTGATGTATGTGGAAAGATGATCAGAATTCTGATTAATAAAATATATCTTCAAATTTCCAGTGGTAGAATGCTATGCTAACTAGGAGGAGACAGTGTAGATGCCAGGGCTTTGAAAGCTGGTAATGCAGCAAAATATCAGGGGCGAACATTTGCTAAGGATACAATTTCCAAGGCTTATACCAAATATATTGAATTAGAATGCTAAGTGATGAATGACAGCACCAAATTTTATTTGTTGGCTTCTTTGTTTTGGAAGTCCTGGGATTTGGACCTAGGGCCTGGGTGCTGTCCTTTAGTTTTTTCCTGAAGGCTAGTGCTCTACCAGTTGAACCACAACTTCATGTCCATATTTCTGGTAGTTAATTGTAAATAAGTCTTACCAAATTTCCTCCTTGGACTTGCTTCAAACCTGATCCTCAGATATCAGCCAAATGAGTAACTAGGATTCCAGTTGTGAGCCACCAGAGCCCAGGTAGAATCACATTTTAAAAGTATTCTTTACTGAATCAGATGTGTTTGACTACTATTGTAGCACTTTGGTTCCAGTGGGTTGTTAGATTTAAACTAAAATCAGAACTTTTCTTCTTGTAACCGGCAGCATCCAATATCTATCTAATTTATACCTATCTTCATTTTGGATCTTTTTCTTCTTTGTACCTTTCCATTCTTAATTCACAAGCAAGCATGTCAGTGCTGTTTTCATTTTCTGAAGCAAATCAGTTCCATTCCCATCAATGGGCGATGTATTTGCTGTCCTTACTGTCTGGAGTACCTGCTCCTAGATAATTACCTGGATGTTGGCTCTCATAACAACATCCCCAATATGAAGTTGTTGCCACAAAATCACCAATTTCATGTCTCTGATTTATAGAAATTATCATTATGATTTCTGGTTTTCTTTACGTCATGAAATTGCTGAGGAGAGAGCCACATTCACTTCTGTTTCTCCAACACCTGTAATAGTGCCTAGTCCTTAGTGCTCAGGGGCCTTACATGGAGATCAGCCTTCCCCAGCTCAATTTATCCTAGCTTCCGGTCAGGACAGCTGTTCAAGCTGAAGGTTAGTGGCTAGTATTCATTCCCTCTCATTCTTTGTGCCTTTTGCTGTTGTTGAGCCAACTTTAGGGCAAAATCAGTGCCTGAGACCTATTTGCTGCTATGGCAAAGATGGCTATGAAATCATAGAAGTTATGACCATTGTATTGTGAAGGTGTGTGAGGACACCAACCCCCACACAATTTCCCCAAAATATGTGTCTCCTTTGCCCAGGAGTGCATTCAACAATTCAACAACCAAACTATCACCCAGTTCTTGATAAACTCAGAGTATGTTTCCATTTCCTTTAAAAAAATTCAAGACATGCCTTTGATGATTTGTCAATGAATTACTGAAATAGAGTATATAATTTTATGTATTTGTAAGTCTTTGACCATCTATCTTGAGCCCTTGCCATATTTCTATGTGTTTGCATCTTGTGAAGGGAAATAATGTTTAATTCAGTATGATCAGAGACTACAGTTTGGAACCTTTTGGAGGGAATGCCAACTTTCCATCTGATGTTCTACAAATTGCCATGTTGGTACAGGAACTGTGTAGACTGTCATAAGATAAGAGGCTTGTCCTGATTTCTACTGACTTTCCTCTGGGGTCAGGGGGTGTGATCCCACTGCCTATGTGTTTATTTGCTACACTGGAGGGACCAGACCTCCTCTGAAAATCTACGACTTGGTTGTAAGAGATACTAAATCTCATAACCCAGCTTCCCACATCACTAGGATTACAGGACTGAGTCTCATGGACTCAACTTTTTTATACATACTATATTCAATTTCATTACATTCACTTTCATTTTATTCACATAATAGACAGATATATACAAATATATGTATATGTTTATTCATCTATTTATAATCTGTGTTATATATAGAAACACACAAATATATTCTTATAATTATAATCAAATTATATCACTACTTTCCCCAATAATATTTACACTAATATTTTGTGCAAAAAAATCAAGTTTAAAATTTAAATGCCATTGTAGTTGGAAAAATCATATTCAGTCTTATATACTATGTAATATACTATATATAACATCAAGAATATAACATGTATTTACATATAACTGATTTAAATGTGGAGGATTTTTTCTTCCTGATTTTGTATTTGTTCATCTATGTAAACCTTCTTTTTCCTATTATGGCTTTTGCTTTCCATTATACATATTTTCTATATATTTTCAGCCCTAAGTAGACTTTTTTATAATATTGGAGCCAAATTTTTCTTCCATATTTGTCCAAAGCACAATGAAGTTGTTTTCAAATTCGAACTCACTGTTGGAAGAGAGCCCACATACCACTATAAGTATTGTGGCATTTGTCGCATTTGACAGGATAGCCTTCTAGGACATCTGATCTTCTATGTACTAGACCTTTTATAGCCACCTTATGACCCCATGCAGGCATGGCCTGGCTTCCTTGCCACTCCCTGTGCATTTAACATTTCCCATTATATCCAGTAGGCTCTCTAATACAGCCCCCTGTCTCTCTGTGTTCCCCCCCAGAACACATATGCACAATGTTTCAGATTGTAGGATTAAAAAGAAATATATTTAGGATTCATGAATTTTAGAATATGTCAAAAACATTATTTTAATAAAGTTAAAAAATAAATAGGGTGAACCTTTTACATCAGGACATAAAGAAAAAAAAAGGATTGTCTCAGGAAAAGGAGAAGGAATCAGAAAATCTCCCACAGAGTCCTCAAAGAGATCTACTTCCTCATTAAAGACAGGATTTTCTTCCTGAGTCCAGGTAGAGACAGATTCTAATTTCTCAATTGGAAATTGAATCCCCTGCAAGAGGTCAGATTGGTCTGGGTATTGTGAGGAAAGATTCCCTTTCCTCAACTGAATCTAGATTTTGGACCTCACTCATTGGTTTTCCTGAACATAGACTGGGGTCATTTTCCATTAGCACACATTTACCCTGCACACCAAGAAGTGTTTTTTTGACTGGCTTGGTGGCGATCTAGTTGGATTGTGAACATCAATGGAAGACATTCTGGATTGTCTTCATCCTTGGTGTTATGTGCAGGTACACCTGCATCACATGTGGGGTTCAGAACCAGTGGGATGTCCACAGGACTCAAAACCTACTTGGGCCTTTCTACAAATTGAAAAAAAATCCTCTATGTTCACATGCTTTCTGGAGATCTTCCAATCTCAATCAGTCACCTTTGACGACATCAATGATGGGTTCTTTATCTGGAGCTCTGCAGGAGCTGCTTTACGGTGATGCAAACCTGAGAATGTAAATAGGTACAGAAATCTTAGAGTAGACCCTAGAAGTTAAGGTGTGACTAAACTTCTGAGGATTTAATGGGAGAAGCTGTAGAATTTGAGGTTGGATTGAACACTGATTAGAATGTAGGGTGTTTCAAATGAGTGGCTACTTCCAAGTTCTTTCAAAAGGAGAACAGATTATACCTGGCATAGAATATCCATAAAAGGACATTTTGCCAAACTGAGGAGTACTAAGGTCTCATGACCAATTGGGCCCATCCCTAGAGACCCAGGTTCCATCCCTCCTCACGAGCCCTGAGGCATCTAAACAAGTTCTTCCTCTTTTTCTTGGTATCATGGGTCATGGGTTCCTCCAGCTGGTCCAGAAGAATATATAAGCAGAAGAGCAGGTCTGAAGAGACCATGTTGATCTTGACATTCTGTGTAAGTTCTTTCAGGGTGTCATGGTTCTTAGGCACATAGAAATCATCAGGGTAGAAGTCCATCCACATAGGGAGGATAGAATAAACAATGCTGTGGGAAGATTAGTGAAAAGGAAAATGAGAGCCCACCCTCTCCATCCTGAACCTTGTACTATAGACTCTTTCTGGCAAGACTTGCATGTTGGGAAGTGGGAAGAGACTCCTGCAAGCAGGATGCTCCTCACAACCCACTTCTAGAAATTTCTCAAATATAATCTTAAAAATTTCTCCCTGTGATAAGAAGAGAAAGTTGTTTCCCCAATGGATCTGACTTGTTATATACAGCCCTCCCTGGCATCCATGAGAATCCAAAACTACAACCACATCCACAACTGTGTAATCTGCTATCCGCTGATGTGCCAAACCTCAACCCTCTGATGAAAATAACAACTGGTGTGCAAAGAAGAAAATTGACTTTGATTCAGAAACGTCAAAGGTACCAAGTTTCAAAGGACAAAATTTCTCTTTGTGCCAATGTCCACTTACTTTTTCACTTGTTCATCTTCCTCCCAGTTATGGTAGAAAGATCTGTACCAATGGGAGAAAGAAGTTAACTCTTTGCTTCTCCTTTTCTGAACAAGACACACATGGGACTGTCTAAGTCACAAATGGTAATGTAAACATGAAATGTCATGTCAAAACCAGCTTTACAATGTCGGTGGGGGGGGAGGGGGGTATAATTGGGTGGGGGAGGGGGAGGCTGGGAAGGGAGGTGAAGGGTAAACAAAGGAGGAGGCTGCAATGCTTGGTAAGAAATGTATGCATTATCCTGCCCATGTAATTGTAGCCCCTCTGTACAGTATGTTCTCAAATAAAATAAAATAATATTAAAAAATAAAAAATAAAAAAATGAATAAAAACTTTTTAAAAAAGTGAAGATATGTCTATACAATTTCATGGAAATACTGTGAGTGTGCTTATATACATCTTTCCAAATAACTGCGGAATGGCTCATGCCTCTAACCCTAGCAATCAGGAAGGTGAGATCTGAGGATCAGATTGAAATCAGTTTGAACCCAGTCTAGTTTGTAAAATCTAAAGACACATCTTCATTTAACCAGCCAAAGGCCAGAACTAGACTTGGGGCTCAATTGTTAGAGTGCTACGAATGTTACAGAACTCAGGCCCCAAATTCAAATTCAAGTTTCATCCTTTCTTCTGTCTATATTCCTTCAAAGGCCTCCAAGATAGTGATTTCCTAGATGAGGGTGGAGGTTGGATGAGACCGGCTCATTCTTTTAATCCTATTCTTTCAGCAAGAAAATCATTAAGGCTCCACTAGCTTATGAGGCAAATGAAATGTTCTGGCAGCCCAGTCCTAAGGAATTAGTCGAAGACTGCTCTTCTTTGTCTCAAGCCAAGCTCCTTTGATAAGACCCCAGTGATACAGTCTCAGAGAGGTACCAATTATTCCAATATTCTGGAGGGGGTCTCATCAGTCTTGGGTTTGAAGGAGGAAATCTCACTTTTTTTTGTCAGTCGTGGGGCTTGAACTCTGGGTTTGGATGTTATCCCTCAGCCTTCAACTCAATGTGAGCACTCTACCAGTTGAGCCACAGCACCACTTCCGGTTTTCTAGTGGTTTACTGGAGATGAGTCACATGGACTTTCCTGTCCAGGCTGGCTTTGAACCTTGATCCTCAGATCTCAGCATCCTGAGTAGCTAGGATTACAGGTGTGGGCCACCGGCACCCGGCTAAGGAATACTCACTTTTTAAACAGAATATCCAGCAACTGCTCTATTGTCCCCGCTTTCTATAGTGGTGGAGGAAGTTTCCAACATAGAAGAGATCAGCTTTCTGGTAGGCAGGGACCAGGTCCATTTCCAGAATTTCCAGCAAACCTGAGTCCAGGCACCATATATTATAAGGCATATTCAGGGTTTGGGCTGACTCATTGTCACACTGGGGTTGTAAAAAAGAATGGATCTTTGAAACATGGAAATGGGAGTACACTTAAATTGAGTAATTGTAATAGACTGGATTGAAAGCTACACAGTAAATATTTTCTCAGTCTACTCATATAAAAGCACACAAGAAGAAGGTTCTAGTGTGGGCTAGGATGAGATTAAATAGGTTTCCTGTCATAGTTTTACCTTGCCGGAGTTGCCTTGGTTTCTTCTTATAACAAGGCCTGAGACATTGGTTTCGTGGTTTAGCACTGATCCATTGTCTGCAGCATCGAGTGAGGCACACACCACTCATGCCTGAGACCTGAATCTCTTGAACTTTGAAAACAATACAGGAGCATCTTTCTTGTTCCTGAGCCACAGGCCAAGTGAGCTGGCTTGAGTTGACTTTTAGTTATAGTTGCTTGGCTCTCAGAGTTCCATATTCTATTCCATTATGAGGGAGGTAGAGTCATATCTCAGAGCCTAATCATCTAAGCTGCTTGCTCACATAAGACCATCCCAAAGACAAACTGTAGACTGAAATCTCCCTTCCTACTTCACTCTATACACATGTGGATATTGTCAAATCCCAACATTATCAGCTAGGCCTAGATAAAGTCATGGTCTCAGTCTCAAAAAGCCCTTCCTAGCTCAGATCCCACCCTTATTTGTCACTATTCTTCTCATCCTGCACAAATCATTTTGCCTCTCAGGGCCCTCTCAGCCTGCCATGTGTTTCTTGCATGTATTATTGACATCCACTTACTAGGACATTGTTAGGTTTTTTGTTTCCTATTTTTCTGTTTGCTCTTGAAGGCTCTGTGTGCTGTCAGCTGGAAAAAAGGTAAGTACCTAGAGGTGGGAAAATAAAAAAAGTATTGAAAAACAAACATTATACATGTAGTCAAACATTTTGTAAGACAGAAGAGCATTTTTGAAACTTTTATTATATTTTATGAATGAGGGGAAGGGGAGAAGGGAAGAGGTGCTGCGTTGTCTTCTCATAATTTAATGGTTATTATTTTAAAATACTATATTTGAAGGAATGTAATATTTAAAGATAAAAACTGTACTCCTGTTCTGTTTATAAGCTAGGCATTTATAAAGCATTCCTCACTAAAGTCTTGTCGTTTGTGTCCCATGAACTGTCCTCCTCCTTCAAAATAATCAAGGAAAACCCTTCACAAATAAGTGGGATGTTGTCCAATATCTGGATAAGAATTTAAGAGACAATATTGCCTGCCATTTTGTGCATGTACTTGTGTGTGTGTGTGTGTGTGTGTGTGTGTGTGTGTGTGTGTGTGTGTGTATGTGGGTGAACGTGTGTCTGTGCATAAAGGTGTTTTAAGATTTGAGCAAGGACTATATGACAATCCCGAGGATCTTTCCCTTCACTGTAGTGCTCTACCAATTGTGCCAAAGTTCCACTGCAAGTTTTTGTAGTGAACTGGAGAGGAGAGAGCCTCCAAAACCTGGTGATAAACATTGTTACTGGAGGTAGTGGGGTTGCATGTTTCAGTCCAGCTTCACAACACTCAATATCATAAAACAACAACAGCAAAACCTAATATCAAAATACAATAATAAGATGTAATTAGAATAAAATTTAGTGATATAGTCTGTTAGCATAACTTTCATGAAACCTTGGTTGTAATGATTTAACAACACAAAACCAAATAAATTAGATAATTTCAGTAAATTCTATAAATTTTTTAATTCCATCTTAATAACGGAACAAGAAAACATTCATACTCATAAGGAGAATGTAAAAATGATAAAAGATGGCAGATTATGAAATAGGAACTTCTACACTGCAGGAAAATTATTGTCATGGTTAATATATGGTGGTATTATAATGGTGAATATATGATAATGTTCTTCAGAACAGCAATAGATAAATATATATTTACTGCACATAGTTTAACTTGTCTATCTCTATCAACTTCCAGTCTTCAAGTGCACATTATCAATGTATTCATGTTTATGGTATATTCCAAAAAAATAACTATCAGAGGCAGGAGTTACCAAAATATATTACCTTCAAAGTGTTAGGAGATAAACTTGCTAATTATATTGACTATTTTATATATTAAGCATGTAGTCTGTTATCATTGTATCTCTAAGTATGTACAAACACTACTTCAAAGTGAAACGAAATACAACAAGGTTTTGAAGGCATATGCCTGTAAAGCTAGCTATTTGGGACATCACTTCAAGACCAGTGTAGTTTTACCTGCAATGCTCCACAACCCCTGGCTCTGTGTGATGGAATACGTCTATCATACCATGTCCATTGGGAGCTTAGAGCAGGAGGATTTCAATTCCATGCCATACTGGGCAAGAACTTCCACATGGCTCCATCTCAAGCAAAGAAGGTTCAACACTCCCCCACCTAAGTGAAAATAAAAATAAGAGCATTGTAGTATAAGAAACAAACAATATTAAAACATGCCAATACAAACCATCATGAACAACACACACCTAGTGTTTGTTTCTCATACCTGTAATCCTAACTATAGCTAGGATTATATATGTGAGCCAGAGGCACTAGGCAGTTCATTATTTTAAAAATTACTATTTGAGTGTCTGCTTTGACTCCGAGGTCTTTGATCCATTTGGAGTTGATTCTGGTGCAAGGATCTAGCTTTAGTCTTCTACAAGTAGATAAGCAAATTTGCCAGCACCATTTACTGAAAAGGCTGTCTTTCTTCCATTCTATTTTTCTAGCTCCATTATAGAAGATTAGATGGCTATAGGTCTGTAGGTTCATTTCTGGGATATCAATTCTATTCCATTAGAACTGAGGTCTGTTCTTGTGCCAGAACAAAGCTGTTTTGATTACTATGGCTTTGTAGTAGAGTTTGAAATTTGGTATTGATGTTCCTCTAGCACTGTTCATTCTATTAAGGATCATTTTTGCTATTCGGTGTCTTTTATTGTTCCATATGAATTTTTGGACTGCTTCTTCTATTCCCTTGCAGAATGAGTTTGGAATAATGATAGTTATCGCATTGAATTTGTAGATAGCCTTGGGAAGTATTGACATTTTCACGATGTTGATCCTAATCCAGGAGAATGGGAAGTTTTGCCACTTTCTAAGTTCTGTTTTGATTTCCGTTTTCAGGTTTTTAAAGTTTTCATCATAGAGGTACTTAGAGGGTAATGAGAAAATATGAAGCTAGAGATCCTTTCAGATTATCCCACCCACTCTTCTATTACTTTAAGCAAAAAACAAAACAAAGGAAAGCAAACAAAATAGACTTTATGGTTAATTAAGCTGCTATTAAAGATTCCAGGCAGAATTATACAGCTAAACGATGAGTTAGTACATATGTTTTGTCAATACTGAACTTACATGTGTCACAAAAATATCCATGGATTTATAACTAGAAATTTTGAAGTGTTAAGTATATTAATTAGGTGAGTTTCATAAGATAGCCAATGAATAGAACACCGCACGGAATTCAGTCTGGTAAAGTAGTTTATTTACTGAACTGCTGCCCATGCCATACATGGTTGAAAGGCATGTACAAAAAATAGGGTAGGAGTTCCGGGAAGATGGAGGAGGAGAAGCTGGCTAAACAAGCTCTTACATAGAAAGCAGTTTTAGTGTTCCAGGAAACAGTCCTAAGCCAGAGAATCACACCAAGTGTGCCATCACAGGACAGAGAGTTAGGCCAGAGAGGGAAAATCCAGGCAAGGAGACAGATCTGACCATTTGCCAGCAGCTGCGGCTGCAGCCGCAGTAGCAGTGGCTGTTGCCACCATACCGGTAATACAGAGAGTCCGGGACAAACGCGCAAAATATGGCAGGCAAGCAGATTCTACACAACACCAGCAAGAACTGACAAGGAGCAGACATCTTCATTCTGAAATTTGTAGACAGAGAGGACCCAGGAACTAAGACTCCAGCGTTAGTAGAAGCCTGACATCCTCACTTCTTCTGAGGGAGCAGAGGAGGGAAGGCCACCTCTCCAGATCCCCACTACAAGAGATCTCCATATTTGATACTGACAAAGGTATGGATGAGCAGCTAGCTCCAACTCAGGCCTTGGAAGGAAACAAGAGTCATTTAGCAGGTCACAGAAACCTCACCTGACCTGCCAGTCTTAGCTCTACCCAGGGAAAATTCTCCCAGCCTGGCTGAGCAAGCTCCGCCAGACCCAGGAGTGGATTTCTTCCCTGGGTAAACTGAACCAGAGGCTACCCCTCCCTACAGCATCCTTGACAACCAATTGAAATTCAGTAGACATAAACCCTGAGAATGGCTCCAGGCTGGGCTCTGTAAGTATCTCAGGAGCTAACTCCTCAGGGAAAAGTTGCTGTTTGCTGAAAGGACTCAACTCTACCCAGAACCTAGCGTCATCACAGCATCTTCATACTAGAGGAAACAGCCATCTCCCTCTTTTGAGATACTCAAAGCAGATCTCCCTCCCATTGAACTAACTTGGGAGGGAATCACAAAATCCTAGGTAAAGCAGAGAACTTTCTGCCTACTCAAACAAACTGACTTAAGAAACCATCTAAGCCACAGGAAAATCAAACACCACAAGCATACCAGAGACTCCAACAAGAGACTAGTTACATACAAAAGGGAGATACAGGATATTCCCATTCCCCCCAAAAAAAAAATCAAAGAGCATTTTTTGTACCTTTATAAAAAAATTTAATTTTTTTAAATTTTAATTTTTAACATTAAAAAATTTTGTTTTCTATTAACTTTTTTTCTTCCTCTTATAACATTATTTTAAGGGTATATGTGTGTGTACTTTTTTTTCTTTATAAAAATTTGATTTTGTTTAGCTCTACTGACCTTTCAACCCTTTTTTTCTTTCCTTCTCATTCTTTTCACTTTTTCTTCTCTTTCATTCTTCTTTGCATGACTTAGTTGCTGTTCTGCTCATCTTCAGATAAACCCATAGTAGATTATTAGACTTTAACTCCCTGTTGTGTATACATTCAATCCAGAAATTTATTACTCAATTTAAAACCTCTTACACATAAATTCCTTAATAGAAGTACTACCTCTTTATACCTATATAATATTTCAAGCATTTTTATTTTTGAGTTTTACATGTCTCCTTTCTATCCTATCACAGTCATCTCTGAATATCACATATTCATTTTGCATAATTTATAAATGTTGCACTTTTTAATTTTTGTTTTTCTATTTTTTCTTGTCTTTTTTCTTTCTCTTTCTTCTTTTCCTCTCTCTCTCTTTATTATCATTCTATCCAACCTATTTCCCGCTTTGAGATTAGGACTTAGTTAAGTTAACTCTCCCTCGGACTTTCCACATCACTCTATTTTTATTTTTAACCACATTTCTTCCTAAACCTAATAATTTCTGTTTGCCAAATACTTCTTTGCTGTTCGTAGCCCATTAATATATAGTTGATTGATGTTGAACAGCTATATCTGTTTAGCTAGATTGTATCTGCAGACTTTTGACTGTGAAACTACAGGCTTTGGTTGATGCTTACCTTAAAATAGTGTGCTAGCACAAAACTGGTTTTACTTTCATCCTAAATGGGCAGAGTAAGCCGGAAAAAAAAAAACAAGAAAAATGGCAAGTCCAGTTATCTCAACTCCCACTCATAATAATCACGGGAGAGAGCAGATAGTGAATAATCCATTGGAAAATTCCCAAAAAGCTCAACAAACACTACTGGTAAACATGATAAATGAAAAGATTGAAAACCTGCAAAGGACTCTGTATGAGCGTGATAGGGAGAGAGGAGGTCAAACAAAGGTCAATACAGGAATATCATGAGCATGAGGAAGCTACTCAAAGATTGATAAAGTAAAGGCGTGAGCAGGCTGAGAACATTCAAAGAGAAAGTCAAGAATGGCGTGAGTAGGCTGAGAATACTCAAAGAGAACTACAGGAATTGCGTGAACATGAGGAGTACTAATCAAAGAGTAATACAGGAATTGAGAGAGCGGGATGAGAATACAGAAAGATCACTAAAGCCATTCATGGAATCCATAAACAGCTGAAAGAAGGCAGGGAGACCACAAAGGGAACGCTGAATGGAACCAAACAGAAGGAATGGGAGTTCAAAGAAACCATAACCAATGAACTAAGTGATTTGTGAAAAAACACTGAACACCAAATTAAGGAAGTAAAGAAGTTCATATAAGATCTAAAACAAAGCTCCAACAAAAAATTTGAAGCCATCAAAGCTGAACAACTCGAAGGAAAAGAAAAAAACAAAGTAGAAAGTCTTGATAATAGGGTTAGACTATACAGAAGATCAAATTTCGGGGATTGAACACAGCCTAGATATTGTAGAGAAAGAACATACAACAATCCAAGAAATATGATAGATCTATTCAACACTTGGAAGACACCATCAGAAGGCCTAATCTGAGGAAAATGGATATAGAGGAGCACCTAAAGGCAGAAATTAATGGTCTAGCAAATTTGTTTCACAAGATCCTAGCAGAGAACTTCCCAAACATGCAAAAAGATAAGCCTATTCATATACAAGAAGCTTTTAGAACTCCAAATAGACCAGACGAGAATAGCACATCCCACCATCACATTATAATCCACACAGGATCAATTCAGACCAAGGAAAACATCCTTAAAGCTCTCAAGAAGAAAAGATCAATAGCCTATAAAGCGAAACCAATTAGAATCACCTCAGATGTCTCAGCGGTGACAAGAGCCTGGAATGAGGTATGCAGGCCCTAAAGACAAACAACTATCAAGTAAGAATTCTGTACCCTGCTAAACTCTCCTTCATAACGAAGGTGAAATAAAAAAACTTCCATAGTAAAGAAAAATTGAAACATATCTCCACCAAACCAGCCCTACAAAAATTCTTAAATGAATTAAAATACAAAAAAAACCATAGTAAGTATCAACAAAACAAAGAGTTGGTTCTTCGAATAAATTAACAAAATTGATATACTCTTAGCCAATCCTTATCAGAAAAACAAGAGAACACACCCAAATAAATAAACTCAGAGATGAGAATGGAAACATCACCACGGAAACAACCAAGATGCAGAACATTATAAGGGAATACTTCTCAAAACTTTATGTTAATAATTTTGAGAACTTGACAGAAATGGACCTTTTCCTAGCAAATATCGAAATGCCAAAACAAAACCAAGATGAGTTAAACCATGTTAACAGGCCCATATCAAGAATTGAAATAGAAACAGCAATAAGAGACCTCCCACCTAAGAAAAGCCCAGGAGCAGATGGTTTTACAGTGGAATTCTACAAGGCCTTCAAAGCAGAGGTCACACCCATACTCCTCCAACTTTTCAGTGAAATTAAAAGAGAAAGTTCACTACCAAACTCATTCTATGAAGGCCTCATAACCCTCATCCCAAAACCAGGCAGGGACTCATCAAAGAAAGAAAACTATAGACCCATTTTTTTTATGAACATTGATGCAAAACTTCTCAACAAAATTTTGGCCAATCGACTTCAACAATTCATCCAAAAAATCATACACCAAGATCAAACTGGATTCATTTCAAGGATGCAAAACTAGTTCAACATACGCAAATGAATTAATATAATTCATCGCATCAACAGGAGCAAGGATAAGAACCACATGGTTATCTCAATAAATGCAGAAAAAGCACTTAACATGATCCAACACTCCTTTATGATGAAGGTTCTGGAAAAATTAGTAATCCATGGGACATTCCTCAATACACTAAAGGCTATATATGACAAACCTACAGCCAGCACTATACTTAATGGTGAAAATCTAAAGCCATTGCCTCTTAACTCGGGAAGGAGACAAGGATATCCACTCTCTCCACTTCTCTTCAATCTACTATTGGAATGCCTATCTACAGCAATAAGACAAGATGCAAACATAAAGCGGATCCGAGTAGGGAAAGAAGAAGTAAAACTCTCCCACTTTGCAGATGACAGGATCTTCTATTTAAAGAATCCCATAGACTCCACTCCCAATTACTCAAGCTGATTTAAAACTTTGGCAAAGTAGTAGGGTATAAAATTAACCCGCAAAAACCAATGGCTTCTCTACATGCCAAAAATGAGAAAAGTGTAGCTGAAATTAGGAAAGCAACTCCATTCAGAATAGTCCCACAAAAAATAAAATACCTAGGAAGTAACTTAACCATAGAAGTGAAGGACCTCTATGATGAAAAGTTTAAAAACTTGAGAAAGGAAATCAAAACAGAACTTAGAAAGTGGCAAAAACTCCCATGCTCCTGGATTGAAAGGATCAGCATGGTGAAATGCCAAAGGCTATCTACAAATTCAATGCGATACATATCAATATTCCAATATTATTCTTCAAGGAAATAGAAGAGTCAATCCAAAAGTCCATATGGAATAATAAAAGACCCTGAATAGCAAAAACGATCCTAAACAGAAAGAACAGTGCTGGAAGAATAGCAATACCAAATTTCAAACTCTACTATAAAGCCATAATAATCAAAACAGTACTGGTACAGGAACAGACCTCAGAGCCAATGGAATAGTAAGGCAAGCAAATCCCAAATTATTCATTGAGGAGATGAGTTGAAATTCATCATTTTACACACTAATACTCTTTCCTCAACAAAACCAGAGGATTTAAAATAACTAATATTTTTATGTTAATGGGTACAAATGTGCACGAATTTTCTAGAAATAAAATGATCACTCATGAAACCTTACTGGTACTTCAAAAAATGCTTTCCAATTAGAGGAATAATCTTCACACTTTTTCACACAATGTGAATCTGCCTGGTAACAGAACCCCAAGCAAGACTAAGGCAGCTAATAGCTATCTAATTTTTGTTGTCTTTTTGCAATACTGCTTTCTTATCATATTGATTAGTATAAATTCTATGACCAGTATAAAATCACATTTGTTATAAAAGTTACTAGGTGGGAAATTCATGGATGAGATGGTGTGGTGTTTCTGATAGAGCCCTGTCTGGTTCAAAGGAGGAGTTGGTACTGGCAGAGCATCTGTTGTGGAGTTGGGCAAGGCTTTGACGGTGAAAGCATCTGTGTAGGGATTTGAGACAGCAGGGAGGGGACAGGAAGGACTAGATTGTTAAGGACAGGGTCTCTTGTGGAGTAGGTGGGACTTTAGGATGGAGGCTGGCAGGTGGATGGGATTTCTGTGGAAGAACGTGGGGTCACTGGGGAGGAGGCTCTTTGGGGCAAAGCTTTGAGAAGGAAGAACAAGGCTACAAGGGAGGTGGTTACTTAGAGGAAGGTTTCTGGTGGAGTACTGTGAGCCCTTTTGGGATATGTAGGGTGGGGTTTCCCATAAGGCAGGGAAGGGCATGGAGACAAGAGGCTGACAGAAGGTGGTGTTTCTGGTGCCAGAATGTGGAGCTATGAGGGAGAGGCTTTTCAGGGTCTGGTTTGAGAGGGCAGAGCGGTGCTAGGAAGAAGTAGGCTAGTAAGGGCAGGGGATTCTGGTGGATAATGGCAGGCCTTTGGGAAGTGTGTGAGGGTGGAGGTAGTTTTCTGGCAGAACAGGATGTAGTCATAATGTATGGAGGATTTTTTCAGGACCAGGGCTTTGTGAGAGCAGGGATAGGATCCAGTGGACTAGACTAGTTAGGATGGGCTTTCTGTTGTAGCCAGTCACCACTTTGAAAAAAGGAGTAAGTTTGGGTGGGGATTTCAGTGTTGCAAGGAAGGAAAAGGACTTTGGACAGGGTTTCCAGTATGGCAAGGCAACCTTCAAAAAGGGACTTCAGTGGGACAGGGATTAACAGTTGAGTTTGGTGAGGCTTCCAGATGGAGGCCAACTGTTGCATTGGCTTACAGTGAAGCAATGTGGGTGTTGAGAGATGAGATAGTGTGGTGGGCATTTTCTAGTGAGGGTTTTCTAGAGCAGGTCAGGGCTTGGAGCCATGGGGCTAATTGAAGGAGGGCTTTGAGAAGGAGTGGAAGGTCTACAAAGGTGTAGGATAATTATGGGCAAGGTATCTGGTGGAGTAGGGTGTGGATCTGAGGGAGGATGCAATAGGGGGTGGGATTATCTGGGGAGCAATACAGGGCATTGAGAGAGTAGATATGGAAGGTGGAGAGGTTTGTGGTGAAGCAGGGCTGGTTTTCCAGGTAGGAGATGGGCTGTGTGAGAAGCTTCTAGCCAAGCAAGGGGGGGGGGCTTCAAGAACAATTATAGGGAGGTGGAGGGTTTTGGTGTAGCATGATGGGCTTTGTGGGAAGAGGTAGTTTCAAGGCCGAGTTTGAGAGGTTAGGCCACTGAGAAGTAGACTACTTATGGGCAGAGTTTCTGATGAAACCAGGAGTGGCTGGAGGGAGAACTCTGGTTGGGGTGGGGTAGGGAAGGGAGGAGCTTGGAGGTACTAGGATATGGGAGCAATGGGACTATGAGTGACTAGAGTAGTTAGGAGTGGGGAATCTGGTGGATGAAGTGAGGATTTGAGGGATGAGCCTGATGTAGACGGGGTGCTTGGTGCAGCAAGTTGGGACATAGGAGGAGATATGAATGTGGCCTGGTTTCTGGTGGTGCAGAGCAGGGATTCCAGGAAGGAGTGTAGAAGAAAGCTTTCCCTATAGCAGAGGAGGGCTTTCAGGAAGGAGTCTGGCTGCAATCAGACCTTTGAAAATTTATAGTAGGACTACTAGGGGATAGGTTAGTTAAGGATGGGATTTTAAGGAAGAGGCTGACTGGAAGTGGGTTTCCAGTGGATCCAGTCAATTTCTATGGGAAGGGGAAATAGGAAAGGGGCAAGAGAGTGAAGAGTGAGGCTACAAAAAATAAACAGTTACTCTTAATAGGATCACCATTTTCTGTCAGTTTAGAATTATATTCCTTTTATGTATGCGAGAGATATTGGAGAAAGTAACCAGGCAATAATTCCTTCCTAGTGAAATTTTTCTTTATTCCAGTTCAGTGAAAATAAAATCACATCAGGTTCAGAGGCACAAAGTAGACTAAGACACAGGAAGCACTGGACTTGGTTGCCAAGCACAACCTTTAAGGATCACAAATAAAAATTTTAAATGACTCAATTGGTCATAATGGACACTCTATTGTCTTAAAACTGTGAATGAATAGAACTTTTACTCTGATCATTTTAGAAATCCTAAAAGTAAGTAAGTAGTAATGTTTTAACTTTATATAATATTGGCAAGTATACTAAAAATAATTAAGAAAATATAAATTTGTATGCAGAATGTTTGTTCTCCATAATCAATTTTAATGTAAAAGAATTTAAAACTAGAAAATTACCATATAGTGAGATTGCATCATGGTTTCCTTTCAGTTATCAAAATGGTGTCTTAAGCAATGTGTCTTTATCATTGGATACATCGATGTTAAAACATATCTAAGAATGTGAAGCACTACTATACAGACCCTGAAGAAACTCAGAAGGATCTATGAAATGATGTTGGAATAAAATTAATGACTAATTACATTAGGAACTGATCTTCACTAGGCCCATAATTATTTTGAGAAGAAAAGTCTACATTGAAAAATAAACAAAACAATGAAAAGGAATCAGGCAGGCAAACCTTGAGGTAAACATTATCCAATGAACAACATCTATTGAGGCATGATCACAAGCTTCTTTTACCTGTTACAGTTACTGATGTATGTTCTTCCCTAATGCCAAATAACAAAGACATGAAAATGCAGTAATAATTTTCAAGGCATTAGAGTTTACAGGAAGAATTCAATGAATGTATTGCTAGAAAGTAAAGATACATGTCTGAGATAAAGATTGAAGAAAATATCCCCAGTTTCTGGCCCTTCGAGTTGAGAGGGGTACAACTCAAAGCACAAGGAGAATAGACAGAAGTACAGTAGTGCATTCCAGTAGTTCCCAAGATGCAATGATGAATGAAACAGCGGAGAAAATCAACATGACCATCACTGGACTTAGCACTGGAGAGAAGAGAGAATAACAGTGAAAATCCAAGGAGAATTACAAAGGATGCCCTACCATATTTGGCAGTAGAGTGCATGGCATTGTGGTCTAAAATATGTGGAGATATTATGGGAAACTACTTGTGCTCAAATGGTGCCATGAGAAGTGATAAACTTAAGATTTACAGGACATTGAATAATCATAAAGATCTTGCTTCAGTAGTGCAGAGTTAAACCTTGATAAATTCTATTTTGAAACACCTAACACACTACAAAACGAAGACCATTCAAATTATATATAAATGGCTTGACTGCAACAATAGAGTTCAAAAAAATCAAATCATATAATGTGGATGCAAAAGGGAAACATTATTAAAGTAATCTGTAAACAACACACATTTTAGGTGAATAGTCCTGATTATAAAAGATTTGTTTTCCTTACGGATTTTGGATGCACAAAAACAACAAAAACAAAACAAAACAAAACAAAGCAAATGACACTTGGCAATAGAGGTGGATGCCAGTATCTCATCTCATGAGGCTGATATTGGAAGATCATGATTCACAGATGGCTGGGGTAGCAATCCACGAAACATTTATGTTCAATTGTTCAAGCAAACAGAGTGAAAGCTTGGTTCAAATATTACAGACTCAGTCAGTCTCTCTCTCTCTCTCTCTCTCTCTCTCTCTCTCTCTCTCTCACACACACACACACACACACACACACACACACACACACACACACACACACACACACACACGGAATGAGAGAGGAAGAGGGAGAGAAAAAAAAGGAATATTACGTGCTTAAAAAGTGAACCTATCTGCAGGACTATCCTAAGCATATTTTAATTAATAAAAAATGAGGGAAACCATAGAGCCTATGTTTCTTAGAGTCTGGTTTCCTTCACATAATATGATTTTTTCCAAGACTTTCCATTTTTTTAAGAAAGGGGCTGTGTCATTCTTTCCGATAGAAGCATGAAATTCCATTGTGGATATATATCACATTTTCTTTTGTTTTTTGAGGGTGGAGGGTCCGGTCGTGGGGCGTGAACTTTGGGCCAAGGTGCTGTCCCTCAGCTCTTCAGCTCAAGGGCTATCACTTGAGCCACAGCAGAATTTCCAGCTTTTTTCTTTTTGCTTATGTGCTGCTGAGGAATCGAACCCAGGGCGTCATGCATGCAAGGCAAGCACTCTACCACTGAGACACCTTCCCAGCACCACATTTTCTTGATACATTCATCTATTGAGGGGCATCTGGCTTGGTTCCATATCTTAACTATGGTTGTAATGCTGCAAAAAACAAAGTTGTGCTTGTAGTTTTAGTGTGTTTTAGCTCGAGATCATTTAGACAAATGCCCAGGAATGGGATTGCTGGCTCCAGAGTTATGTACATTTGACCATACAAAATGATGCTAATTGAAATGAACTCCAAGACATGGAAACAACAAGTCTTTTTTTTTCAGATGTCAACCTTGATGTCGGTAAAGTAGTGTATCTAGATCTTATTTTATTTCATTTGTCTTTTGCCATTGGCTTATCCCTGGCAATTTCTGTCTTGATTCTGGTACCTTCCATCTTGTATATACATTATCTGATTTGGAGAAGGAAAGGGAAATAACATAATAATAAAAAAAGTACCAAGAGTGACCCATTGCAACAATGATATTCACAAGACACTATATTGGCCATGAACTTAACAACTTTGGGGTCAGAGGAGGTGGGGTGGTCAAAGAGATAGGAGGACAACAATAGAGTGGGTAACTATTCAACAAGTATATACCTTACTCATGTAACTGTAACCATTCTGTACATTACCTTTAAATAAAATAAAAATTTTAAAAGTGAGTCTACCCTAGGAAAAATATCCTTTTCAAAATAATACATCGGTAACTGTACTTGTGAAGGATTCTAGAGTCAAGCTGTTAGAGCCTGGAAAGGGATAGATTGAGAAGCCATCTCAAACAGCAATCAAAAGGCTGAGAGCTCTGCTCTGGAAAGGTCAAACAGTCAAGAGAAGACAGGGGTATGCTTTATTACCTCAAGAATATTTAAGTTAGATCTGTTGGACACTAAAAGTTTAAGAATTTGGAGACAAGATGGATGTCTGTGCTATGGTTGTAATGACTATTGCTCCCTTCTGCTCCCTAACAATAAGGGATTCAATGATCAATATGTATACAAACAATAACACATGTTAATAGTTATAACCACAAGCTAGATTGATGCCTTAGTTTGTGGACATACCTGTAGCCTCTCACCCTCCACCACTCTAGTAGAATGAATATAAAGCATGTTAAGCAGGATTTTCGGATCCAGAATCTAGCAATGAGGCTTTGGGTCCTCTAGTGTCTTCTTTCTTATCACTTCCTGTGATTTCTCAATTCTTTGGCCAGGTATCCCACCATCTTTGCTGTTCCATGGTTGAGGTTAGTGACAGTACAGATATTCTGAACACTTCAGAACAAACTATGGAAAAACACTTCCTCAGAGAATAATCACAAACTTATAGGAGCACCTGGAAAATTACCATACATCAGCAGTCATCCTGTGATCCCCTAGCAATAAAGTATAATTCAGGAGTATTTTTACTTCTAATAATATAAGAGATGGACAATTGTCCCTTTTGTACATTTGTTATTTGGTATTGCATAAATTTTCAGGAATTCATATACATTGTGAAATAATGTTATTTTTTTCATAGGTCACAAACTTTGTCACTGGAGTGATGACCCTGTCTTATCTCAGTTGCTTGATTCAGACTTAGATGAGTGTGAATTGCCTAATTATGAACATTTCTTCATGAAACTCAACAGCACAGAATGAAGTGTGAGGGTCAGGCCATTCCATACTTCTAAGGATTTCACATATATTAGAGTACTATATACCTACACTGCTCAGCACTCATGGCACATTGGTGTGTTATAATTGTCTTCAGATCAGAAATACGCTAGAGCTTAATCTAAAATGATGGGCTGTACATTTTCAACGCAAGTGTGATGATCACTCCCTGCAATGATTCTCAGTGGAGAATCTTTCCTATACATTTTACTGACTTAGCTTCTACTCTGTGTTTTAGCATTATCAGGGACAGTCACACTGTATCTAGCTACAATACTGCAGCAACCTTAGCTGCCCTTGAATTTTACCTCCAATCTTGATACTAAGGTCAACTCCGCAACTCTAATCACATAGTGGACACCTAAACTTTTCAAGCCTAGTTAAAAATTCAGCTATCATTGATCATTGCCAGTGTTAAAGATCTTACTCCTTTAGATTTATTGTGTATATTCTTGTATTTCCAACACTGCCTTAGATGTTGGTTTTTGAAGTAGAACTTTTAGTTTGCATTTGATTTATGGAGGTGTTAGTGATGCCAGTTGAACTGCATCTAACGTAAGTAATTTTGATATATGAATTTAATTTTGGCAATTGAAGAAGTGAATACACATCACTCACAAAAGTTTCTTTATATGTACTGGTATTGCTTTATTGTGAACTTCCTAAAAGCCTGTCATGGGAGCACATATCCCAAATCCCATCACATCTGTCACTGAGACAAGGCTTGAAAGGTTCAGACCACTTGACACTTCACAGTGAGAACCTTATCCAAGAAGGGTGAGAGCATAGCAAAAAGAGCAAATGAATCTTCCAACTGTTTTGTTACATGTTCTTTATACTTAGCCATTAAAACACCATAATTATGACTTCTTACCTACTCTTTTCCTCTTCTGAACTGTTTTATTTATGGCTCTCTAAGAAATCACATAAAAATCATATAAAAATCTATATAAATCATACAAGAAAGCATAAACAATATTTGTTAGGGATATATAACCTAAAATGAATAATTTCAGGAAATTATTAAGCACATAAAATGTAACGCATACCTAAAATTTTCTCTTTATTGAAAACTTCAGTACTTGTAGTTTATTTATTCTGATAACAAAGATTATAAACTAAGTTACAATAGTATTCCAAATGGAACACAAAATTAGAAACGTGAAGAGTAGCACTAAAGAATGCTACTTCTACCACTAATAGAGTAAGAATGAAATTTAGATAAAACTACTCCAGATTAAAAGCCACAGAATAGTTCCAACATTAGTGACTTTTTTTTTTGTAAAGACAAATTTTCACAGATATTAACATCAATTGGGTATATATTTCTTAAGGCCATCAGGAAGGATGCTGTGACCATGTTGATGGAAGCTGACTTCTCTGGGACCTACTACACAATGTGCAGACACCATTACAAACACTGCACCTGCATTAGGGTAACTTTAGTGCTCTTGACAGTTCTTCAAGTTAGGAAATTAATTAAGTAATTTATTAAAAACAGAAGTAGGCAACAAAACCAAACAAATTTCCCAAGTACCTAATACTGATCAGTTGTAGACCCATAATTCAAATCCAGGTTTCCACCAAGCATATCTGAGGATATTCTGTAAGTGTCACATTCATTATCTTTCAAGACCTATGGAGCAGATGAGCCCACATTATCTTCCTAATTATGGTTATAACGGCAATAGCATTGATACAGAATATATATATATATATATATATATATATATATATATATATATATTTAAAATGAAAAGTGTGTGGGTAATGACATTGTATGTGATCTTTATACCAAATAAAGATCAGTTTAACGTCTAAAGAAATACCTGAGTGAACATCATTCAGCTTCCATTGTTTAGCATTCCTGGAGTGATTATTTAAGGAGAACAAATTCATGTAAAAGACACCTGTGCTGATGAGCAGAGGCTTTTTATCATTAAGTACCTTGAATACACAGGAAATAGTTAGTTATGGATATATAATCCAAAAGGAATAATTTTTTTGACTAATTACTTTCTTTTTGTACCAAAGAAAATCTATTTCCTATTCTAAAACATATATAAATTTAATGGATATTAGTGCTGTCAGTATAAATTATGCATGAATAATATATGTAATGTATTATATTATATAACATATAAATGATATATTTATAATATATGTATAATTATTGATATTCTACAACTACTATAAATAATATATGTATAAAACTGATTTTAGTATTATACTGTGAAAGATACAAAGAATGACAACTTTATTTAAATAAATATATTTGTATGCTTTAGTCACATAATTTTTTGTGTGCCAGTACTGAGGCTTGAACTATGGCCTGGGTGTTGTGCCTGAGCCATTTCACTCAGACTGGCTTCATATAGTTATCTTCAGATTTCAGCCCCTAAGTAGGTGGGATTCCAGACATGAGTCATATTATTTTTTTAATTCCATCCTTGGCATGTTCTTATGTAATTATTTTTGAATGTTAAAGTATATTATGATATGATATTTCATTTCTAAACCAATTCAGAATAAATAACTACTTATTGGGTAAAACTATATGTTGCAATAAAAATTGTAAGGACCCTACTTTACTATCAATTTTCAAAGATATTGCTAGGTTAATTCCTGGACAGACAAGTAGAAAAATTAAATTAAGTGTTCATAATATATGTAATATATTACATAACATGTAAATGATATATTTATAATATATGTATAATTAGTGATACTCTATAATTACTATAAATAATATATGTATAAAACTGGTTTTAATATTATACTGTGAAGGATAGACGGAATGACAATATTCCTATCTTAACTTTCTCATTTTCAACGGTAGACAAACTATGCTATAAAAATATATCTTCAAGAAAGCACATGTACAATCTTAATCGCTATAAACATCTTCTAAGATTGGCTACACTTATCCACTAGAATCAGCTTACCACTGCAAACACTTTGTGAAACTTTCTGGATAAAGTTTCTTGTCCTCTCATCCTCATCAACCTTTCAGCAACTTCAGTGCAGGACATTTTCTCCTGCTTAGCCTGTAGATGATATCATCCTTTGTTATTTCCCAGCAAAGAAATTGTGGCTAGCAGGCTTGAACATTGATACATTCAGAAGTTCTTTGATTGTGAAATTTTGCTTTCCTTTCTTGGCAAGTGAGCTGGAATAATGAAAAACATTTAAGGCAATATGTTTTATGGTAAAAGAAAACATACTGATTTGAAAATACTACAAATATTCATTCTTTAAATTTTTTTAATTCAAATATAATAGGGGTGGTTTAATAGAGCATGCCTTTAAATCTAGCTATTTAGATGGCTGAAAACAGAGGATCATAGTTTCAAGCTAGAACAGGTAAATAGACCATGAGTCACTTATCTTCAACTAAGAACCAAAAAGGTAAAAGTGGAGCTGTGGTTCAAATGGAAGACTGTCAGCCTGAGCAGAAAAGAAAAATAAAAAAATCTAGGCCCCAAATTTAAGTCATAGTACTAGCACACATATACCATATATATATATGGTTACTAAAGTATTCGAAACCTGGTCATAGATTAAATAAGAGGTGTGCAAAAGTATGTAAGTCTGAAATGACTCCGAGGTATTTTGATAATCAAATAGTAATGAAGGATTGGTTTGTAGATAAAGAACAAAGCTCATTTGGGGATCTTCATAGTTTGTTTAAATCAGTAGCTAGGAGTTTTCAGTAGACAGGATGCTATTAAGGACTTGAATTAAAGAAAGAACAGAGCTGGAGAAAAAATAAATTATTACATATACTCAGTGGTAACAACCATGAGAAGGAATATTATGGACCTAAACCCTGGGGTACAAATATGTAAAACATGACAAATGAAGAAAATAATAAGTATGTAATGCAGATTTATATGGATAGGTATTTTTAATGTTTAAGGCCTATGAAGTGATTGTATGATGACCTAAAATTTAAGAAATTGGTAAAGTCAACTATACCTTGGGCCAACCATAGCTGATAATTTAAGTAAAACGGGGCCACAATAGTGTGTCTTGATTTACCAAAGTGAAAACAGGCCAATATTTGGAAAGCCAATTTTTGGACATGTGGTTGGAGTGATAATTACTGCAGTTTGTTCAAGTGTCAGTAGAAGGGTACAGTTTTAGCACAATGATAGAAATCTTTCAGGGATCTGGTAGATTTTCAATCTGTCTTCAATTTTCCTTTTTATCTGAGAACCAAAATTTCATTACTGGAAGCCAGTCCCAAATTTTGCCTTTGGCAAGTTATCAGATATTGTCTATTACATGCCCAAATAATAGAGAATGAGAACAGGTCTACATTGAGCACTCACAGTAGACAGGTCTCTGGAATTTCTCAGGAAGATCCTTCTGCCATTGTTGGATGGATAAGGCTGGATAATATACGAAATAGACATCATAGATTGAAAGTAATCTGCTAAGTTGACACTTGAGATATTGGATGTTTTAACTGCATCGTATCGATTTTTATGAATCAGTTAATCAGATTCTTTATACCATATGATGTTACTAGACTATGAAATGCATGCTTATTGCATTTCCTTTGTATATTTTGAAATCTAGTATAAAATGTTCGTCTTTTTTTTTAAATATGGATTACTCCTAGTTCTCAAGAGTGGGGAAATGTCCTGGAATTTTGTAACTTGAAGTCATATGTGGCCATGTGTCATATCCTATTTTCCTTGTACAGACTTGGTAATAAATTATATGTAATTTATTTTTTTATTTTTATTTATATTCTATTGCAGCACCTGGCTATATGTAATTTAAACTGTAGTTTTTTTCAAGTATTTTATTCTACAGTGAAGTTTTTTCTTACAAGCTTTCTAATAAATATGTTATCTATTCAATTTTGAAAAGTACTGCTGTACCTCCCACTTATTTGTGGCATTTCTGAAATCTAAGTTCCTCTGTGTGCCAGTGTGGATACTTTTGTCTGTAGCAAGTATTGTTGAATACGTAACATCTGGCTACTTAGAGAACAAAGGATGTGAAGGGACAATAGCCAGATAAAGAAATTCCAGGACAATTCAAGGGCACCTCATGTACTCTCTGTGTAGGTGGATAGGGAGCATAGAAATTCTTACACTTGAAAGTGATTGAGTGTGTATGCACATAGGTGTTCACTTATTTATCTGTTGATATAGTTTTACACATTCACTATTATAAAACAATACTTTATATATGTATACACACACACACACACACACACACACACACACACATACATATATATATATATATATATATATATATATATATATATATATATATATATATATATGTATATACTGATCACAGTTGCCAAAATGCAGAGAACCACATCCATGGGCATCTGGGCATCGCTTTCCTATGTTGCTCTTTGGGTAATAAGAATGAAACCTGGTATTGTCCTGTGGTAGAGAAATTACTCAGAGATTCAAGTATTTTTCTTTCAATATGTTGCTTGTTCCTAACTCTAAATTTAGGAAGTCTGATAATACATAATATATATTATATTATAATATATTTAATATATAATGTATAATATATTGTACATTATAATATATATTATATATAATAGCTGACAGAATTATATATTCATAAGGAAAAATACAACAAACATATCAATGTCCATACTTTCCTAGCCATGATTAGGTTCAGTAGAGTTAGGTGCATTACATCTCAACAGGAAAATCTACTGAAGTTCTGATGACCTTGAGCTACATAAGGAGAATTCCTGTAAAAGGAGGCTCTCCTCAATTAAAAGAAAAGATGTTTGGAAGTTTTTTTGTTTGTTTGTTTGTTTTTATTTTGGCCGGTCAAAGGGCCTGAACTCTGGGCTTGGGCAATGTCCTTCACCACTTCTGCTCAAGGCTAGTGCTCTACCAAACGAGCCATAACAACATTTCTGGCTTTTCTGCTTATGTGGTGCTGAAGATTCGAACCCAGGGCCTCATGCATGCAAGGCAAGCACTCTACCACTGAGCCACCTTCCCAGCCCAAGTTTGGAAGTTTTTGAGAAGAGGAATTTGGAATTTGCTTTGCATCCTTGATTAGTAATGAATAAGCACCATTTTACTCCAAATTTTGTCTCCTTTTATGTTCCCTAAACAGTTACACATGATCATCATTCCATGTCATATCTTTAAGTCCTTCTTTTATTCTTTTATCATTATTGTTTTGTTGTTGTTGTTTTGCTGATCCTGAAGCTTGAACTCAGGTCCTAAGCAGTGTCCCTGAGCTCAAGGCTAGTACTCTGCCACTTGCGCCACAGCACTACTTTTGGGTTTTTCTGCCTTGGCTTGCTTTAAAGAATAATACTCATATTTCAGCCTCCTGGGTGGCTAGGATTACAGGTATGAGCCACCAGTGCCTAACAAGTCCCTCTCTTTTAGATATTATTCTAAAAGCCTCCTATCCAAGGTCGCTCTTAAGGTAGTAAATGCACCTATGCATATAGTTCCAATAGTTC
Source organism: Dipodomys merriami (assembly GCF_024711535.1). NCBI lineage: Eukaryota > Metazoa > Chordata > Mammalia > Rodentia > Heteromyidae > Dipodomys > Dipodomys merriami. Next base: position 9,715,425 of record NW_027206024.1, read on the forward strand.
CTTCAAACTCTCAACTCCTATTATAGCTATGGTGTGTCTTTTCCATTGTATCCTGAAACAACTTCACTGTTCTCTTCGTAATCCATGATTCTAGATGTGTTACTAATAATTACTTAAATTTTGTGGCTATAAACCCTAAATCACTCAACTATTAATTTCATTTAATTTTTTTTCAATTTGATTGTTCTTCAGTACAAATCTGAGTTTATACTCACCTCTTGCATCTATCTCTTGGCATGAGCAGAGCCTGGGACTATTCAATCTCAAATGCAAGAGGTTAGCAAGAGAATAGCCTATAGTATTCCTGCCTAAGAGTCAGGATATGTAGTTGAGTGCCTGAAAGTACAATGCATTCCTGGCAAGGGAAGGGGTGATAGAGACAACAGCCTAGAGAGCAAACTGACAGTCACAACATTTAATAACTTCTCCTTTGGAGAACCTGACCTCCTGCAAAGTGGCAGTGAAATAACTCATTTAGTGAGTTTTCATATATGAAGGAAGTTGTCATGTTTCACTACACAACTTAATTGTAGTCAAAGAGAGGGTAATTCTTTTGTGTCCTCCTTGGGCCCAGTCTCACTGAATCTTCATCTTAATCTTTGCTCATAGTCTATTCCTACCAGAAGGTCCCTGATGAGGAAAAAAGTGTGAAAGTATGATCTCTTGGCTTAAGATTGGCCCTGTGGGAACTAAGTCCACTTTTAGTTTTGAACCTGTTCATTCTGACATTGGGAAAGCTCATTCCCTGAATTGTGCCCTAGTACCAAATCTTTTCAGAGAAAGTCAAGGAATGACAGATTCTGCCTGAGGGAGTGAGTTTCTCCAATTCCAAAGAGGTCAATTAATATCTGATTCTAAGGTCCAGGTGGAAGTTTTTCACCAGATCCTCGAAGCTGGAGAGGATGTTAGCTCAGACTCCAGGCCATCCTCATATTTCTCCAGCTCTTTCTCATGAACCAAAAGTTTACAGGAGTTGAGTTCAGAAACAATGGGAAATGAGAGTAGCAGAAGAATCATTGGCAGGGGGATGAATTAGAAACGATGGGGGAAAGAAGGGCTCAGAAAATCTAGGATCACTCACATCATTTGGGAATTACATCATAAGATTAGGGAATAAAAGTAATAAATTACTACATAATTAGTAACTCGACTACTCTACATTACAACTGTTGAGTCAAAAGGTAGCTGTCCTAATTCTATTTTGATGAGAAAAACGGAGCACATTCTTTCCTCACAAAGTTCTACAGAGTATCTTCATCCATACCCCAGGTTGTTCTTACTCTCTACATCTGTTACTTTCCTTTGCTGGATTCAGTCAATGACACTTGAAAGTGTTTTCATCTTCAGACATGTAATTACATTTTCTTCTAATCCATTTGTTATCAAATAAAACAAATTATGTGCAAATATATGTCTATGGTAAATTTTCTTCCATGGCATATTTATTTGATGATATTAAGTATTATTTTAATAGTTTCATTTTTAAAAATTGAGGAAAATGTTTTGTTACTATTAGCACTAATTATTGGCACATTTCTTTTGTATTTTTCCTTGTCTGTGTATTTGTTATTAAGATTCTAACATTGTCTTTTCCCCCAAGTGTTGCCTTCTTAAAATTGCAACTTATAAACTATATATCATGGTCCTGTATGTGTGAATTGATATATTTAATTTTTGATCTAATATCCACATAATATACGATATCTTCAACCTATTCTAACTGCTCTGAAAATAAATAGGTAGGTCCTTCATTAAAGCAAAAACACAATGCCAAAAAATGCCAGTGAAATTAGGATTAGGTATATATCCATAAATATTTACCAATGATAGAGTAGAAACATTCACTTCTCTTATATACCAGAACATATTTAAGCTAGGAATAGCACATTTTATTTATTCCCTCTTTCTGGTGCATCTAGGTTGGTTACACAGCTTGGTTGGTATGAATATTGCTGCCATGGGAATGAATGTTCATGTTAATTTATATTACTTCAATATGTATCTAGTTGCGGTAAAGGTCATCAACATAAGTGTCTTTTTGGTATTGTGTAAACTTCCGTTATGATTTCCCTATGGGTTGCACTCGTTTACAATGCCAAAAACCAAATACAGTTCCTTATTTATTTCAACCTCTCCAGAAGTTTAATTATCTGAGTGGTGATATATATTCTGGTGTGTAAGATGGGATCTCAATGACTTTCCTTTTTTATTTTTCTATGTATTTCCTATGTGGATATGACTCTCAAACTTTTCATTTATTCATTAAACACTTACATTTGTACTTCATTCCTGATAAGTGTCTTTCCTTTTGTTTGGTATTTGATCAATTTTTAAGTTTTATAACATTTGATTTTTTTCCCATTCCAAATACTTTAGTAAATTTTTTTTCATTACAATGGTGCACAATTAACTAAAAATAACTGATTGTACATTTATACCACTGGATGTTTTTGTTTGTATTTACAGCCAGGAAATTATTCCAATAAAGATGCTGAACTTCTTGCACTAGATATACTGAAAGGATAGTATCTCATATTGGCCTAAACTAATTTCAGAATTAACAGTCACAGCCTGGGCCACAACAGTCTGAGCTAAGTAAAACCAATAACACAGCACAAACTGCACTTAAAGAGAGCAAAGGGCTTTAAACAAGTTAGAAGAAATGCAACACGTTCATGAAGCAAATGTTAAAGTTCATAAGCAGACCTTAGGAATTTGAATATCAAGAAGATCAACGGATAAAAGTATTTAGAAGGACTTTAGAACTCAAAATTGGGGAGGGGGGAAAACCACTAGATACCAAAACTCAATGCTGAAGGGAAGGAGTGTGTTTTACCCCAAACCTCAGCTTTGTCTGACTCTCTTATGCCAAACACACACACACACACACACACACACACACACACACACACACACACACACACACACACACACACACACACACACACACACACACACACACACACACACACCTAGTGAGAGGCCTTAGCCAAAGTACAGGCATTATGGACATAGACTCCATTTTGAAGCCCTTTCCCGAAAGTATCCATTGTGAAGGCCTTTAATGAAAATACCCATTGTAAATAAAGACTTTTACTGAAAATTACAACTCAGGTTCCTGGAAAAACTGTGAAATGTCACAATAATGTTCTGCCCATAGCTTCCCTAACAATAGCCATCAGTGGATGACAGGAAGGTACATAAAGCTACAGATGTTTCTTTTTTTTTTAATATTATTTTATTTTATTTGAGAACATACTGTACAGAGAGTCTACAATTACATGGGCAGGATAATGCATACATTTCTTACCAAGCATTGCAGCCTCCTCCTTTGTTTACCCTTCACCTCCCTTCCAAGCCACCCCCCTGCCCCCACCCAATTATACCCCCCTCCCCCCCCCACCGACATTGTAAAGCTGGTTTTGACATGACATTTTGTACTTCTCATTGTTGCAACAGGTCCACCTGAATCCTTAAACGACTTGTTTGCCCCCATCTCCTACACATGTTATACTGACATCAAATATAGTGAAAGCGGGGGTTACACTGTGGGGGAGGGACATACAAAGCAACAAAGAAATAATCTTATAAATGCGTTAGAAACATATGCATGAAAGAAACGAAAACATTAAAATACATATTTAAGGGTTCATTTTCCCAACATCACATTATCTGACCTTATCCGCTTGACTCATACCTATACTAGATATTGCAAATAAGGGAAACCATGGGACCTATGCTTCTTTGGGCCTGGCTTACTTCACTTAACATAATTTTTTCCAAGTCTTTCCATTTCCTAACAAATGGGGAAATGTCATTCTTTCTGATGGAGGCATAATATTCCATTGTGTATATATACCACATTTTCTTGATCCATTCATCTACTGATGGGCATCTGGGTTGGTTCCATATCTTAGCTATGGTAAATAATGCTGCAATGAACATAGTTGTGCTGGTAGCTTTAGTGTGGTCTTGTTTGTAAACATTTGGGTAAATGCCCAAAAGTGGGATTGCTGGATAATAGGGGAGATCTATACTGCTTTCCAAAGTGTTTGAACAAGTTTACATTCCCACCAACAATGAAGTAAGTTTCCTTTGTGTCCACATCCGCTCCAGCATCTGCTGTTGTTAGAGTTCTTGTTTTTTGCTGTTCTAACTGGAGTGAGGTGATATCTCAATGTTGTTTTGATTTGCATTTCTTTTATGGCTAGCGATGTTGAACTTTTCTTCATGTGTCTATTGGCCATCCTTCTTTCTTCTTCAGAGAAGCTTCTCTTTAAGTCTTTCGCCCACTTATTTATTGGGCAGTTGTTTCTTTGAGGATTTGTTGTTGGGTGGTTTAATTTTTTGAGTTCCAAGTATATTTTAGATATGATACCCTTGTCCGTTGTATGGCTAGTAAAGATCTTGTCCCAATTGGTGGGCTTTCTATTGATCTTGCTAGCTATGTCATTTGCCCTGCAGAAGCTCTGCAACCGTATGCAATCCCATTTGTCCAACCTTTCTTTAATTTGTTGTGCTTCCGGTTCTCTATTCAGAAAATTTCGGCCTGAGCCAAAGAGACCTAAGGTTTCTCCTATTCCATCCTGTAATGTTTTTAGAGTGTCTGCTTTGAGTTCAAGGTCTTTGATCCATTTGGAGTTGATTCTGGTGCAGGGTGATATATAAGGATCTAGCTTTAGTTTTCTACATGTAGTTAACCAATTTTGCCAGCACCATTTACTGAAGAGGCTGTCTTTCTTCCATTCTATTGTTTTAGCTTCCTTATCGAAGATTAGATGGCAATAGTTCTGTAGGTTCATTTCTGGGTTTTCGATTCTATTCCATTGGTCTTGAGGTCTGTTTTTATGCCAATACCAAGCTGTTTTGATTACTATGGCTTTATAGTAGAGTTTGAAATTTGGTATTGATATTCCTCCAGCAGTGTTCTTTCCGTTGAGGAGCGTTTTTGCTATTCGGTGTCTTTTATTGTTCCATATGAATTTTTGGATTGCCTCTTCTATTTCCTTGAAGAATGAGGGTGGAATTTTGATAGGTATCGCGTTGAATTTGTAGATAGCCTTGGGAAGTATTGCCATTTTCACGATGTTAATCTTGCCAATCCAGGAGCATGGGAGGTTTTGCCATTTTTTAAATTCTGTGTTGATTTCCTTTTTCAAGATTATAAAGTTTTCATCATAGAGGTCCTTCACTTCTTTGGTTAAGTTAATTCCTAGGTATTTTATTTTTTGTGGGGCTATTACAAATGGAGTTGCTTTCCTAATTTCAGCCACACTTTTCTCATTGTTGGCATATAGAAAAGCCATTGATTTTTGAGGGTTAATTTTATAACCTGCTACATTGCCAAAGTTTTGAATCAGCTTGAGTAATTTGGGAGTGGAGTCTATGGGATTCTTTAAATACAAGATCATGTCATCTGCAAAGAGGGAGAGTTTTATTTCTTCTTTCCCTATTTGGATCCCCTTTATGTCTGCATTTTGTCTTATTGCTGTGGCTAGGCATTCTAATACTAGATTGAAGAGAAGTGGAGAGAGTGGGCATCCTTGTCTTGTTCCTGAGTTAAGAGGAAATGGCTTTAGTTTTTCACCATTGAGTATAATGCTGGATGTAGGTTTGTGATGTACAGCCTTTTTTTGTATTGAGGAATGTTCCATGGATTCCTAATTTTTCCAGAACCTTCATCATAAAGGGGTGTTGGATCTTGTCAAATGCTTTTTCTGCATCTATTGAGATAACCATGTGGTTCTTATTCTTGCTCCTGTTGATGTGATGAATAATATTAGTTGATTTGCGTATATTGAACCAGCTTTGCATCCCTGAAATGAATCCTGTTTGATCATGGTGTATGATTTTTTGGATGAATTGTTGAAGTCGATTGGCCAAAATTTTGTTGAGAAGTTTTGCATCAATGTTCATCAAAGAAATGGGTCCATAGTTCTCTTTCTTTGAGGAGTCCTTGCCTGGTTTTGGGATGAGGGTTATGATGGCTTCATAGAATGTGTTCGGTAGTGAGGTTTCTCTTTCAATTTCATTGAAGAGTTGGAGGAGTATTGGTGTGAACTCTGCTTTGAAGGCCTTGTAAAATTCCGCTGTAAAACCATCTGGTCCTGGACTTTTCTTAGCTGGGAGGTCTCTTATTGCTGTTTCTATTTCAATGCTTGATTTGGGCCTGTTAAGCTGGTTTAACTCATCTTGGTTTAGTTTTGGCATGTCAATATTTGCTAGGAAAAGTTCCATTTCTGTCAAGTTCTCAAACTTATTAGCATAAAGTTTTGAGAAGTATTCCCTTATAATGTTCTCAATCTTGGTTGTTTCCGTGGTGATGTTTCCATTCTCATCTCTGAGTTTATTAATTTGGGTGTGTTCTCTCCTTTTTCTGATAAGGTTTGCTAAGGGTCTGTCAATTTTGTTAAGTTTTTCGAAGAACCAACTCTTTGTTTTGTTGATTCTTTCTATAGTTTTTTTGGATTCTATTTCATTTAATTCTGATTTAATTTTGATTATTTCTTTCCGTCTACTGGATTGGGGTTTATCTTGCTGCTCTTTTTCAAGGAGGTTTAGGTGTGTTATTAAATTGTTAGTTTCCGATCTCTCCAATTTGTTGATGTAGAATCTCACAGCTATAAACTTGCCTCTGAGTACTGCCTTTGCTGTGTCCCAGAGGAGCTGGTAATTTGTGTGTTCATTTTTGTTGAATAGCATGAACATTTGAATGTCCTTTCTAATCTCTTCCATGACCCACTCATGATTCAGCAGTGTGTTGTTCAGCCTCCATGTGATACCGGACTTTCTTTGGTGGTTTTTGGTGTTGAGTTCTAATTTTATTCCCTTGTGGTCAGAGAGAATGCAAGGTATAACTACAATGTTTCTGAATTTAGACAAGTTTGCTTTGCGGCCTAAAATGTGGTCTATTTTAGAAAACGTTCCATGTGCTGCTGAGAAGAATGTGTATTCTGATGCTGCTGGGTGAAATGTTCGGTAAATGTCTGTTAAGTCTAGTTGATCTATGCAGCTGTTTAGATCTGCGGTTTTTCTGGTGAGTTTTTGCGGAGTGTATCTATCTAGTGGGGATAGTGGTGTATTAAAATCCCCAACAATTAATGTCTTTGGATCTATATGGGATTTGAGTGAAAGTAGTGTTTCTTTGATAAATTTGGTTGTTCCATTGTTTGGCGAATAGCTATTTAGAATTGTAATATCCTCCTGAAGGAGAGATCCTTTAATTAGTATGTAGCGACCTTCTTTATCTCTTCTCACGAATTTTAATTTGAAGTCTATTTTATCTGATATTAGGATTGCAACTCCCGCCTGTTTATGAGGGCCGTTTGCTTTGTAGATTTTGTTCCAGCCTTTAACATGGAAATGTGTTTTTTTTTATGGGCAAGATGTGACTCCTGCAGGCAGCAGATAGAACGGTCTTGTTTTTTAATCCAACTAGACGGTCTATGTCGCTTAATTGGAGAGTTCAGTCCGTTAACGTTAAGAGATAGGACTGAGAGGTATTTGGGAATTCCTGCCATGTTATCCACCTTCTTGGGGGCTGTGAAAACTGGGTTCTTCCTAAGGTTCTTGGATTTTCAGTTTGGGTGCAGTTTCTTGGCCTTTGTTGCGGTCTTGTTGGTTTTCTATATGTAGGACATCTTTAAGAATCTTTTGTAGGGCTGGTTTGGTGGAGATGTATTGTTTCAATTTTTCTTTGCTATGGAAGGTTTTTATTTGGCCTTCAGTTATGAAGGAGAGTTTAGCAGGGTACAGTATTCTTGGTTGATAGTTGTTTGTTTTAGGGCATGGCATACGTCATTCCAGGCTCTTCTTGCTTTGATTGTCTCTGCTGAGAAATCTGAGGTAATTCTAATTGGTTTCCCTTTATAGGTGATTACCCTTTTCTCCTTGACAGCTTTAAGGATCTTTTCCTTGGTCTGGGTTGATCCTGTGTGGAGTATAATGTGACGGTGGGATGTCCTATTCTGGTCTGGTCTATTTGGGGTTCTAAAAGCTTCTTGTATCTGAATAGGCCTATCTTTTTGTGTGTTTGGGAAGTTCTCTGCTAGGATCCTGTTAAACAAATTTCCTAGACCATTAACTTCTGTTTCTAGGTGCTCCTCTACAACCATTATCCTTAGATTGGGCCTTCTGATGGTCTCTTGCAGGTGTTGGATAGACCTATCATATTTCTTGGACTTGTCTTGGATGGTTGTATGTTCTTTCTCTATAATATCTAGGCTGTCTTCAATCCCTGAGATTCGATCTTCTGCATGGTCTAACCTGCTGTCAAGACTCTCTACTTTGTTTTTTATCTCTTTTCCTTCTAATTGGTCAGCTTTGATGGCTTCAAATTCTTTTTTGAATCTCTGTTTTAGGTCTTGTATGAATTTCTTTACTTCCTTAATTTGGTGTTCAGTGTTTGTTCTCAAATCACTTAGTTGATTGGTTATGGTTTCTTTGGACTCCCATTCCTTCTGTTGGGTTCCATTAAGCATTTCCTTTGTGGTCTCGCTGACTTTCTTCAGCTCTTTGTTAATGGATTCCATGAATGCCTTTAGTGATCTTTCTGTATTCTCTACCTGGTCTCTCAATTCCTGAATTACTCTTTGATTAGCTTCCTCCCGTATGTGGGATTCCTGCAGTTCTCTTTCTTCCCGTTGGTGGGATTCCTGCAGTTCTCTTTGAGTGTTCTCTGCCTGCTCACGCCATTCCTCCCTTTCTTTTTGAGTATTATCAAGTTGTTCATGCAAATCCTGTATCAGTTTTTGAGTAGCTTCCTCACGCTTATGATATTCCTGTATAAATTTCTAAGATGCCTCCTCTCTCTCCCTATCACGCTCATACAGAGTCCTTTGTACATTGTAAACTTCTCATTTATCATGTTTGCTATTAGTGTTTGTAGAGCTATTTGGGTACTCTCCTCTGGATTATTCTTTATCTGTTCTAATCCCTGATTATCAAGATTGGGAATTGAGATACCGGAATTTGCCATTTTTCTTGTGTTTTTCCGGCTTACTCGGCCCATTTGAGATGAAGATTGCACCAGTTTTGTGCTAGAACACTATCTTAAGGCAACCATCAACCAAAGTTTGCGTTTGTACAATCAATAGTCTACAGATACAATCTAGTTCAACAGATACATCTATTCAACATCAAACAACTATATGTTAAAGGACTTCGAAGCGCAGAAAAGAATTTGGAAAACCAGAAATTATTAGGATTAGGGAGAGATGTGGGTAAAAAATAGGAATAGATTGGTGTGGGGAGGCACAGGGAGAGTTAACTATGTCCTAATCACAATGCAGGAAATGGGTTGGGTAGGATGCAAGTAGAGAGAGAGAGAAAAAGAAGAGGCAGAAACGGGAATGAAGAGAGACCAGAAAAAAATAGAAACGTAAAAATTAATGTTATTATAGAGGTTAAAAGACCGTCTATTTAGAGAGGAATGTGAATATGTTCAGAGAAGGGGAGGGACATAGAGGAGATGTGAAAAACTTTAAGGATGGGAAAGGGAGAAGAAAAGATCAGTAGTTCAGTAGAGCTAGACAAAAAACTAAAAGATAATTAAGAAAGAAAGAAAAAGAGAAAGAAGACAAGAAAAGAAAGGAAAATGCTCATTCACATATTCCTAAAATAAAAATTATAAGATGAGAAAAAAAAAGTTACTGGAAAACAATTATTTTTTCAGAAGAGGCAAAAATTAAAGATTAATAAAAGTTTTAGAAGGGAAAAAATTTATATATATATATATATATATATATATATATATATATATATATGGTAACAAAAAACAAAAAACAAACAAAAAAAAGAAAAGAAGAAGAAGAAAATAAAAAGAAAAAAAGAAATGAAGTCTTTTGATTTTTTTTTTGGGGGGGGGAGGAGTGGGAAGAATCCTGTATCTCTCTTTTGTCTGTAACCAGTCTCTTGTTGGAGTCTCTGGTCAGCTTGAGGTCCTGTGGCTTGATTGGTTTCTTAAGTCGGTTGGTTGGAAGAGGCAGAAAAATGCTCTGCTTTACCCAAGATTTTGAGATCCCCCTCCCAGGTTAGTTTTCTGGCAGGGTCATCTGCTTTGAGAATCACAAAAGGGGGATGTGGTGATGAGGCTAGGTTCTGGGTAGAGTTGAGGCCTTTCAGCAAACAGTAGCTTTTCCCTGGGGCTATTTTGTAATAAAGCTCACACCGCCCAGCCTGGAGCCATTCTCAGGGTTTCTGTTTTTCAATTGATTGTGGTGGCTGCTAGAGGGAGGGGCAGCCTCTGGCTCTGGTTACCCATTGGGGAAAGCCACTCCAATGGCTGGCGCCTGAGCTGGGTGACTTTTCCCTGGATGGAGCTGAGTCTGGCAGGTCACTTCGCTGTTAAGTTCTTGTGACCTGCTAAATGACTCGTTTTATTCCAAGGCCTGAGCTGGAGCTAGCAGCTCCTCCGAGCTTTGTCGGTATCCAAGATGGAGATCACCGGTGCTGGGTGGGGAGGGGTGGCCTTCCCTCCTCTGCTCCCTGAGAAGGAGTGAGGACGTCAGGCTTGTACTCACGCCGAGTCTTGGATCCTGGGTTGTCTCTGGTCTGCAAACAGCAGGATGAAGATGTCCGCTCCTTGTCGGTTCTTGTTGGTGTTGAGTAGAATCCGCTTGTCCGCTGCGTCTGGCTCCTTCGTCCCAGACTCTCTGTGTCTCAGGTATGACCCCGCAGCGGTGGTCGCCGCCGCGACCCTGCCGCCGCAGCGGCAGCTGATGTGTTTCCTTGGCTTTCCCTCTCTTGTCTAACTCTCTGTCCTGTGATGGCACACTTGGTGTCATTCTCTGGCTTAGGACTATTCACTGGAACTCTAAAACTGCTTTCTATGCGAGAGCTTGTTCAGATTCCAGCTTCTCCTCCTCCATCTTCCCCCATTTATCTAACCTACTGTTAATCTTCCTACTTGGTTTTTTATTTATTTTCCTTTTAATTGGTCAGCTTTGTAGGCTTCAGATTCTTTGTTGGAGCTTTGTTTTAGATCTTGTGTGACCTTCTTTACTTCCTTAATTTGGTGTTCTCAAATCACTAAGTTGATTTGTTATGGTTTACTTGGATTCCCATTCCTGCTGTCGGGCTCCATTCAGCATTCCCTTTGTGGTCTCTCTGAATTCTTTCAGATGTCTGTTTTTGGATTCCATGAATGCCTCTATTGATCTTTGTCTATTCTCATACTACTGTTACAATTCCTTTGCTACTCTTTGATTAGCTTCCTCACGTTCATGCAATTCCTATAGTTCTCTTTGACTTCTCTCAGCCTGCTCACACAATTCCTGTGTCTCTCTTCGTCTGTTCTCTTCCTGCTCACACAATTCCTTTCTTTCTCTTTGACTGTTCTCAGCCTGCTCACGCAATTCCTTTATTTCTCTTTGTTCTCAACCTGTTCACGCAATTACTGTATCAATCTTTGAGTAGTTTCCTCACAGTCACGAGATTCCTGTTGTTTGGTTTGCTTCCTCTCTTTCCCTATCACGTTCAAACTGAATCCTTTGCAAGCTTTCAGTCTTTTCATTCACCACGTTTACCAGTAGTGTTTTTAGTTCTTTGTGGGACGTCTCCTCTAGATTATTCATTAACTGTTCTGTCACTGGATTATCATGAGTGAGAGTTGATATACCCACACTTGCCATTTTTCTCCTGTTTTCCGGCTTGTTCTGCACACTTGATATGAAAGTGACACCAATTTTTTTCTAAAACACTATTTTAAGGCAAGCATCAACCAAAGTCCTGTAGTTGCACAGTCCAAATGGCTGTAGATACAACCTAGTTCAACAGATACAATCTATTCAACATCAAACAACTATGCATTAATGGGCTAAGAACAGCAAAGACGAATTTTTCAAATCAGAAAAAATTATGTTTAGGGAGAAATGTGGGGTAAAATAGGATTAGAAGTATGTGGAGAGGTTAAAGTAAATTTAACCAAGTCCTAATCTCAGAGAGGGAAAGGGCTTGGACAAAATGACAGGAGAGAAATTAAAAAGAAGAAAATCAAAAATGGAAAAAGAAAAATTTAAATTTAAAAAGTGAAACACTTAAAAATTATGTGACTTTAAAAAGTGATATTGAGAGAAGAAAAGGATAGGATGACAAGAGTGGGATCATAGAAAGGAGACATGAAAAACTAAAAAATAAAAATTCTTAAAAGTATTTACTTGAAAATTATATTTTAAAAGATATAATACTTCTATTAAAATGTTAAGCCTGTTTCTGGGGGTTTAGCCCAGAGGAAGGGCACCTGCCCAGCGTGTGCAAGGCCCTGGGTTCGGTGCTCAGCCCTGGGGGAATAAAAAGACCAAAAAAATGTTAAGCCTAAAAGTTTGTGAATTAAGTAATACATTTCTGGATTAATTATATACACAATAAGGGATAAGTTCTAATAAACGATGATGGGTATTTATCTGGGGATGAGGCAAAACAGCAATTAAGTCACGCAAAAAAAAAGAAAGACAAAAAATACAAAAAATTAAAAAGGACCAAAGGTCAATAGCGATTTTTTCAAAAAGCATACACACACAACACACACACACACACACACACACACACACACACACACACACACACACACACACACACACACACACACACACACACACACACACCTAAAATAAAGATTAGGAGAAGAAGAAAAAAAAAGATTAATAGAAAACAATTTAAAAAATTTAAAAAATGGTACCAAAAAGAGTTCTTTAATTTTTTGGGGGGCGAGGGGTGAGGAATGAGAAGATCCTGTGTCTCCCCTTTGTCTGTAACTAGTCTCTTCGTGGAGTTTCTGGTCTGCTTGTGGTGTTTGGTTTTCCTGTGGCTTGATTGATTTCTTACATCAGTTTGTTTAAGCAGTCAATAAAATGCTCTGCTTTATCTAGGATTTTGTTATCCTCCTTCAGGCTAGTTCAGTGGGAGGGAGATCTGCTTTGAGTATCACGAAAGAGAAAGATGGTGGTTTTCTCTAGTTTGGAGATGCTATGATGAGGCTAAGTTCTGTTTAGGGTTGGGGCATTTCAGCAAACATTATCTTTTCCCTGAGGGGCTAGCTCCTGAGACACTCCCAGAACCCAGCCTAGATCCATTCTCAAGGTGTATGTTTACTGAATTTCAATTGATTGTCTAGGCTGCTGTAGGTAGGGGCATCCTCTGGTTCTGTTAACCCAGTGAAGATAGTCACTCCTCTGGGGGGGGGGCAGAACTCTCTCTGCTTGAGCTAGGTGAGTTTCTCCTGAGTGCATCTGAGCCTGGAAGGTCAGGTCAGATTCCTGTGACCTGCTAAATGACTCTTTTCTTTCTTCCAAGGCCTGAGTTGTAGCTGTTTGCTCAGCCTGGCCATTCTCAGTATCAAAGATGATGTCTGGTGCGGGGGAGGGGCAGTCTTCCCTCCTCTGCTCCATGAGAAGGAGTGAGGATGTCAGGATTCTACTCAGACAGGAGTCTTTTTCCTGGGTATCACTGGTCTATGATCTGCAGGATGAATTTATCTGCTATTTGTCAGTTCTTGTTGGTGTTCAGTAGAATCCTCTCACCCACTGCATATTGCGCTTTTGTCCTGGACTCTCTGTTGTAGATATGGTGGCTATGCGTGCCGTAGCTGCTGCCACAACCGCAACTACTGTCAAGTGCTCAGATCTGTCTTCTTGCCTGGATCTTCCCTCTCTAGCCAAACAATGTGTACAGTGATGGCACACTTGGTGTGATTATCTAGGCTAGTACTGTTCACTGGAACACTAAAGCTGCTTTGTATGTGAGAGTTTGTTTAGCCTCCAGGTTCTCCTCTACCATCTTTCTCTGACCTCCATGAAACTCTTTATATTTTATGTTGATGGGTTATTATACAACAATTACTTTTAAATGTACATGTAATATCTAAAGATAGCCATATGAATATTCTCATGCAGCTCTTATTTATCTGTTATGTACTTTCAGTATTATGATATTTCTCTCTCTCTTATACTTTCTCTCATTTCCTCACTTTCTCTTTCATGCTTCATGTCTGCTACTTAGAATTTCTGGTGGTCTACTATTATCCTTCAGGATCCACTAGTTTGTGGGAACATGATAAAGACAATCAGTTACCCTTGCCTTATTTAAGAGTTACAACAGTGATGTGATATTATTTGCCATTCTAAATGGTAAAACAACAGATCTAGGAATTCATTTTCACTTTTATTACTATTATAAATTTTATCTCTCTAAGAATCATTGGTATGGATAAGATAATTTTAACCTGTGACCTAAAAGTACATTTTCTTTTACAAACAACCTTTTGCTTTGAGTATCAGTGAGTAACTACATGTAATGAAACAAAGCTATCCTATCGAACGTAGACTGAAGTTGTTCACAGGGATGAAAAACAAGATAATGGAGAAGTGAGTACAAAGGATACCCATCATAGAGCACAGGTCCTCAGAGTAATTTACCATGTACACTTTGTGAGAATGACAATGTGTTAGGAACTATAGATTAAATCACTGAACACTTGATATATATGCAAATATGTGTATATATATTTATATTATTTATGTATGTATATATGTATTTGCCCTTATATATGTACACATGTATGTTACTATACTCACAAATACACACATACATACACCCATGTATAAATGCACACATGGAGAAAGACACATAGTTACAGTCAACACAAGTTTCACTAGATGTTGAATATGCCTTAGACGGAATGCTTGGAACCAAATATGTTGAAGATGTATTTGTCTCTAAGAGTTTTTTTACCACTCCTCTTACCTCTTAAAACTGGTACGTTTTAAGACATGAGATTCGACTTGCAAAATGCAGTACAAGTGATAACAAGTCATTCAGAAATCTCAGTAATAAAGGTCATATGGTGTCTCCCTGCTCCCCACGGAATGCTTGCTCTTGTAGACACTCTCAACAACCAAAGTAGTAAGAGAATATCCTATCAGTGTATATACTATCAGAGGGGGTTGGAGGGAGGATTTGGGTGATGTGAAAGGAAGGGATGGTAGGGGAAAAACAAAGGATTGGGTAACAATGCTCAATAAGACATGTACTCAATACCTTCCTTATGTAACTGTAACCCCTGTGTACAGTGTCTTTACAATAAAAATATATATTAAAAAGATACAAGGAAAACTTCTGTACTTATGGGAAGTTGTATTTATCACTCAATATCAGTAAGGTATTGGTTTTAGGACCACAGGCATATTAAAATTTTGGATCCTCAAACATTTTACTTGAACACAGTATATTATTTACATTAGAATGTTTCCACAACCTAGTTCAGTGTAATTGCTATGAAACGTTTTACTACATTTTATGTTTGAAATGGAAAATAAAAGTATTTGCACTATCAAAAGAAACAATTTTTTTTCCTTTTTTTGTCTTTTTTTCTGCATTTTGTGGATGGTATTGGGAGAGCAGTTTTGAAAAGCTCAAATTTCATCACCAAGAGCTGTCTGCAAAATGTAAAAGGATCTAATACAGCATCTTGAATAATATGGAACTCCAAGGAGAAGTACTTGAATTGAGACATTATCAGAAACTAACCACGCAAGGAATTTTTAGAAGCACAGCTGCTAGATTTCTAATGGAGAGCTTTCATAACCCTTTCTAAAACACAAGTCAGAACCTCATTGAAGTGTAGATGGTTTTCCCTCACCTTTCGGTCAAGCTCAGTCATTATCAATCAACATACAGCTAATATTGAATAATCCTCTGATAACAAAATGTTGATGGAATGTCCATCCAGTTTAGGTTAAGAGCGTTAACCTAGTAATGAATTAGCTGGTAAGTAAATCTGAAACTGTTATAGGCTACAGGGGTTCAAGAAAAGGTTGGATCAATGGATACTACAGTATTTTTCCTGATAAGAGAATTTGAGGGCAAGTTATTTTATAATGGTTCATGTTAGGGAACAAGATAACTTCAGAGGAAGAGTCAGAAAATTTGTGGGAATCAGGGCCATCTGAAACTCATTTCCAGAATGCAAACTGATTAAAACTAGAGTATTTTTCTTAAGCATTAGAATTGGACTCTCATTAGGGTGAAAGTTAGGTTTCAGTTGCAGCTGTGGTTAGTGTTAGCATTAGGGCAATGGAAAGTTTAGGGTCAAACTCGAACTATCTTTGAATAACAAGTCATGTTAGAATTAGGATGAATGTGAAATAGGAAACTGCTAATTATATTAAGATTAGGATATGGTTAGTGTGAGGGTTAGCCTCAATATTCCAGTTAAGGTTAGAGTTAAAAAAATGGCAAGATAACGAGTACAACTACAAATTATTTTTAGAGAGGTGAGTTGAATCAAAGTTAGGATGAATAAATCTAATGTATTTTTATGGCTTTTAGAATCCAAAGGCTATCAGTTCTATGGTTAGGGTTACTGTTCTAGTTCAGGTTAGACTTAGGCTTAGGTAAGGGTAAGCTATAAGGTAAAACTGAGATTTCTGCTAATATTTTCAAGTAAAATAAGTGTGAAATTTAACAAAAATTACAGAGTTTTCCTAATTTTACTATTTAGGGTTCAATAGGGTTAAATTTAGAGTTAGGTTTCTAGTAAGGTTTAAATATATAGTTAGGGTTAGGAACTAGAGTATAATGTAAGTAAACCTGCAACTTCTTTTTGGAGATAGGGAAGTTCAGTAAAAGTTAAGATCAGTGGAAACTATGATAGCTTTCATGATATGAAGACTTGAGGTTAATATTCATAATAGGGTATGATTTCAGAGTCCAAGTCAGGGAATCTGTAGGATTTGGAGAAAAGTGCAAATCATTTCAAAGACCATGAGTATCTGTTAGGATATATTTTCCATTAATTTTAGGATTGGGTTACTATTATCATCAAGGTTATTCTTAGGGTTCTGACCAGGATTAGAGTTAAGATTATGGAAATGGAAGGTTGAGAACTTGAGTGACTTACTTCCTTTGTGTCTGTATATGCAGTATTCTAAGGCTTGGACTCAAGGCTTGGGTTCTATCCATGAACATTTTGCTGTAGGTTAGCATTCTACCACTTGAGCCATGATTCCACTTCCATATATCTTTGGCAGTGAATTGGAGATGAGAGTCTCACAGATTTTCCTATCCAAGCTGACATTGAACTGAGATCCCAAGATCTCTGCCTTCTGATTAATGGTAGGATTAAACTCATGAGCTACCAGTGCCATGGAAAATGCCTGACTTTTATTGATTGTTTTTACTTTTGTTCAAGATCAACATTGAATTCAATATTTGATAGCATGGTTCACTAGGTAACAAGCTGCCACTTGAGCCATATCTCCAAAAATGATTATCTTAAATAGCTGGAAATCATTAAATTTTCTTCAGTTGATATGAATCATTAGTGCTGTTCTAAAACTTATCCTAAACATTTATAGACCCTAGAGGTGATCTGAGCAGATTCTCACGGTTTTGTTCTAATTGCATAATATTTTAGGAATATGATTTTTTAATTATTATTTTAAGTAGCAAAGGAGTTATTAAACAAAGCAGTTTCTGTGTACAATATACCTTGTTCAATGCCAACCATTTCAACATTCGCATCTTTCCTCTATGCACCTCTTCCTTCACTCTTCTTAATTTTGTAGGATATTTACTGGATTACTCTCTGCACTTCCCCCCTTTTCTCCTGGTCATTCTTGTACTTTTCCCCCTTCACCCCTGTTTTAATTAGACACTTACATATGATGCAGCAACTCTAATCCTAGGCATTTACCTGAAAGATTACAAACCAGGATACAGTAAATATT
Source organism: Dipodomys merriami (assembly GCF_024711535.1). NCBI lineage: Eukaryota > Metazoa > Chordata > Mammalia > Rodentia > Heteromyidae > Dipodomys > Dipodomys merriami. Next base: position 9,733,148 of record NW_027206024.1, read on the forward strand.
TCAGCACAACCATGCTTACTGAATCAGCCCAGATACCCCTCAAGAGAGAAATGATTCAAGGAAATGTAATGCACACACACACACACACACACACACACACACACACACACACACACACACACAGACACACACACACACACACACACACACACACACAGAGGAAATCCTACTTACCCTTCAGAAAGAGTATTGTACCCTTTGTATCTCTCATTTCTCATTTCTTCTGCCTGGTATCCAATTGTTGTCGTACTGTCCCTGTACTGCAGTAAGAGACACATGCAAACTGATGTAAAAGATTTTCAGAGATTTGGCTAGCCATAGATTCCTAAATATGAGTTCTATGCTCATTCTCTTTGTTTATTCAAGCCTTTGAGTAGTGATTGCACAGATTCATTTGTACTATTTGCTACACAGAAAAGAGATGAACGCACATACATGGATATACATACATACATGGATATATGCACGCATATGGGTATATATTAAATACTTGAATTCATTTTATGTTTTTGAGAATTACTGAGCTAACAAAAATCACATGCGTTTTACTTCCTAGTCAATTCTTTCAAAGCCTAAATAACTTTTTCTCCTTTGAATACATAATTTTAAAGAGAATATCACCATCTCTAATCTTTCAATGGCCTTGAAATTAGATGTTTCAATGGGAAAAAGTTATTTAGCCAGTCCCAAATTGTGCCTTTTCCAAGTTATCAGATATTCAATCTATCACATGCCCAAATAATAGAGAATGGGAACAGGTCTACATTGAGCACTCACAGTATACAGCTCTCTGGACTTTCTCAGGAAGAGCTTTCTGCCATTGTGGGATGGATAGGGCTGGATAATAAGCAAACAGACAACATAGATTGAAAGTATTGTGCTAAGTTGACACCTGAAATATTGTATGTTTCAACTGCATAGTATTGGTTTTCATGAATCAGTTAATCAGGTTCTTTACACCATATGATGTTACTAGACTGTGGAATGCATGTTTATTGCATTTACTTTGTAGAACTTATTTTGAAATTTGGTATAAAACGTTCACCATTTTTTTTAATATGGATTACTCCTAGTTGTCAAGAGTGAGGAATTGCCCTGGCACTTTGTAATTTGAAGTCTTATGTTGCCATATGTCATATCCTATTTTCCTTTTACAGAGTTGGTAAAAAAAAAAATATATGTAATTTATTTTATTTTATTTTATTTTGGGTCTGGTCGTGGGGCCTGAACTCTTGGCCTGCGTACTGTCCCTCAGCTCTTCAGCTCAAGGCTGGTACTCTAACACTTGAGCCACAGAGCCACTTCTGGCTTTTTTTGTGCTTATGTGGTGCTGAGGAATCGAACCCAGGGCCTTAAGCATGCAAGGCGAGCGCTCTACCACTGAGCCAACTTCCCAGCACTGTAATTTATTTTTTATTTTTATTTATTATCTATTTCAGAATTTGAACTCAGGGACTGGGCACTGCTCCTGAGGTCTTTTGCTAAAGGTTAGCTCTCTACAACTTCGAGCCACAGTATCAATTTTAGTTTTCAGTGATTAATTGGTGATAAGTGTCTCACAGTGACTTTTCTCAACCTTGCTTTGAACTGTGATCCTCATATACCAGCCTCCAGATTAGCGAATATCACAGGCATGAGCTACCTCCACCCAGTTATACGTAATTTAAACTGTAGTTTTCTGAAGTCTTTCATCCTACACTGAATATTTTTTCTTACGAGCTTTCTAATAAATATGTAATCTATTCAATTTTGTAAAGTACTGTGTACCTCACACTTATTTGTGGCATTACTGAAATCCAAGTTTCTCTGTGTGTCAGGGTGGAAACTTTTGCCTGTAACAGTATGTTGAACACATAACCTCTGGCTACTTAAAGAACAAAGGATGAGAAGCTACAGTAGCCAGATAAAGAACTTCCAGGATAATTCAATGGCAACTCATGTACTCTCTCTGTAGGGGAACAGGCAGCATAGAAAAGAAATTCTTATATTTGAAAGTGATTGAGTGTGTGTGCACATAGGTGTTCACTTATTTATCTGTTATTATAGTTTTAGATATATTCACTAGTATAAAACAATATTTCATATATATATGCAATAACAGTTTCCAAAATCCAGGGAACCACCTCCATGGGCACCGCTTTCCTATGTTGCTCTATGGATAATAAGAATGAAACGTGGAATTGTCTTGTTGTAGAGAAATTACTCAGAGATTCAAGCATTTTTCTTTTAATAGGTTGCTTGTTCCTAACCCTAAAATTAGGAAGTCTGTTAATATGTATGTTATATTATAATATATTTAATATATTATTTAAAATGTATAATTATTGTTTATTATAAAATATATTTCATATAATACCTGAGAATATTATACATTTATAAGAAAAAATACAACAAACGTATCAGTCCATACTTTCCTAGCCATGATTAGCTTCAGTATATTAAGCACATTACATCTCAACAGGAAAATTCTACTGAAGTTCTGATCCCCTTGAGCTAGATAAGGAGAATTCCTGTAAAAGAAGCCTCTCCTCAACTATGAGAAAAGATATGTTTGGAAGTTTAGTTTAGTTTAGTGTTTTTTTTGTTTTTTGGGCAGTCATGTGGCCTGAACTCTGGGCCTGGGCCCTGTCCCTCAACTCTTCAGCTCAAGCTTAGTGCTCTATCACTCGAGCCATAGCGCCACTTCTGGCTTTTTCAGGTTATGTGGTGCTGAAAAATCGAACCCAAGGCCTCATGCATATCAGGCAAGCATTCCACCACTGAGCCACTAATCCAGCCCAAGTTTGCAAGTTTTTGAGAAAAGGAATTTGGCATTTGCTTTGCATCCTTGATTAGTCATGAATAGATATTATTTGGCTCCAAATTTTGTCTCCTTGTAGGTTCCCTAAACAGTTACACATCAGCCTCATTCCATCACATATCTTTAAGACCTTCTTTTATTTCTTTTTATCATTTTTGTTTCCTAAAGCTTGATTGTTGATCCTAAAGCTTGAACTCATGGCCTAGACAGTGTCCCTGAGCTCAATGCTAGTGCTCTACCACTTGAGCCGTGCACCACTTCTGGCTTTTTCTGTCTGGACATGCTTTGAATCATAATATTCAGATCTCAGCCTCCAGGGTAGCTAGGATTACAGGTGTGAGCCACCAGTGCCAAGCAAGTCCCACTCTTTTAGATATTATTCTAAAAGCCTCCAATCCAAGGTCACTCCTAAGATTGTAAATGGAACTATGCCAATAGTTCCTTTAATTGTTCTGGCTATGGTGTTTCTTTTGCAAATTATATTGAAACTACTTCACTGTTCTCTTCCTAATCCATGATTCTAGATGTGTTAGTAATAATTACTTAAATTTAGCTGCTATAAACCCTAAATCTCTCAATTATTAATTTCATTTAATTCTTTCAATATGATTGTTTTTCAATACAAATATGAACTTATACTCACTTTCTTGAATCTACCCCTTGGCATGAGCTGTGCCTGGGCCTATTCTACCTCAAATGCAAGAGGTTGGCAAAAGAATAGCCTACAGTATTCCTGCTTAAGAGTCAGGACAAGTAGTTGAGTGCCTAAAAGAAGCAATGCATTCCTGGCATGGGAAGGGGTGGGAGAGACAACAGCCTAGAGAGCAAACTGGCAGTCACAACATTTAACAACTTCTCCTTTGGAGACACTGATCTCCTGAAAAGTGGCAGTGATATAACTCACTTAGTGAATTTTCATATATGAAGGAAGTTGTCATGTCTCACTACACAACTCACTTGTAGTCAAACAGAGGGTCATTCTTTTGTGTCCTCCTTAGGTCCAGTCTCATTTTATCACCATCTTAGACTTTGCCCAGACTCTATTCCTACCAGAAGGTCCCTGATGAAGAGGAATGTGTGGTATCTTGGCCTTTGATTAGCCCGATGGGAACTGAGGGCACTTTTAATTTTGTTCCTTTTCATTGTGACAAGGCTGTGGTAGGTGGTGGGAAAGCTCATTCTCTGAATTGTTCCCTATTACCAAATCCCTTCAGAGAAAGTCAAGGAATGACAGATTCTGCCTGAGGGAGTGAGTTTCTCCATTTCCAAAGAGATCAATTAATATCTGATTATGAGGCCCACTTGGTGGTCCTTCCCCAGATCCTCTAAACAGGAGTGGATGTTACCTCAGACACCAGGCCATCCTCATATTTCTTCAGCTCTTTCTCATGAAAATAAAGGTCACAGGAGTTGAGTTGAGAAACAAGGAGAAATGAGAGTAGCAGAAGAATCATTGGCATTGGGAGCAATTAGAAACACTGTGTGAAAAAAGGGCTCAGAAAATCTAGGATCACTCACATCATTTGGGAATCACATCACAGGATTTGGGAATAAAATAAATAAATTACTACCTACATTAGTAACTCCACTGCTCTGGCTACATTACAAGTGTTCTCTCAAAAGGTAGCTGTACTAATTTGATGAGGAAAAAGGAGCACATTGTTTCCTCACCAAGTTCTACTAAGTATCTTCTTCCATAACCGAGGTTGTTCTTACCCTGTACTTGTCGGTTACTTTCCTTTGCTGGATTCAATCAATGGCATTTGAAAGTGTTATCATCTTCAGACATGTAATTACATTTTGTTTTAATCCATTTGTTATAATATAAAACAAATTTTTTGGGAAAATATGTCTATGCTATATTTTATTCCATGACATATTTATTTGATGTTATTAAGTATTATTTTAATAGTTTCATTTTTAAAACCTGAGGAAAATATTTTGTTACTGTTAGAACCAATTAGTTGCACCTTTTTTTGTATTTTTTCATATTTGTATTTGTTATTAAACTTCTAACAATGTCTTTTCCCCCTACTGTTGCGTTCTTAAAAGTGCTTCAAATTATAAACTCTATATGATGATCTGTATGTGTTCATTTATAAATTTAAATTTTTATCTATTATGCACATTTTATATGATATTTTCATCCTATTGTAATTGCTCTGAAATCAATATGGAAGTCCTTCATTAACAAAAAAACGCAATGCCACAAAACCAGTGAAATTAAGATTAGGTATCTATCCAAAAATATTTAGCAATGATATAGTAGAAACATCCACTTCTCTTATATACCAAAACATGTTTATAGCTATGAAAGGTGCATTTTCTTTATTCTCTCTTTATGGAACATCCAGGTTGATTACACAGCTTGGTTGCTATGAATATTGCTGCCATGAACATATATGTTCATATTGATTTATATTCTTTCAGTATGTATCCAATTTGCAATAATGGTCTTCAAGATATTTGTGTTTTTTGTATAGTGTAAACTTCCATTATGATCTCCATATGGGTTTCACTAGTTTACAATGCCACACCACCAAACACAGTTCCTGATTTTTTCAACCTCTCCAGCAGTTTTTTTATTTGCGTGGTGATAGCTCTTCTGGTGTGTCAGATGGGATCTCAGTGAATTTCCTATTTATTTTCCTATGTATTTCCTCTGTGGATAAGAATCTCAAACATTTCATTTATTTACAAAACATATTGGTATTTCGTTCTTGATCAGTGTCTTTCTTTGTCTTTTGGTATTTGATCAATTTTTAAGTTTATAATATTTGATTTTTTCCCATTCCAAATACTCACTTTAATAAAAAGATTTTTTTCATTACAGTCGTGTATTGCTTGGATATTTTGATTTTGTGAAGGCTAAGAGAATTTGATATTGTACTCTCAGTCAAATTATAAGCCTGTAAAAATGATGTGAACCTGATTAAATGAAGTTCTTTCTGCACATTTTCTCCCGTACAGATTTCTCTGATTCATGAAATGTGTATTTTGTGTCATGCTGGATGCCTATCTAAGTCTGTGTTTGGATGATTCAGTAAGAATTGCAGAATCGCCACATAGATTTTGGAGCAAAGGCTTATAGCTGGTAAATCGGCAATGATTCATAAGGCAGCTGAGGCTGAATCTATGATCCCTTCTACCTGTGTTCAGTTCCCAATCTCTTGTAATACACTCCTCACTTCCCATGCGGTGGTTTCCCATTCTATACAAAAGGTTTCTGGAGCTTCATGTTATTTTGGCCTCCTAGTAGGCCAACATGAGGGGAGTGAAAGCAAACAAGGCAGATATGGCAGAGGAATTTACTTTTTTTAATTGTGTAAATGCCATACAGAGAGGTTACAATTACATGGGCAAGGTAATGAGTACATATCTTATCAAGCACTGTGGCCTCCTCCTTTGATTCCCCTTCCTATACCACCCCAACTCACCACCCCCACCCCGTGGTCTCTCCTCAGACCCCCCCTCCCGCTAAAGTTGTAAAGTTCGTTTTTCAACATAACGTCTTGCACATCTCATTGTTGCAATGGATCCACCTGTACCCCAATTTAAACAATTTCTTTTTTCACTTCCCCTGCACAAAGTATTCCAATATCAAGTGCAGTGAACACAGGGGGCATACAGTGGGGTAGGGACATAAAAAGGAACAAAGAAATCAACTTATAAATATGATAGAAACAATCACAAGAAAGAAAAAAAATTGAATTCCTATCTTGGGGTTCATTTCGCCTAACATCAACTTATCTGACAGTTTCTTCTTGTCTCAGACATGTACTAGTTATTGAAAATAACGGAAACCATGAGACCTATGCTTCTTTAGGCCTGGCTTACTTCATGTAAAAAAAATTTTTTGGTCGGTTTTGGGGCTTGAAATCTGGGCCTGGGCACTGTCCCTCAACTCTTCAGCACAAGGATAGCACTATCCCACTTGAGCCACAGTGTCACTTACAGCTTTTACTGCTTATGTGGGGCTGAGGAATCGAACCTAGGGCCTCATGCATGCAGTGCAAGCACTCTACCACTCTGCCACCTTCCCAGCCCTGGCAGAGGGTTTTTATCTGTAGATCCATCACACTTGGGAGCTTCTGGCTGAAAATTCCAGAAAGACAAAAGTGAAGAAACACTTAGGAGAAAATGTAAAACAGAAAGCCACAATGTTTAACCTATAACAAATTTCTAGGATAAGGAGACTCACTAATTGGTGTCACCTGAGGAGAAAAAGGAAATATGCAGGAAGAATGAGAAAGAAGTGGGAGGGAATAGAGAGAAAGAGGACTAGACTACCTAGAGCTGGGACCTCAATGTGAGCTTAATTTTACTGGGGAAACCAACCCTAAGGAAGCAATACCTTACAATTTTGATTACTCTCTCTCTCATGCTACAAAGCCTATTCCAGATCCACTTCCACTCAGCATGGTGTCCATTCTGGGAACCAGACTGAATGCTGAAGGTTCCCAGGGGATGCAAAGAGTGAAAAACACAGGGTTAAAGCTCAGAAAAGATATATGCCATCAATTCTCACATGTCATTTGTCAAAGTAAGTTCTACAACCAAGCCTGGTACCAATGGGGATGGGAATAGATATTGAAAGCATTATAATAATATCTACTATTATTATCATATAATAATCTAACATCTATTGTTTCATCAAAGGGAGAGAGATAGCGTTTCTCCCTTTTTAGGTGTATGGGACAGGGCATTCTATAGAAAGTTTGTCAATTGGGGGCTCTCTGAATCTTTTCTCCCAAGATTGTGGCTATGAGGTTTCGGGGAGGAGAATTAGAGTAGAAAAGTGAGTTCTCAAGCTGGGTACTGATGGGTGACACGTATATACCAAGCCTGAGGTCTGAGGATTATGATTTGAAGTCAGTCTGGGCAGGAAAATCCATGAGACTCATCTCCAATTAAACAAAAAGAGCCCGAATTGGATCTGTGGGTCAAATGTTAGAGCATTAGCTATGAGTGGGTGGGGGAGACAGAATCTTGACCCTGAATTTAAACCCAGGTTGGGGGATGGGTGGAAATGTATTCTCAGTGCATGAAATCAAAGGTGTATGGTCAACATCACTATTGATGTTAACTTTGGGGTAGAGTTGATCAGTTGTATTCTGGAAATGATTTATTCCACTCTTCTCTGTCCTGTATTCTTTAAAAGAAACAGCTTTGAACAATCTATACCTAAGATGTGTGGATTGCACAGAAGCACTGGTTTCATTTTTTTCTACTTACAAAATGGTACATAAATAGTGTACAAAGGAGTTTTAATTTAATATGTCGGTTTGTGAGTACATCTTGATCGATGTCATCAATTTGATTATTCTTCTCTATCTCACCCAACCCCACCCCCTCCATTTACGTCGTCACATTTTCACACCTGTGCATTGAATATTATAACTGGATTCTCCCACTGCACCAGTTTGGCAAAGAAATTTCTTCATTGTACAGGCAAGGAAGATGAAGCTGAGGACTACATGCCCAAGACACCATAGCTATTACTTTGCATCAAGATTATTTGACTCACAAAATCTTCACCAAAAGAAGCATGATAAAAAAGAACATGGCCAGGAACCAGAAGCATCTATCTTTGTGTGTGTATGTGAGTGTGTTTGTTCTGGTGCCTGAGTGCTGTCCCTGAGCTGCTTTGCTGACTGTTAGCACTCTACCACTTGAGCCACAGTACCACTTCCAACTTTATGGTAGTTAATTGGAGGTAAGAATCTCATGAACTTTCTATCCTGGCCTCATTTTAATCCACAATCTTCAGACCTCAGTTTCCTTAGTAGCTAGGATTGCTGGTGTGAGCCACTGGCAGCTAGCAAAACATCTATTAGATAAACATGTGGGGCAATTGGTCATTTGATACTGGTGACACTCAACCTTGCTAATTAGGAGGCAGAGATTTACAAGAATGATATCATGACCAGTTTTGACAAAAAAAATTCGTAAAAAAAACTACAACAACAAAGAAAGCTAGATATAGTGTAATTTTCCTGTTAATTCACTATGTGGAAGCCATAGGTAAGAGATCATTGCTCAAGGGAGGCTTGACCTGAAAAATAATCTAAAGTGGTTAGAGCCTTAGCACCTTCAAGCACCAGTAGTGCCAAAAGAAAAAGAAAAGAAAAAAACAGAAAATGAAAGGAAAGTATAAAAAGGAACTATTTGCTCTTCATTCGTGGTTTCATTTCATTGGATACAAGAATTGAGAGTATTTTGTTTATTGTTTTAGGATTCAGGCCTCTCTAATATAAAAGCATTTATTTCAGGTAAATATTGTATTATTACTATTTATTAACTTATTATTAGACCTTTAGGTTTGGAGATTGAAATCATGGCTTTGTATATATTAGTCTAGTTCTACAACTTAGCTGTACCCAAGCTCTCTTGTATAGATTTGAAAATTGTTTATTAATTCTTCAATAGTTAGCTATTCTACTTTTCATCTTATATTTTCTCTCCCACCTTTTCCCCTATGTATTTTAGTTTATGTGTTCAAAACTCCTCAATTTTATCTTCTAAATTTAGAATTTTGCTTTTGAGTTTACAGAGAAGTCAGTTATTTGTGACATCTTTTAAAATTATATACGGATATATGTATTTCATATATATGATTGCTTCTTATAGTTCATTGCAATTGGCAACATTTATCTGACCCTGTGCACATAGCTATTGAGCCATTGTGATCCTCTCCTAAGAATAGCTTCCCTTGTTCTTCCCATGTGAATGCTTAGAGTGCTGTTAATCATATTCAAGTGTAATTATTTGTCTTTTACTATCTATTAGATAAACTTGTGGATGTATGGGCATATCTAGTTATTAGAAATGAGGAAAAGCATGCAGCATATATTTAATTGGATCTGGCTTATTTCATTTCATAGCATTTCCCCCCCCCCCCCAGTCTTTCCATTTCTTCAGAATGGGGTAATGCCATTCTTTCCCATGGAAGCACAATACAACAGAATTGAAGATCCAGAAATGAATCTACTCCTATAGGCATATAATCTTTGATAAGGAAGTCAGAAACACAGGGTGGAAGAAAAACCGCCTCTTCAAAAAATTGTTTTAACTGGCTGTACACAGAAAACTGAAATTAGATCATTTTATATCCTCCTGCACCAGAATCAATTCCAAATGGATTGAAGAGCTCAATTTAAATCCAGATGCCTTAGGAATCTTACAGGAAGAGTTAGGGGAAACACGGGGGCTCCTTGGCATAAGTCAAAATTTCCAAAGTACGTCTAGATAAATGGTATTACAGCAAACCAAATCAATCGTCAGGCTCAAAATCCATGAAAAAAAGAGATAGTGTAGCACAGATTTATTAGGTAGCAAACCTACAGATGAGAGCCTCAGCCAATGGTAAACCCTTTCTCCCGTTTCTAACTAGGTTAATTATTCTGGGTTTACATGAATATAAGTATTTTCTGATGGGGATTAGTCAGAAAACAACTAATGCTAAGACAGAGATAGTATGTAAAATGAGTTGTAGATGGAGAAAGGGAGGGATTAAGGCAAGAGTGTCTAGTTCAAAGACTTGGCTTGGTGCCAGCTAAGTAAGGTATAGCTACACAAGGGAAGGGGAGTAAAACAGGAGTGGTTATAAAAAAAAAGCACTGGTCTGAAGCCTCAAAATAAGGACCGCAATCTGTGTGGACAAAACAGTCTCTAACAATAAGTTTTATTTAAATTAACAAGCATGATTTTAATTTTTTGCAGAGTGGGATGGTGTATAGTCACAGGCAATTTCTCCTATGTCACGTAATCCAATCTACTCTTTCACATGTTACCCAGTAGCCAGGTTTCAACACAAATGACTACAATGAGATTGTACAAATGACACTGTGACTTTTCCCTCTTATGAATCAAAATTCTGTCAAATGATTTATGTCTTCCAGATGTTTACACATTTCTCATGACCTTTTTTACTATTTTGTCTTCATTATTGATAATCATAGTACATTTTGTTGTTTTCTTGTGTGTATATGTCATTTTTAGTGCTTGAACTCGATGTTTAATGGTCTCCCTTGTATTTTTTGCTCATGGCTGATGACACTCTATCCTTGAGTCATATGCTCACCTTCTGTTTCTTGCTGGATAATTGGAGATAAGTTTTCACATTTTTGTCTGTTTGGACTGACATTGAACTAAAATATTCAGGTCTCAGCCCCCTGAGTTCTAGGATTGTACATATGAATGGCTGACACCAATCTTTGCTTTACTATTATTTTAATTATGTGGTAGAGGAAAGTGGAAGTATATTTGTGTTAAGTGTGCAATTTTCAAATACAAGTTTGAATCAACTTGATATAATATAACTGTTATCAATTTTACCAGTTAAATCATGAATATTACACATTACCACAGAAATATAATGGAAAACAAAAGGCATAATTGTTTTCTTAAAACAGTCAATGAAACCATAAATTACTTTCACTTTACAAATCATGTTTTATTTAACTTAAATTAGATGGACCCATTGCAACAATGAGATGTACAAGTCGTTATGTCCAAAAATGAACTTTACAACTTTGTTGGGGGGGGTAGCGGGGAGAATTAGAGGGGCAGGGGGAGGATGGGAAGGGATGGGAAGGGGAAACAAAGGAGGAGGTTAGGATTGATAAGAAATGTACTTATTATCTTGCCCATGTAATTGTGACCCCTCTGTGCAGTATTTTCACAATAAAAAATAATGTAAAAAACAAAAATAAATAAACTGCAAAAAATTTGGACAGGGTGCTAATATACATATTTTTCCATCATCACCTACCACATCCTCCTTCTTCCTTCCTAGAAAAAACACCCAATCAATAAAAGGCATAGATATTTGGCTCTTGACCTTAGAAATGGAAGCAGAATGTTATGGATGTCTGAGATGTTCATTAAGAGTGTTTTACATAGTAATGTCACATGCAATAACCTATGAGTTCTGCAGGTCTTAACACTACTTCCTTAGTGATGTAATAGGAGGTCAGCTTTATTGGACATAGTATTGTTTTCCACTTCCTTTCCTACCACCTGACCTAAATTATAATACATATTAACAGAAAGAAAAAGTAATGCCAACTTAAGAAAGTCCCATTGGAACAAGACGTTATGTCGAAAAGGGAACTTTACAACTTTGTGGGTGGATGGGAGGATCGATGGGTAGGGATGGTAAGGGGAAACAAAGGAGGAGGCAACAATACTTGATAAGAAATGTACTCATTACCTTACTCATGTAATTATAACCCATCTGTACTGTATTTTCACACAAAAATTATTAATATGAAAAAAATTCATTTAGGGCTCGGGGAATATTGCTTCATTGCATGAAACCCTGGGTTCAATTCCTCAGCACCACATAAACAGAAAAAGAAACACTGGAAATGGTGCTTTTCCTCAAGTGATAGACTTCTAGCTCAAGAACAGTTCATGGTCCCTGAGTGCAAGCCCCAGGACAGGAAAAAGAGTCATTTAGCTAGTAAATGCAAAATAAAAAACCCATACTTGGAATATATTATTGCTCCTTCCAAGTGATACCTAACAATAGTTCTTAATTCATGTACTTTACTTATATTAGAATACTGTGTTGAACAAAAAAAACTGTTGTTAATAGGTCATGGCAATTAATGCCAGGAATGTGCTTGGATGTCAGGGGAAGTTTAATTCTGGAAATTGAAAGATTCCAGGATTTTGTGTGCTCAGTGCTAATCAGAAAGGGAAAGTTATCTTTGTGGCCAGTCATGGCACCAAAAATGCATATGCTGGTTAACATTTGTGACAGAAGAGAAGGAATAACTCCAGATGGAAGGAATAAATTATAGTAACTAAGGTATAGCAGAAACCGTTCTAGGAAACCATTTTTGGTTTTTGAAGAACTAATTATAAACTAGGTTTATTCCTTATTGCTTTTATTATTCTAATCACTTAGGCTCTTCTTAATCTCTGTGTGATAAGTTGTATATCCTTCTATGCTGCTCTTTCATACCTGATCTCCTTTGCTTTCTAAAAATCTCAGTCTTTCTCTATTTCTCTATGAACAATTTCTGATACTAAATCCACATATACTAATGTAAGATCCCATAGCTCATGAGTCATTAATGTAACAACATGGAAAAGAGGGCATATTTATTGCTACCTCAATTTTTGTGAAAAGCTGCAATGTCACATCATTTGATTTAAATTTCCATTCTTTGTCTACATAGTGTCATTAAGTGCACATAAATGCAAATATGAGCCAGGTGCTGGTGGCTCATGCCTGTAATGCAAGCTACTCAGGAGGTTGAGACCAGAGGATTGTGGTTCAAAGCCAGCCTGGTCAGGAAAATCCATGAGACACTTATCTTCAATTAACCACCAGAAATCCGGAAGTGATGCTGTAACTCAAGTGGAAGAGCACTGGACTTGAGCTGAAGAGCTGAGGTACAGCACCCAGGATCAGAGTTCAAGCCACACGACGATCAGAACAGGTGTAAATATGACTTTATGTTTCCTCAAAAGGAATGACAAAGTCAATAGTAATCTTCCCAAGCAGAGAAAATAATTGCAAAATGACTTTACACTCGCAAAAATGTTTCAATTTTAAAAGTCGATACTCCTGGAAAGATAAAACATAAGAATATAAGGAAGTCTGGGAAGTTCAGGTTGCATCAAGCCTAGGCAGAACAGTCTTTGTGACATAATCTAAAATTAACCAGCCAAAAGCTGTATTGGAAGAATGGCTCAAGTAATTGAATACTAGTTATGAGCAAGATTGCTGAATAAGAGCTTGAGGTTTTTTCATACACACATACAAGCATGCATATACACACAGAGGCACTTATATGTGTAAACACACATAAGAAACAACTTTCAGAATGTGTAGAAAAGTTAGAAAATATATACTGAGTAAGACTAGAACAAGTGATAATTTTTAATATTAGAAAGTCCTCAAGTGAACTTTCCCCAAAAAAGGTTGAGACTATTACATAGGTAGGGACCAGAGATAATATAGTCAACTATTATTAAAGTGATCAGATCCATGGAGGAACAAATCAGAGACCCCTGCAGGTGCATCTGAAAATGTTCATAACCTCTGTCAAATTCTAAAACGTCTTTGAAAATTGTACATAAACAGTTTAAGCACTTAGTCTAGTGGATAAGATTATCAGAGAAGTTCAGAATTGCTAGCCTGTTTCTAGATTAAATAAACCATCACACTATGGCAGGGCAATGTGATACAAGCCTGGAAATTTAGCACTCAGACTAAGACAGGAAATTAGAGAATGGAATTACATAGCGATATCTTCCCTGGAACAGGTAGTATAATTTTTTCTCAATAAAACAAGCCTAACAACAAGAAAGAAATATACAGTTTGAAGTTTGGGCTAATTTTGTCACTATGTTTTGAGAAGTCACGTTTCCTATTGAAATGCAACTCATATCATCCTCTGTTGTGTTTTAAATGCTCTCTTCATTTCAGAAAATCCCTAGATGCAAAATGGCTCATGATTCCCAACTAAAAATTTGAGAAAGTAAGCATCATTCTGTTGGATTCCAAAGAAATGATTAAGGATTACAAAAACTAAAGCCTGGAGAAATGGCAAAGCTCATCTAATGTAGGACTTTGTAGACCTGGCTAAATTAGAATTTAGATTTAAAATAAATATATTTTGTTTGTAATTTCATATTCGATAGGATACTACAAAATGGTTTTCAAGTAGAAGGTTTAATTTAGAAATGCACAAATGATTCTGGCATTCTATTTGCCTGGAATATTCTTTCAATTGAGGTATAATTAGAACTTAATAGATAATACCAACAGTTCATGTATAACATGATAATGTGAATAATCTAGACAGTTGCCAACAAATGGATGCTATTAATTTATAAATTTAGAAAAAGCAATTTTTGAGACATTGGTGTAGCATGGTGTGAAGAAAGTAATTGTGTTACATCTTTTTTTCTTCTACATATACATAACACAGGAAGACATTTCCTTAATTACGGACCTCTGTATACAATTAGAAAAATGCTAGGTTTGAGGTTTGTTTTTATTTTGTTTTTGTTGTTTAGTTTGTCCTAGGGCTTGACCTCTGGGTCTGGGCACTGCCCCTGATCCTGTTTTTGCTCAAGGCTACACCTCTTCCACTTGAAATTCAATGCCACTTTTGTCTGGCTTTTCCTGAGCAGTTTATTGGAGATAAGAATCTAAGAAAACTTCTTTCCTGGGTGAGCTTTGAACCATAAACTTCAGATCTTAATATTCAGATATTCAGATCTCCTGAATATCTATGATAGATAAAATAATAATAATTGTGGGGCAAGTGTGCAGCAAAGATGGTGCTGAGAGGGAGTTGAGTAGGCAGAGACCGATTTGTTTATATTCAGTGCATAAATAGCTCCTGGAAGCTTAGGTGCATGATAGAGTGTGACCATTACAGTGATTAGTTGGTTCCTTTTCCTCCCCATGCCACCTACTCTTTTTTGCTTTTAAACAGTGCTTGCTGTGTGTTAATAAACGAGTTCCTGCTTGACTTGCTCCCTGCTGTGTCTGATTGTCTCCTGGGTTAAGGGAAGCTTTGGAACGGGCAAGCAGCGCACTTACCTTTCCTCAGACCCCGTCCATCTTTCATGGGATGAAGACCCGACATCAGGAGCCCAACTCGGGCAAGAAAGGAAAATATACCGGCTGACGCTAAGCGGTCTCTCAGGGTAAGTAAAACCCTTAGTATGGGTAATGCTATTTCACAGAAGAAGGAGGAGGAGGCAACATTAAGCCTAGAGGGAGTAAAGGGGGACTTGGGAAGTGAGAAGGTAAAGGAATGGGTCAAATTTGACTGAGAATGCACTGAAACATGCACAGTGGAAGTCAAAACAAGGGTGAAGGTTATCCCCTCTGACTTGGGTGCCCTGACTTTCCTAGGCTTCCACCCTATTCCCCCGATTGGGCCAGAGGTTGTGCCTTAGGAGACCTGTGAGAAGGAGATGCAAGACGCAGACCCATACCGACCTTCCATTGAGGGGCTGAGGGCTGCAGAAGAAACCTACTCGGAGGCCTGCCCTGTAAAGGAAGTCCCACCTGGGAGCCCAGAACCTGGGCCACAGGATTCACTTCCCCAACATATCCAGTCAATCTTTCACCAGGAGCTAACAGGCCCTTGGATCTTAAAGAGATCCGCAAGGTGGTGGTGGTGAATGGCCTGAACTCTCCTTGGGCCCATACCCAATTACAGGAAATTGCTTATCACCCATGTGTCCCTAAGGATTGGCTGGATGTGGCCAAAGCCATCTTCACCAGTTCTCAGTTTATAAAATGGTGTGCTTTCTTTAAGGAGCCATGCAGATTGTGGGCGGAGAATAACTGGCAAGTTCAAGCCGCAATACCTATTACTTATGCAGTTTTAACAGGGATGGGGGAAGGGTACTCCACAATATTTGTGGTACTCCACAATATTTGTCCTGTACCATGACCAGGTGAGGCAGGCAGGACTTGCCGTGTGGTAAAAACTGGATGATGGGCCCACTGAGTCCCCCATAGCAGGAGTGAGACAAAAACCTGGTGAGCCTCTACTTGAGTTTATAGCCCTAGTCCAACAGAGTATTAATTGCAAGCTGCCAGCAGGGAACCTCCGAGATCAGTTTCTAAAGCTACTGGTCTGGGAAGGGATATATGCAGACCACATCATGGTCTATGTGGGATTGAGAGAGAATTCCCTGAGCAGATGGGTGGTGGCCTCACAGGATATGGGAACACAACAGCATCATTCCTAATCTCTACCTTTAACCTTACAGGCTCAGACATCTGCAATGACTGAGCCTATTACCCAGGCGCTGGAAGCCCAGGGCCAAGGAACCCCAAGACCATTGGGGAGAGGGACTTGTTTTAAATGCGGGCAGGAGGGGTACTTTAAGAAGGACTATTCACAATAATCCCCCACCAACCAGCCCGGGGGGCCCAATCAGACCCCTACACCCTGCCTCAGGTGCAGGAAGGGGCTGGGAAGGTGGCTCAATGGTAGGGTGCTTGCCTTGCATGCATGAGACCCTGGATTCAATTTCTCAGCAACACATAAGCAGAAAAAGCCACCAGTGGAGCTGAAGCTCAAGTGGTAGAGCGCTCACCTTGAGATGAAGAGCTGAGGGACAGCGCCCCGCCCCAGAGTTTAAGCTCCATGACCAACAAGATATATATATATATATATATATATATATATATATATATATATATATGAATACTGGTGATGCAGGAGCAGGAATTCCCTATAATCTCCAAGGCCAAGCAATTATAGAAAGAAATCACCAATGACTTAAGGAGCAATTACAATTATTAAAACAAAAAGGAGGAGTTTTAGCCCCCATATACAGTTACATATAGCTTTTTTACCATTAACATTTTACATTTTTCAACAGGGGCAACTGAATCCAGATTTCAGAAGCACTGGGGACAACT
Source organism: Dipodomys merriami (assembly GCF_024711535.1). NCBI lineage: Eukaryota > Metazoa > Chordata > Mammalia > Rodentia > Heteromyidae > Dipodomys > Dipodomys merriami. Next base: position 9,750,364 of record NW_027206024.1, read on the forward strand.
TAACCCTAAGCCCTAAGTGAAAGTCAGGTGGAAGGACCTCCCTGACAAATCAATTGAGACGACCTGACCCCCTAGTTACTATGGGCAGGGGATTTGGATGTGTTTTTTCAATAGGGGACACAGCCCCTTTGGGTAGAGCCGGTCAGATCTGGTTGAGTCAGCTAGAGTAGCAGTTGAAGCACATTTCCTTCTCATAGAGATGTGACCCACAGGAACGTCTGCCTAGCTTGACAACCATGAGCTGTCCAAGCTCTCTACATGCCTTAGTACCTGTCACCAAGCAGTGCCTGTCACAAGTGCCTTACATCAACTCCCCGCTAAGTGATTGGCCCAGAAGGACTCAGAAGGTTGGGAAAGCTGGGGTGTAAAATCCCCCCCCACTTGCACAAGAATAAATGAGACCTGCTTAAGCCTAATCTCCCAGTGTGTGTTCCTTGCGGGCATCATTCACGCTTACCCCCTGCAGGACATCTAGCCCTATAAGTGGCGCCCAACGTGGGGCTCAAGTGTTTTTGGCAGATGGACGGTCTAATGCAAGGTAAGTGCCTCCAAGAGCAACCTTCCCCCTGCAGCATGAGAGCCTTAATTACGAGCGCTTGTTGCCCTGCTTCAGAGTAGGCGGTTAAAAGTATCACAAAAGGAAGCTAGTTTAATATGGGAAATAGTAAATGAATTGTGTCCGTGGATTGACTCCGGGGCCATTTGGGATCCAGACAGCTGGACCTGCTCCTTCAGGCAGCTCATAAAAAAGAAATATGAGAAGGCACTGAGCTACCCCTAAAATTTACCCCATTGTAGTAGCCATCCAAGCCTGTCTATTGGGGAGAGAAGAAGGGGAAACTCTGCAGGCATTTAAGGCCTCACTATGAAAAGAAACAGCATACAGAAAATGGTGAAGCTGCTCAGGCACTCCCATCTTCTTGTAATAATGCAGATGACCAACAACTGCCACCATCACGTGACCCACAGGGCCAGCCAGCTATGCTTGTAAAACCCCTCTCCCACACATTGGGTCCCAGGAATCCTGCCCAAGGACTTCTTTTGGCCATTTAGGCTAGCCTGGGAACTCCCCTCAGGGAATTTTGTATCCTTGGGCCTTCATAGCCAACTTTGCCCAAGAAAGAAAACCCGTTGTTCCCCCTATAATACAACAGTTTTTTGCGGGCCCCACAACTACCATGGCAATGGCCGCCAAGCCAATGGATGAACCCCAGTTCGTGTTCCCGGTAAACTTCCACCGAACCACTGCACCACCTAACCAATGGTACCCCCATGGCCCCAAAGTGCTTGACAAATATTGGACCACTGTTAAGGAAGATGGGTTGCACTCCCCATATGCTCAACAGATGCTCGAAACCATTAGCATTGATCTGAGTTGCCCCAATGATTGGAAGAACTTAATGTACACAACATCATCTTCAAGGGACTTCCTTTTATGGAAGGCTGCTTTTTATGATGAATGTGAACAACAAAGCACATGAAATGTCACTGATGGAGGATATGATGCAACCATAGCGGACCCTGATTGCTTAAAAGGGGAGGGAGCTTATGGGACTCCCATTGCACAAGCAGTGGCATCTCCGCAGTACTTTGACCAAGTATTCCTCTGTGCATTGTGGGCTGACTCCTTGGTCCCTTGGAAAGAAGGGAACAAACAACTAAAAACCCTCATACAACATCGCAATGAATCTTTCACTGACTTCGTTGCCTGTGTTCTAGAAGCAGTAGCCCAGAAGTGATCTCACGTTGGAGCCCAAGAAGCACTAACGAAGACCCTGATATGGGAAGGGGCCACAAAGGAATGCAGAAAAGCCATTGCCCCTGAACGAAATGGGGAGATCACTGATTGCATCCTAGCCACCAAAAATTTGGGGACATCAACTCATGCTAGGACTGCCCTTGCACAGGTTTTCACCTCTATGACCGCCAGTGCGTGCGCCCCCTAATGGCGCAATGGGAAGTTGACCTTGTTGGGGATGTGGCATAACTGGTCATTTTATTTTTATTTTTTTAATTTTAATTTTTTATTATGAAAGTACTGTACAGAGGGGTTACAATTACATGGACAAGACAATGAGTACATTTCTTATCAAGCATTGTAGCCTCCTCCTTCGTATCTCCATCCCATCCCTTCACATCCTCCCCGAGGCCCCTCCCACTCAATCCTCCCCATTACCTCCGCACACCCGCACCAAAGTTGTAAAGTTCATTTTCCACCAAAACGACTTGTACATCTCATTGTTGCAGTGGGTCCACCTGTATCACTATTTAAAGGATTTGTTTTTCCCCTTCCCCTCAACAAATTATACGGATATCAAATAGAGCGAAAGCAGGGGTTATACTATGGGGGAGGGAAATACAAAGCAATAAAGAAATAATCTTCTAAATGTGTTAAAAAAAATCAACTGAAAGAAAAAAAAACACTTGAATACATATCCTAGGGTTCATTTCATTAACATCACCTTATCTGACATTTTCTGCTTGATTTAGAAATATATTAAATATTACAAATAAGGGAAACCATGTTTGATTGGGCCTGGCATACTTCACTTAATATAATTTTTTCCAAGCATTTACATTTCCTAACAAATGGGACAATGCCATTCTTTCTGATAGAGGCATAGAATTCCATTGTGTATATATACCATTTTTTGATCCATTCATCTACTAAGGGGAATTTGGGTTGGTTCCAGATCTTAGATATACTAAATTGTGCTGTAATAAACATAGTCGTGCTGGTAGCTTTAGTGTGGTCTTGTTTGTAAATATTTGGGTAAATGCCCAAAAGTGGGATTGCTGGGTTATAGGGGAGCTCTATGTGGAGTCTTTGGAGGAAACTCCATACTACTTTCCAAAGTGGTTGAACAAGTTTACACTCCCACCAACAATGAAGTAAGGTTCCCTTCTGTCCACATCCCCTACAGCATCTGTTGTTCTTAGAGATCTTGATTTAGCCATTCTAACTGGAGGGATGTGGAATCTGAATGTTTTGGTTTGCATTTCTTTTATGGCTAGGGAATTTGTGCATTTCTTCATGTGTCTATTGGCCATCCTTCTTTCTTCTTCAGAGAAGTTTCTATTTAAGTCTTTAGCCCACTTATTTATTGGGCAGTTGTTTCTTTGAGGATTTGTTGTTGGGGGATTTAATTTTTTGAGTTCCACGTATATTTTAGATATGAGAACCTTGTCGATTGTATGGCTAGTGAAGATCTTCTCCCAATCCGTGGCCTTTCTATTGATCTTGCTAGCTATGTCCTTTGCCAGGCAGAAGCTCTGCAACTTCATGCAATCCCATTTGTCCAACCTTTCTTTGATTTGTTGTGTTTCCAGGTCTCTATTAAGAAAATTTCGGCCTGTGTAAAGGAGACCTAGGGTTTCTCCTATTCCATCCTGTAATGTTTTCAGAGTGTCTGCTTTGACTCTGAGGTCTTTGATCTTTTTGGAGTTGATTCTGTTGCAGGGTGATATATAAGGATTTAGTTTTAGTTTTCTCCAAGTAGTTAACCAATTTTGCCAGCACCATTTACTGAAGAGGCTGTGTTTCTTCCATTCTATATTTTAGCTCCATTATCGAAGATTAGATGGCTATAAGTCTGTGGGTTCATTTCTGGGTTTTCAATTTTAGTCCATTGGTCCTGAGGACTGTTCTTATGCCAGTACCAAGCTGTTTTGATTACTATGGCTTTATAGTAGAGTTTGAAATTTGGTATTGATATTCCTCCAGCAGTGTTCTTTCCGTTGAGGAGCGTTTTTGCTATTCGGGGTCTTTTATTGTTCCATATGAATGTTTGGATTGCCTCTTCTATTTCCTTGAAGATTGAGGTTGGAATTTTGATAGGTATCACATTGAATTTGCAGATACCCTTGGGAAGTGTTGCCATTTTCACGATGTTGAACTTTCCAAATCAGGAGCATGGGAGTTTTTGCGATTTTCTAAGTTCTGTATTGATTTACTTTTTCAAGTTTTTAAAATTTTTATCATCGATGTCCTTCACTTCTTTTGTTAAGTTAATTCTTAGGTATTTTATTTTTGTGGGGCTATTACGAATGCAGTTGCTTTCCTAATTTCAGCCACAGGTTTCTCATTGTTGGCATGCAGAAAAGCAATTGATTTTGGGGGGGTTATGTTTATACCCTGTTACTTTACCAAGGTTTTAAATAAGCTTGAAGGATTGGGAGGGGATTCCGTGGCATTCTTTAAATAAAAGATCATGTCATCTGAAAAGATGGACAGTTTTACATCATCTTTCCCTACTTGAATCATTTTTATGCTTTCATCTTGTCTTATTGCTGTAGCTAGGCATTCTAATAGTAGATTGAAGAGAAGTGGAGAGTGTGGGCATACTTGTCTTGTTCCTGAGTTAAGAGGAAATGGCTTTTGTTTTTCACCATTAAGTATAATACTGGCTGTAGATTTGTCATATACAGCCTTTACTGTATTGAGGAATATTCCATGGATTCCTAATTTTTCCAAGGCCTTCATCATAAATGGGTGTTGGATCTTGTCAAATGCTTTTTGTACATCTATTGAGATAACCATGTGTTTCTTATCCTTGCTCCTGTTGATGTGATGAACAATATTAACTGATTTGCGTATGTTGAACCAGCTTTGCATCCCTGAAATGAATCCTGTTTGATCGTGGTGTATGATTTTTTGGATGGATTGATGTTGACTGGCCAAAATTTTGTTGAGAAATTTTGCATCAATGTTCATCAAAGAAATGGGTCTATAGTTCTCTTTCTTCGATGAGTCCCTGCCTACTTTTGTGATGATGGTTATGATGGCTTCATAGAATGTGTTCAGTAGTGAACTTTCTCTTTCAATTTCATTGAAGAGTTGGAGGAGTATTGGTGTGAGCTCTGCTTTGAAGGCCTTGTAAAATTACACTGTAAACCATCTGGTCCTATACTTTTCTTAGATGGGAGGTCTCTTATTGCTGTTTCTATTTAAATGCTTGATATGGGCCTGTTAATATGGCTTAACACAACTTGATTTAGTTTTGGCATGTCAATATTTGCTAGGAAAAGGTCCATTTCTGCCATGTTCTCAAATTTATTAGCATAAAGTTTGTTTTTTTTTGGCCGGTCATGGGACTTGAACTCTTGGCTTGGGCACTATCCCTCAGCTCTTTAGCTCAAGGAGAGCGCTTTACCAATTGAGCCATAGCGCCACTTCCTAGCATAAAGTTTTGAGAAGTATTCCCTTAAAATGTTCTGAATTTTGGTTGTTCCTTTGGTGATGTTTCCATTCTCATCTCTGAGTTTATTTATTTGAGTGTGTTCTCCTCTTTTTCTCATAAGATATTCTAAGAGTCTGTCAATTTTAATTTTTTCGAAGAACCAACTGTTTGTTTTGTTGATTCTTTCTACAGTTTTTTTGGATTCTAAATCATTTAATTCTGTTGAAATTTCAATTATTTCTTTCTGTCTACTGAATTGGGGTTTAACTTGGTGCTCTTTTTCAAGAAGTTTCAGATCAACTAGATTTAATAGTCATCTACCAAATATTTCACCCAGCAGCATCAGAGTACACATTTTTCTCAGCAGCACATGGAATATTTTCTAAAATAGACCACATTTTAGGCCACAAAGCAAACTTGTCCAAATTCAGAAACATTGAAGTTATACCTTGCATTCTCTCAGACCACAAAGGGAATAAAATTAGAACTCAACACCAAAAGCCACCAAAGAAAGTCCGTTAACATATGGAGGCTGTACAACCCACTGCTGAATCACGAGTGGGTCATGGAAGAGATTAGAAAGGAAATTCAAATGTTCATGATATTCAACAAAAATGAGCACACAAATTACCAGCTCCTCTGGGAACTGGTCATTTTCAAAAGGATTGCCCTTCACTCTGGGGTTCACCCAAAAGAAAGCAACCTCCTTCCGTATGTCCTAAATGTAAAAAGGGTTTTGGGGGGGGCCTCTGAATGCCACTCTAAGACTCAGACTTTAAACTAAATATGGGGTATTCCTCAGCCCCTACCCCAAGGGGACAAAAACTACAACCACCACCTCAAGTGAAATGGACTTTTCCTATCCAAAATGGAAAATCTAGAATGGAACTTAAGGTTAAAGAACAAAATTTAAGGGCATCATTGATACGGGGGCTAAGTGTACAGTCCTTAGAAAAAAAGAATTCGAAGGGTTGGGGTGGAACCTAATTCCTGGCCCCTGCATACATGGTGTCGGTGGAAAAACAGATTCCCTCCATGTCCAATGGCCTGTAAAATGGAAAGACTGTGATGGGGTCACCGGGGCTTTTAAACCTCTTGTTGCCCCTGGCCTTCCATGCAATATTTGGGGAAGAGATGTCCTCACTAATATGGGTATTGTGATAACAACAGATGATAAGGCTTTTTATGAAGACATCAAAACCGATCAAGCCATTAGGCACCCACAGTACCCCCAATTCTAATGGCCAGTGTTGTAGGACCAGAGTCATTTCCACTCCAATGGGATACCACCAAACCCATTTGGGTAGAACAGTGGCCTATTTTCCCTGAAAAGTTCCCTCATCTTCACACTGTAGGGGAGGAGCAACTAGAAAAAGATATATTGAACAAAGCATCAGTCCCCACAATTCTCCCATTTTTATTATCCAAAAAAAGAGCTCAAGGAAAATGGAGACTTCTTTATGACCTACATTCCATAAATATTCCTATGAAGAAGATGGTAATGCTTCAACCCGGACTCCCACATCTTTCTGCAATACCCAATGATTGGCACATTGCCATTATTGACATCAAGGACTACTTTTTTCCATCCACCTACATCCCAAAGATAAAAATATTTTGCATTCTCAGTTTGGGAATCTCACTGTCAGTTACCCAAACATTGATATCAATGGAAAGTTCTCCCTCAAGGAATGAAAAATAGCCCTACTCTATGTCAGATGTATGTTGCCCATGCTATTAGACCTTTGCTTTTAAAATGCTTTTGTGTCCATTACATGGATGACATTTTAATAGCACATAAAGAGGCTACCACCATTCAAGCCTGTTTAACACAACTCAAGGAAAATAGGCCTCCATATTTCCCCCTTACGCCTATCTTGGATGCTATTTAAATCAAACAATTACCCCAAATGGGTCTAATATTGTCATTAAGTCCCAATATACTTTAACTGAATTACAACAATTATGTGGGCATATCAATTGGGTACACAATTTTATGCGTCTCCCTACCCAAGAGCTCCAAACTTTATTTCAATTGCTTCAGGGACCCTCTGACACAACTTTCCTTTGTATACTTTCCCCTGATGCTCAACAATTTTTACAACAAGTCACTGATCGATTATGGTCAACACCCTTGGTGTTTTTAGATACCACCCACGAAATCACCCTGATTACATTAACTCATAATTGACTAATGGCGGCGCTGACTCAAACTTGTGGTGTGTTACAATGGGTACACCTTGACACTTCCCAATTACCAAAAAATAGCACACCCATTACCATGCTATGCAACTTAGCCATCAAAGGCGTGGAACGATGCCATCAAACATATGGCCGATTCTCCGACCGTCTTATCTGGCCCATTCGAAAAACAGTCTTTAATTTACTGACAACAGAAGAGGAATTAGTACCAGAGAAGGATCGACCCTTGTGACACGGAGGTCATTGACCTGGTCATCAGAATGGCATCTATCATGAGAGCAGTGTGGATCTGAGCACTAAATCAATGTCTCAGACCACAGTTCTGGTCCAGGAGGGGTAAAACAGTAAATGCCCGCTCATATGGATATCACAAGAATGCACATTTGTCAGGCACACCTTGGGCGGTGTTGAGTTGGACTCATGAAAGACTTGTAGGCTCAGGAATCCAGAGCCTGCTGGCTGCTGTTTGTAGTAAACGCTATATCCCAGGAGTCCCACGGCTGGGAACCCTGCTTTCCTCCCCAGTGCTTAGATGGAGGCACAGGTTCCATGGAACTCACTGCCATGGCCCAGATCCCTCAGCCCAAGAAGGACTTAGGGAGAAACAACTGATGTGGTTTAAGAGTTTGCTATGATTATGCCTCAGGACTGACCCCAGTTCTAGCTCTGCTTATCATTACCACCTCCCTCTGTGTTTGTGTGTGTGTGTGTGTGTGTGTGTGTGTGTGTGTGTGTGTGTGTGTGTGTGTGTGTGTGTGTGTGCACATGCGCATGACTGCATCTTGGTAGTAGGACTTGAACTCAGGGCCCGGGTTCTGGCCTTCCGTTTTTTTCATTCAAGGATAGCACTGTACCACTTGAGCCAGAGCTTTTCTTCCAGCTTTCAGGTGGTATTTTGGGAGAGGACAGTCTCACAGATATTTTTGCTGGGTTGCCTCTGAATGTCAATCCTCAGATCTCAGCCTCCTGAGGGAGCTAGGAATATAAGAGCATGAGCCATTAGCATCTGGCCATGCTTTCCTTCTTGGATAAGACAGAATACCTGTCTTCTTTTTTTTTTTTTTTTTTTTTTTTAGGTCTGGTCATGGGGCCTGAGCTCTGGGCCTTGGTGCTGTCCCTCAGCTCTTCAGCTCAAGGCTAGTGCTCTACCACTTGAGCCACAGCGCCACTTCCGGTTTTTTTCTTTTTGCTTATGTGGTGCTGAGTAATCAAACCCAGGGCCTCAGGCATGCAAGGCAAGTGCTCTACCACTGAGCTACCTTCCCAGCCCAGAATACCTGTCTTCTAGTTGAGCACACATCTACAGCTATCCCACCTATCTCTACCTCTACCCCTACCCCTCCAGGTTTCAGAGGAATCATTCCTTCCCCTGAGGACAAAGAAATAGGATGCATTGACAGGTTTGAGCTTTATGTTCTCCACACAGTCAGGGGCTGCTGGGAGCTGCTGTAGAGGCCAGAGATCTAGGCCAGAGCAAGTAGATAGCTGTTAGAACAGAAGAGACTATGAAAAGACATCCATGCAGCTGGATGCCAGTTGCTCATGCCTATAATCCTAGATCCTCAAGGCAGACACTTGAGGATAAATCAAGATTCAAAGCTAACCTGGGAAGACTCTTATCTCCAATGAATCACCAAAAAGCTGGGAAGTGGAGCTACTATAGTTCAAGTGGTAGAGCACCAACTTTGTGCAAACAGGCTAAAGGTTACCACCTAGGCTCTGAGTTCAAGACCCGGTAAACACACACACACACACACACACACACACACACACACACACACACACACACACACACGCTATGTGCATGCAAAATCAGATATTTCTACATTGAAATTTTTAGTTATTCTCTACCTTTTCTGCATTAAGCCTGGTGGTTGTTGGCCTAGGAGTTTGATGCATACAACACCACTTGGCATCTTTAATTTTGGGGAACAGAATGGCTAGAAAGTCAGCATTTCCCATCCCAGCTCCTTGACTGGGTCGTGATCTATCCCGGCCCTTTGGGGCTCCTTTTACACACTCACCAAGATTCTTTTAAAAAGCATCACATTCTGGGCACTGGTGGTTCACACCTGTCATCCTAGCTACTCAAGAACCTGAGATCTGGAGGATCATGGTGACAAGCCAGCCTGGGCAGGAAAGTGTATGAGACTTTTATCCTTGATGAAACATCAGAAAACAAGAAGTGACCCTGTAGCTCAAGTAGTAGAGTGCCAGCCTTGAGAAACAGAGCTCAGGGACAGCGCTCATGGAAATCAACAACGAGAGGAATTGCATGATGGCTCTGGGATTGACATGGGCTGAATATAATTGGAATTGTCAAGTGCACCAAGATAAAGCATTACCTCCTTTAGTCTTGTGCTCCTCCATCTGTCTCACCGCCTGACCTTGGCATGCTTCAGGTCACCATGGCCCTAGTTGGACGGGAGGGCTCCGAGGAGGAAGGTACCAGAGCAATCACCCACCTCCCTCTTCCATGCTCACCCTGCTGCTTCTGCAATAGACCTACTTCCTGGAATCCGTCCATGAGATCATGGCCGCCACATTGTGGTGAGTGGTGGGTCTAGCCAAACTCGGGGAAGTTAGGGGTGGAAGTCGGTCTGGGACTAGGAGTTTCCACCCTGGGTGTCGGCTGAGTCCAGGGCTGACATTTATTTCATCCTGAGCCTTGCAGGGGTGCGGAGACAATGTAGACTCCACATTGAGTCAGGTAAGATCAGAATCTGGAGGACTACTTTTATGGGGGAGGCTGTGGTGCTCAGGGGGCCACTGTTCTTGGTACTCCTCTCTCGGGACTCCCCTCTCCCTCTCTCATCCCTCAATGGTAAAAGAGAAACTTTAAATAAGGGTGTCAAAGAGGGGACAGTGGAGGATTTCTGTGTGAACCAGATTTGTGCTTCATATTCATCCTAGCCCCTACTTCCAATTTATCTGAGTAATGACTATATGTGTTTGGGGGCAGGGGATCATCTTAGCTGAGAATGTGGCTCAGTGGTAGAGTGGTTGCCTAGCATGCCTGAAGCCTTGGGTTCAATTCCACACAGAAAAAGCTGGAAGGAGAGGTGGGGCTCAACTGGTAGAGCACCGGTCTTGATCAAAAAGAGCTCAGGGACAGTGACCAGGCCCTGAGTTCAAGCCCCATGACTGGAAGAACAAATCTTTGTGGAGGCTTTGTTTCCCTTTGAAAACAATTTATTCTTTGTGATAAGCATAACATGGGCCTCTTCCCAGGTCACCAATGGGCCATTATATGTCCCTTGAATTTTGTCTCCTCCCAGCAGCCTCTGCTCTACCCAGCCCACAGTTTACCCTTCCCATCACCAGGCAGATAGAGACCTATAGAAGGACACCTGGCCACCAAGTTCTGGTGGCTGCCGAGGATATTGAGACTCAATATGTCACATAGGGAGTCATCATCCCCATCAGACTACAGAAAAAAGGGACAAAGTGCTGCAAGCCTGAGTTCGCCAACTGTGGGTGGCTCTGGATGTGGGACATCTGTGGCAGGATGTGCTCTGTGGGAGAGCCCTCTACGGGGTAAGGAACCCTGACCTCTCCTCTGGCAGTTTCCACACGGTCTTGAAGTTGCAATTCTTCAAAACCTTTCTGCTCCTCCATCATTTTGCCCACCCAGGATCCTGAGGCCTCTAAAGCAGCAACACAGATGGGGCCTCAGAATGGACCGACATCTTGAGCCCTTGAGAAGAGAGACAGCAGCTCCTGCAGCTCTTTCCTCTTCTCTATCTTCTCCTGGGACAGTTGGCACATGCCCTTGGCTTTCTCCCGACACAGTTGATCCAGGACTAACATCTGTCCTTTACGCACCAGGAGCAACTCCTGGACGGTGTGGATATGTGCCAACAGCTGGCTGCATGGATGGTGGAGCTCATTCGCTGGACCATGGAAGTGCACCTCATCAGGCAGGTCGTGGATTAAGCAGATTTTCTTTTTGGACTCCTACGTGTCCCACTTCCCATCCTCACACATGCTGTGGTGGCAGCTCACGGGGTGGGTACCTGTGGATCCAGCTCTATCTGGCACTGAGCTGTCGGGTGGATCGAGTGCCTGCAACAGGCCCGCCGCTCCTGCGGCAGGAGTTTCTCCTTGTGGATGTCAGCCTCAAAGAGTGCTCCCAGAGTCACATCCTTCTTACTTTGGGGGATGTCTCTATCCTCTGCGATGGGCACATCAGGGGGAGTTGCTTTCTCACCTTTTCTTCTCTAGGGCTCACACCTTCTCCTTCCCCAGGGAAAGCCAGGAAGATCAGCTGGGCCTGCAGGCACTCATCCTGTGTTCTGATTACTTCCAGGCACTTGAGAGTGTCCTGCCACTTTGGGGGCATCACTTGTCCCCACAGTTTGTCGGGCCCTGCACTTGCTAAAGCTGCTCCAGCAGCTGAGTCTGCCTCTGCAGGTGCTGCTGCAAGGCCTACTTCTTGGAGCTCAGCCATTCATTGGAGGTGATGTGATGCTCACAGGTGGCTCTGAGCTCCTGCAGCTGCTCCTGCTGCTCCTGCAGCTCCCAAGCCACTTGGGTCTCTCTTTCATCCATCTCTTACCATTCCTCTATCTTCTCCTCTGAATGGTCCATCTGTTCCTGCAGATGTTTCTTCACCTGCTGCTCAGAGTCCAAAATGTTAGCAAACTCCTCCTTCTCACCGCTCACTCTATGGAGAGCAACCCACAAAAAGGCCAGCTGTTCTTCTATCTGTGAGTCGCACAGACATGTGCATCATGGCGTCTCAGGGATCCCTTGCCAACCCTCCACCTTCTCCTCCAGTCTCTGCAGTTGTTCCCACTGCTCTGCATTCTGGAGATTGGGCCTCTGGTTTTCCTGGACCTGGATATGAAGTTGCTCCTCCAGGTTTTTCAACTTCATCTGCATGCGGTAAGCCTGGGTCTGCAGCTGCTGCTTGGCCTGAGATAGTCCTGTGGGGGGCCGTGGCTCTGCCAGCTTCCTTCTCAGTTCCCCCAGCTCTTTCTCAAAATCCAGCACCTGCCTAGCCCCTCCCTCTTTCTGCTCTGTCAGTTGGTTCACCTGCTCGGTCAGCGGCCGGGCCTCCTCCTTCGCTTGGACCTCTCAATTCTCAGGTCCTTCACGAAGGTGTCTGTGTCCAGATTCGCTGCTGTCACCATCCAGCTCAGGTTGTCCAGTAGTCTTGTCAGTACCTCATGCCCTGCCAGTGCTTGTTGGAGCTTGCAGATTCTGTTATTCCTGCTGCTCCTCTATGTCCAGAGTGTTTCCAGCTTCTCCTGCAACTCTGTGTTCACTTGCTCCAGGTCATAGAAGCTTCTGATCTTTTACTCGAGCTGAAGTGTTACATCATTCAGCTGTTCGAAGAATATTTCAGTCTCCTTCTGTGCAGCAGTGACTGCAGAAGCCTCCATCTCCAACTCTGCCATGCCTGCAGGCAGCTGGTGAGAGTTTTATGCTCCATTACTCTGTTATCGGCCACGTGCTGCATGTGGGCCGGTGATGATTGTAAATCGCTTTCTGTCAAAACCAACTTCTGTATGAGTGGCTTGTGGATTTCTAGCTCTATTTTCAGTTCTCTGTGCCCCTGGGCTATCTTCTCCCTTTCTTTCTCCCGTTGATACTGCAGGTCTGTCTTTTCCTGATTCAGTGGTTAGATACTGGCACAGAGCACCTGGTTTCTTCTTTTGCTGCAGTCCAGGGCAGGCACCACGTGTTGGTAGCACCTCTGAAGATCTTTGGTGGTATCGGGACCCTTGACACTCTGGACCCTGATGGCTGTAACAGTCTCCAAAGGCAGGGGTGGCCCGGGGTTGGCATCACCTTTGGCTGGACCTTCCTTTGAATCATGCTCTCCAATGTTGTTTGTCTTGGGGATCCCTCCCTTTTTGGTGTCCTTTGTTTTCTTGAATGTTGCAGGTCTGATGGCAGAATTCTGTCTGTGATCTGGCAGTTGTTTCTTGCCCACAGCTCTCTCACGGAGTCTGGTTGTTAAAGACATCTGAGCACTAGGATGGGAGAGATGGGCTGGCCACATTCCCAGGCTCTGGGTAATCCTCTATTCTCCCACTCACTGACTAGGCTGTAAGTTTCCTAATCCACTCCAAAGTCGCCTGAAGACTCTTGCTCACCACCCAGCCACCTCTAACTTCCTCAACTGCTGGTAGTGGTGTCAACCAACAGAGGAAATCTGAGTGCTACTGGACAGCATGGAATATGGAAGTGGCCACAATTCTTGTATCCCATTAGTTAGAAAGAACCATGAAAGAATGGGGGTGCAGTCAGAATCCTGTGATGCAGGCTGCAATAGGTGGAGTCAAGATGACAGTGGCTCCCCAGCCCCTTTCCAAGGAAACTCTGTCCAATTCAGTTGGAGACAAGAGGGTGACTTGCTTTAGCCGGATGGCTGCACAGATTGTTCTGTATGACTGTTTCTTGCCAATCTCGGAACTTGAATTCAAGGTCTGGGCACATTCCATGAGCTGCTTTTGATCAAGGCTAGCCCTCTACCATACGGGTCTACTTATGGCTTTGTTGACACTGAACTTGGACAAGCGTTTCCACGACTTTCCTGCCTACGGTGACTTTGACCATAATCCTCCTATACAGGCTTGTATCAAGGAGGACTGCTGAGAGCCATTGGTGCCTGCCTAATCATTGGTCTTGCTGATGTTTTGGGACAGACCAGTGAGTTCCCTATCCATAGGTTTAAGTGGTGGGAGCTGGAGCCCACAGTTCAAATCCTGGTCCTGCCACCTCCAAATGGCAGGAGATCCTAAGACACTCATTCATATCCATATGAATACAAATGGAATGGGATGTATGTATGATTTAATAGGCAGTTCTTGAATGATTCCAGAATAAAATTATACACTATTATAGGACACTGATCAATTTTAATCAATACTTTATGAAGCACTTACACAATCACATTCATTTAATGAAGGCATATTGAAATACCTAAGAATTGGGCATCACATAGTATAGAGATGCCATTTTTCTCTGCCAGGACTGGGATTTGAACTCATGGTCTGGGTAACTCTGTTGCACTGTATGGGAAGGGGAAGCTCGCTTCCCTGAAGTGAAGAAATTCAATTCTGTTCCTTAGGCCTGAAACTGATCCTCAACACTAGAAAACATCCTATTCGTGTACATTTTAGATATATGATTTATATTTACATACATATGTTGATTCTATATTACATTCAGTGTAGTTATTCATTTTATTTTTCATTTTGTTCATGTATTGACTATTTTATTGATTATTTTGACACATAGAACATTGATTACTTTGATTACATAGGATATAGGACTGCATATGTTTTCCACTTCTTACCGGACACCCAAGACTTTTGCAGAAAAGTAAAACATGTGTCACCATCAGCTTCTTACTCCACGATTATTGTTTGGGAGTGCTGGCATGTGAATTCATGGCCTACAGGTCCAAATTCATGAATGGGTGAGTGTCAGCATGCCATCCTGGGGCAAAATGAGCTGACACAAACTATGCAGGACCTGAGATTGAGCCCCTGGGGTTGAGAAAATAAGAACAGATTGACACGCAGATGGTAGTGAAAGACCCCCTAGCCCCCTGGGGTACTTTCTTTAAAGGGAGGGCACCCCAAGAACCAAGACTCCAAGCCAGCAGCTGCAATATGCAAGAGGAGTTTATTTGGCATTTGCGCAAATGGGCTCTCTGTCCGAGGCCGGCAGGGAGCCCTGTCCAGCGATTACAGGCATTTTTAAAGACAAAGACCACAGGATTAGCATATAACACCAGGTGTCCCTGGGATTGGCCCATTTAAAAGGTCACTATGTACTTTAGCAATTATTTTTTTACTACCTGGGGAAGTTTATAACACTCTTTGCAATAAGACAATTAGTGCAGACTGAGATAGTCACTCTGGGGGATAAGGGTTAGGAGATTTACAGTGTTTACAGGTTTGTGATTGATTAACAATTTGGCCTAGTCTGCAGAGCCCACCAGATGGCCCTTATCTTGAGCCCCCTAAACCAGGAATTTCTGCACAGGAATGCGGAGGAACATACTCTTTGTTCCTTATCTAGGGTCCCATTAAGCCATTTGGGGAATTTATTGTTAGCTCTTTATTTACGACTACAGAGCTTGTCTCAGGGCCGACACCTAGACTCCGAAGCTTTTTATTTATTTCCAGCGAGGGGAAGGGTCAGGGCTAGCGCAAGCAAGTTTACAGAAGCTAAACCAGCAGTTAGTATTTGTAAAAATATAACTCTAATTTTTAATCTTTCAGTAGTACATTAATAATATATGTTTTCACAAGTCAATACCTGACAAACATTAGACACTTATCTGGGCATTATGAAACTGAATGATGTTTTTGACCAATGTGATCATTAACACCCTCATTACTAGAAGGCAATCCTTCTCCCACTAGAAGGGAAACTTGCATTCCTGCTAGATAAAAATCCACCAAACTCCCTCGTTCTCGGTAGGAAACTCTCTGTTCCTCTTGGTAGGAAACTCTTTATGTGTAGCTTGCCTTTTGTTTTTTCATTTTTGGTCAGTCTTGGGACTGAACTCTGGGCCTCGACACTCTTCCTCAGCTCTTCATCTCAAGGATAGCGCTCTACCACTTGAACCACAGCAACACTTCTGGCTTTCTCTGCTTATGTGGTGCTGAGGAATCGAACCCAGAGGCTCAAGCATGCAAGGCAAACACTCTACTGCTGAGCTACCTTCTCAACCCTTCATCTGAGTTTTTAGTTCACTCACTTGCCAATGTTGAATTCTTCTAAGTCCTTTGTACAGCTTTGGCCTTCAATCACCACATAAAATCTACCCTTTATAGATAATGTTGCTAGAATTAATTTTCCCATGCCATCCTTCTAGAGCACTTAATTTATGGGTTTAAAAAAATCTTTTAGTATAATTAACAAATCTCTGTTGATCTTATTCTACTCTACATTTTATTTTTGCCAGTCCTGGTGCTCCCTGAGCTTCTTTTGCTCAAAGCTAGCACTCTACCAGTTGAGCCACAGTGCCACTTCCAGCCTTTTCTGTTTATCTAGTGCTGAGGAATAAAACCCAAGGCTTCATGCATGCTAGGAAAACAATTTAAAACTAAGCCATATTCCTAGCCTCCAAACTACATTTTATTTATACTAATTATACTAATTAATTTATACTAATTATACTGATTCTTAAGCTGCTATCTGGGGCCTGGCTTGAATTTTTGGAAACTTTTGGGGGAGGATCCTGAATAGTACCTATGTAAATATGAAATGAATGATCTTTTAGGGAAGGAGTCTCCCCTAACTAGTATAAAATGTTTGAGAATGGACAGGTGGATGAAATGCTAGGATGTAAGTGATGGCAAATTAAACCAAAGCACAGGTTCTACTCTAGTTGGCCAGAAAGGTCTCCAACACTGGTCCTCCACAATACCATCAGACATTTCCCCTGGCTATGTTTAGTGCTTACTGCTCAACTCTTCACAGGTTCGGCCTTCACTGCATCTTGATAAGTTTCCCAGAAATGCCAGTTGTCCCCCGTACCTACAGAGGCAAGGGGTATAGATGGCCTTAGGAAGATATGATTTTTGTCTTAGATCCTCCTCTTGCAAACAGCAACAGCAGGGTCTTTCAAGTTTCCCCAAGCTGTGTTTGGCCAACAGATCATGCACTCCATGCCCTTGAGGGTCTGAGGTTCATTATAGTGGGAAGTGTACCACTTGTTTTTCTGGTCTCTGTGCCACACAATCTTTACAGTAATGGTGAGCAAAATATTTAATCCATTTCACCCAAGCATTAATTTTTGTTGGTCATAGGACTTGAACTCTGGGCCTGGGCTCTGTCCCTGAGCTCTTCAGATCAAGGTGAAATAAAGTCCTACTAGTTGAGCCCAGAGCCATTCCAGTTTTTTGGTGATTAATTGGAGATAAGAGTCTCAAGGACTTTTCTGCTCTGTCTGTATTTGAACCCCAATCCTCAGATCCTGAGTAGCTTGGATTGCAGGTGCATGTCACTGGCACCCAGATTTGGACTTGAATTTTAAGTTTACCCAGAAAGTTTGCTTCTTAAACTGAGGCTTCAATGCCATACATCCTTCAATCAGCTAGAGGATCAATCCAGGCTTCAGAGTCAAAGTAGGCAGCTGAAGGATTTTAGTGAATAGGACTTTTTTGAGTTCCACTTTCAGCATATAAGATTTAAAACACACACATTCAAGCACTTATGTATAACAAATTTTTGTTTGGACAAGTGCACAGTATGGATCTCAATAATAAAAATTATCCATTATTTAATACTGTTCTGAGATCTTTTTCACCATTCTCCCAGTGGATTATCAGAAGCAGGTCCTTTGATCAATTTTCTTTGGTTCCTTAGGCCTAGAATTCTTATTCCCCATTTTAGCAGGTATCTTGAGATTTCAGTTTTTGGTGCACTAAATCCTATCTATTGTAAGTTTCTTGTGCTCCCCTCTCATATTCAACTCTCCCCTTACTGGAGATTTCTCAAATATGGCTTCCTTCAGCTCCCACATTTTTATTCCTGGGCCAGAGAATGAAAACAAACATCAAGACTCAAGTTTTCTTTGTGCCTAAGACTCACTCAGCACATGAAAGTACCCAACCAACAAGGTAATGTGCACTAGTCCAATTTTTCCTCTCATGGCCAATGCATGAGGTAACTTTTTATTGGGGTGCTTCCATCGGCCCTTTCCTGACATTGCTGATACACTTTCCATCATTAACCACAATGGGTGGGTTTAACCCAACCTTGAGCTACCGCAACAAGGCAGGATGTGTCTCCTTCTAAAGGGTTCCCGCCTTGCATAACAAAGATTTTGGACAATACCCCAGATTATTGGGAATACTCCCATAGTGTAAGCCAATATCCCAAGAAAGACCAGCAAGTTGAAAGAAACTTAGCAGGCAAAGTTTAGTTCTGTTGAAGGGCATGTTATTGGCAGGAAGCCAATGAAGCAACCGTTCTGAGTAGGAAGTCTGAGTAGGAAGTAGGTTTTACCCCTAATGAGTTACTACTTCTGGTATTTATCAGAAGTTGTGTTCACAATCTTGCTCAATTGGCTCTTTTGAAGCGCAGCTGGCTAGTTTGAAAGGGGATCAGTTTCAGAGCAATCAATGAAACCAGGACAACAAATGCCAGAAATTGTTAGAAAATTCTTACTATGCTTGTGCTCTATGAATTAAACTATGCCTATGAGTTGAACCATGTCCCTAGAACAATTTTACTTACAGGATATACTTTAGTTAAAATAGCTTTTTGTAAGATTATGGCTACGTGTAGTCAATGCTTTCCTTCAAGCAATCACTTTCACAGAAAAATATTCTTTTTTTTTTAATTGTATTTTATTTTATTTGAGAACAAGAGATTAGAAAGGAAATTCAAATGTTCATGCTATTCAACAAAAATGAACACACAAATTACCAGCTCCTCTGGGACACAGCAAAGGCAGTACTCAGAGGCAAGTTTATAGCTCTGAGCTCCTACATCAACAAATTGGAGAGATCGGAAACTAACAATTTAATAACACACCTAAACCTCCTTGAAAAAGAGCAGCAAGATAAACCCCAATCCAGTAGACGGAAAGAAATAATCAAAATTAAATCAGAATTAAATGAATTAGAATCCAAAAAAACTATAGAAAGAATCAACAAAACAAAGAGTTGGTTCTTCGAAAAACTTAACAAAATTGACAGACCCTTAGCAAACCTTATCAGAAAAAGGAGAGAACACACCCAAATTAATAAACTCAGAGATGAGAATGGAAACATCACCACGGAAACAACCAAGATTCAGAACATTATAAGGGAATACTTCTCAAAACTTTATGCTAATAAGTTTGAGAACTTGACAGAAATGGAACTTTTCCTAGCAAATATTGACATGCCAAAACTAAACCAAGATGAGTTAAACCAGCTTAACAGGCCCAAATCAAGCATTGAAATAGAAACAGCAATAAGAGACCTCCCAGCTAAGAAAAGTCCAGGACCAGATGGTTTTACAGCAGAATTTTACAAGGCCTTCAAAGCAGAGCTCACACCAATACTCCTCCAACTCTTCAATGAAATTGAAAGAGAAAGCTCACTACCGAACACATTCTATGAAGCCATCATAACCCTCATCCCAAAACCAGGCAGGGACTCATCAAAGAAAGAGAACTATAGACCCATTTCTTTGATGAACATTGATGCAAAACTTCTCAACAAAATTTTGGCCAATCGACTTCAACAATTCATCCAAAAAATCATACACCATGATCAAACAGGATTCATTTCAGGGATGCAAAGCTGGTTCAATATACGCAAATCAATTAATATTATTCATCACATCAACAGGAGCAAGAATAAGAACCACATGGTTATCTCAATAGATGCAGAAAAAGCATTTGACAAGATCCAACATCCCTTTATGATGAAGGTTCTGGAAAAATTAGGAATCCATGGAACATTCCTCAATACAATAAAGGCTGTATATGACAAACCTACAGCCAGCATTATACTCAATGGTGAAAAACTAAAGCCATTTCCTCTTAACTCAGGAACAAGACAAGGATGCCCACTCTCTCCACTTCTCTTCAATCTAGTATTAGAATGCCTAGCTACAGCAATAAGACAAGATGCAGACATAAAGGGGATCCAAATAGGGACAGAAAAATATTCTATCTCCCGCACAGTCCCTTCCCAGACAGAATTTATTATCAGCAGCTTCCTCTTAGGAATGGAGGCTTATGAGCTTCCAGTTGAAAACACCTTATTCACATATTGCTTTGGCTCCCTTAGGCAAACTCACCTCAGCAAGTGGTTATGAAACCAACCGCTGTGTGTGGCTGCTTTATTATAAAGAACCTATCTGGTACTTCTGCTCCTAATGCTAATAGAAAGAGGAAAGCCTGCTCTCTCTGGAGGCACGTAGCTATGGATTTAAGCACACATATTGAACCCTGAGCACAGGACACAGATTAGACTGCAGTATTTTCAGAGCCATAGATGAATCAGCCAGATCCCAGATGCTTGGCTGAGCATAGGGCACACTTCTGATGCCACATT
Source organism: Dipodomys merriami (assembly GCF_024711535.1). Lineage (NCBI taxonomy): Eukaryota > Metazoa > Chordata > Mammalia > Rodentia > Heteromyidae > Dipodomys > Dipodomys merriami. The sequence continues at coordinate 9,770,771 of NW_027206024.1, forward strand.
TCTGAAGTAAAGCAGTTCTAAGCTGCCAAGACACTATGGTAGGAAGAGGCCTGAGGGAGAATTCTTGGTGGGAAGGAGAAGGGGAAAGTTTGGATTTAGGTTTTAGAAAATGCAAGCCACTTTCTGAATTGCTTGAGGCATCGAGCAGATCAACATGTTTACTAGCCCTCTAGATGCAGAGTATGAGAACACTTCCCACAGTTTACACTGAATCCTTCCTGTCTGGCAGCCTTCAATTCCCTCTTGCAGGAGTTAAGCAGTTTTTAAGAAAGCAAAAGTCAGTGAACGTGATCTAGCTAGTGAAGGAAGCATATCCTTTGGCTGTAGAATAGATCGATTTCTATCTCAGAACAAGAGGAAGAGAAGAAACTGGTAATGACATTTTGATGAACAAATGAAAGAAAAAATTATAAAAGCAGTGATATTGATCAAGTTGCATTGTATTTATTTTCTGACTTGTTGAATGATGACCCTTGCTACAACTACTTAAAGGAATATATATATATATATATATATATATATATAATATATATATATATATATATATATATATCTGCAATACTATGTATTTTTTGTGAGTGCATCTCAATCCACAGTGTAAGTATCTTAAAGATAGGAGAACTCCAATGATCATAAAAATGCAACTAGTAATGGTTTAGTCTCTTATCTGTTGAAAGCCCAGAGGAAGACAGTATAGGCATGAAGATTCCAAGAAGATGGAGGCATACCCCAGCATTAGGGTATAGCCCTCACTGTCTTGGCCCAAAGTGACCCCTAAATTGCCAGTAATCACTTCCAAGTTCCAGGAAGTGAGATGAACGAACAGAAAGAAGGAAATCAAGAAATACAGAACATGTGAGGACTAGCCTTAAAGCAATATCCTAGATGTTATCAGGTAACATTTTTATCTGTATTATCTAAATATTATCACTATTGGGAAATGTTATCACTATTTTACTTACCCTAGACTTCAGTTAAATTTATTGATTCAGAAAGAAGGGTGGATATTATGGTAAGCACCTGAGATGTTTTGCTATGTATATCAAGGGCTCTAGAACTCGTGTTTAATGTTTTACTATTTTGTATGAGGAATAGTTGATGCATTTTATCTGCAACTAGAAACTGCTTTCAAGCATAAGAAAAAGAAGAAACATATTTCATATGCTACATATGCTCTTATATATTGAAAATGCGTATGAAAACATCCAAATTAAGGCACATTGAAAAATCTATTTTGAACTAACGGGGTGATTTCCCTGAGCATACTCTCATTACATTAAAGAAAATCTGCACTCAATGGAGGGAAGCCAGAAGGAGGAACACAATGAGTGGAACTCAGAACAACACACAACAAGAGGCCCATCAGCTCCACTGGTCATAGAAGGAAAAGAACTAAGCAATCCAAAGACAGTGATTGGAAGGGAGGAATAAGAGGGAAACCGGGAATAATCTACACTATACAAAAGGCAAGAAATGTAAACATCACCTGATATGGAAGAAATACTTGGTATTGTCAAAGCTCATAGAATTCACAAACTTTATAGACCATGAAAATGATAATTTTCCTTGTATGGTTAAAATATTTTTGTGACTTTTACTAAGTATCATGATTCCACAATGCTGTGAATTATGTGAGTATTATGTAATCACCTATCTCAATTTTTTCTAAAAGTGGGAGAAGGGTTGGGTTGAGAGGGATGGGTGATTATGTTGTCAGATACATCGTATTCATATACTGTTGTGCAGAATGGGAACTTGTTTGTACAACTACTTAAAGATAATACTAATAAAAACATGTTTAAAAAACAACCTCACAGGGGCTAGGAAGGTGGCTCAGTGGTAGAGTGCTTGTCTTGCATGCATGAGGCCCTCGGTTTGATTCCCCAGCACCACAGAAGCAAAAAGAAAAAAAGCCAGAAGTAGTGCTGTGGCTCAAGTTGTAGAGCACTAGCCTTGAGCTGAAATGCTGAGCGAAAATGCCCAGGCCCAGAGTTCAGGACCCACGACTGAAGCCCCCCCCCCAAAGAAAACCCTCACATACTTAAATGAGATATAGTTTTGAACACAGGTTTATAGAATGCTGACAATTTAAATTGTTTCTCAGCCTGTTGTTGTTTTTTTCCTTTTTTTCAATAATTGTGTTCAAATGCAAACAACTTAAAATATAAATGTATTATCTTTTTTAAATTCTGTATTAGCTTTACCTAGTTAAATAAGTGTATTTCATTTTGATATATCTACATAGGCATACAATATCCGTTGATTATACTTACCTCTTCATCATTCTCCTTCTCCTCTCCCAGGTTTGTTTTTTATTATTTTAATCATTTTAAGAATACAGCATAGTTGTAGTAAGTACATTTACAATATTGTATACGATCAGTGTTCACACTTTACATCCTCCAAAATTCAAATTGTATATTCAGTAAAACAATTTTCCACTCTTCCTCTGCTTCAAGATATGCATCAAGTACGATTTTGCTTCCTGTCTCTATCAATTTGACTGTTCTAAATAACTGATGTAAGTAGAATCATGTAATATTAGATCTTTTTTTGACTGGCTTATTTCACTTAGCACAGTGTCCCAAAGATTCATGCATAATATAGCAGTTGTCAAAACATAATTCTATTTAAAGTTGAAATAATATACTTCTGTGGGTATAAACCGCATTTGCCTTAGCTATTCATTAGTTGATGGCCACTTGGATTGCCTCCAGGTTTTGAGTATTGTACAAAATGAATATGAGAGTACAAGGATCTCTTCCAGACCTTGCTTTTAGATCTTTAGAGTATATACCCAGAAATGGAGTAATTGGATCATATCAAAATTCTCTTTTCTTCTTTTTTTATTTTCTGTCATGGGGCTTTAACTCAGGTCAGGGCCACTGTCCCTGAACTTTTTCTCAAGACTAGTGTTTTACCACTTTAAACCACAGATCCACTTCCAGTTTTCTCCCCAGGCTGGCTTTGAACCACTATCCTTTTATTTCAGCCCCTGTCCTGAATGGTTAGGATGACAAGTATGAATAATCCTGTTATAAATTGTTTGAAGAGATGCTCTAATTTTCCCATAGAGGGGTTCTAATTTTACCACACTTTTGTCAACATTGTTATTTTATTTTCTTGTAGTTATCCTGCCTAATTCATATGAAGCGGTAATTTTCTTCATTATGTTGACTAACACTTTCTGGTGATTAGTGATATTAAACACCTTCTTCGTGGGCTGGTTAACACTTTGACTTTCTACCATTCTGTGTTGTTTTATGGACACTGTTGATTGCATCCTTTGTTGCCTCCCGATTTGTGTTTTCCCACAATGAATGACCCTACTCTGATGTCAGTTTCCAGTATGTCTTCTGGTCCTGTATCTACAAACCATCATATTGATTTGTACCCCTGTTATTGTAACAGTGAACTAAAGATACAAAGTTATGCTCTGGTCACCTATCTACTTCCACTTTTGGATCTCTCTCCCTCAGCTTTTAGTAATGGCCTTGGGGCATATCCAAAACTTACTAGGTCCCTAAAACCTGTAGAAACTTAAAGCCCCTATATTTAGTTATTTCTAATGGAAATATGTGACATCCAATTTCCCTTTTATTACTTTTTGTACGTTTTTGATTGTAAAAATAGTGTACAGGTGTTACAGTTACATGAGTAAGGTACTGAGTACATTACCTATAGAGCACTGTTGCCTCTTCCTGGCAAATAAGATGAATATTGAGAGCTTTTTAATATAAAAGCACACCAAAACTCTAGATATATATTTTTATTCATATGAGTATTTAGAATTGTGTGAAGCTAGAGATATAACCTACTTGAAAGTTAATAATGAACTTGTCACATTTTCGTGTATGCTAGAAGATTTATGATACTCTTGGGTTAGAGGCAAAAAGGAGTTAATTTGTATGAAAATTGTGAAAGCCAGTGAGATATGTATGGGTATGTGTGTGTATTTATATATTTGAAGTGAATCTTCCTCAGTGCCACGGAGTGAAGTAAAGATAGCCATGTGAAACCTATACAAACAATAGGTTCTGACTTTGAGCAATTTCAATCTATATAATGAGACATAGGCATACCTGAACTTTACGCTGGAGGATGACAATAGCTTAGAAATAGCTTATGAAAATATTCTTGCAAATATACTATAGAATATAGAGCAGCTAGTGTTCACTTGAAGGTATGCAAATACTTGAGACTGCCATGAAATTATTCTTTTTCTTTTGTTTCTTGAAGGTTCCTAGCTACCAAGACAGATACATATTTCTCCTAATCAGTACATAGCTCTCCTTAAAAATGAGGCTTGACAATTTGTCGAGAATACTTATTCTTTTTCTAGCTCTAAGCCTTAAGATGAAATAGAGATTTCAATCCTATCTAGAGTACAATTCAACAAAAGAAATAGATGGAGTTCAAATTTTACACATCTAGAAGTTTTTCTTTTAAAGACATTTCTTAATGCAGGTGTGGAAGAAATTAAGGAAAAAATAGGTCCATGAATATATTTTAAGAAGATAGTTTATGTATTTTAACAGTACTAAAGGATTACGTTTCTGTTTTTTAGTGTGTAAATATCTATAGTATGTGCAAAGAACCAAAGTTCATTCCAGGGCCTATCATGGAATAGAATGTAGCAAATTTTGTATATATTATTTGTATATTTATAGAATTCACCTGTCTCACTTCTCTCCCATTTTCATAAACAGAGCACCTCTTTGACATAATAAAAAACAAACATTATATTTCTACCTACTACAGGATTCTACACACTTTGCTTTCTGCTAAATATAGAAAAGACTCCTGCACAATCCTCATTTTCAAGGAACAATTTTCCAAAACCCAAGTAGCTTATGTATATCTCATACCCCTTTCTTCCCAGCTGTCAAACTATAAGACATAAAAGGTCAGATAATTCAGAGGCATGCAGTTAGTATCCAATAGAATCTTCTTCACTTGGATATATATTATCACCATCTTTGTGAGAACTTCAGCTTCCTTATTTGAAAACTGCACTGTCCAGTTAACAGAGTAGATGAATCTCATTATTTAAAATTTCATTTAACTGAAATTGGAAGCATTAATTTCTCAGACACTATTAACGTTTGAGATTCTGTAGCCACATATAGCCAGTGGCTAGTCTGTTAGAAAACGCATATATAGAATATTTCTGTTATCAAAGATGTTTCTGTTAAAACTGTTTTAGAGTGTGTTTCCGCTTGTTAAGAAATAGTACATCTTCCTAAACTACATATACTCCATAGCTGGTACTCAGACTGAAGATCAGACCAGAAATTCTAGAAACCCATCAAGTTAAGATATAGATATAAATTGTTCTACATAGGCACATTTATTTGTGAGGAGGAAGAGGATCAAACAGTCAACGTCAGCATAATCAACTCTCTCAACTCTAGGAATGAATAGATGAAAAATTTAGCAATTCTTTGCAGCATTGCTTCTGTGATTGGAATTGGCTGTGGTATTCTCAATGGTGATTTTGTTGGAAAGTATAAATGTGTTAATTATCACATTAGCTTACAGAAGAATTAGGATCTGTGCTTGTAAATGTCATTTGGTATTTACACATGACATTTTAATTTTGCCTGGTATCAGTACACCACAAATATCTTTATATGGTTTCTGAGGTGTTTTTTTTTTACATTTTTTATTGTGAAAATACCGTACAGAGGTTTTACAATTACTTGAGCAAGGTAATGAGCTCATTTCTTATCAAGCACTGTTGCCTCCTCCTTTGTTTCCCCTTATGATCCCTTCTCATCTCCCCCTTCCCCAGCCCCATGTCTCCCCTTGCGCCAAAGTTGTAAAGGTCGTTTTTTGACATAACGTCTTGTACATCTCAGTGTTGCAATGAATCCACTTGTAACCCTAATAAACAATTTTTCCCTTCCCCTCCACATACTATACCAACATCAATTACAGTGAAAACAGGTGTTGTACCAGGGGAGAGGACATACAAAGCAACAAAGGAATCATCTTAATTATGTTAGAAACAATAACAAAAAAGAAAAAGCATTTGAGTACTTATCTGGGGTTCATTTCACCTAATATCAACTTATCTGACCGTTTCTGCTTGTCTGAGACATGTACTAGTTATTGTAAATAAGGGAAACCGTGGGACCTATGTTTCTTTGGGCCTGGCTTACTTTACTTAATATAATTTTTTCCAAGTCTTTCTATTTCCTAACAAATGGGACAATGTCATTCAATCAACTCCAAATTTATCAAAGACCCCAGAGTCAAAGCAGACACCCTGAAAACATTACAGGACGGAATAGGAGATACCCTTGGTCTGAGTTGTTTTTTTAATTAATTTTTATTCTTCTTACAGCAGGCATTTAAGAAATGAGTGGAAAACTTAAGACTTTCTTGTGTTTTATAGTCCCATTATTACTCAGTAAGCTTAATAAAGAAAGAGAATCCATAAACTATGTGAACAAATTGTATGTCCAACCACCCTTTTGTTAATTACTGGAGCTAAGAGAACTGGCTCCCCAGAATCTGAACTTCAGAATTCAAGAAAGAGATGGGAATAAGACAAGGAAAGAGAGACATAGTAATTCACACTGGAGTTGCTTTGCTGTCACAATGAACACCTGTTCTCAGACAATCTTTTTGATTCTCACAGTTAGCTTTTATTTGTGCTTTTTTATTAGCATGACAAATATAACTGACTTTCCCAGATTTAGAGTTGGAAATTTGTGGGGCACATTCCTTTATTATGTAATCTTTCTTAAAATTGTGTATCATTACTTTGGCTTTTGGTGCCTTTTCCATCCTTGTTGCAAGTATGTATTTCTACAAATGGAGACTTTGGTTCATCATCATGATTAAATTATGAGGATTTGAGAGATTGTGTGATTTGTTATAGAAGTAAGGTATTATGAGTAGGACCCTTTGGTCCATGTTTACATTTCTTCGTAGAATTTTTATTGGGGTCCTTACTCATGGACTCATGTGTAAGTAATTCTTCCAATATTCCAGTATAATCCAGTAGAGTGGGACAATGAATTGGAAATTTAAAACATGCCTATAATTCTTTGAAAATATACTTTTAAATGTAATATCATAAATAAAAGCTTTGTTTTGTTTTTTTTGTAATTTTAATATTATAGTCAAGGTTATGTACAGATTGGTTACACTTACATAAGTAAAGCAGTTATAACATTTCTTGTGTAACTTGTTACACCCTCCCTCATTTTCTTCCTCTTTCCCTGGCTCTCTCAATCCCACCACCCAAGTTGTACAGATCATTTCCAACATATTGTCATTTTTTGATTTCCATTAAGTAAATTTTTGTGCTGTTCCCATCCTGGATCTCCACAATGTGAACACTGGAACATCATGGTTATACTCCTCTGCCTTGCATATATGCATATATATATATATATATATATATATATATATATATATATATATATGCCTACAATTTGGGTTTATATATCTGTTTGATTATTCATTTTTTTATTGCCAAAACTGGAGTTTGAATTCAGAGCCTGCACATTGTTCTCTGTGTTTTTTCCACCTCAGTGCTAGCCACAGCTCCACTTCTGGCATTTTGGTAGTTGAATGGACTTTCTCTGGGAGCTGCCTTTGAACCATGATCCTCAAATCTCACCCTTGTGAGTAGGTAGGATTACAGGTGTGAGCCTACTTTATACTTTGACTTTTCATCTCGTTGTATCATGCATATATTTCCTACCCAATAACATCCTTAGAAATTTCATACTGTTCTAAGAGCATCACTTACAATGATTACATGGGAGTCCAATGTTTATAAATTCCATAATTAATTGAACTGTTTTTATTACTGAAAATCTTTGCTGTCTCCAAAATATTATATGTATCATCAAAGTTCTTTTGGATTTTTCACTGTAGTATTCATTTTTTATAGAAAAGTATCTGCTCGTTAGAAAGAACCAAATACAAACTTTCTTCTTACATAATGATCCATCTTAACTTGGCTCATCTAAAACAGTAAGTTACTCCTCCCTGTGAATTTATTCTTTTTCCCAGCATGTAGTTCCAATTTTGTAAGTTTTACCCAACTTACCCACTATTAACTTTGTCTGAAATGACTCTTGCTATCATCCAGTTTTTGTAAAAACCTTTTCCATGGTATTTCTTCAATAGGAAGCCATATTTAAATAATAGCAACTTATTGTCATCATTTCCACGGGTATCTGCATTTCAGTCTGGAACAGGATTTTATTTTAATGGAAGAATCAGAGCATCATTTGGAAGGTAGAGATTACACTTATGAACAGAATTTGATCTTTCATTGCTTATTTTTGTTTTGGAATTTGAAGGCTAAAGATTACCAACTCATATATCCTCTGTTGTCACTGTATTTGATTCCGGTTCCCTGCATCTTGTATATACAGTTTTCTAATTTGGGGAGGGGAAGATAACAAAATGCTGAAACAAGGATAGTGGTTGACCAATTGTAACAGTGAGATGTACAATACACTATGATGAAACTGAACTTCACAACTCCAGGATACGGAGAAGGAAGAGTTAGGGAAGTAAGGAGAAAGAGGAATGTAGGAGGAAAACAAAGGATGGAGTAACAATGCTCAACGGGAAATGTACTCATTACCTTACTCATGTAACTGTAACCCCTCTATACAATATTTTACAATAAAAATATTTTAAAAGATTACCAGCTCATACTCCCACAGTTTACTTGCTTCATATGGCTGAAAAGGGGAAACCAAAAAGACAGCAACTTTCAATATATATTGTCTATTTTTGTAATACCAAGATGCCAAATGCAGTGCCACGTGCACAGGAACCCAGAGTACAGTCATTAAGCTTTAGAATTCTGAGTTGTTCGCTTTGGCTAGAAATCTCTTAATTTTATTATACACAATATGCAGAAATGTCCTGAAAATTATTCATGCAGAAAAACCTTTCCTACAAAATCAGGAAAATTTGACCAAGTCAAAAAGAGTAAAATAACACAAGAAGAATTCTTTTCCTGTTTATATAAAAGCTGGGATTCAACATGGGTCTACTAATAGTCTGAAGAAGACAAACAATTATTTAAGTGAGTTGTTATTATAAATGTAATGATATATGAACTCTGCCTGGGGAGTTGAAAAAAATCCTTCCTGCACAGTGTCTTGATACATAGGAATGGAGAAAACAAATATTCTGTAAAATGATGAAAAACTTAGGAAGTTAAGTATTCTCCAAATATTATGACCAAGGAATGTAAGGTATCAGGAACAAGGTGAGTTTGAGAGTGAAATTGGAGAGATGGAAATGGCCATATAGCTTGGTGTTATGGCAATTTCTTAATATGCACAGGGCCCTGGGTTCAATCCCCAGCAATAAAAATGAAGGAAGGAAGAGACCAAGAAAGATTTGTGAGGTAGGCCTAGCATCATCATAGAAGTTTTATTCTCTTCTCTTTTTTTATTTTTTGGTTGGTCATGGGGTTGAACTCTGGGTTTTGGGGCTTTCCATGTGCTCTTCAGCTCAAGGCTAGGGCTCTACGACTTCAGCCACAATGCCACTTCCGTTTTATAATGGTTTATTGGAGATAAGAAACTCATGAACTTTCCTGCTTGGGCTGGCTTTGAATGATGATCCTCAGATCTCAGCCTCCTGACAAGCTAGGATTACATGCTTGAGCCACTGGTGCTTGTCTACAAGTTTTATTCTCTAGCCCAGGATTTCATACTGTTAATTACACATTATTACTGCATGGGAGATTTTAAAAGTACCGTTGCCCAATTCTCAGCTGTTTTATCTGAGTGGGAACAGACGTATCAACTTCAGCTGATATGACATGGTGGCACCAGTAAAGCACCCAGGATTAATATATCATGGTAGCATATAAGAGTGTAGAACTTGAAAAAATTTCTGTGAGCAGAAAAATAAGTGCACATAGTATGTTAGCCTAAGTATGATTATAGATCAGTCTGAGTTTAAATGAACCAATATACCAGTTTTGCAACCTCTTTTTAAACCTCAGTTTCCTATTTTGGACATGGAAGCCCATGAGACTAGTGCAAGAGTGTTCATAAAGTGTTTTCTGGCTATGCATTTTAAAATTTATTATAACTACCATTAGTTGATTTGTTGATATAGTGTAAATTTGCACTAGGTGCTGATGAGCAAAGCGGAAGATGATGAAGTGTCCTGTCTTAGGTCTCTTGGGTACTTGATGTCATTCCTTACACTCCAAAATTTGTGAAGTCAGAATTGGACAAAAGGGTACTTTTAAACGTTTCTCTATGGAGATTTAGCCTTTTTCAATATCAGAAGGACTCTGGAAAGATGGAAAAATGAAATAGAGAAACTGGCGCTGGGAAGGTGTCTCAGTAGTAGAGTGCTTGCCTTGCAAGCATGAGGCCCTGGGTTCAATTCCTCAGCACCACATAATTAGAAAAAGCCGGATTTGGGGCCTAGGCTTAAGTGATAGAGCGTTGGTCTACAGCTGAAGAACTGGGAGACAGTGCCCTGGCCCAGATTTGAGGCCGCACAACCAAAAGAAAGAAAGGAAGGAAGGAAGAAAGAAAGAAAGAAAGAAAGAAAGAAAGAAAGAAAGAAAGAAAGAAAGAAAGAAAGAAAGAAAGAAAGAAAGAAAGAAAGAAAGAAAGAAAGAAAAAAGAAACCACAACAGTCCTTTTCAGCTGGCTTACTGTCAGTCCTTTTGACGTATGATGACAAATTACCAGACACTGAATTGCTTATAAACAACAAATTTATTTCTCCAATCTGGAGCCTGTAGGTCCAAGATTACAATGCCAGCATAGTCAGGATTTTTTATTTCTGAGTGAGGCCCTGTTTTAAAGTTCAGGAGTGAAATCTATTTGGTTTTGTTTATTTAAATCCAATTCATGACGTTTTGTTTGCATGACTTAATTACCATCCATGTACACACAAAGGCCCACTTCTATAACATTACATTTGAGATAGAATTTCGATATGTGAAACTGGATGAAGGGAGTAAATAAATGTATTGTACATATACATTCTTTTCTTTTCCTATAAGATTGTGGATCTAAGAACAGTAAGATCCAGACATTGAATGATCTCAAAGCTGAATCTTAGCCATTCTATGATTCTGGAATTTTATATTGATCTGGATTATTTAATTCTCTGCCTTCACTACAAGTTTATTTGGAGAATACATATGATAATTACACAGAGTGAGAAGTTTAGATAATTATTTCATATTGTTCACTTTTAATTTTTTGGTAAATACTTGGATTCAAATTCAGAGCCTGGCATTTGCCAAGCAGGGACCATACCACTTGATTCATGCCACATCCAGAAATTTTTGCTTCGATTATTTTTGAGATAGAACCTTGCATTTGTTTATTCCTAGGATAACTGGATAGTGAACTTCCTAGTTGTATGTCCAACATAGGTAGGATGACAGCCACACATTGGCACAACCAGCTTTTATTGTTTGAGAAGAAGGTCTCTTGTATGTCTTCCAGCTTGACCTTGAACAGTGACTATCCATATTTCCATTTTCAGAGTAGCTAGGATTATAGGTATAAACCACCTCATTTGGTTTGTCTTATTTATGTTTATGAAAGTTCTGACAGTATGAGAAAATTCTCAAAAAGTTTACTAACCATTCCCAGATTCTAGATGATCCACTTATATTTATTCTGTCACAAACACAGTTTGTAATATTGCACATCAAGAATATAAATATGTATTGCTAATCCCAATTTAAAGAGTTGTGATGATCTAATTTCTATGTATGGATTTTTTTCCTGGCAAAACATCCTGAGTACATAGGCCAAAAATTTAATAGTCCTACAAGCAAAAATTACTTCTAGTATGATCAACAGTTTGCAAATAAGGGTTCCATGCCTGTAGAGAAGACAGATCACAGGGCAATTCCCTGCTGTTACCCTATAATAAATCTGCACTTTTCAAAATAGCAGAATGGTGAATTTTATCAAAATTATTATATGGGAACTATCTTGACCTGATAAAGATTACTGCATTAGAATGAAAATATTCCCAGTTGTTCTGAAGTCAGGCAAAGATGTCATCCATTTGTATTCAAACACATAGCAGGCATTTTTGCTAATATAATGAAGAAAAATATAAAGTTCTTCACAAATAGCTTATATATATATATATATATATATATATATATATATATATATATATATATATATAAAGGACTCTTAAACACACGGATAAGACAATAAATAACCCAATTAAGAAGATTCAGAGAGAAGGCAAATAAGCACACCCAAAACCCATACATTACAAGAATATTATAGAAATTCTTCTCAAATGTGTTCAGATAATGTTTTCTGGAATGTAAGGAATGTAAATAATTTCACTATCTTGATTCTTCCAATAATAATTTTCAAAAATGCATAAAGAACTTCATTATTCATGGAATTTTTATTTCATGTTCTGTGCATAGCACTTTACAAAAGGTATATTCTTTATTTCTAGAAAACACCAATATTTTTTACCTGTTTACAGGAATAAAACAACACATGACAAGTCTAAGAAACATGTCCAATATCACCCAGCTAGCACAAAAATTTAAGTGTTAGTATAGTCACCGGGTTTGCAAATCATGAATTGAATTTGAGCCATGATTCTGGTTTCTGCTCAGTCTCAGTTGTCATTTACACATCAGCCTTCAGCAACACACGAAGTCTCCCCATGCCTCCATTTCTGTATTTTGAAAATGAAGATAACATCCTCCTAACGCTAGATGATGAGATATGTAACACCATCAGATGAAACAGAACACACATTTGCATTGTTGGAATTTATCCAACAATTGTTGAATAGCTTCTATAAAATCTATGAAACAATTGTCTTACAGCTTTTATCAAAATAACAACCATAATTTTACTGTCTAAAAATCTTGCTTAAAAGTGTATCCCAAATTCTAAAAGAATTTACCCTAATTTTTAAAATTGATATAAAATAAACTCAATCATTCCTCACATTCTGATGAATAGCTATGAAGTGCATTTTCATGAAACCATTACCTCTCCTTTTGAGCTCATTGAACTCAGATTTACAGAGTTGTTCTGTAACAAAACTAGTTGTAAAGAATTTCTTGTGAATTCCCCAAATAATGGTATTCGTCTGTGTAAATGACTTCACAAAACTTTTAAGGCAATTGAAGAAGGAAATTGTAGCCAAAAAATGCATAGAAAATATCTTGAAAATTGTATCATAATCTTTTTCCTTTTCTTGTTTCTTTTTTTTTCAGGAGAAGGGATTGAACTCAGGGTCTCAAACATCCTGGATAATTGCTCTTGATCCATACACCTAACACTTTGTTGAGCTTTAGATTTCTTTTCAGATAGTTTCTTATTAACTGCCTAGACTGGCCTCAAAACATTATCCTCCTACTTTTGCCTCTCTTATAAACATGTGGCACCAGTTTGTTTTAAATATTGAAGTACCTGTATCACATTTTTACCATACAAACAGCAAATCTCCTATACTTTCCACTGTCTAGCTCTTAAGTAGTTAGAATTGTAGGCATGTACCACTATATCAAGCTGAATTTTTCTAAAAAGAAATCTTTAGTAGCTCTGATAACAAAGAAATATTCACTAACTTCTATTTAGTCTCCAATTGTCTGCCTCTGTAACTTCTTTCTCATTTTTCTCCTCACTGAAGACAGTAAGTTTGTGATAAGTTCAGTTTTGTTAATGCTTTCAAAATATTCCTTTTTATTTTATTTTATTTTTTTATATTTTATTTTATTTTATTTGAGAACATACTGTACAGAGGGGTTACAATTACATGGGCAGGATAATGCATACATTTCTTACCAAGCATTGCAGCCTCCTCCTTTGTTTACCCTTCACCTCCCTTCCCAGCCTCCCTCCTCCCCCACACCCAATCATACCCCCTTCCCCCCCACATCGACATTGTAAAGCTGGTTTTGACATGACATTTTGTACTTCTCATTGTTGCAACAGGTCCACATGAATCCTTAAACGACTTGTTTGTTCCCATCTCCTCCACATGTTATACTGACATCAAATATAGTGAAAGCGGGGGTTACACTCTGGAGGAGAGACATACAAAGCAACAAAGAAATAATCTTATAAATGCGTTAGAAACACATGCATGAAAGAAACGAAAATATTAAAATACATATTCTACATTCTTCATGCCTCATGTTCTATATCATAGTGATTTTCCTTAGCAAAAATATTTGTCTCAGCCTGGAGAGGTGACTGATGCCTACATCCCGAGGTACTCTGGAGGCTGAGATGCAAAGATTTTAGTTGGAAGCCAGCCAAATATTTTCTATCTAAAAGGAAACTGGATGCATCCTAGTATCATAAAAATCATTATCTCATATTTGTTATAATAACGTTTTACAAATTTAAGGTTATTCATTTGATAACTTTAATAGAAACAAGAAATACACATCAATTTCTCTCAGGAAATCCAAGTCATTCATTACAACCCTAACTTGTTTCAGGAAAGAGATAAAATCTCGTTCAGAGAACATAACTAGGTGCCATTGTTACATTCTCCTTTCTGTCCCTATCAAAGATGCTTCAGAGGAAACAGACCTAAACAGATATGAGTCCTGGAACATATTATAAATGCCAGCATTGAATGATCTCTCTATGGTAAGAAAGACAATCCACAAATTTTCACGCACCTAAACAACCCATCATGTTGCTTTGCTCTGAGCCTGGATGAGTTTTCTTATTTGTCCTTCTGTGGCACTGAAGGTGTGTATCTTTTTCTACATTCGGTCTATATGGAGTCCTATTTCCTCTTGCAAACATTCTGAGAAGCTCTTCCCAGGCCACAAGAAGTACAGATAAATTATTCATCCCTCACAGCTCTCCTGTCCTGAAAAACTGTTTACTGAACAAAATGGAACAATGATTGCGCAATGATATAAACCTGAGTGAGCATTATCACACTAGTCATAACACCAGAAAAGAACAAGGGTGTTTTCTCATAAGATCAAAATATGCTAGTTTTATATGCATGATTTATGCGTTCAAAATACAATTAAGTAATTCACTATCCTGGAAATGATTGGCGAGACCTAAGAGTTAAATGTCTTAAAAGCTAAAGACAAGGTTTTTGTGAGTTTTATCCAAAGGGAGGGAAGAAAGTTAAAATCCATAGTTTATTTTGTAGAATCAAAGTGGTAATACAAAATGAGAATCACAAAAAATCTCTGCCCAGTCTAGATCTCCGGTGCTTTCCTCAGCATGGTTCTTTCTGTCTTTTCTGGACGTGGTTAGGTCCACCTGCCCAGTGGATCAGTTGTCTTCAAGGCATCTTGGTCCTGAATTGGGACTTGTATTACCCAGTGGTGGTTGGGACCTGGCCAAGGACAGGACACAGACCACTTCCATGGAATGACTTCTTTGCCAACCATGTAAGTAGGATTACAAGTGGAATTTCTCTGAATTTGTCTCCAGAAGGCAATCACTGAACCAAAAGGAAAGGCCAAACAAACTCCTTCTCCCCTCCTCCATTCCTCCCTTCCTCCCTCCTTGGGAAAGAGCAAAATAATTTTGCAGATTTTGGTACACACACAAATCACCCACCATCTCCCCTGGTAAACTAGGTTTCAAGTGACTAAGTTATGTAATTCCATTATGCCCCACTCATTATTCTGGACATCATCTTCAGGTTGTTTGGTGCTTTCTTTTTTTTTTTTTCTTTTTGTTGGTCGTTGGGTTGAATTTCAGCTCGAGCCAAGCTCTCTACCACTTGAGCCACAGTGCCACTCCCTGTTTTCTCGTGGTTAGTTGGAGATCAGTATCTGACAGACTTTCCTGCTAGGGCTTGCTTTGAATCATGAATTATTTTTTGTAAGCTTTTTACTGTAAAAAATGCTGTACATAGGGGTTACAGTTACATGAACAAGGCAATGAGTGCATTTCCTATTGAGCATTGTTGCCTCCTTCTTTGTTTTCCCCCTACCACTCCTTCCCTCCCACCTCTACAACTAAACCCCCTCCCCTACTGAAGTTGTAAAGTTCATTTTCCTTTAAAAATATATGTATGTAGATACATATATATGCGAATATATAGGTATATATATATATAATAAAAATGCTGTAGAGAGGGGTTACAGGTACATAAGTACGGTAATGAGTACATTCCATAGCAAGCATTTAACTCTTCCTTTGTTTTCCCCCTACCATCATTTCCCTCCCCCCTCCCCAACACCTCCTGACCCCCCCTACATTGTAAAGTTCATTTTTTAACTTAGTGTCCTGTACATCTTGTCATCACAATAGGTCAGCCTGCATCCTCATTTAAACGTTCCCCAATATCCTTTCCACTCCCCAAATTACAAAAATGTATGTACAAGGTGCAGAACACCAGTATCAGATCCAGTGAAAACAGGGGTTACACGGTCGGGGAAGAACATACAAAAGAAACAAAAGATTCACATAGTGCATTTTAAGTACATTATAAAACACTAGCAATAAAGACAAAACCACTCTGTCCCTGTCTTGGGTTACATTTTGCTTCACATTATCTCATGTGTTCGTGTGTACATAGCCTTTGAACTTCTCTGCTTTTTCTAGACCTGTGCTAGTAATTGCAAACAAGGGAAACCATGGAAACTATGTTTCTTTGGGCCTGGCTTACTTAAGTTAATATAATTTTTTCCAAGTCTTTTCAATTCCTAACAAATGAGGCAATGTCATTCTTTCTGATGGAAGCATAGAA
The DNA here is from genome assembly GCF_024711535.1 of Dipodomys merriami. Taxonomy (NCBI): domain Eukaryota; kingdom Metazoa; phylum Chordata; class Mammalia; order Rodentia; family Heteromyidae; genus Dipodomys; species Dipodomys merriami. The sequence goes on from NW_027206024.1 coordinate 9,787,478, forward strand.
TTTCATTGTATATATTTATACCACATTTTCTTGATCCATTCATATACTGAGGGGCATTTGGGTTGGTTCCCTATCTTAGCTATGGTAAACAATGCTGTGATAAACATGATTGTGCTGGTAGCTTTGGTATTACCCTGTTTGTGATTGTTTGGGTAAAATCCCAAAAGTGGGATTGCTGGGCCAAATTGGAGCTCTACATGGAGTCTTTTTTTTTTTTTTTTGTCGTTTGTGAGGCTTGAACTCTGGGCCTGGGCTCTGTCCCACAACTCTTCAGCTCAAGGCAGGGCTCTACCATTTGAATGACAGCGTCACTTCCAGTTTTCTAGTGGTTTATTGTAGATAGGATTCTCATGGTCTTTCCTGCACGGGCTGGCTTTGAACCACGATCCTCAGATCTCAGCCTCAGTAGGTAGGATTACAGGCGTAAGCCACCAGTGCCCTGCAATATGAAGTCTTTTGAGGAACCTCCAAACTGCTTTCCAGAGTGTTTCAACAAGTTTACACTCCCACCAAAATGCAGTAGGGTTCTCCTCTAGCAACATGGCCACCAGCATCTGTTACTAAATTTCCTGATTATAGCCATTCTAATTGGGATGAAGTGGAATCTCAGCGTTATCTTGATTTGTATTTCCTTTTTGGGGGGGTAATTTAATTTAATTTTTTTGTGAACATATTCTACAGAGGGGTTACAATTACATGGGCAGGATAATGTGTACATTTCTTATCAAGCATTACAGCCTCCTCCTTTGTTTACCCTTCACCTCCCTTCCCTACCTCCCCCCAACCCCCCCAATCCCCCCCCCCCGCACCAACGTTGTAAAGCTCATTTTCGACTTGTCCTTGTTGCAAATTATCTCTTTGTTTATTTGTATTTCTTTTATGGGTAGAGGAGCTAAGCATTTCATCATGTGTCTATTGGCTATTCTTATTTCCTTTTCTGAGTAGTCTCTCTTTAAGTATTTAGCCCATTTGTTAATTGGGCAGTTGTTTGAGGATTTGTTTTTAGGAGATTTCGTTTTTTGAGTTCTAAGTATATTTTAAACATGAGACCCTTGTCCATTGTTTGGCTAGTGAAGATTTTCTCCCAGTCCGTGGGATTTCTGTTGATCTTGTGAGCGATGTCTTTTGCCTTGCAGAAGCTCTGCAGTTTCATGCAATACCATTTGCCTAACCTTTCCTTGATCTGTTGTGCTTCTGGGTATCTATTAAGAAACTTTTGGCTTGTGCAAAAGAACCCTAGAGTTTCTCCTATTCCTTCCTGTCATGTTTTCTTGGACTCTGCTTTTCTTTAGAGGTCTTTGATCCATTTGGAGTTGATTCTGGTGCAGGGTGTTATATACGGTCCTATCTTTAGTTTTCTACAAGTTTTTGACCAATTTTACCAACACCATTTACTAAAAAAGCTGTTTTTTCTTTCCATTCATTTTCTTTTTTTTGGGGGGGAGTCCGATTGTGGGCCTGAACTAAGGGCCTGGGTACTGTCCCTCAGCTCTTCAGCTCAAAGCTAGAGCTCTTCCACTTGAACCACAACACCACTTCTGGGTTTTTAACTGCTTATGTGGTGCTGAGGAATACAACCTAGGGCCTCATGCATGCAAGGCAAGCACTTTACCACTGAGTCACCTTCCCAGCCCCCATTCAATTTCATTAGCACCCTTATCAAAGATTGGGTAGCTATAGGTCTTTGGATTCATTTCTGGGTCTTCAGTCCTAAACAATTCATCCTCGGGTCTATTCTTGTGTCAGTACCAAGCTGTTTTGATTACTATGGCTTTTTATTAGAGTTTTGAAATTTTGAATTGATATTCCTCCAGTGATGCTGTTTTAACTAAGGATTGTTTTTGTTATTTGGGGTTTTTATTGTTCCATATGAATTTTTGGATTGCGTCCTCTATTTCATTGAAGAATGAAGTTGGGATATTGATAGGTATCGCAATGAATTTGTAGGTAGCCTTGGGCAATATTGCCATTTTCACGATGTTACTCTTCCCAATCCAGGAGCATGGGAGGTTTTTCCACTTGCTTAGTTCTCCTTTAATTTCTTTTTTAAAAAAGTTTTTAAAGTTTTTGTCATAGAGGTCCTTCATCCATTTGGTTAACTCCTAAGTATTTTATTCTTTTGTGGGTCTATTGTAAAAGGGGTTGCTTTCCTAATTTCAGCTGCCCTCTTCTCATTATTGGAATACAAGAAAGCTATTGATTTCTGAGGGTTAATTTTATACCTTTCTTTTTTGCCAACGTTTCCGACCAGCTCAAGTAATTAGGAGTTGAATCTATAGGTTTCTGTAAATACAAGATCATATCTTCTGCAAAGAGGAAGAGTTTTACTTCATTTCCCCCTATTTGGATCCCCTTTATGTCAGTGTCTTCTCTTATTGCCCTAGCTAGGCATTCTAATACTAGTTTGAAGAGGACTGAAGGGATTGGACATCCTTGTCACGTTCCTGGAATTTAGAGGAAATGGTTTTATCTTTTCACCATTAAGTATAATGCTGGCTGTAAGTTTGTCATATACAGCCTTTATTGTATTGAGGAATGTTCCATGGATTCCTAGTTTATACAGAGCCTTCATCATAAGTGTTGGATCTTGTAAAAGTTTTTTCCACATCTATTGAGATAATCATGTGGTTCTTATTCTTGCTCTTGTTGATGAGATGAATTATATCGTTTTGTTTATGTTCAACCAGTTTTGCATCACTGAAATGAATCCTGTTTGATCTCAGTGTATGATTTTTTTGATGAGTTGTTGTAGTTGATTGGCCAAGATTTTATTGAGAAATTTTGCATCGAAATTCATCAAAGAATGGGTCTATAGTGCTCTTTCTTTGATGAGTTCCTGGTTTTGGGAGGAGGATTATGCTGAATTCATAAAAAGAGTGTGGTAGGTATGTTTTACTTTTAATTTCATTGAAGAGATGGAGGAGTATTGGTGTGAGTTCTGCCTTGAAGGCTTTGTAGAATCCAGATGTAAATCCATCTAGTCCTGGACTTTTCTTTGGTGGGGGGTCTTTTTTCTTGTTTTGCGGTCATGGGACTTAAACTCTGGGCCTGGGTGCTGTCTCTACACACTTCAGATCAAGGTGAGCACTGTACCGCTTGAGCCACAGCACCACTTCTGTTTTTTTCTAGTGATTTATTGGAGATTCACGGACTTTTCTGCCCAGGCTGGTTTTGAACTGTGATCCTTAGATCTCAGCCTCCTGAGTAGCTAGGATTACAGGCGTGAGCCACCGGCACCTGGGAAAAGTTGGAGGTCTTTTATTGCTGCTTCTATTTTGATGCTTGATATGGCTTTGTTAAGTTGGTTTAAATCATCTTGGTTTAGTTTGGGCATGTCAATATTTGCTAGAAATTTGTCCATACCTTTAAGATTCTCAAACTTACTAGCATAAAGTTTTGAGAATTATCCGCTTAGTATATCTTGAATCTTGGTTATTACTTTTTTTTTTTGGGGGGGGGGGTCTGGTCGTGGGGCCTGAACTCTGGGCCTGGGCGCTGTCCCTCAGATCTTCAGCTCAAGGCTAGTTCTCTAACACTTGAGCCACAGTGCCACTTCTGGCTTTTTTCTTTTTGCTTATGTGATGCTGAGGAATCTAACCCAGGGCCTCAAATATGCAAGGCAGGTGCTCTACCACTGAGCCACCTTCTCAGCCCCTGAATCTTGGCTATTTCTACAGTGATGTTTCCATTCTAATCTCTGAGTTTGTTTATTTGGGTGTGTACTATTTTTTCTGATTAGATTTGGTAGGGGTCTGTCAATTCTATTAATTTTTTCGAAGAATCAACTCTTTGTTTTGTCAGTTCTTTCTATAGTTTTTCTTTAAATGTAATTTATTTAATTTAGATTTAATTTTAATTATTTGTTCCCATCTACTGAATTTGGGTTTAGCTTGTACTTTTTCAAAGAGCTTTCAGTGACTCATTAAATTTTTATTTTCAGATCTCTCCAATTTGTTAATGGAGGAACTCAGAGCTATAAACTTGCCTCTGTGTACTGTCTTTCTGTGTCCCAGAGAAGCTGGTAATTTGTGTGTTCATTTTTGTTGAATATCATGAACAGTTGTGTTTACTTTCTAATCTCTTCCTTCCACTGATGATTCAAGAGTGTGTTGTTCAGCCTTCATGTGTTACAGTATTTCCTCTGGTGGCTTTTGATGTTGAATTCTAATTTTATTCCCTTGTGGTCTGAGAGATTACAGGGCATAATTTCAATGTTTTTAAATTTGGACAGATTTGCTAAATGGCCTAGAATGATGTCTATTTTGGAGAATGTCCCATGTGCAGCTGAGCAGAAGGTGTAATCTGATGCTGCTAGGTGGCATATTCGTTAAATGTCTGTTAAGTCTAGTTGATCTATGCATATTTTAAGATCCGAGGTTTCTCTCTTGAGTTTATGCCAGATTGTTCTCTCTATTGAAAGGAATGGTGTGTTAAAATCCCCAACACTTAATGTCTTTGAATCTATGTGAGATGGAGTGAAAGTAGTGTTTATTAGATAAATTTTGGTGCTTTATTATTCGGTGAGTTGATATTTAGGATCATAATATTCTCCTGAAGAAGAGATCCCTTAATTAGTATGTAGTGACCTTCTTTATCAGTTCTCATTGATTTTAATTTGAAGTCTATTTATCTGATATTAGGATTGCAAATCCTGCCTGTTTATGGCCTCCATTTGCTTGATATATTTTATTTCAGCCTTTCACTTTCAGAATGTTTATTTTTGTGGGCAAGTGTGTCTCTTGAAGACAGCAGATAGAAGAATCTTGCTTTATGATCCAACTGGACAATATATGTCGCTTAATTGGAGAGTTAAGTCCATTAATATTGAGGTTTAAGACACAGAGGTGTTTGTCTGTCCCGACCATTTTATCCAATTTTTGGGGGGGAAGCTGTTCCTTGGCTGTTCTTGTGATTACATATTTCTGTGTTTGTGGACCGCTTCATTGACTATATTCTTTTCTAGTTGGTTTTCTATATGTAGAAGCTCTTTGAGGAATTTTTGAAGAGCTGGTTTGGTAGCGGTATATTGCATCAGATTTAACGTGCTGTGGAAGGTTTTTATTTGTCCTTCTGCTGTGAATGAGAGGTTAGCTGGGTAGATTATTCTTGGTTGGTAGTTATTTGACTTTAAGACATGGCATACCTCTTTCCAGGACATTCTTGCTTTTATAGTGTCTTCTGTGAAATCTGAGGTAATTCTGATTGGGTTACCTTTATATGTGATTAATCTCTTCTCCCTGGCAGCTTTAAGAATTCTTTCTTTAGTGGCTATTGAGCGGTGTGGATTGTAATGTAGAGGTGGGATGTCCTATTCTGGTCTATTTGGGTTTCTAAAACTTTTTGCATGTGTATGGGCCTGTCCTTTTGTATATTTGGGAAGTTCTCTGCTAGGATTTTGCTGAATGCATTTCTAATCAATTGGCTTCCCTCTCCAGCCCCTCTTGTATTCCTATTATTCTCAAATTAAGCTTTCTGAACGTTTCCTGTATTTCCTGCATTGATCTGTCATGCTTAATTTTGTTATGAAAAATGGTGTGCTCTTTCTCTATGGAGTCTAAACTGTCTGCAGCTACTTATATTCTTTCTTCGGCTTCTTCCATTGTAGGTTGAAGACTTTGTACTTTCGTGTTTAACTCATTTCCTTCTTGCTGGTCTTTCTTAATGGTGCCCAGCTCTTTATTAAGGTTCTCTTCAAGTCTTGAATAGATTGCCTTACCTCCTGGAGTTGGTTATCAGACTTTTCTTTCCTCTCCATAAACTAGGTTCCTATCTTTTCATTAGATTCTTTCTCCCTCTGCTGGAGTTCCTATACCTTTTTATTTGTGGAGGCCATGAAGTCATCTATTAACTTCTGGTTGGCCTCTTTGCACTCTCTGATAACCCCATGTAGGGTTTCCAATTTTTCATTCAGCAGGTTTACCAGCCATGTTTTTAATCTATCTTGATCATTATCTTCTATGTCATACTGGGACTGCTATGTAGCTTTTTTATGTGGAGATGAAGGTGGGATTTGTTTATTTGCTATTTTTCTTGTGTTTCTGCAGTTAGTTCTGCCCATTTAGAGACAAGAACCACATTGCTACAAGAGTAGGACAGTCTTTTAGGACCGGAGCCAACCCGATGTCGTGTAAATGGGTAGATCTTAGGGTTTCAGTGGTAAGGTTAGGTGTTGTCCTGTTTAGCTCTCTTTTTCTTTGCTTGCAGAGGGATATTTTGGCTTTGGGGTCGAGATTGCATATAGTTGTAACTTTTGAGGCAATCTAGGTTTGATTAATAAGCAGTCTGCTCTTTAGAGTTAACAAGATGGGCCCCCTGTACTCAAAGTTGTCAAATGGAACCAATTTTGTAGTCAAATATAGAACCAACTGTAAGTTGGGTCACTTATAAATCATTAAGTATCAGTGGGCTGGATTAGATGGAGAAATGAAGGGTTAAGTTTAGAGAGATATAAATTTAATTTCAGAAGTGAACTTGGGTATAATGATAGTAGAGGGGTAAGGACAGCTTAGGAGAGAGGTATATGTAGTAGGAAGAGAATAAATACCTTGTTACTGAATGTAACAGGTTGAAAAGAATTTGAAGAAATGTTATGTAGGGAGTAGCTTAGAGATCAAGATGAAAATAAGAAAGTGTATTGGGGAGACTTGCTGAGATTAGAAAAATATCAGTCAGATATTATTGAAAAGTTGCTTACTCTAAGTTAACTCCTGTAATTATTGTTTACTCACATAGAAGGAGGCCTTATTTGTGCATAGAACTAGAAAGGGGAGCCCTGATGGAGTAATAGTGTAAGGTAGAGAGAGAGAGAGAGAGAGTGAAGGGGGAGTGAGAAGAAAAGAAAGAAGAAAAAACTTACAAATTCGCAAATTGTAAAGTAGAAGCAGATACCAAATAATAATGAAAAACAGAAGTTTTAAGTGGTATAGCAAATCCTAAATCACAATACACCTAAGTAACACATAGAAATACAAATGAACAACAAATGATCAGACATTTCAACTAACAACACAAAACAAAAACAAGAAGAAAATACTAAAGAATGGATTTTTCGGGTTCTTTGGGGAGTTTATTCTCCCTGTAGTCCTCAGAGCAGATTCCTGATGGAACCTTGTGTGCCTTGCTGTAGTCCACTTTCCTTGTAGCTTGGTTGGGAGCAGATGGCTTTTTTGATTGGGGAGGGTGCCTGCTATCAAGAGTTCCATTCTCACGCCTGGTGGCAGGCAGTTTTGGGGGTTTCAGGTTTGTAGACTGCTATGATCAGACTGGAGTTGGGTTCCCATGGTTTCCCAGGTAGCCACAGGAGCCTTAGGAACAGAGCTTATGTCTGTGTTCGGTTTTGATGTGATCCATCCCTTTTGGAAGGGGGCTTGTGTCAGGGGGCTTTGGGATCCCTCAGAGAATTACCACCCCCAGGGCGTGGACCCAGTTGTGTTACTCACAAGTCTGTAGTTGGTGGTGCCCTGGACCACAGAGCCTGTGCTATGGTGGCTAAGATGGAGTTGGCAGGTTCTAAATCAGAGGGTCTCTGTGCTAGCAGATCTAGGTGGGGGGATGGCTTTGCTGATGCTGAAGGGTCTCTCTCCTATGTGGTGGTGTGAGGAGTCCTGGCACTGGGAGGACTGGGTAGAGGTTGGAGTGGCCAGGGGTCTGTGCAGGGCAGCAGGAGGGAGCAGTCCTATCAGAAAGCTCAATCGGCTGCGCAATTGGCCCATAGAGCATAGAGCGATTGGCTGCAGCTGTGGTTTCCTGGAGATCTTGTGCAGGGTTGACAGGAGCCCTCTGGGATCCTGCCAGTGCTGCAGGTATGGGCTGATTTTGGGGGCTTACCCGGTGGTGCCAATTTCTGGCAATTGTAATGGTGGCGGTAATACTAAGTTTGCTCCTTCCCCATAGGCTGGGCGGGGGGGGGGGGGGGAATGGGGGAGGCATTCACCAACTCGGAGATCTTCACCAGATTCCCTTCTAACATTTCACAGGTATAGTATTGAGCACTTTCTTCAGCTTTTGGGTGCTCCTCTGCTAAAACTCTGCAGGAAGTCCTAGTGCAGCATTGCATAGACCTATGTGGTACAGGTGCTCCACAAGAGTCCCATTCACTTTTTCTCTTTTGCCTTTTCTTGTTTGCCTGCTAGGATAGTCCTTTTGTAGTAGAAAAAGACTTTAGGTATTTAAAGTTTGATTGGAGTGGATCTCTTGAGGTAATGGGTGGCTGTGGCACTAGATCTTCTTTTGGTCAGAGACACTTAGTGGGCTGCCTGTGAGAACCTTACCATTTTCCCACAACCCGTTTGGATATTTAAATTATATTTCTTCTTAGTGTTTATTGGAGCATTGCAGTTTTTCTGGAATTTAAGGTTTTCTGTGAAACTTTTTCTTCAAGTAATCCAACAGCATTAAATATTATATTTAAAAGATGTCCTGTAGCACCTAGATTTTGTAATTATAATATTAAGATGAAATTCTTATTGTTTGTACAAAAATCCTTTTTAAGTCCAAACAGGAAATATGCTCATTTCATCAGCCTTAGGTCTACTTCCTCTTTTTTTCTCCAGTATCTTTCTTGTTTTGGAACAAGTGTCATGGATGTCTGTCCATTCCAAAGTAAGATTACTCCATTAATTCATTAGAAAAGGAATACAATATTCTTGCCTCTAAAGACAGCTTTGAGGATAATGATAATCTGATAATTCACATATGTGAATTTTCAAAATTATATTGATTATTTTTTCGGTAGGTCATGGGGCTTGAACTCTGGGCCTGGGCGTTGTCCCTTAGCTCTTCAGCTTAAGGCGAGCGCTCTACCACTTGAGCTACAGCACCACTTCCTCCTTCACTTCTTTAGTTAAGTTAATTCCTAGGTATTTTATTTTTTGTGGGGCTATTACAAATGGAGTTGCTTTCCTAATTTCAGCCACACTTTTCTCATTGTTGGCATACAGAAAAGCCATTGATTTTTGGGGGTTAATTTTATAACCTGCTACTTTGCCAAAGTTTTGAATCAGCTTGAGTAATTTGGGAGTGGAGCCTATGGGATTCTTTAAATACAAGATCATGTCATCTGCAAAGAGGGAGAGTTTTATTTCTTCTTTCCCTATTTGGATCCCCTTTATGTCTGCATCTTGTCTTATTGCTGTAGCTAGGCATTCTAATACTAGATTGAAGAGAAGTGGAGAGAGTGGGCATCCTTGTCTTGTTCCTGAGTTAAGAGGAAATGGCTTTAGTTTTTCACCATTGAGTATAATGCTGGCTGTAGGTTTGTCATATACAGCCTTTATTGTATTGAGGAATAACCCCTGCTTTCACTATATTTGATGTCAGTATAACTTGTGGAGGAGATGGGGAAAAAACACTTGTTTAAGGATACAGGTGGACCTGTTGCAACAATGAGAAGTACAAGTTGTCATGTCCAAAACGAGCTTTACAACGTCGCTGCGGGGGGGGGGGAAGGGGGGGAAGGAGAAGGATTGGGATTGGGGGGGGAGGGGGGAGGCTGGGAAAGGATGTGAAGGGTAAACAAAGGAGGAGGCTGCAATGCTTGGTAAGAAATATACGCATTAGCCTGCCCATGTAATTGTAATTCCTCTGTACAGTATGTTCACAAATAAAATTAAATTAAATTAAAAAAAAAAGACAGCAGTACCCAAGTCAACTAGCTCCTACCATTCTACCCTTGCTATGTTAGGGAAAGTGGTATCAGCCACAGGGGTGTCAGGGATCATGTGGCTGGAACAATGGTGTTATGAATTATAGGTAGCAGAACAGAGTAGCAGAGAATAGGATACCTGGGAAAGGGGAATTGTGACTGTATTCGCTAAGTTGCAGTGCCAAGAAATTGTGTAGCAGCAACAACATTGCAGGGATTGGAGTAGTTAACACAGGTATCCAGACAGTTTAGCAGGGATAAGGAGGAAAAGAGAAAGTGAAAGAGTAAAAGTTGTGAGGGATTAAGGTGGCACAATCAGGGTAACAATGTCATGGGTGTGCAAACTGGTTAGCCAGTACTAGGATAGAAGCAATTTGCATGGTATACTGATGTGGTGCAGAGCTCAGTGTTTCCCTCTCCAGTTTTGGCTGTCAGATCTTTAGGTAACTACTGGTAGCAACTCATTATCAGTATGTTGGGTTCAGGCATGTTCCATCCATAAATGTCTACTCCAAATAGATTGCAATGTTTGACAGTGGCTTTGGGGTCTTTTCCCTAAGCATCCTGAGAGAGGACACTCCACAATCCTGCAGAACAGGCTCCACATAGTGAGCTTCAATCACCTTTTACAAATCTCACTGCTTCTCTCCAACGTCAATTATCATGGTAGCAAGGGATCTGAGGACTGCTCAGCAGCAGTGCTCTGGGAAGGTACCAGTTCTTACCCTGGCATTTTGGGAGCTCCCTTGAAATGGGCAAGAGCACTTGCTGCTGCTCTTCCAACATCTCTGTGGCTCTGGAAAGCCAGACTGTTCTACCTCAGATGTGTTACTTTGATCTACAGGACCAAATGTGGCTTCAAACTTTCTCTGTCTCCTCTAGGTGATCATCACCTTCAACTGTCTCTCCTTTTCCTCCCAGGTAGTTGCTTCATCTCCACATCCTTTGATTTCTGCTTTGGATCAACCTGTGGCTTTCACACCAAACCCTTCCAATTTCTCATCTTCCTCTCTAGGTGTGAATTGGGCATAGCAAGCTACATGTAACTTCTATATCTATTTATCAAGATTAACTCTGGAATCCAAGGTAGTACTAGGCAACTGAGAACATGGGTAGCATCTTAAATACTCCCCTCCCAATCACTGCTCATTGACAAACGTGCAAATGTGCTGTGATCAGTCTCTACATTTCCATTACGACAGTACAAATAGTTTCCATCAAACAATTTAGTTTATTTACAAAATTCCAGACCAGTCTTGGGCTCTGCCCTAGATCTTCCTGTTCTGAAGGCACTGAGTACCCCTAGATACAACTCAGACCTAATGACATGGGTGAATAGAAATATTGGTGAGTATTGCTTAGCGTTCTGAAGTTGCGCTAAATTGTTGTCATGTTATGGCTGCAGTCTAATCAATGTCCTTTCCTGATCTTCACCACATCTCTTTATTTGGTATTAGTAGCAGGTGGGAAGATCTAAGAAGCTCACCTAGAGTTTGGGCCTGGGTTTAAAACCTCCATTTTGTGATCATAAAAACTCCATCACTTCCTGAAACTAGATTTAAGAGGAAGCAAGGAAGTTGGTTTAGGAATTCAAAAACTTATAAATACTTCATAGATTAATATCTGAAATCTTCCCTTCCCCCCTCAGAATATTATTTCCCATCTGTGTAGACATCAATAAACTCTTTTCTCCTGGAGCGTTTGAGTGTGGCACATCATCTGCTTCTTATGTGTACTGCTTTACACAGGGAGATTTTTCTCCTAAGCTTAAAATGACTTCAGTGCTTGGTGTACTGTGCAATAGGCTAAACATGCCTACTCATTTGTTCACACCCCTAAGTAGAACTGTCAAGGACTAAGGACTAGTCAGGGCTCACTTGTTGTCAGTGGTATTGCTCTGAGGAATTGCTGTCAATGTTGCCCACAGTGCCTAGGCTAAGGCCTCTCAGAAAGGCTCCAAATTCAACCTGCATGAGTCTCTGAGTTAATCACCAGAGAGCAACTATGTTCCACAGTCTGTGACTCACTCACTTCTGTGGATATATGCACATGAGGTCTCAAGAAGAGAGTTCCCTGGAAGGAAGGCCCTGGAATGCAAAACATCTACTAGGACAATGGAAACCTGCGGTTGGGTGTTCTTAATATGCAATGAAGTAACAAGAAAGAAAGACACACTGTTAAACCCTAAAGCAAAGGGTCAGAAGGACTGAGGGGAAGGGAGTCCCATGATCTGGAATATAAATGAAACTTACAAGCCCCTTCAGGCTCTGACTTTCTAGGTTGAAAGGAATGTAACAGGCAGACTGAGTTTCTAAGAACTCAGTGTCTAGGCTATATGGCTCATTCAGAAATTCTTTTCCTTCCTCCTGTGTTCTGAGAGCAACAGTTAGTGCAGTGCTTCTGTCTCCTAGAGGCAATCATTCTCTTCACACAATGCTTAAAGTAAACCATGGATGGAAATCTGTTAGTAAATCAAAAATATGAAGTAGCACACAGTGCTTCCCCTGAATTCCTGGCCCTAAAAATTCCCAATTCTGAGCACAGAATGATCATGGGTGAGTGCTAACAACCTCAACTGAATAGTGAATTTTGAACATTTTTCCCAAGTCACATACAGTCCAGTACAATAGTTGCCACCTATAATCCTGCTTATTAAGACAGGAAAGTCTAAGATATTGAGTCCCAAAGTGGAAACTGGGCCAAGGAAAGACAATTTATCATTGCTAGAAAGGAGGAACACTTAAATAGGAGAATGTTTCTCTGACCCCGGATATGGGTAGTCATTTCAACAGTTTTCAAATTGTGGCTCATCAGCAGAGACTACCAAGGCAAATCTCACTAAAACTAATTCTAAAACATATGAAAATAAAAAATAAACTATTTGGATTTAATTACTAACATCTTTTCTAAAGTGTGTGTGTGTTTGTGTGTGTGTGTGTGTGTGTGTGTGTGTGTGTGTGTGTGTGTGTGTGTGTGTGTGTGTGTGGTGTCAGATTTTGTATGGGATAGCATTGGTTGTTAAAAAAACAACGTATTGGCAGTGTCCTTCATGTTCCCCATTCAAGACTAGTGGCATTCTAACTCTACCACTTGAAACACACAAGTCTGCTGGTTATCTGGAGATCAACATGTAATGGATATGCCAATCTAGGTTGGTTTCAAACTGTGGTTTTAAGATCTCACTTTCTGGATTAGGTACGCTATAAGAGTGAGCTTCAATGCTCAACCCAGTATTTCCAGTCAGTTACTTACCCTTTCTGAATCTCAGCTTCTTCCTGTGTGGAAATAGAAAAGAAATACTTTCTGGACCTTAGAATCTGGTGGGAATTATGAATTGTTGCTTGAAGTATAAGTGTTCGGGATGTGTGGACAGACCTTGACACTCTCATAAAACTACTGATGTTTATATTGAAATGAATTCCAGGAATTGGAAACAAGAGGGATTTTTTTGTTCTTTTTTATCCATTTTTGGGCAATGAGGAAGCCACAGAAGTTCATGGAGAACAGGGAAACAAATGCAGCGATGGTTCTCTGTATATATTATTTTTACAATGAACTATACCATTTGTGACAGGGACAGGAGGGAAAAGCAGAGAGAGAGAGCAAAGGAAGTGATGAGACTGTCCAATAAGAAATGAATTCATTACGTGACTTACAAAATAGTGACCCATGTATACACTATCTTAACAATAACAATTTTAAAAATTAGGGTTGATGATTCTCTCCTCTGGTTTTTGTTAGAGGCCCTTAAGACTCAGACCCATCTGTGGAGTTTTTAAAGGTTAATTTATATGATAATTAATATAGAGCCAGAATCTCTTAAGAAATATTATAAAAAGTACTCCATTCTTAGTAACTGTTTATGTTTGAGTGCAGATTCTCTATGTTGTTGGCAGAGCTCTTTTTTTTTTTTACTTTTTTTCAGTAATTGTCAGGTGTTGAAATCCTTCTGAAAGCTTTGGGACAGAGGTATATTATGTCTTGACACCCTGCCCCTAAGTAACATGATAATCAACATTTGAAATTAATGTTTTTGATTTGAGTTTTATTTATTTATTTTTTGTTGCTGGTGGTGAACTCTGGGCCTAGTTGCTGTCCCTCAGCTTTTCAGCCGAAGGCTAGTGCTCTACTACTTGAGCCACAGCACCCCTTCTGGCCTTTTCTGCTTTACATGGTGCTTAAGAATCCAACCCAGGGCCTCATGCATGCAAGGTAAGCAGTCTATTACTGAGGCACCTTCCCAGTCCCTACAAGTGGTATTTTTGTGCATGGATTTATCAAGCAAATCTATTGAGCAAATATATTCCTTTGCCACTAGACATATTCAAAATTATGAATTATCTGATATTTTAACAAATAAAACTGCTGTCATTGTTACCAGTAATTGTTTGTCTCCTCCTGCCAAAATCACAAAGGAGGGTATTTTAAACTAAAACTACAAAAAATTCAAGATCTTGATGCTAACAAGAGAATTAAAGAGAAATTTCAAAATGGTTTTTCATCATGAATACAGAGCTCAAAGGTCTTATAATACATATTTCTGAATGCAAATTAAAGGGGAAAATCAACTAGGAAATAAAATTTATATTAATTGTTAATTTTTAAAGAGGAAAATATGATCACTGATGGCAGACTAAAGACAAAGTAATACTAGAGCCGTATATGCTCAATAAGAAGCTTTTATTGAAAAATTGAGCTGGAAAGTGCACATCAAGCAAAGGCAAGCAGTCGGAGCCTACCATCAACAAAGAAACACCACAATATATATCTCAGAAAAAGGACACAAGTTCAGAACAACGCTCATCATCTGTATCTGTGATTTCAATAATACATGTACACTCCCCTACACACACACATACATACACACACAGGAATGTATACAAAAGCTCCACCTACTCACAAACATCCACTCAACATGAATCAAAGATCTTCCTGTAATATTTGAAATTTAAAAGTTTTAAGTATTGTAAATAATTAATAACAGATGCACAAGCAATAATTTCTGAATAGCACTCTGCTATGGAAATGAGAAATCATTATTATTATGACTACCTAAAACATCTCTGAATCTGGAAAGAATTAAACAGACAATCTGCATTTTGGGACCATATTTCTTCCAGCTATTCTGCAAAGGATTAATGAAATGATACTTATAAGACCCAAAAATTAAATACTAAATTAATAATGAATACACGAGTAAGTAAAGTGAAAGACACTGATCAGAGAGACCTATGCTGCCTTCAGCTCTCAGTCAGCCACACACTGTGGCACCCTTGATGCTACCTGGGGCACACAGTTGGCTTTCCCAGAGCAGTGGCCATGCTGGGGTTGGAGCTAGGGGTGGGGGTGAGGAGAGGAGGGTAGGACAAGGGGGAGGCTGCACTGGGGTTGGTGCTGGGGGTGGTAGGGAGGGGAAGGTAGACCCCGACAGAGGCTGGTGAGGGGAGGAAGGAGGGGCAGGTCAGTGGCTCAGGCAGCAGCCACCCCTATGATAGCTAGGTCTGGGGAGTGTCTTTGAGGTGGGATGTTTGGGGCAGATCCCCTGCAGTCTGGCAGTCTAGTGAGGAGAGGAAGGAGTCTCAAGTGCTGGCAAAGCAGACAATGAGAAAGGAGACAACCAGTGGATGAAGAATTTCAACAACAAAGGCGGGAACTTGGAGGCAAACTCTGGGGGTGTGGAGGGTGGACGCCACAGGATTCAAGCTGCAGTGTCCCTCTTTTGACGCCTGCTGGAAGTTTGTGAGGGGCAGCTCCAATGCTGTGGGCTCAGTCTATGACTGGTCTCGGACCTGGCACCAGGAATGGCCAGCACAGCCTTGGCCTGCCCCACAGAGCAGTGTCTGGGAGGCCATGCAGAGCGGTGTGGAGGAAACATTCTTGGCTGGTGCTGTTCCAGCCCAGCCAGGACAACGGCCACTGGGGACGTTCCACCTGTAGATCTGGACTTCTGCCATTGACAAGACTAGGTGTGTCCTCTGGGGACCAGCATGGTGGCTGTCATGTGTGAGCTGGGAACTTCCTTAGCTTGCCTTAGGATTCTCCATAGAAAGGCCCATTCACTACTGTTCCTCTTCCACCTTCTGGATTCCAGCTGTCCTCCTGCCTCCTGCCACATCCAAGTACAGTGTCAACTCCATGCCATTGAGAGGTCATTATGGAGATGCTCACAGGGCTTCCAACAACTGGTTCGCCATGCATGCAAGGCTCATGGTGTGCCATCCTCCAGACAAAGTGTACACCTATTTCACCTTGGCCACCCATGCCTATGGGACCACGAACTTCATTCTTACACAGAAAGCCAGGGATACACAAGGCTGTGCTGCAGTCTAAGGCATCCTTTCCCTCCTCCTGCTCAAGTGTAGGGTGGCTGTGGAGCCAACTGCACTATCATGTTTGATTATCTGATAGCAAGAGGAAAAAAGCTTCGTTGTCCCAGATACAGCTGCTCCTGGATTTCTATGTGTACATGAGGTGTGTGTGTGTGTGTGTGTGTGTGTGTGTGTGTGTGGTGTGAAAGAAACAGACACACCTGAATTTTAGGGTAAAACACTTCTTCCCTTCAGCATTGAGATTTTGTATCTAGTGGTTTTCCCCCCTCCACAAATTCTTAGTCAACGTTCTAAAGTTGTCCTTCTGTATACTTTTATCCCTTCATCTTCTTGATGATCAGATTCCTATGGTCTGCTTGTGAACTTCACCATTTGCTTGATGAAGTTGGTGCCTTTTTAAAACATCATTTATGAAGTCTTTTGATCTCTTTAAATGCAATTTGTGCTGTGTTAATGTATTTTACTTTGCCCAATTGTTAGGGCCTACGCAGTGACTGTTATTTGAGATTAGCTTAGCACTAATATGAGATACTATCCTTTCAATCTACTTTTCTAGTGAAAGAAGTTCAACATCTTTATTGAAATAATTGCCTGGGTGTAAACAAACAAACAAACAAAAAAACAGTGTTATAAATGTACAATCACTTGATTTTAGTAAATTGTGCATCACTGTAATAATTTTTTAACTAATGTTAATAGTTGGAATGGGAAAAAATCACAAATTATAAAACTTAAAATTTGTCAAATACCAAAAAGGACACTGATCAGGAATGAAGTACAAATGTAAATGTTTAATAAATAAATGAAATATTTGAAATTCTTATCCACATATCAAAAAATTACTGAGCTCCAATCTTACACATCAGAATATTTATAACCACTCAAACAAATAAACACAAATCCTGGAGAGGTTGAAATTAATCAGGAACTGTGGTTAGTTGTGTGGCAATTGTAAACTAGTGCAAGCCATATGGAGCTCAGAATGGAGATTTACAAAATACCAAAAAAAACCCCACATATTTTATTGACCTTTACAAATAACTTGGATACATATTGAAGGAATATGATTCAACATGAACATCCGTGTTTATGGCAGCAGTATTCATAACAACCAAGATCTGCAATCAGCCTAGGTGTACCAGTAAAGGGAATAAAGAAAATGTGCTGTTCATAGCTATAAACATATTCTCAGATATAAGAGAAGTGAATTCTTCTACTGTTTCAATGCAACGTATTTTTGGATATACACCTAATACTAATTTCATGGGCTTTTATGGCATTATGCTTTTGCTTTTGTGAGGAACATCCCTATTGATTTTCAGAGAAGTTACAACAGGTTAAGGATATCCTATAATAGATGAATATTAGACCAAAATTTAAATATATTAGTGAACACATACAGGACGATCATATATAGTTTATAATTTGAAGCAATGTTAAGAAGGCAACAATTGGGAAAAAGATAATGCTAGAATCTTAATAAGAAATTATCTTGAAAAGGTAAATGAAGAAAGTATAAAATAAGATACATCAGAAACTGTTGAATGGTAGAAGATGGATGAATGTTAGAAAAACATTCATCTGCATGGTCAAGTTGAATGAAGTATATGCATATTTGGTGTACACTGATGAAACTCATTCCAAAACATAAAATACACTTAAAATGTTTATGAAAAGACAAAACACGATCTGTATTTTGTATATGTAATATCAGGAATTCACAGAAGGATCAGAACTGTGAAGGAGAGAGAATATGGCCAAAAATGTTGATGTGATTGAAGATATCTGTGTTTGTGTGGGAAGGGAGGAAAGAAGATGAAGAAAACATATGGGGTGCTGATCAAGATATATTTTCACATATACAGACACGGAAAAATACGAAAAATGTGCAACTGATTTGTGTTAATTTAACAAAACATTTTGCTCAAATTTTAAAAAATGAAACTATAAAAATAATACTTAATAATATCAAATAAGTACGTCATGGAAGAAAATTTACCATAGAAAGATTTTCCTCATAATTTGTTTAATTTCATAACAAATGGATTAAAATAAAATATAGTTATATCTGAAGATGTTAACACTGTCAGATATCATTGATAGAATCCAACAAAGAAAAGTAACAAAAAAGTAGAGAGTAAGAACAACCTGTGCTTAGGATGAAGATACTCAGTAGAAGTTTGTGAGGAAAGAATGTGCTTTCTTTTCCTTATCAACTTAGATCTAGGACACCTAGCTTTTAAAAGAACACTTGTAGTCAGAACAATAGAGTGACTAATTTAGACAGTTATTTATTATGTTTATTCTCTAATCTTATGATGTGATTCCCGAATTACGTGAGTGATCCTAGAAGATTTTGTGACCTCATTTTTACCCAGAATTTCTAATTCCTCCCACTGGGCATGGTTTTTCTACTACTATCATTTTTCCTTGTTTATGAACTCAACTCCTGTAAATCTTTTTGTTCATAAGAGATGGAGAAATGTGAGGGTGGCCTGGAGTCTGTGCTAACTTTCACTCCAGCTTAGAGGATCTAGTGAAGGACTTCCACCTAGGCCTCAGAATCAGATATTAATTGATCTCTTTTGAAATGGAGAAACTCACTCCCTCAGGCAGAATCTGTTATTCCTTGACTTTCTCTGAAGAGATTTGGAACTAGGGCACAATTCAGAGGATGAGCTTTCCCACCACCCACCACAGCCTTGACAGAAGGAACAGATCCAAAACTGATAGTGGTTTCAGTTCCCACAGGACCTCGTCAGGGACCTTCTGGTGGGAATAGAAACTGGACAAAGTCTAAGATGGAGATTAACTGAGACTGGGCCTAAGATGGACACTAAAGAATTTCCCTTTCTTCGACTATAAGTGAGTTGTTTAGTGAGACATGACACCTTCCTTCATATCAGAAAATGCAGTAGGTTAATTGTGTTACTGCCACTTTGTAGGAGGTCATTTTCCTCGAAGGAGAAGGGGTTAAATGTTGTGTCCACCAGTTTTCTCTCTAGTCTATTGTCTCTCCCACGCTTTCCTATGCCAGGAACATATTGCTTCATTCCTGCATTCAACTACTTGTCCTGACTCCTAAGCAGAAATACCATAGGCTATCCTTTTGCTAGTCTTTTACATTTGTGATAGAATAGACCCAGGCTCTGCTGATGCCAAGAGGTGACAACAAGATATGATTTGTACTGAAGATCAATCATATTGAAAGAACCATTCTATGAGGTCTTTCCTGACCACACTTTTTGAGGTTTTCACTGAAAATTGATTGAAATCACTAGAAGCTCAAAAGTTTCAGTTTGTGGGGTGGTGGATACTAGTGATTCACGTCTATAATCCTAGTTAGTCATGAGGCTGAGAGCTGAGAATTATGGTTCTAAACATGCCTGGGAAGAAAGCCTATGAGATTTGTCTGTAGCTAATCAACGAAAAACCCGAAGTGATACTCTGCCCCAAAGAGGTAAAGGGCTAGCCTTGAACCAAAGAGCTGAGAGACAGCACTCAAGCCCTGACTTCATGCCCTGTGACCAACAAAAAGTAAGTTTCATTTTCCTACCATGGTTTCCTCTTCTATCACACTATGTCCTTTATCTATAAGTCTTTCTTAAGATTCCTGTGTCTCACTCAAGCAATTTTTGTCTGTCAACAATAAGAAAGTCTACCAAGAATACAATCAGTAAGTTTACAATAAGTATTTGTTAAGTGTGAGTGTGCAGACATTAGACTAATTCTTACTTTAAATAAACCATGTTGGTCTTTATTCTGTTGGAACAATTGTATGGAAAATAGATGTATCTCTGGATTCCTTTGGTTCTTTGTAGAATCTATATTCTCTAGATTGTTTTTCCATTGATATGAATATTGCTATGTCAACATCCCTATCTTGCCTCTTTCTCAACAGTATACAAACTATGCTACAAACATATATCTTCAAAAAAGCTCTCCTTTGTAATCACATATGCACCTTCAAATATTCTCCCTATCACTATAAACAACCTCTAAGATTGGCTACACTTATCCACTAGAGTCACCCTACGACAACAACCACTGTTATACTTTCTGGATAAAGTTGCTCCTCCTCATCTTCATCAACTTCTAGTAATTTCAGTGAAGAGCATTTTCTCCTGCTTTGCCTTAGACGATATCATCCTTTGTTATTTCCCAGCAAAGAAATTGTGGCTTGCAGGCTTGAACATTTATACATTCAGAGCATCTTTGGTTGTGAATTTTTCCTTTCCTTTCTTGGTAAGAGAGCTGGAATAACAAAAAACATTTAAGGCAATGTGTTTTGGTGTAAATGAAAACATACTGATTTGAAAATATTAGAAATATTCATTCTTTTTTATTGTGAAAATACTGTACAGAGGGGTTACAATTAGATGGGCAAGATAATGAGTACATTTCTTATCAAGCATTGTAGCCTCCTCCTTTGTTTCCCCTTCCCATCCCTTCCCAGCCTCTCCCCACTCCCTATCTAATCCTCCCCCCCTTAAAAGATGTAAAGTTCGTTTTCGACATGACAACTTGTACTTCTCATTGTTGCAACGGGTCCACCTTTATCCTTATTTAAACGACTTGTTTTTCCCTTTCCCCTCCACAAATTATACTGATATCAAATACAGTGAAAGCAGAGGTTATACTGTGGGGGAGGGACATAAAAAGCAACAAAGATATAATCGTATAAATGCGTTAGAAACAAATGCATGAAAGAAAAAAAAACATTTGAATACATATCTTAGGGTTCATTTTCCTAACATCACCTTATCTGACCTTTTCTGCTTGACTCATACATATATTAGATATTGCAAATAAGGGAAACCATGGGATGCCTCTCAGTAGATGAATGGATCAAGAAAATGTGGTATATATACACAATGGAATTCTATGCCTCTATCAGAAAGAATGACATTGCCTCATTTGTTAGGAAATGGAAAGACGGAAAAAATTGTATTAAGTGAAGTTAGCCAAGCCCAAAGAAACATAGGTCCCATGAAATATTCATTCTTTAAATTTATTTTTCATTCAAATATAATAGGGGTGGTTTTAGTGGTGCATGCCTTTAAATCTAGCTATTTAGAAGGCTGAAAATAGAGGATCAGAGTTTCAAGCTAGACTAGTTAAATGGACCACGACACACTTATCTTCAACTAAGAACCAAAAAGGTAAAAGTTGAGCTGTGGTTCAAATGGAAGCCTGCCAGCCTGAGCAAAAAAGAAAAGTAAAAGAACCTAGGCTCTGAATTTAATTCATAGTACTAGCACACATATTTTATGTATGTATGGTTCCTAAAATATTCTGTGAGTTAATTTGTTGAAACCTGGTCATAGATTAAATATGACGTGTGAAAAGTATGTAAGTCTGAAATGACTGCCAGGTATTTTGACAAGACAACTAGAAGAGTTATCACTTAATTAAATAGTAATGAGGAATAGGTATGTATATAAAGATCAAAGCTCACTTTGGGTTCTTTTTAGTTTGTTAAAATCAGTAGCTAGTTGTCAGTAGACAGGATGCTATTAAGGACTTGAATTAAAGAAAAAACAGAGCTGGAGAGAAAAAACAGAAATAATTACACGTATTCAGTGATAACAACCATGAGAATGAATATTACAGAACAAACACTGGGATACACAAATATGTAAAACATGACAAATGAAGAAAAACAGTAATAAGTATGTAATGCAGACTTATATGGATAGGTATTTTTAATGTTTAAGGGCTACGAAGTGAGTATGTGATGACCTAAAATTTAAGAAATTGGTAAGGTCAATTATCCCTTGGCCCAAACATAGATGGAAGCCAGTCCCAAATTGTGCCTTTTCCAAGTTATCAGATATTCAGTCTATCACATGCCCAAATAATAGAGAATGGAACTGGTCTACATTGAGCACTCACAGTAGACAGGTCTCTGGACTTTCTCAGGAAGAGCTTTCTGCCATTGTGGGATGGATAGGGCTGGAAAATATACAAAACAGACTTCATAGATTGAAAGTATTGTGCAAAGTTGACACCTGAGATATTGGATGTTTTAACTGCATAATATTGGTTTTCATGAATCAGTTAATCAGATTCTTTATACAATATGATGTTACTAGACTGTGGAATGCATGTTTATTGCATTTACTTTGTATAATATATTTTGAAATTTGGTATAAATTGTTTATCTTTTTTCTTGATATGGATTACTCTTAGTTTTCAAGAGTGAGGAAATGCCCTGGAACTTTGTAATTTGAAGTCTTATGTTGCCATGTGTCATATCCTATTTTCCTTTTACAGAGTTGGTAAAAAATGATATGTAATTTATTTTTTATTTTATTTCTTATCTATTTCAGAATTTGAACTCACAGCCTGGGCACTAATCCTGATGTCTTTTGCTCAAGGTTAGCTCTCTACAACTTCGAGCCACAGAATCAATTTTAGTTTTCAATGATTAATTGGTGATAAGTGTCCCGCGGGGACTTTTCTCAACCTGGCTTTGAACTGTGATCCTCATATTCCAGCCTCCAGATTAGCAAATATTACAGGCATGAGCTACCTCCACCCAGTTATACGTAATTTAAACTGTAGTTTTCTGAAGTGTTTCATCCTCCACTGAATATTTTTTCTTATGAGCTTTCTAATAAATATGTAATATATTCAATTATGAAAAGTACTGTGTACCTCACACTTAATTGTGGCATTTCTGAAATCCATGTTTCTCTGTATGTCAGGGTGGATACTTTTGCCTGTAACAAGTATGTTGAACACATAACATCTGACTACTTACAGAACAAAGGATGTGAAGCTAGAGTAGCCAGATAAAGAACTTCCAGGACAATTCAATGGCAACTCATGTACTCTCTCTGTAGGTGAATAGGCAGCACAGAAAAGAAATTCTTATATTTGAAAGTGATTGAGTGTGTGTGCACATAGGTGTTCACTTATTTTTCTGTTATTATAGTTTTAGATATATTCACTAGTATAAAACAATATTTCATATATATATATATATATATATATATATATATATATATATATATATATATATATATATATATATATATATATATATATATATATGCAATAACAGTTTCCAAAATCCAGGGAACCACCTCCATGGGCATCGCTTTCCTATGTTGGTCTTTGGGTAATAAGAATGAAACGTGGAATTGTCCTTTTGTAGAGAAATTACTCAGAGATTCAAGCATTTTTCTTTTAATATGTTGCTTGTTCCTAACTAAAATTAGGAAGTCTGTTAATATATATGTTATATTATAATATATTTAATATATTATATATAATGTATAATATATTGTTTATTATAAAATATATTTCATATAATACCTGAGAATATTATATATTTATGAGGAAAAATACAACAAACATATCAGTCCATACTTTCCTAGCCATGATTAGCTTCAGTACAGTTAGGCACATTACATCTCAACAGGAAAATTCTACTGAAGTTCTGATCACCTTAAGCTAGAAAAGGAGAATTCCTGTAAAAGAAGCCTCTCCTCAATTATGAGAAAAGTTATGTTTGGAAATTTAGTTTAGTTTTATTGTTTTGTTTTGTTTTGTTTTTTTTTGGCCAGTCATGGGGCCTGAACTCTGGGCTTGGGCGCTGTCCCTCACCTCTTCAGCTCAAGGTTCGTGCTCTACCACTTGCGCCATAGCTCCACTTCTGGTTTTTCAACTTATGTGGCGCTGAGAAATAGAACCCAAGGCCTCATGCATGCCAGGCAAGCATTCTACCACTGAGCCACCAACCCAGCCCAAGTTTGAAGTTTTTGAGAAGAGTAATTTGACATTTGCTTTGCATCCTTGATTAGTCATGAATAGATATCATTTGCCTCCAAATTTTGTCTTCTTGTAGGTTTCATAAACAGTTACACATCAGCCTTATTCCATCACATATCTTTAAGTCATTCTTTTATTTCTTTTTATCATTATTGTATTGTTGTTGTTGTATTTCTGATCCAGAAGCTTGAACTCATGGCCTAGGCAGTGTCCCTGAGCTCAATGCTAGTGCTCTACAACTTGAGCCATATACCACTTCTGGCTTTTTCTGTTTGGACATGCTTTGAATCATAATACTCAGATCTCAGCCTCCAGGGTAGCTAGGATCACAGGGGTGAGCCACCAGTGCCAAGCAAGTTCCTCTGTTTTAGATATTATTCTAAAAGCATCCTATGCAATGTCACTCCTAAGATAGTTACTGGAACTATGCCAATAGTTCCTTCACACTCTCATCTCCTGTTATGGCTATGGTGTATCTTTTGCAAATTATATTGAAACTACTTCACTGTTCCCTTCCTAATCCATGATTCTAGATGTGTTAGTAATAATTACTTAAATTTAGCTGCTATAAACCCTAAATCTCTGAATTATTAATTTCATTTAATTCTTTCAATATGATTATTTTTCGATGCAAATATGAGCTTATACTCACCTTCTTGAATTTACTCTTTGGCATGAGCAGTACATGGGCCTATTCTACCTCAAATGCAAGAGGTTGGCAAAAGAATAGCCTACAGTATTCCTGCTTAAGAGTCAGGACAAGTAGTTGAGTGCCTAAAAGAAGCAATGCATTCCTGGCATGGGAAGGGGTGGGAGAGACAACAGCCTAGAGAGCAAACTGGCAGTCACAACATTTAACAACTTCTCCTTTGGGGACACTGATCTCCTGCAAAGTGGCAGTGAGATAACTCACCTAGTGAATTTCATATATGACGGAAGTTGTCATGTCTCACTACACAACTCACTTGTAGTCAAACAGAGGGTCATTCTTTTGTGTGCTTCTTAGGCCCAGTCTCATTTTATCTCCATCTTAAACTTTGCCCAGATTCTATTCCTACCAGAAGATCCCTGATGAGGAGGAATGTATGATCTCTTGGCTTTTGATTAGCCCTATGGGAACTGAGGGCACTTTTAATTTTGATCCTGTTCATTCTAACAAGGCTGTGGTGGGTGATGGGAAAGCTCATTCTCTGAATTGTTCCCTATTACCACATCCCTTCAGAGAAAGTCAAGGAATGACAGATTCTGCCTGAGGGAGTGAGTTTCTCCATTTCCAAAGAGGTCAATTAATATCTGATTTTGAGGCCCACGTGGTGGTCCTTTCCCAGATCCTCCGAAAAGGAGTGGATATTACCTCAGACACCAGGCCATCCTCATAATTCTTCAGCTCTTTCTCATGAAACTAAAGGTCTCAGGATTTGAGTTGAGAAACAAAAAGAAATGAGAGTAGCATAAGAATCATTGGCATGGGGAGCAATTAGAAACTCTGGGTGAAAAAGGGCTCAGAAAATCTAGGATCACTCACATAATTTGGGAATAATATCACAAGATTAGGGAATAAAAGTAGTAAATTACTACCTAAATTAGTAACTCCACTGCTCTGACTACATTACAAGTGTTCTCTCAAAAAGTAGCTGTCCTATTTTGATGAGGAAAAAGAACATTCTTTCCTCACCAAGTTCTACTAAGTATCTTCTTCCATAACCGAGGTTGTTCTTACTCTGTACTTGTCGGTTACTTTCCTTTGCTGGATTCAATCAATAACACTTGAAAGTGTTATCAACTTCAGACATGTAATTACATTTTGTTTTAATCCATTTGTTAAAAAATAAAACAAATATTGGGGAAAATATGTCTATGCTATATTTGCTTCCATGCCATAGTTATTTGATGTTATTAAGTATTATTTTAATAGTTTCATTTTTAAAACTTGAGGAAAATGTTGTGTTACTGTTAACACTAATTAGTTCCACCATTTTTTTGTATTTTTCCATATCTGTATATTTGTTATTAAGCTTCTAACATTGTCTTTTCCCCCTACTGTTGCATTCTTAAAATTGCTTAAAATTATAAACTCTATATGATGATCTGTATGTGGTCACTGATGTATTTAAATTTTTATCTAATATGCACATTTTATATAATATTTTTATCCTATTGTAAATGCTCTGAAATCAATACGGAAGTCCTTCATTAAAGAAAAAACACAATACCACAAAACCCAGTGAAATTAGGATTAGGTATCTATCCAAAAATATTTATCAATGGTATAATAGGAACATCCACTTCTCTTATATACCAAAACATGTTTATAGCTATGAAAGGTGCATTTTCTTTATTCTTTCCTTATGGAACATCCACGTTGATTACACAGCTTAGTGGCTATGAATATTGCTGCCATGAACATGTATGTTCATATTGATTTATATTCTTTCAGTATGGATCCAATTTGCAATAATGGTCTTCAAGATATGTGTCTTTTTTGTAAATTTCCATCATGATCTCCATATGGGTTGCACTAGTTTATAATGCCACACCACCAAACACAGTTCCTGATTTATTTCAATCTCTCCAGGAGTTTGTTTATTTGCCTGGTGATAGTTATTCTGGTGTGTAAGATGGGATCTCAGTGACTTTCCTATTTACTTTCCTATGTATTTCCTATGTGGATAAGAATCGCAAACATTTTATTTATTTACTAAACAAATTGGTATTTCATTATTGATCAATGTATTTTTTTTTCTTTTGGTATTTGATCAATTTTTAAGTTTTATAATATTTGAATTTTCCCATTCCAAATACTCACTTTAGTAAAACGTTTTTTTTTTTTTTCATTACAGTGGTGCATTGCTTGGATATTTTGATTTTGTGAAGGCTAAGAGAATTTGATATTGTTCTCTCAGTCAAATTATAAGCATGTAAAAATGAAGTGAACCTGATTAAATGAAGTTTTTTCTTCACATTTTCTCTGGTACAGATTTCTCTGATTTACGAAATGTATATTTTATGTCATACTGAATGCCTTACTAAATCTCTGTGTGTGGATGATTCAGTAAGAATTGCAGAATTCGCCACATAGATTTTGGAGCAAAGGCTTACAGCTGGTAACTGGGCAATGATTCAAAGACAGCTGAGGATGAAGCTGTGATACCTTCTACCTGTGTTCAGCTCCAATCTCTTGTAATACACCCCTAACTTCCCATGCATTCGGTGGTTTCTTTTTCTATCCAAAATGTTTCTGGAGCTTCATGTTATTCTTGCCTCCTAGTATGCCAACATGAGGGGAGTGAAAGCAAACAAGGCAGATGTGGCAGAGGAATTTATTTTTTAAAATTGTGTAAATACCATACAGAAGGGTTACAAGTACATGGGCAAGGTAATGAGTACATACCTTATCAAGTATTGTGGCGGCCTCCTTTGATTCCCCTTCCTATCCCTTCCCAACTCCCCGACCGCACCCCATGGTTCCTCCTCAGACCCCCCTCCTACCAAAGTTGTAAAGTTCGTTTTTCAACATAACGTCTTGCACATCTCATTGTTGCAATGGATCCACCTGTATCCCAATTTAAATAATTTGTTTTTTTCACTTCCCCTGCACAAAGTATGCCAACATCAAGTGCAGTGAACACAGGGGGCATACCGTGGGGGAGGGACATGCAAAGCAACAAAGAAATCATTTATAAATATGAAAAGAAAGAAAAAAATTGAATTCTTATCTTGGGGCTCATTTCACCTAACATCAAGTTATCTGACAGTTTCTGCTTGTCTCAGACATGTACTAATTATTGATAATAAGAGAAACCATGGGACCTATGCTTCTTTGGGCCAGGCTTACTTCGTGTAAAAAATTTTTTGGTCGGTTTTGGGGCTTGAACTCTGGGCCTGGGCACTGTCCCTGAACTCTTCAGCTCAAGGCTAGCACTATCCCACTTAAGCCACAGTGTCACTTCTAGCTTTTACTGCTTATGTGGGGCTGAGGAATCGAACCTAAGGCCTCATGCATGCAAAGCAAACACTCTACCACTCTGCCACCTTCTCAGGCCTGGCAGAGGGTTTTTATCTGAAGATCCATCACACTTGGGAGCTTCTGGCTGAAAACTCCAGAAATACAAAAGTGAAGAAACACTTAAGAGAAAATGTAAAACAGAAAGCCACAATGTTTTACCCTAAAACCAGTTTCTAGGATAAGGAGACTCAAGAATTGGTGTCACCTGAGGAGAAAGAGGAAATATTCAGGAAGAATGAGAAGGAAGTGGGAGGGAATAGAGAGAAAGAGACCTAGACTACCTAGAGCTGGGACCTCAATGTGAGCTTAATTTTACTGGGGAAACCAACCCCAAGGACGCAATACCTTACAATTTTGATTACTCTCTATCATACTACAAAGCCTATTCAATATCCACTTCCACTCAGCATGGTGTCCATTCTGTGATCCAGACTGACTGCTGGAGGTTCCCAGGGGATGCAAAGAGTGAAAAACACAGGGCTAAAGCTCAGAAAAGACACATGCCATCACTTCTCACATGTCATTTGTCAAATTAAGTACTACAACCAAGCCTGGTATCAATGGGGATGGGAATAGATATTGAGAGCATTATAATAAAATCTACTATTATTATCATATAATAATCTAACATCTATTTTTTCATCAAAGGGAGAGAGATAGCGTTTCTCCCATTTTAGGTGTATGGGACAGGAGATTCTATAGAATATTCTTCAACTGGGGGCTGTCTGAATCTTTTCTCCCAAGATTGGGGCTATGAAGTTTTGGGAAGGAGAATTACAGTGGAAAAGTGAGTTCTCAAGCTGGGTACTGATGGCTGACACCTATATACCGAGCC
This sequence comes from Dipodomys merriami, assembly GCF_024711535.1. Classification (NCBI taxonomy): domain Eukaryota; kingdom Metazoa; phylum Chordata; class Mammalia; order Rodentia; family Heteromyidae; genus Dipodomys; species Dipodomys merriami. The sequence goes on from NW_027206024.1 coordinate 9,816,070, forward strand.
TGAGATCTGAGGATTATGATTTGAAGTCAGTCTGGGCAGGAAAATCCATGAGACTCATCTCCAATTAAACAAAAGGCCTGAATTGGATCTGTGGGTCAAATGTTAGAGCATTAGCTATGAGTGGGGGGGGGGACAGAATCTTGGCCCTGAATTTAAACCCAGGATTGGGGGATGGGAGGATATGTATTCTCAGTGCATGAAATCAAGGGTGTATGAACAACATCACTATTGATGTCAACGTTGGGGTAGAGTTGATCAGTTGTATTCTGGAAATTATTTGTTCCACTCTTCTCTGTCTTGTATACTTTAAAAGAAACAGCTTTGAGCAATCTATACCTAAGATGTGTGGATTGCACAAAAGCACTGGTTTTATTTTTTTCTACTTACAAAATCATACATAAGTAGTGTACAAAGGAGTTTTAATTTAATATGTCGGTTTGTGAGTACATCTTGATCGATGTCATCAATTTGATCATTATTCTCTATCTCACCCAACCCCAACCCCTCCGTTTACGTGTTCACATTTTCACGCATGTACATTGAATATTATGACTGGATTCTCCCACTGCACAAGTTTGGCAAAGAAATTTGTTCATTGTACAGGCAAGGAAGATGAAGCTGAGGACTACAAGCCCAAGACAGCATAGCTATTACTTTGCATCACGATTATTTGACTTACAAAATCTTCACCAAAAGAAGCATTATAAACAAGAACATGGCCAGGAACTAGAGGCATCTATCTTTGTGTGTGTGCTGGTTTTGGGACCTGAGTGCTGTCCCTGAGCTGCTTTGCTAAAGGTTAGCACTCTTCCACTTGAGCCACAGTATCACTTCCCGCTTTATGGTAGTTAATTGGAGGTAAGAATCTCATGGACTTTCTATCTTGGGCTCATTTTAAACCACAGTCTTTAGACCTCAGTATCCTGAGTAACTATGATTGCTGGTGTGAGCCACTGGCAGCTAGCAAAACATCTATTAGTTGTCCCAATTAAACATGTGGAGCAATAGGTAATTTGATACTGGTGATACTCAGATAATGATTCCTCTACTTGTTCTTTTCTGGTGTTATGACTAGTGTGATAATGCTTGCTCAGGTTTATATCACTGTGCAATCATTGCTCCATTTTGTTCAGTAAACAGCTTTTCATGACAGGAGAACTGTGAGAGGAGAATATGGGATTAAAATTTTATCTGTAGTACTTGTGGCCTGGCAAAAGCTTCTCAGAATGTTTGCAAGCAGAAATAAGAGTCCACTTCGGCCGAATAAAATGAAAGACACACACCTGACATAGAAGCAGTGCCACAGAAGGACAAATGGGAAAACTCATCCAGGCTCAGAGTGAAGCAATAGTATGAGTTGTTCAGGTGCATGAAAATTTGTGAAGATTTTCTTTCTAATCATGGAGAGATCATTCAATGCTGGCATTTACAATATGTTCCAGGCACATATCTGTTTAGGACTGTTTCCTCTGAATCATCTTGATAAAGACAGAAATGAGAATGTAACAATGGAACCTAGTTATGTTTTCTGAATGAGATTTCATCTCTTTCACAAATCAATAAGGGTTGTAATGAATGACTTGGATTTCCTGAGAGAAATTCATGTTTGCTTCCTTGTTTCTATTAAGCTTCTCAAGTGAATAACTTTAAATTTGTAAGCTGTTATTATAACAAATATGAAATATTTTTTTATGTTTCTAGGAGGCACCCAGGTTCCTTTTAGATAGAAAATATTATCTGGCTTCCAACCAAAATCTTTACATCTCAGCCTCCAGAGTAACTAGGATTGCAGGCATCAGTCACCTCTCCTAGCTGAGACAAATATTTTTGGTATGGAAAATCACTATGATATAGAACATGAGGAATGAAGAATTTAGACTAACAAGGAATATTTTGAAAACATTAACAAAACTGAAGTTATCACAAACTTGCCTGATTCAGTGAGGAGAAAAATGAGAAAGAAGTTACAGAGGCAGAGAAGTGGAGACTAAAGAGAAGTGAATGAATAGTTCTTTGTTAGTAGAGCTACTGAAGATTACTTTTTAAGAAAATTCAGCTTGGTATAGAGGTACATGTCAATAATTCTAACTACTTATGAGCTAGAATCTGGAATGTATAGGAGGTTTGCAGTTGATATGGTAAAAGTATAATACTGGGACTTCAATACTTAAAACTCCATGGTGCCACATGGTTATAAGAGAGGCAGTAGTAGGAGGGTCATGATTTGAGGCTAGCCTCGGCAGTTAATAAGAAACTATCTGAAAATCAATCTAAAGCTAAACAAAGTGCTAGGTATATGATTCAATAGCAATTATCCAGCAAGTTTGAGGCCTTGAGTTCAATCCCTACTCCTGAGAAAAAGAGACAAGAAAAAGGAAGAAAGATTATAATACAAATTTCAAGATATTTCCTGTGGAACTTTCTGCTATAATTTCCTTCCTCAATTGCCTTAAAATGTTTACGAAGTCACTTACAGAAATGACTACCATCATTTGGGGAAATCACAGGAAAGTCTTTGCAACCAGCTTTGTAACAGGACAATTTTGTCAAGCAGATTTCAATGAGGTGAAAATGAGAGATAATGGGCTCATGAAATTGCACTTCATAGCTATGTGTCAGAATGTGAGGAGCTCATAAAGAGAATTTATTTCTCAAGAGAAGAGGAGGATTGAGTTGATTTATCAACTTGAAAAATTACGGTAAATTCTGTTGGTATTTGGGATACACTTTCAAGCACGGTGTTAAGCCAATAAAATTATGGTTGAGATTTTTTAAATATTTTTTATTGTGAGTGGTTGAGATTTTTATAAAAGCTGTAAGATAATTTTTTCATAGATTTTTATCGAAACTATTCAACAATTGTTAGATAAATCACAATAATGCAAATATGTGTTCTGTGTCATCTGATGGTGTTACCTATCTCATCATCTAGGGTTGGAAGAATGTTATCTTCATTTTAAAAATGCAGAAATGGAGGCACGAGGAGAATTGGTGTGTTTCTGAAGGGTGATGTGTAAATGACAATTGAGACTGAGCAGAACCAGAATCCATGGCTCAGATTCAATTCATGATTTGGAAACCCCGTGACTATACTAATATCTAAAACTCTTGTGCTAGCTGGGTGACATTGGACATGTTTCTTAGAGTTGTCATGTGTTGTTGTTTTTCCTGTAAACAGATAAAAATATTAGTGTTTTCTAGAATTAAAGAATATATCTTGGGAAGGTGGCTCAGTGTTAGAGCACTTGCCTTGCATGCCTGAGGCCCTGGGTTCTATTCCTCAGCACCACATAAGCAAAAAGAAAAAAAAAGCTGGAAGTAGCATGTGGTTCAAGTGGTAGAGAGCTAGCCTTGAGCTAAAGAGCTGAGGGACAACATCCAATCCCAGAGTTCAGGCCCCAAGAAAGCATCCCCCCCAAAAAAAATACACCTTTTGTGAAGTATTATGTACAGAACATGAAACAAGAATTCCATGAATTCTGAAGTTCTTTATGTATTTCCCTTTAAATTTTATTTTTAAGTCTCAAGATAGTGAAATTACTAACATTCGTTACATTGCAAAAAGCATTATCTGAACCCATTTGGAAGAATTTCTACAACAGTATTGTAATGTATGGGTTTTTGATGTGCTTATTTGCCTTTTCTATGTATCTGCTTAATTGGGTTATTTATTGTATGATTCATGTATTTAAGAGTTCTTTATATAATATGAATAAAAGCTATTTAACAAGAATTTTGTATTTTGCTTCATTATATTAGCAAAAATGCCTGCTATGTGTTTGAATAGAAATGGATGACATCTTTGCCTGATTTCGGAGCAACTGGGAATACTTTCATTCTAATGCAATACTCTTTATCAGATCAAGAAAGTTCCCATATAATAATTTTGACAAATGTTTACCATTCTGCTAGTTTGAAAAGAGCAGATTTATTTTAGGGTCACAGCAGGGAATTCCCCTGTGATCAGTGTCCTCTACAGTCATGGAACCACTCTTTGCAAACTGCTGATCATGATGGAAGCAAATTTTTGCTTGTTAGGACTATCAAATTTTTGGCCTATGTACTCAAGATGTTTTCCCAGGAAACAAATCCACACGTAGAAATTAGATCATCACAGCTGTTTGAAATGGCATTAGCAATATATATTTGCATTATTGATGTGCCATACCACTATATAAAACAGTTTGTCACAAAACAGTTTGTGAAAGAACAACCAAATGTATAACCTAGAATCTGGGTATAGCAGTAAACTCTAGATGATTTTCTCATACTTTCAGACTTTTCGTAAACATAAATAATAAAAGCCAAATGAGGTGGTTTATACCTATAATCCTAGCTACTCTGAAAATAGAAACGTGGATAGTCGCAGTTCAAGGTCAAACTGGAAAACATACAAGACACCTCCATCTCAATCAATAAAATCTCAGTGTGCCAACGTGTGGATGTCATCCTACCTATTACTGGACATGCAACTAGGAAGTTCAGTATATAGGTAGCTTAGGATTAAACAATGCAAGATTCTATATCAAAAACAAAGCAAAAATTGCTTGATATGGCATGATTCAAGTGGTAAGGTGACTGCCTGGCAAATGCAAGGCTCTGAATTTGAACCCAAGTACTTACCCAAAAATATTAAAAGTAAATAATATGAATTAATTCTCTAAATAATGTATCTGCAATTATTGTATATTCATATAGACTTGATAAAATTATATTGGGGTTAATATGTCACAAAATAAAGTAACTGAAGTCTCCGTACGATACTTGTGAAATATTAATGTCATATTTGTGATGTATAATAGAAATATTTAAATAAATTGGAAAAAGGTTTCAAGGGAATTATGTGTGTTCTTACAACATCATAAAGATCCATACTAACCGCAATATAATTTAATGATATCTAGAAAACAGAAGTAAATATTGAATGTTTACATTAAAATCTAGTCTGCTCCCAAACTTAACATGAAATATACCTTGCTAATTAGGAGGCAGAGATTTAGAAGACTGATATCATGGACAGTTTTGACAAAAAAATCGTAAAAAAACTACAAAAACAAAGAAAGCTAGATATTGTGTAATTTTCCTGTTATCTCACGATGTGGAAGCCGTAGGTAAGAGATCATTGCTCAAGGGAGGCTTGGCCTGAAAAATAATCTAAAGTGGTTAGAGCCGTAGCAATTTCAAGCACCAGTAGTGCCAAAGGAAAAAGAAAAGTAGAAAACAGAAAATGAAAGGAATGGATAAAAAGAAACTATTTGCTCTTCATTCTTGGTTTCATTTCATTGGATACAAGAATTGAGAATATTTTGTTTACTGTTTTAGGATTCAGGCCTCTCTAATATAAAAGCATTTATTTCAAGTAAATATTGTATTATTACTATTTATTAACTTATTATTAGACCTTTAGGTTTGGAGATTGAAATCATGGCTTTGTATGTATCAGTCTAGTTCTACAACTTAGCTGTACCCAAGCTCTTTTGTATAGTTTTGAAAATTGTTTATGAATTCTTCAATAGTTAGCTATTCTACTTTTCATCTTATATTTTCTCCCACGTTTTCTCCTATGTATTTTGATTTGTGTTGAAAACTCCTCAATTTTATATTCTGAACTTAGAATTTTGCTTTTGAGTTTACAGAGAAGTCAGTTATTTGTGACATCTTTTAAAATTATATACAGATATATGTATTTCATATATATGATTAATTCTTAGAGTTCATTGCAATAAGCAACATTTGTCTGGTCATATGCATATAGCTATTGAGCCATTGTGATCCTCTCCTAAGAATAGCGTCCCTTGTTCTTGCCATGTGAATGCTTAGAGTGCTGTTAATCATATCCAAGTGTAATTATTTGTGTTTTACTATCTATCGGATTTACATGTAGATTTATGGGCATATCCAGTTATTAGAAAAGAGGAAAACCATGTAGCATATATTTAATTGGATCTGGCTTATTTCACTTAATAGCATTTCCCCCCCAGTCTTTCCATTTCTTCAGAATGGGGTAATGCCATTCTTTCCCATGGAAGCACACAATTCCATCAATACAACAGAATTGAAGTTCCAGAAATGAATCCACTCCTATAGGCACATAGTCTTTGATAAGGAAACCAGAAACACAGGATGGAAGAAAAACAGCCTCTTCAAAAAATTGGTTTAACTGGCTGTACACAGAAAAGTGAAATTAGATCATTTTATATCCTCCTGCACCAGAATCAATTCCAAATGGATTGAAGCGCTCAATGTAAGTCCAGATGCCTTAGGAATCTTACAGGAAGAGTTAGGGGAAACATGAGGGCTCCTTAGCATAGGTCAAAATTTCCGAAGGAAGTCTGGATAAATGGGATTACATCAAACCAAATCAATCATTTGTCAGACTCAAAAGCCATGAAAAAAAGAGATAGTGTAGCACAGATTTATTAGGTAACAAACCTACAGATGAGAGCCTCAGCCAATGGTAAACCCTTTCTCCCTTTTCTAACTAGGTTATTTATAGTGGGTTTACATGAATATAAGTGATTTCTGATGGGGATTAGTCAGAAAACAACTAGTGCTAAGACAGAGATAGTATGTGAAATGAGTTGTAGCTTGAGAAAGGGAGGGATTAAGGCACGGGTGTCTAGTTCAAAGACTTGGCTTGGTGCCAGCTAAGTAAGGTATAGCTGCACAAGGGAAGGGGGGTAAAAGCGAAATGGTTATAAACAAAAGCATTGATCTGAAGCCTCAAAATAAGGATCTCAGTCTGTGTGGACCAAGCAGTCTCTAACAATAAGTTTTATTTAAATTAACAAACACGATTTTAAATTTTTGCAGAGTGGGATGGTTCATAGTCAAAGGCAATTTCTCCTGTGTCAGGTATGTCCAAGCTACTCTTTCACATGTTACCCAGGAGACAGGTTTCAATGCAAATGACTACAATGAGACTGTACAAATGAGGCTGTGACTTTTCCCTTTCATGAATCAAAATTCTGTCAAATGATTTCTGTCTTCCAGAATGATCTTCTGTCTTTCTCAGGATCTTTTTTACTACTTTGTCTTCATTATTGATAATCATAGTACATTTTGTTGTTGTCTTGTGTGTATATGTCATTTGTAGGGCTTGAACTCGATGTTTAATGGTCTCCCTTGTACTTTTTGCTCATGGCTGATGATACTCTATCCTTGAGTCACATGCTCACCTTCTGTTTCTTGCTGGATAATTGGAGATAAGTTTTCACATTTTTGTCTGTTTGGACTGACATTGAACTAAAATATTCAGGTCTCAGCCCTCTGAGTTCTAGGATTGTACACATGAATGGCTAACACCAATCTTTGCTTTACTATTATTTTAATTATGTGGTAGAGGAAAGTGGAAGTATATTTGTGTTAAGTGTGCAATTTTCAAATACAAGTTTGAATCAACTTGATATAACTGTTATTAATTTTAACAGTTAAATCAATGAGTATCAAACATTCCCACAGAAATATAATTGAAAACAAAAGGCATAATTGTTTTCTTAAACAATCAATGAAGCCAAAAATTACTTTCACTTTACAAATCATGTTTTATTTAACTTAAATTAGCAGATTTCTTTGAATAAAAGTAAATATATTAATTATATACCACAAGAAACAAAGTTATTATAGTTAAGAATAGATATTTCATCATACCCAGAAGATACGTTTTAGTGCATTCTCACTAAAAAGAAATGTTACATGCAGAAATTAATGTATATGATGGAGCTTATCATTACACAATATAAATAAATGGGATTACCACTCAATACTTTATAAATATGTAAAAAATGATTATATATCTAGGAGCCAGTAGCTCATGCTCGTAACCCTACCTAGTAAGGAGGCTGAGAGCTTAGAATCATGGTTCAAAGCCAGCCTAAGCAGTCAAGTCGACGACTCTCTTATCTCCAATGAGCCACCAAAAAACTGACAGTTGTTCAAGGGGTACAGCACTAGTCTTGAGCTAAAGAGCTGAGGGACAGTGTCCAGGCCCAGATTTCAAGCACCACAACCGACTAAAAATAAACAGTTAAAATAAATATTTTGACATAAATGTTAAACTATGTATTGTAAAAATTTTAAATCCTCACTAGATATACTAGTTTATATAAATATAGAGAAGGTTTTTCTGGACTTAGTTGTCATTGAATTTTGTAAATCACATATTTGTCACTCAATTCATATTTGTATGTTTATATACTTATATACCATAAGAATGATATGTTTTAGGCAGTGCTGTTTTAGCAATTTCCCTTGGCTTTTTAACATTAACCCTTCTACCATAAAATCGATATACCCTCCAACCTTATCAGAGTTTTCATCTCGTTGGAGCAGAGAAGTATAAGCTATAATCATTGTTTGGAACAACTGTAACATTTTACATGAATTTCACTTAGTTTAAGATCCAAAACATTCAAGTCATCTTAACCATGCCAGTAATAGCAAAATGTCTTCTGGGCTTTGCAGTCTCTTCAGAGATGAAAATCTTTAATTATACATCTACTTTTTTCTGCCTAACATCTTATATCTTAGCAAGATCTTTTTGGGTAACCCTCTGTTCCTGACTAGAAGACTGCAACAAAGGCAATAAGGAAAATACTTGAAAACAATTAAAAAAGCCATCACAGACACTCCTGTAATCACCAGTTTCAATGAGAATATACATTAAAGTAACACGTTTTTGTTGCATTTAAAGAGCAATAATTAAACTTTAATTAGCAGTGAAGGAGGTAACAGAAAACTGTGAAGACATCTTGACTTTGAACAATTCAATATAAGCGTAATGGATTTATCTTGTTTTTCTATGGAGTTGCCAAAATAATAGAGAGCAACACCCTAAGGCAGGAAAACACCTAAGCCAAAGCAGTAATCTTTTGTCTATAAAATAATCGTGAGGGTTTGACTCTTCCAAAGTCTGGCTTGAAAAGAGGAAAGTGTATTTGCTTTGGAGTGAACAATAAAAAATATAAAAATCCTTTATTAATATTTTACATATATTGACTAGGACCTCTCATGTTGGAGAAGAGGAAAGGTATGAAAAATTTCAAGATTGTTTGATTATTCCTGAAGATCATTCTTATTTATCAGCTGTAGCCTGGGTTACACTTAGTATCATGCTTGTTTAAATTTAGAAGCATTATTTGTTTCTGGGTTATAAGCTGCAAAGCCTTGACTATTAATAAAAGGTCATTTCCTAAGAGGTGAAAGTTGCTGTGAAAACAAACCTAAAATATAAAAGACAGCATCGTGGAAACTATTTTCTAGCTATATGACAATATGTGGTGTAAATTTGTTTCGCATTGTTCCAGGGGACTCATTTTTGTTATCTTCTTTTTCACCATCTAGTGTTGCAATAATATTCTATACCATCCTGGGATGAGTATGACTTTACTGGATTCTCTAATTTCTCTGTTTCTGTTTTACCTTTTTTAATTACTTTAGAAACTCTAACTCAACATGACATAAATTATCTTTATTATATTAGCAAACAGATTTAATTTCCATAATCTTACCCTAGCCGTCTACATAACTTTGGTACTTAGTGATCCCCAAATGTGAAAATTAAGATAGGGAGCTTCTTATTTAGATATTATTTAGTATTTCAAGACTTCATTAATGCAAGGCCCTTAGTAGTATGTACATCATACAGGTGTACTAAGCTGGTGGCAAATTTTTTCTTATTCTCAGAAATTAGGAAATGTGGTGTCCCTGTAGTTACATTAGGAAAAGGCTGTAGTTGAATTAATTTACTAAACCAAATTTGCTGTAAAGTATTTCTACAAGTTATTTGGCTTAAATAATCCGTATTTACCATTTTACAGTTCTAAAGGACAGAAATCTAAAAGAAGTCTCATTAGATTAAAATAGAGACACCCACCGAGCTAAAATATTTTTCAAATGATTCTAGTGGAAAAGGCATTTATCTCCTGTTCTGCTTCCAGAAATTCAGAATCTGGGTTGTTATTTTTTCATTTATATTCTAATGTAGCATCTTTACATCTTTCTGGTAGTTCTTACCTAATCATGTCCCTTTTGAACTATACCTGGGACTTTTTCTTTTTTTCTTTTTTTCTTTTTTTTTTTTGAGTCCAGTCGTGGGGCCTGAACTCTGGGCCTGGGCGCTGTCCCTCAGCTCTTCAGCTCAAGGCTAGTGCTCTACCACTTGAGTCATAGCGCCCCCTCCGGCTACTTTCTTTTTGCTTATGTGGTGCTGAGGAATCGAACCCAGGGCCTCACGCATGCAAGGCAAGCGCTCTACCACTGAGCCACCTTCCCAGCCCCTATACCTGGGACTTTTAACTACCCATTTGAGTATACTTCCCTGGTTAGCTTTGAACCATGCTCCTCAGATCTCAGCCTCCTGAATAGCTAGGATTACAGGCATGAGCCACCAGTGCCAGGCTGATGAAAACTTTCAAAACCTGAAAAACAAAATCAAAACAGTTCTTAAGAAGTGGAAAAACCTCCCATGTTCCTGAATTGGAAGGATCCACATCGTGAAAATGGCAGTAGTTGCCAAGGCTATCTACAAATTCAAAGCGATACCTATCAATATTCCAACCTCATTCTTCAAGGAAACAGAAGAAGCAATCCAAAAAATCATAGGGAGCAATAAAAGACCCCAAATAGCAAAAATGATCAAAAACAGAAAGAAAAGTGCTGGAAAAATATCAATACCAAATTTCAAACACTACTACAACATCATTGTAATCAAAAGAGCATGATACTGACACAAAAACAGACTTCAGGAACAATGGAATATAATTGAAAATCCAGAAATGAACCTACAGACCTATAGCCATCTAATCTTCGATAAGTGAGCTAAAAATTAGAATGGAAGAAAGACAGCCTCTTCAGTAAATGGTGCTGGCAAAATTGGTTAACTACTTGTAGAAAACTAAAGCTAGATCCTTATATATCACCCTGCAAAAGAATAAACTCCAAATGGATCAAAGGCCTGGAGTCAAAGCAGACACTGAAAACATTACAGGATGGAATTGGAGAAACTCTAAGTCTCCTTGGTACAGGCCGAAATTTTCTTAAAAGACACCCAGAAACACAGCAAATCAAAGAAAGGTCGGACAAATGGGATTGCATGAAATTTCAGAGTTTCTGCATGGCAAAGTATGAAGCTAGCAAGATCAATAGAAAGCCCAAAGATTGGGAGAAGATCTTCACTAGCCATACAATGGACCAGGGTCTCATATCTAAAATATATCTGGAACTCAAAAAATAAATGTCCCAACAACAAATCCTCACAATAAATAAGTGGGCTAAAGACTTAAAGAGAAACTTCTCTGAAGAGGAAAGAAGGATGGCCAGTAGACACATGAAGGAATGCTCAACCTCCCTAGCTATAAAATAAAGGCAAATCAAAACATTCAGATTCCACCTCACCCCAGTTAGTATGGCTATAATTAAGAATTCTAACAGCAGGTTGGTCTGTGGACAGAAAGGAGCCCTACTGCATTGTTGGTAGGCGTGTAAACTTGTTCAACCTCTTTGGAAAGTAGTATGGATATTCCTCAAAAGACGCCACATAGAGCTCCCCTATTTCCCTGCAATCCCACTTTTGAGCATTTACCCAAATGATACAAACATGATTATTTTAAAGCTACCAGCACAACTATGTTTATTGCAGCATTATTTACCATCGGTAAGATATGGAACCAACCCAGATGCCCCTTAGTAGATGAATGGATTAAGAAAATATGGTATATATACACAATGGAATTCTATTACTCTATCAGAAAGAATGACATTGCCATATTTCATAGGAAATGGAAAGACTTGGAAAAAATTAAGTGAAGTAAGCCAGGCCCAATGAAACATAGGTCCCATGGTTTCCCGTATTTGCAATAACGTATATTTTTGAGACAAGCAGAAACGGTCAGATAAGTTGATGTTAGGTGAAATGAACCCCAATATAAGTATTCAAATGTTTTTTTTTCTTTCTTGTGATTGTGTCTAACATTCATAAGATGATTTCTTTGTTGCTTTGTATGTCCCTCCCCAACAGTATAACCCCTGTTTTCACTGTATTTGATGTTGGTATAATTTGTGGAGAGGAAGGGAAAAAACAAACAGTTTAAATAGGGATACAGATGGACCCATTGCAACAATGAGGTATAAAAGTCGTTATGTTGAAAAATGAACTTTACCACTTTGGCCTGGGGGGAGGTAGGGGGACACGTGGTGGGGGGATGAGAATGGATGTGAATGGGAAACAGAGGAGGAGGCAACAATGCTTAATAAGAAATGTACTCATTACTTTGTTCATGTAATTGTAACCCCACTGTACAGTATTTTCACAAATAAGAAAAAGAAATATACTATTCAGAAAATCATATATAGAATTAGGGGCTGGGAAGGTGTTTCAGTTGTAGAGCGCTTGCCTTGCATGCTTGAGGCCCTGGGTTTCATTTCTCAGCACCACATAAGCCAAAATAAAAAATCAGCAAGTGGCGCTGTGGCTCAAGAGGTAGAGCACTAGCCTTGAGCTGAAGAGCTAAGGGACAGCGCCCAGGCCCAGGGTTCAAGCCCCATGACCGGACCCCAAAGAAATATATAGAGAGAGAATTATAAGATATAAAAATACTTAAGATTCAGGATCATTGTAGCATTAACATTGTAGCATTAAAAAAATATGTACCCTGTATCTGTTGGATATATTTTCACTTCTGTTATAATGTCTTTGAATTATGAATGTGATCATTTGATGTTATCTGGTTTATTCTTGCTTTTTTTAGCCACTAATGTGCATCCTGAGCATCGAGGATTACAGGCATGACATATTGGTGCATGTTTGTCTTTCAATTTTTAAGAGTTTTCCTCTTTCCTTTGAATTCAAACATTGTCCTGTCAGTAATTCTGCACATTCTCAGACTGTTGTTCTCAAAGAAGATAAGTATCTGTTTGATGGGTGATTGTCCTGTTCATTGTATTTGACATAGTTTTCATTGTTTCTATTGATTTGCCCTTCCTAATTATTTCATTTGATGATTAGAATATTTAATATATAGACTTCAGTCTTGCCTCTATGGAGATTGTAGAAGTCATGTCAAAATAATGGTTTAAAAGATTCTTATAGAGACAGAATTGTGAACTTTATACATAAAAATGAAAAAAATGGTCTTTGTTTCTATGAAGAAATTTTAAAAATAGGATTTAAATTATATGGTAATATATTTTAAATGCCATATGAACAAAAAATATGATAATCAGCAAAATTTTCTCTAGGTGACTGTCCCATCTATTCCCCCACCCCACCTTTCCCTGTTCTGGAGCCTAGAAAGGAAAAGGAAAATTTGTGTTGATTATTAAAGAGTGTGAATTTCTCAAACTAGCTTTTTAGAAGCTCTAGAGGGTTGGGATGTAGAACTGTGTTGGCCAAGAAGAAGAAGGAGGAGGAAGAGGAGGAGGAGGAGCGGGAGGAGGAGGAGGAAGAAGAGGAGGATGAGGAGGAGGAAGAAGAGGAGAACGAGGAGGAGGAGGAGGAGGAGGAGGAGGAGGAGGAGGAGGAGGAGGAGGAGGAGGAGGAGGAGGAGGAGGAGAAGAAGAAGAAGAAGAAGAAGAAGAAGAAGAAGAAGAAGAAGAAGAAGAAGAAGAAGAAGAAGAAGAAGAAGAAGAAGAAGAAGAAGAAGAAGAAGAAGAAGAGGGAGAAGAGGAAGAAGAAGAAGACGAAGAAGACGAAGAAGATGAAGAAGACGAAGAAGATGAAGAAGATGAAGAAGATGAAGAGGAGAAGGAGGAGAGGAAAAAGAGGAGCAAGGAGGAGGAAGAAAAAGAAAAGGAGGAGGAGGAAGAAGTACAGAATCAAATTTATCCACATTTTATTTGATGAATATTTATGGCAAAATAAGAGGTTCAAGTTTCATTTTGATCTTTACAGTAGTTCCTGTTTAGCCTCTGGATATACATTTCAAGTGGATACCTGAAATCAATGAAGTACTTTAGAGAGTTAACCCTCATTATCCAGAATTTCCACATCTAGGTGATCAATCAACCAGAAATTTAAAATATTCAGGAAAAAATGTTCCCCAAACATTCAATATAGCAACTATTTATGTACTGTTACATGTATGTTGGTAATAGATATAACCTTGACGTGATTTAAAGTGTAACTTACTTTGTATGACATACTATGCTATTTTCTATATGGGACTGGAGCCTATGCTGATTTTAGTATACTCAATCAGTTCTGGAAGCAACACTGTAATTACCTAGATGACCATTTTATGATTTTACCCAAACAAATATAGCTACAATGAAGCTTCAGGTATAAATTAGGTACAGTAAGACAATTATAACAGTAGCTAATAAAAATAGAAAAATTGTAACAATATACTGTAAAAAAAAAAGTAATGTGAAATGGATATGTAAATGCATACCTGTAATTCCAGGAAACAAGACTAGGCAGGAAAATAATCAAAGAAATATACAGTGAAACTTTAGCTCCAAAAGAACCCAAAAAACAAAATGAAGGTATTAAGTGAATGTGGTCTCTTTTAATTTATGAGATGTTTTTCCATTAATCTTTTCAGAGCACAGTTGAGAACAGGTAACTTGTTGGGTCTTTGTCCGTCCCACGAAAGACAGACTGGGTCTGAGGAAAGGTAAGTGCGTTGCTTGCCCATTCTCCACACTCCCTCAGCCTGGGCGACAATCAGACACAGCGGGGAGCCAAGTCAAGAAGGAAGAGAACTCGTTTATTAACAGAGAGCAGCCCTTTTTAAAGCCAAAAAATGCTGGTGGTATGGCAGGGGAGGAAGAGGAAACAATCACTGTCAAAGTCACACCGTATCATGCACCTAAGCTTTCACGGGCTGATTACACATTGAATGTAAGGTAAATTGGGCTCTACCCACTCACCTCCCTCTCAGCACCATCTTTGTGCTCTGCAGTAACTAACTACAGAAGGGGGAATTACAGTGAAGGTGACTACTGTATAATTGTTTTGTGAAGAGAAAAACGTACCTTATTTAAAGGTTATTTTCTGACAAGAAAAACCATGCACAATTCTTTTGCCTTTTTCTGAAACTCTAAGATATTTTTCCCCTCCCAACTAACCATCTTCCCACCTGGGTGCTGGAAAGGACAAGCACTCCCAAACTAGCTTAGCTGTGCCATCGAGTCTTTCCAGGGCAACAATGCTTGATAAGAAATGTACTCATTACTTTGCTCAGGTAATTGTAACCTCTCTGTATGGTACTTTCACAATTAAAAAGAAAAAGCAGAAGTACAAACATGATTTATTCCTGAACAACCAAGCTTTCTGTAGCCTATTTCACTCTTCCTATTTTGCTCCCAGACGCCCAGAAGACCCTGGTTTGAAGACATATTCTGTATTGTCAGGTGTATGAGATAAATGACTTCTTTAGAAGAAAATGTGAATTTGGAGATTGAAATTGTGAAGGGAAATCAAACTATTCCATCTCTTTTACTAAGGACTAGAAAAAAATGATATGTGCTTACATGCTGAGAGTAAGCAACTTTTGCCACCTGTGGTAATGAATTTAATTTTGATGCTGTTGTGAAATGTGTCCTGAATCCTAATTCCTTATTTTCTGAGAGCACCACCTCTTCAGAAATTCTGATTTGTACTGTGAATATTTACTTCCTGTAAAATGTAGTTGCTTGGATATTTTGATTTTGTGAAAGCTTGGTTAGTTTGATATTGTTCTCTCAGTTGAATTATAAGCAAGTAAAAATGAATTGAAACTGATTAAATGAAGTTCTTTCTGCCCATTTACTCTGGTACAGATTTCTTTGATTTAGGAAATCTACATTTGAAGTCATTCTGGATGACTAACTAGGTCTGTGTATGTGGATGAGTCAATAAGAATTGCAGACTTTGCCACATTGATTTTGGAGCAAAAAATTACAGCTGGTAACTGGGCAATGATTCAGAAGACAGCTGAGGCTGAAGCCATGAGCCCTCCTGATTGTGTTAAGCTCGCAATCTCTTCTAAAACACCCTTCACTCCCCATTCAGTGGTTTCATTGTCTATCCAAAAAGGTTTCTGGAGCTTCATCTTATGCTGACCTCCTAGTATGCCAACATAAGGGGAGTCAAAGCAAGCAAGCCAGATGTGGCAGAGGGATTTTTTTTGGTCGGTTGTGGGGCCTGAACTCTGGGACTGGGCATTGTCCTTCAGCTCTTCAGCTCAAGTCTAAAACCGCTGATCTAAACAACTGCATAGATCAAGTAGATTTAACTGACATCTACCGAATAATTCACCCAGCAGCAACAGAACACACGTTTTTCTCTGCAGCACATACAACATTTTCCAAAATAGACCACATTTTAGGTCACAAAACAATCTTGTCCAAATTCAGAAACATTGAAGTTATACCTTGCATTCGCTCACACAACAAGGGAATAAAATTAGAACTCAACACCAAAAACCACCAAAGAAAGTCCTCTAACATATGGATGCTGAACAACACACTTTTGAATCACCAGTGGGTCAGGGAAGAGATTAAAAAGGAAATTCAAATGTTCATGCTATTCAACAAAAATGAGCACACAAATGAACAACTCTTCTGGGACAGAGCAAAGGCAGTACAGAGAGGCGAGTTTATAGCTTTGAGTTCCTATATCAACTAATTGGAGAGATCTAAAACCAATAATTTAATGAGACATCTGAACCTCCATGAAAAAGAGCAGCAAGATAAACCCTAATCCAGGAGATGGAAAGAAATAATTAAAAATAAATCAGAATTAAATGAATTAGGATCCAAGAAGGGGAAGTGGCGCTGTAGCTCAAGTGGTAGAGCGCTCGCTTTGAGCTGAAGAGCTGAGGGACAGCGCCCAGGCCCAGAGTTCAAGCCCCACGACCGACAAAAAAAAAAAAAAAAAAAAAAAAAAAAGAATAGGATCCAAGAAGGCCATAGAAAGAATCAACAAAAGAATGAGTTGGTTCTTCGAAAAAATTAACAAAATTGACAGGCCCTTAGCAAATCTTATCAGAAAAAGAAGAAAAATCACCCAAATATATAAACTCAGAGATCAGAATGGAAACATCACCACAGAAACAACCAAGATTCAGAACATTATAAGGGAATACTTCTCAAAACTATGCTAATAAGTTTGAGAACTTGGCAGAAATGTACCTTTTCATTGCAAATATTGACATGCCGAAACTAAACCAAGATGAGTTAAAACATTTTAACATGCCCATATGAAACATTGAGATAGAAACTTCAATAAGAGCAGTCCCATTTAAGAAGAGCCCAGGACCAAAAAGATGTGCAGCAGAATTTTATAAGGCTTTCAAAGAAGAGCTCACACCAATAGCCCCTCAAAGAAATTGAAAGAGAAAGTGCACTACAGAACTCACTCTGTGAAGACATCATAACCCTCATCCCAAAATCAGTCAGGGACTCATAAAAAAAGAGAACTTATAGACACATTTCTTTGATGAACATTGATGCAAAATTCTGAACAAAATTTTGGCCAATCGACTTCAGCAATTCATCCAAAAAATCATAAACCATGATCAAACAGGATTCATTTCAGGAATGCAAAGCTGGGCCAATATACGCACATCAATTAATATAATTCATCACATCGACAAGAGCAAGGATAAAAACCACATAGTGATCTCAATAGATGCAGAAAAGGCATTTGAAAAGATTCAACACCCATTGATAATGAAGACTAGAAAAACTAGGAATCCGGTGAACATTCCTCAATACGATGAAGGCTGTATATGACAAACCTACAGCCAGCATTATACTTAATAGTGAAAAACTAAAGCCATTTCCTCTTAAATCAGGAACGAGGCAAGGATGTCCATTCTCGCCACTCCTCTTCAATCTAATATTAGAATGCGTAGCTACAGCAATAAGACAAGATGCAAACATAAAATGGATCTAAATAGGGAAAGATGATGTAAAACACTCCCTCTTTTCAGATGTCATGATCTTGTATTTAAAGAATTCCACTGACTCCACTCCCAAATTATTCAAACTTATTCAAAACTTGGGCAAAGTAACAGGGTATAAATTTAACCCTCAAAAATCAATGGCTTTTCTGTATGCCAAGAATGAGAAAAGTTTGGCTCAAATCAGGAAAGCAACTCCATTCATAATAGAGCCACAAAAAAAGAAAATACCTAGGAATTAACTTAACCAAAGAAGTGAAGGACGTCTATGATGAAAATTTTAAAAGCCTGAAAAAAGTAATCAAAACAGAACATAGAAAGTGGCAAAAACTCCCATGCTCCTGGAATGGAAGGATCAACATCATGAAAATGGCAATATTTCCCAAGGCTATCTACGAATTCAATGCAATATCTATCAATATCCCAGATTCATTCTTAAAGGAATACAAGAGACAATCCAAAAATTCATATAGAACAATAAAAAACCCTGGATAGCATCAAAGATCATTAACAGAAAGAAAAGGGCTGGAGGAATATCAAGACTAAATTTCAAACTCTACTACAACACAGTAGTAATCACAAAAACTTGGTAATGGCACAAGAACAGATCTCAGGACCAATGGAATAGAATTGAACCTAAAGATATATAGCCATCTAATCTTCGATAAGGAAGCTAAATAATTAGAATGGAAGAAAGACAGCCTCTTCAGTAAATGGTGCTGGCAAAATTGGTTAATCACTTGTAGAAAACTGAAGCTAGATCCTTATATATCACCCTGCACAAAAATCAACTCCAAATGGATCAAAGATTTCAGAGTAAAAGCAGACACTCTGAAAACATTACAGGATGCAAAAGGAAAAACCCTAGGTCTCCTTGGCACAAGAGAAACACAACAAATCAAACAAAAGTTGGACAAATGGGATTGCATGAAATTGCAGAGCTTCTGCAAGGTAAAGGACATAGCAAGCAAGATCAATAGAAAGCCCACGGATTGGGAGATGATCTTCCATAGCCATAAAATGGACCAGGGTCTCATATCTAAAATATACCTGGAACTCAAAAAAATAAATCCCCCAACAACAAATCCTCAGAGAAACAACTGCCCAATAAATAAGTGGGCTAAATGCTTAAAGGGAAACTTCTTTGAAGAAGAAAGTAGGATGGCCGATAGACATATGAAGAAATGCTCAACCTCTCTAGCTATAAAAGAAATGCAAATCAACCCAACATTGAGATACCACCTCAGCCCAGTTAGAATTATATATCTTGATTATAGCCATAATCAAGAATTCTAATAACAACCGATGCTGGAGGGGATGTGGACAGAAGGGAACCTTACTTCATTGTTGGTGGGAGTGTAAACTTGTTCAACCACTTTGGAAAGCAGTATGGAGGTTCCTCAAAAGACTTCACATAGAGCTCCCCTATGACCCAGCAATCCCACTTTTGGACATTTACCCAAATGCTTACAAACAAGACCACACTAAAGCTACCAGCATGACTATGTTTATTCCAGCATTATTTACCATAGCTAAGATCTGGAACCAACCCAGATGCCCCTCAGTAGATGAATGGATCTTGAAAATGTGGTATATATACACAATGGAATTCTATGCCTCCATCAGAAAGAATGACATTGCCCCATTTGTTAGGAAATGGAAAGGCTTGGAAAAATTATATTAAGTGAAGTAAGCCAAGATCAAAGAAGCATAGGTCCCATGGTTTCCCTTATTTGTAATATCTAGTATATGTATGAGTCAAGCAGAAAAGGTCAGATAATGTGATGCTAGGAAAATGAACCCTTAGATATGTAATTAAATGTTTTTTCTTTCATACATTTGTTTCTAATACATTTATTAGATTATTTCTTATTTGCTTTGTATGTCCCTCCCCCACAGTATAACCCCTGCTTTCACTATATTTGATGTTGGTACAATTTGTGGAGGAGAAGGGGAAAAACAAGTCGTTTAAGGATAACTGTGGACCCGTTACAAGAATGAGAAGTACAAGTTGTCATGTCGAAAACGAACTTTACAACTTTGGTGGGGGGGGGGGAGGATGGGGGGGGAGGCTGGGAAGGGATATGAAGGGTAAACAAAGGAGGAGGCTGCAATGCTTGATAAGAAATATACTCATTATCTTGCCCATGTAATTGTAACCCCTCTGTACAGTATGTTCACAGAAAATTAAAATTAAAAAAAGAAGCAAAAAAATGAAAATACACAATATATCAATGAATAAGACACAAAATAAAGAGAATGACTACAACAAATGCAAGATGCCATGTTTGGAAATATAGATCTTTTGTTTTTATTATGAATTTATGACTATATTGGCCCACACCAGGACTCCATCTCTGGTCCCAGAAATGGCCTACCTCCTTAGTGGCTCATAGGCTGGTGTGCTCACCATGACCCATTCACCAATTGGGCCTGCTAGGCCTTGAGTTCAAATTCCAGCATTGCCAAAGATTCATTCTGATGTGAAAAGCCTAGGGTTGCACATGTTTTCCTGTTCGGTGAATGTCCTGGGTCTCTTTGAGGATCGAAAATACTATATAAGCAACTCAATAGCTATGGGAATAGGTTGTCATCCATGTAAGCACAGTTGTATCTGTCAACATATTCAATAAAATGCACAATACATCCATGAATAAGATAAATAAAAATTAATAAAAAGTATAACTACACTGAATGCAAGATGCATACCACACCTGTAGGTAAAGAGAGATCCTATGATTTAAAAAGGTGGGCTTGGGGAGTCCAGGAAGATGGCGGAGGAGAAGCTGGAGACTAAGTAAGTTCTCTCATAGAAAGCAGTTTTAGAGTTCCACTGAACAGTCCTAAGCCAGAGAATTACACCAAGTGTGCCATCACAGCACAGAGAATTAGGCCAGAGAAAGAAACCCGGGCAAGAAGACACTTCTGAGCTCTTGCCAGCAGCAGCCATGGCGGCGGCAGCTGTGGCAGTGGGCGAGCCCAGGAGCCATACCTGAGCAACAGAGATTCCGGGACGGAGGAGCCAGACGCACAGACGAGCGTATTATACTCAACATCAGTAAGAACCGACAAGGAGCAGACATCTTCATCCTGCAGGTCGCAGACCAGAGACTACCCAGGAACTAAGACTTGGAATGAGTAGAAGCCTGACATCCTCACTCCTTCTCAGGGAGTAGAGGAGGGAAGGCCACCCATCCCCCCCCCCAGCACCGGTGTTCTCCATCTTGGATAGCGAAAAAGCTCGAAGGAGCTGCTAGCTCCAACTCAGGCCTTGGAATAAAACGAGTCATTTAGCAGGTCGCAACTTAACGGCAGCGTGACCTGCCAGACTCAGCTCCACCCAGGGAAAAGTCACCCAGCTCGGCACCAGCCCTAGAAGTGGGTTTCTTCACTGGGTAATCAGAGCCAGAGGCTGCTCCTCCCTCTAGCAGCCTCGACAATCAATTGAAAATCAGTAAACAGAAACCCTGAGAATGGCTCCAGGCTGGGCTCTGTGAGGTTTTCACAAAGTAGCCCCGGAAAAGCTACTGTCTGTTGAAACTCCTCAACTCTACCCAGAACCTAGCCTCATCACTGCATCCCTCTCTTTTGTGATGCTCAAAGCAGATCTGCCTCCCAATGAACTAGCCTGGGAGGAGGATCGCCAAGTCCTGGGTAAAGCAGAGCATTTTTCTGCCTGTTGGAACAAACTGACTTAAGAAACCAACCAAGCGATAATCTTATAAATGTGTTAGAAACACATGCATGAAAGAAAAAAACATTAAAGTACACATCTAAGGGTTCATTTTCCTGACATCACATTATCTGACCTTTTCCGCTTGACTCATACATATACTAGATATTACAAATAAGGGAAACCATGGGACCTATGTTTCTTTGGGCCTGGCTTACTTCACTTAATATAAGTTTTTCCAAGTTTTTCCGTTTCCTAACAAATGGGGCAATGTCATTCTTTCTGATGGAGGCATAGAATTCCATTGTGTATATATACCACATTTTCTTGATCCATTCATCTACTGAGGGGCATCTGGGTTGGTTCCATATCTTAGCTATGGTAAATAATGCTGCACTAAACATAGTTGTGCTGGTAGCTTTAGTGTGGAGGAGATGGGGAAAAACCAGTTGTTTAAGGATACAGGTGGACCTGTTGCAACAATGAGAAGTACAAGTTGTCATGTCCAAAACTAGCTTTACAACGTCGGTGGGGGGGGGGGGAAGGAGAAGGATTGGGATTGGGGGGAGGGGGGAGGCTGGGAAGGTATGTGAAGGGTAAACAAAGGAGGAGGCTGCAATGCTTGGTAAGAAATGTACGCATTATCCTTCCCACGTCATTGTAACACTTCTGTACAGTATGTTCACAAATAAAATAAAATTAAAAAAAAAAAAGTAACCAACCAAGCCACAGGACCACAACCAGACCAGAGACTCCAACAAGAAGCTGGTTAAGGACACAAGGGAGATACAGGATTTCTCCCACTTCTCCCAAAAAAAATCAAAGAAGTTTTTTTTCTCTTCTTCTTCTTCGTCTTCTTTTTTTTTATTTTTTATTTTTGGTATCTTATATAAAAATTTTTTTTCTTTTCTAAAACTTTTTTAAATCTTTAATCTTTGTCTTTTTTGAAAAGAAAATTGTTTTCCAGAAATATTTTTTTTCCTCTTATACTTTTATTTTAGGGATACGTGAGTGTGCGTTTTTCTTTCTTTTTTGGTCTTCTTTCTCTTTTTTTTTCTTTTTTAATTATCTTTTTGTTTTTTGTTTAGCTCTACTTAACTTCTCATCTTTTTCTTCTTCCTTTCTTATCTTTTTCACCTTCTCCTCTCTTTCATTCTTCTTTATGTGACTTAATTCTTTTTTTTTTTTTTTTATTTGAGAACATACTGTACAGAGGGGCTACAATTACATGGGCAGGAAAATGCATACATTTCTTACCAAGCATTGCAGCCTCCTCCTTTGTTTACCCTTCACCTCCCTTCCCACCCTCCCCCCATTCCCCACCCAATTATACTCCCCTCCCCCCCCACACCGACATTGTAAAGTTGGTTTTGACATGACATTATGTACTTCTCATTGTTGCAACAGGTCCACCTGAATCCTTAAACGACTTGTTTGTCCCCATCTCCTCCATATGTTATACTGACATCAAATATAGTGAAAGCGGGGGTTACACTGTGGGGGAGGGACATACAAAGCAACAAAGAAATAATCTTATAAATGCGTTAGAAACACAAGCACGAAAAAAATGAAAACATTAAAATACATATTTAAGGGTTCATTTTCCTAACATCACATTATCTGACCTTTTCCACTTGACTCATACCTATACTAGATATTGCAAATAAGGGAAACCATGGGACCTATGCTTCTTTGGGCCTGGCTTACTTCACTTAATATAATTTTTTCCAAACGTTTCCAGTTCCTAACAAATGGGGCAATGTCATTCTTTCTGATGGAGGCATAGAATTCCATTGTGTATATATACCACATTTTCAAGATCCATTCATCTACTGAGGGGCATCTGGGT
This sequence comes from Dipodomys merriami, assembly GCF_024711535.1. Lineage (NCBI taxonomy): Eukaryota > Metazoa > Chordata > Mammalia > Rodentia > Heteromyidae > Dipodomys > Dipodomys merriami. Next base: position 9,839,477 of record NW_027206024.1, read on the forward strand.
TGGTTCCATATCTTAGCTATGGTATATAATGCTGCAATAAACATAGTTGTGCTGGTAGCTTTAGTGTGGTCTTGTTTGTAAACATTTGGGTAAATGCCCAAAAGTGGGATTGCTGGATAATAGGGGAGATCTATGTGAAGTCTTTTGAGGAACCTCCATACTGCTTTCCAAAGTGGTTGAACAAGTTTATATTCCCACCAACAATGAAGTACCGTTCCTTTCTGTCCATATCTCCTCAAGCATCTGTTGTTGTTAGAGTTCTTGATTTTTGCTGTTCTAACTGGAGTGAGGTGATATTTCAATGTTGTTTTGATTTGCATTTCTTTTATGGCTAGGGATGTTGAACATTTCTTCATGTGTCTATTGGCCATCCTTCTTTCTTCTTCAGAGAAGCTTCTCTTTAAGTCTTTCGCCCACTTATTTATTGGGCAGTTGTTTCTTTGAGGATTTGTTGTTGGGTGGTTAATTTTTTGAGTTCCAAGTATATTTTAGATATGAGACCCTTGTCCGTTGTATGGCTAGTAAAGATCTTCTCCGAATCCGTGGGCTTTCTATTGATCTTGATAGCTATGTCATTTGCCATGCAGAAGCTCTGCAACCTTATGCAATCCCATTTGTCCAACCATTCTTTGCTTTGTTGTGCTTCCGGGTCTCTATTCAGAAAATTTCGGCCTGAGACAAGGAGACCTAGGGTTTCTCCTATTGCATCCTGTAATGTTTTCAGAGTGTCTGCTTTGAGTTCAAGGTCTTTGATTCATTTGGAGTTGATTCTGGTGCAGGGTGATATATAAGGATCTAGCTTTAGTTTTCTACATGTAGTTAACCAATTTTCCAGCACCATTTATTGAAGAGGCAGTCTTTCTTCCATTCTATTGTTTTAGCTTCCTTATAAAAGATTAGATGGCTATAGGTCTGTAGGTTCATTTCTGGGTTTTCAATTCTATTCCATTGGTCCTGAGGTCTGTTCTTATGCCAATACCAAGCTGTTTTGATTACTAGGGCTTTATAGTAGAGTTTGAAATTTGGTATTGATATTCCTCCAGCAGTGTTCTTTCCGTTGAGGAGCGTTTTTGCTATTCGGGGACTTGTTTTGTTCCATATGAATTTTTGGATTGCCTCTTCTATTTCCTTGAAGAATGAGGGTGGAATTTTGATAGGTATCGCGTTGAATTTGTAGATAGCCTTGGGAAGTATTGCCATTTTCACGATGTTAATCTTGCCAATCCAGGAGCATGGGAGGTTTTGCCATTTTTAAAGTTCTGTGTTGATTTCCTTTTTCAGGATTTTAAAGTTTTCATCATAGAGGTCCTTCACTTCTTTGGTTAAGTTAATTCCTAGGTATTTTATTTTTTGTGGGGCTATTACAAATGGAGTTGCTTTCCTAATTTCAGCCACACTTTTCTCATTGTTGGCATATAGAAAAGCCATTGATTTTTTGGGGTTAACTTTATAACCTGCTACTTTGCCAAAGTTTTGAATCAGCTTGAGTAATTTGGGAGTGGAGTTTATGGGATTCTTTAAATACAAGATCATGTCATCTGCAAAGAGGGAGAGTTTTATTTCTTCTTTCCCTATTTGGATCCCCTTTATGTCTGCATCTTGTCTTATTGCTGTAGCTAGGCATTCTAATACTAGATTGAAGAGAAGTGGAGAGAGTGGGCATCCTTGTCTTTTTCCTGAGTTAAGAGGAAATGGCTTTAGTTTTTCACCATTGAGTATAATGCTGGCTGTAGGTTTGTCATATACAGCCTTTATTGTATTGAGGAATGATCGATGGATTCCTAATTTTTCCAGAACCTTCATCATAAAGGGGTGTTGGATCTTGTCAAATGCTTTTTCTGCATCTATTGAGATAACCATGTGGTTCTTATTCTTGCTCCTGTTGATGTGATGAATAATATTAATCGATTTGCGTATATTGAACCAGCTTTGCATCCCTGAAATGAATCCTGTTTGATCATGGTGTATAATTTTTTGGATGAATTGTTGAAGTCGATAGGCAAAAATTATGTTGAGAAGTTTTGCATCAATGTTCATCAAAGAAATGGGCCTATAGTTCTCTTTCTTTGATGAGTCCCTGCCTGGTTTTGGGATGAGGGTTATGATGGCTTCATAGAATGTGTTCAGTAGTGAGCTTTCTCTTTCAATTTCATTGAAGAGTTGGAGGAGTATTGGTGTGAACTCTGCTTTGAAGGCCTTGTAAAATTCCGCTGTAAAACCACCTGGTCCTGGACTTTCTTAGCTGTGAGGTCTCTTATTGCTGTTTCTATTTCAATGCTTGATATGGGCCTGTTAAGCTGGTTTAACTCATCTTGGTTTAGTTTTGGCATGTCAATATTTGCTAGGAAAAGGTCCATTTCTGTCAAGTTCTCAAGCTTATTAGCATAAAGTTTTGAGAAATATTCCCTTATAATGTTCTGAATCTTGGTGGTTTCCGTGGTGATGTTTCCATTCTCATCTCTGAGTTTATTAATTTGGGTGTGTTCTCTCCTTTTTCTGATAAGGTTTGCTAAGGGTCTCTCAATTTTGTTAAGTTTTTCGAGGTACCAACTCTTTGTTTTGTTGATTCTTTCTATAGTTTTTTTGGATTCTAATTCATTTAATTCTGATTTAATTTTGATTATTTCTTTCCGTGTACTGGATTGGGGCTTATCTTGCTGCTCTTTTTCAAGGAGGTTTAGATGTGTCATTAAATTGTTAGTTTCAGATCTCTCCAATTTGTTGATGTAGAATCTCACAGCTATAAACTTGCCTCTGAGTACTGCCTTTGCTGTGTCCCAGAGGAGCTGGTAATTTGTGTGTTCATTTTTGTTGAATAGCATGAACATTTGCATTTCCTTTCTAATCTCGTCCATGACCCACTCATGATGCAGCAGTGTGTTGTTCAGCCTCCATGTGATACTGGACTTTCTTTGGTGGCTTTTTTTGTTGAGTTCTAATTTTATTCCCTTTTGGTCAGTGAGAATGTAAGGTATAACTTCAATGTTTCTGAATTTAGACAAATTTGCTTTGTGGCCTAAAATGTGGTCTATTTTAGAAAACGTTCCATGTGCTGCTGAGAAGAACGTGTATTCTGATGCTGCTGGGTGAAATGTTCGGTAAATGTCTGTTAAGTCTAGTTGATCTATGCAGCTGTTTAGATCTGCGGTTTCTCTGTTGAGGTTTTGCTGAGTTGATCTATCTAGTGGGGAGAGTGGTGTGTTAAAATCCCCAACAATTAATGTCTTTGGATCTATGTGGCATTTGAGGGAAAGTAGTGTTTCTTTGATAAATTTGGGTGCTCCATTGTTTGGCGAATAGATATTTATAATTGTAATATCCTCCTGAAGGAGAGATCCTTTAATTAGTATGTAGCGACCTTCTTTATCTCTTCTCACGAATTTTAATTTGAAGTCTATTTTATCTGATATTAGGATTGCAACACCCACCTGTTTATGAGGGCCGTTTGCGTTGGAGATTTTGTTCCAGCCTTTAACATTGAAAATGTGTTTGTTTTTACGGGCAAGATGTGACTCCTGCAGGCAGCAGATAGAAGGGTCTTTTTTTTTAATCCAAAAAGAAAGTCTATGTCGCTTAACTGGAGAGTTCAGTCCGTTAACGTTAAGAGATAGGACTGAGAGGTATTTGGGAGTTCCTGCCATGTTATCCACCTTCTTGGGGGCTGCGAAAACTGTGTTCTTCCTAAGTTCTTGGATTTTCAGTTTGGGTGCAGTTTCTTGGCCTTTGTTGCAGTCTTGTTGGTTTTCTATGTGTAGGACATCTTTAAGAATGTTTTGTAGGGCTGGTTTGGTGGAGATGTATTGTTTCAATTTTTCTTTGCTATGGAAGGTTTTTACTTGGCCTTCAGCTATGAAGGAGAGTTTATCTGGGTACAGTATTCTTGGTTGATAGTTGTTTGTTTTTAGGGCATGGCATACGTCATTCCAGGCTCTTCTTGCTTTGATTGTCTCTGCTGAGAAATCTGAGGTAATTCTAATTGGTTTCCCTTTATAGGTGATTAACCTTTTCTCCTTGACAGCTTTAAGGATCTTTTCCTTGTTCTGGGTTGATCCTGTGTGGAGTATAATGTGACGGTGGGATGTCCTATTCTGGTCTGGTCTATTTGGGGTTCTAAAAGCTTCTTTTATCTAAATAGGCCTATCTTTTTGTATGATTTGGAAGTTCTCTGCTAGGATCCTGTTAAACAAATTTCCTAGACCATTAACTTCTGTTTCTGGGTGCTCCTCTACAACCATTATCCTTAGATTGGGCCTTCGGATGGTGTCTTCCAGGTGTTGGATAGACCTATCATATTTCTTGGACTTGTCTTGGATGGTTGTATGTTCTTTATAATATCTAGGCTGTCTTCAATCCCTGAGATTCGATCTTCTGCATGGTCTAACCTGCTGTCAAGACTCTCTACTTTGTTTTTTATCTATTTCCTTCTAATTGGTCAGCTTTGATGGCTTCAAATTCTTTGTTGAAGCTCCGCTTTAGGTCTTGTATGAATTTCTTTACTTCCTTAATTTGGTGTTCAGTGTTTGTTCTCAAATCACTTAGTTGATTGGTTATGGTATCTTTGGACTCCCATTCCTTCTGTTGGGTTCCATTCAGCATTCCCTTTGTGGTCTCCCTGACTTCCTTCAGCTCTTTGTTAATGGATTCCATGAATGCCTTTAGTGAGCTTTGTGTATTCTCTACCTGGTCTCTCAATTCTTGAATTACTCTTTGATTAGCTTCCTCCCGTATGTGGGATTCCTGCAGTTCTCTTTGAGTGTTCTCTGCCTGCTCACGCCATTCCTCCCTTTCTCTTTGAGTATTCTCAATTTGTTCACACAAATCCTGTATCAGTTTTTGAGTAGCTTCCTCATGCTTATGATATTCCTGTATACACTTCTGGGATGTCTCCTCTCTCCCTATCACACTTATACAGTGTCCTTTGTACATTGTCAAATTTCTCATTTATCATGTTTGCTATTAGTGTTTGTAGAGCTATTTGGGAACTCTCCTCTGGATTATTCTTTATCTGTTCTAATCCCTGATTATCAAGATTGGGAATTGAGATACCCGAATTTGCCATTTTTCCTGTGTTTTTCCGGCTTACTCGGCCCATTTGAGATAAAGATTGCACCAGTTTTGTGCTAGAACACTATCTTAAGGCAACCATCAACCAAAGTTTGCGTTTGTACAGTCAATAGTCTACAGATACAATCTAGTTCAACAGATATATCTATTCAACATCAAACAACTATATGTTAATGGACTTCGAAGCGCAGAAAATAATTTGGAAAATCAGAAATTATTAGAATTAGCGAGAGATGTGGGTAAAAAATAGGAATAGATTGGTGTGGGGAGGCACAGGGAGAGTTAACTATGTCCTAATCACAATGCAGGAAATGGGTTGGGTAGGATGCAAGTAGAGAGAGAGAGAAAAAGAAGAGACGGAAAGGGGAATGAAGAGAGACCAGAAAAAAAATAGAAACGTAAAAATTAATGTTATTATAGAGGTTAAAAGACCGTCTATTTAGAGAGGAATGTGAATATGTTCAGAGAAGGGGAGGGACATAGAGGAGATGTGAAAAACTTTAAGGATAGGAAAGGGAGAAGAAAAGATCAGTAGTTCAGTAGAGCTAGACAAAAAACAAAAAGATAATTAAGAAAGAAAGAAAAAGAGAAAGAAGACAAGAAAAGAAAGGAAAACGCTCATTCACATATTCCTAAAATAAAAATTATAACATGAGAAAAAAAAGTTACTGGAAAACAATTATTTTTTCAGAAGAGGCAAAAATTAAAGATTAATAAAACTTTTAGAAGGGGAAAAAATATATATCGTAACAAAAAACAAAAAACAAGCAAAAAAAAGAAAAGAAGAAGAAGAAAAAAAAAGAAAAAAAGAAAAAAAAGTCTTTTGATTTTTTGGTGGGGTGGGGAGGAGTGGGAAGAATCCTGTATCTCCCTTTTGTCTGTAACCAGTCTCTTGTTGGAGTCTCTGGTCAGCTTGAGGTCCTGTGGCTTGATTGGTTTCTTAAGTCGGTTAGTTGGAAGAGGCAGAAAAATGCTCTGCTTTACCCAAGATTTTGAGATCCCCCTCCCAGGTTAGTTTTCTGGCAGGGTGATCTGCTTTGAGAATCACAAAAGAGGGGGATGTGGTGATGAGACTAGGTTCTGGGTAGAGTTGAGGCCTTTCAGCAAACAGTAGCTTTTCCCTGGGGCTATTTTGTGATAAAGCTCACAGTGCCCAGCCTGGAGCCATTCTCAGGGTTTCTGTTTTCAATTGATTGTGGTGGCTGCTAGAGGGAGGGGCAGCCTCTGGCTCTGGTTACCCAGTGAGGCAAGGCACTCCAATGGCTGGCGCCTGAGCTGGGTGACTTTTCCCTGGATGGAGCTGAGTCTGGCAGGTCACTTAGCCGTTAAGTTCTTGTGACCTGCTAAATGACTCGTTTTATTCCAAGGCATGAGCTGGAGCTAGCAGCTCCTCCGAACATTGTTGGTATCCAAGATGGATATCACCGGTGCTGGGTGGGGAGGGGTGGCCTTCCCTCCTCTGCTCCCTGAGAAGGAGTGAGGACGTCGGGCTTGTACTCACGCCGAGTCTTGGATCCTGGGTCGTCTCTGGTCTGCAAACAGCAGGATGAAGATGTCCGCTCCTTGTCGGTTCTTGTTGGTGTTGAGTAGAATCCGCTCATCCGCTGCATCTGGCTCCTTCGTCCCGGACTCTCTGTGTCTCAGGTATGACCCCGTGGCGGTGGTTGCCGCTGCGACCCTGCCGCCGCAGCGGCAGCTCATGTGTTTCCTTGGCTTTCCCTCTCTTGTCTAACTCTCTGTCCTGTGATGGCACACTTGGTGTGATTCTCTGGCTTAGGACTGTTCACTGGAACTCTACATCTGCTTTCTATGCAAGAGCTTGTTCAGATTCCAGCTTCTCCTCCGCCATCTTCCCGGAACTCCCTATGTGACTTAATTCTTGTACTGCACATCCTCAGATAAACCCGTAGTTGACTGTTATACCCTATCCCCCATTGTGAACACACTTAATCCACAAATTTATTACTCAAGTCACAACCTCTAAGACTTAAACTCCTTAATAGCAGTACTACCTCTTTATACCTATATAATATTTTAAACATTTTTATTTTTAAGTTTTTCACATCTGCATTAAATCCCTCCCCTTCTCTCAATAAATTAACGTTCTTATTTAAATAGATTGTTATGGAATCTACATATTTTGAATAATTTCTACCTTTCTATTTTTTCTGGTCTCTTTTCTTTTCCCGTTCCCTTTCTTCTTTTTTTTTTCTCTCTCTCTACTGTCATCCTACCTAACCTATTTCCTGCTTTGAGATTAGGACTTAGTTACCTAGCCCTGAGCCTCCGCACAACAATCTATTCCTATTTTTTACGCACATCTCCCCCTAACTCTAATAATTTCTGGTCTTCCAAATTCTTCCTTGCGGTACATAGCCCATTAACGTATAGTTGTTTGATGTTGAATAGATGTATCTGTTGAACTAGATTGTATCTGTAGACTATTGACAGTACAAATTCAGACTTGGGTTGATGCTTGCCTTAAGATAGTGTTCTAGCACAAAACTGGTGCTATTTTCATTTGAAAAGGGCAGAGCAAGCAGGAAAAACACAAGAAAAATTGCAAATCTGGATATCTCAATTCCCAATCTTGATAATCAGGGAACAGAACAGAGGAGAATTCCCAAATAGCTCTACAAACACTGCTGGCAAACATGATAAATCAAAAGATTGAAAGCATACAAAGGTCTCTGTATGAGCGTGATGGGAAGAGAGAAGAGGCAATCCAAAAATTTATTCAAGAATATTATAAGCCTGAGTTAGCTACTCAAAAACTGACAAAGGATTTGAATGAACAGCTTGAGAATACTCAAAGAGAAAAGCAGGAATGGCGTGAACAGGCTGAGAACACTCAAAGAGAACTACAGGAATTCCACGAATGGGAGGAAGCTAATCAATGAGTAATACAGGAATTGAGAGAGCAGGAAGAGAATACACAAAGATCACTAAAGGCATTCATGGAATCCATTAACAAAGAGCTGAAGGAAGTCAGGGAGACCACAAATGGAATGCTGAATGGAACCCAACAGAAGGAATGGGAGTCCAAGGAAACCATAAGCATTCAACTAAGTGATCTGAGAATAAACACGGAATATCAAATTAAGGAAGTAAAGAAGGTCATACAAGATCTAAAACAAAGCTTCAACAAAGAATTTGAAGCCATCAAAGCTGACTAATTAGAAGGAAAAGAGATAAACAACAAAGTAGAATGACTTGAAAGCAGGTTAGACCATGCAGAAGATCGAATCTCAGGGACTGAAGACAGCCTTGATATTATAGAAAAGAATATACAACCATCCAAGACAAGTCCAAGAAATATGATAAATGTATCCAACACTTGGAAGATACCATCAGAAGGCCTAATCTAAGGATAATGGGTGTAGAGGAGCACCTAGAAACAGAAGTTAATGGCCTAGGAAATTTGTTTAACCGGATTCTAGCAGAGAACCTCCGAAACATGCAAAAAGATAGGCCTATTCAGATACAAGAAACTTTTAGAACTCCAAATAAAACATAGAAGAATAGTACATCCCACCATCACATTATAATCCACACAGGAACAACTCAGACCAAGGAAAAGATCCTTAAAACTGCAAGGAGAAAAAATTAATCACCTATAAAGGCAAACCAATTAGAATCACCACAGATTTCTCAGCAGAGACAATCAAAGCAAGAAGAGCCTGGAAGGATGCATGCCATGTCCTAAAAACAAGCAATTATCAACCAAGAATACTGTACCCAGCTAAACTCTCCTTCACAATTGAAGGCCAAATAAAAATATTCCATAGCAAAGAAAAATTGAAACAATACATCTCCACCAAACCAGCTCTACAAAAGATTCTTAAAGATGTCCTACACATAGAAAACCAACAAAAACACAATAATGGCCAAGAAACTGCACCCAAACTGAGAATCCAAAAACCATAGGAAGAACCCAGTTTTCGCAGCCCCCAAGAAGGTGGATAACATGGCAGGAATTCCCAAATACCTCTCAGTCATTTCTCTTAACGTTAACGGACTGAACTCTCCAATTAAGCGACATAGACTGTCTTTTTGGATTGAAAACCAAGACCCTTCTATCTGCTGCCTTCAGGAGTCACATCTTGCCCGTAAAAACAAACACATTTTCAATGTTAAAGGTTGGAACACAATCTACCAAGCAAACGGCCCCCATAAACAGGCGGGAGTTGCAATCCTAACATCTGATAAAATGGAATTCAAATTAAAATTCGTGAGAAGAGATAAAGAAGGTCGCTACATACTAATTAAGGGATCTCTCTTTCAGGAGGAGAATACAATTCTAAATATCTACTCACCAAACAATGGAGCACCCAAATTTATCCAAGAAACACTAGTTTCCCTCAAATCCCATATAAATCCAAAGACATTAATTGTTGGGGATTTTAACATACCACTCTCCCCACTAGATAGATCAACTTGGCAAAAACTCAATAGAGAAACTGCAGATCAAAACAGCTGCATAGATCAACTGGATTTAACAGATATCTACTGAACATTTCACCCAGCAGCATCAGAATATACGATTTTCTCAGCAGCACATGGAACATTTTCTAAAATAGATCACATTTTAGGCCACAAAGCAAACTTGTCTAAATTCAGAAACATTGAAGTTATACCTTGCATTCTCTCTGACCACAAGGGAACAAAATTAGAACTCAACACCAAAAGCCACCAAAGAAAGTCCGGTATCACATGGAGACTGAACAACACACTGCTGAATCACGAGTGGGTCATGGACGAGATTAGAAAGGAAATGCAAATGTTCATGCTATTAAACAAAAATGAATACACTAATTACCAGCTCCTTGGGACACAGAAAACCAGTATTCAGAGGCAATTTTATAGCTCTGAGCTCCTACATCAACAAATTGGAGAGATTTGGAACCAACAATTTAATGAGACATCTCAACCTCCTTGAAAATGAGCAGCAAGATAAACCCCAATACTGTAGATAGGGTTAGGATGAGGGGTAGGGTTAGGGTTAGGGTTAGGTTGAGGGTAAGGCTTAGGTGAGGGTGAGAGTTAGGGTTATGGTTAGGGTTAGGTTTAGGGTAACTGTTAGGCTGAGGGTTAGGATGAGGTTGAGGGTTAGGGTTAGGCTGAGGGTTAGGGAGATGTTTAAGGTTAGGGTTTGTGTTAGTGTTAGGGTTAGGCTTAGCGTGAGGGTTAGGTTGAGGGTATGGGTTAGGGTAAGGGTTAGGGTGAGTTTGAGGGTTAGAGGGAGGGTTAGGGTTAGGGAGAGGGTTAGGCTTAGGGTGACAGGGTTAGGGTTAGGGTGACGGTTAGGTTTAGGGTGATGTTTTGGGTGAGGGTGAGGGTTACCGTGCAGTGAGGGTTCGTGTGAGGGTGAGGGTTAGGATTAGGGTGCGGGTGACCATGAGGGTGAGGGTGAGGGTGAGGGGAAGGCTAGCGTGAGGGTTAGGGTGAGGGTAAGTGTTAGGGTGAGGGTGAGGGTTTGGGATAGGGTGAGGGTGAGGGTTTTCGTTAGGTAAGGTTTAGGGTTAGGGTTACGGTGCGGGCTACGTTAAGGGTGAGGTTTATGGTGAGAGAGAGGGTAAGGTTGAGGGTTAGGGTGTGGGGGAGAGTTAGGGTTAGGGTGAGGGTTAGAGTGATGGTGAGGTTTAGGGTAAGGCTGAGGGTTAGGGTTAGTGTTAGGTTTAGAGTGAGGATTAGGGTCAGGATGAGGGTTAGGGTGAGGGGTAGGGTTAGGGTTAGGGTGAGGGTTAGGGTTAGTGTGAGGGTTAGGGTTAGGGTCAATGTTAGAGTGAGGGTAAGTGTTAGGGTGAGGGTTAGGATGAGGGTGATGTTTAGGGTTAGGTTGAGGGTGAGGGTGATGTTTAGGGTTAGGGTTAGGATTATTGTGAGGGTTAGGGTTAGGGTTAGTGTCAGTGTTAGGGTGAGGGTAAGGGTTAGGGTGAAGGTTAGGGTGAGGGTGAGGTTTAGGTTTAGGGTTAGGGTTAGGGTGAAGTTTAGAGTTCGGGTTTGGGTGAGGGTTAAGGTTAGGTTTAGGGTGAGGTTTAGGGTTAGGGTGAGAGTTAGAGTTAGGCTTAGGGTTAGGGTGAGGGTGAGGTTTAGGGTTAGAGTTAGGGTGAGGTTAAGGGTTAGGTTGAGGGTTAGGATGAGGTGAGGGTTAGGGTTAGGGTGATGTTTAAGGTTAGGGTGAGGGTTTGGGTGAGGGTTAGGGTGAGGCTTAGGGTTAGTGTTAGAGTTAGGTTTAGGATGAGGGTTAGGTTGAGGTTAAGGGTTAGGGTGAAATTTAGGGTGAAGGTGATGGTTAGGATTAGGGTTAGGGTGAGGGGTAGGGTGAGGTTTAGGTTTAGGGTTAGGGTTAGGGTAAGGGTTAGGGTTAGGGTTAGGGTTAGGGTGAGGGTGAGGGTTAGGGTTAGGGTGAGGGTGAGGGTCTGGGTGAAGTTTAGGGTTAGGGTTAGGTTTAGGGTTAGGGATAGTCTGAGGGTGAGGTTGAGTGTGAGGGTGAGGGTTAAGTTTAGGGTTAGGGTTAAGCTCAGGGCTAAGGAGAGGGTGAGGTTTAGGGTGAGAGTGAGGGTAAGGGTGACGGTTTTGGTTAGGTAAGAGTTAAGGTTATGATTAGGGTGAGGATTAGGTTGAATTTGAGGGTTAGATGGAGGGATAGCTTTGGGGCAATTGTTAGGTTTTGGGTTAGGGTGAGGATTAGCGTTAGGGTGATATTTTGGGAGAGGTTGAGGGTTACCGTGAGGTGAGGGTTAGATTGAGGGTGAGGGGTAGGGTGAGGATGAGGGCTAGGTTTAGGTTTTTTTGAGGATTAGGGTGAGGTTAAAGTTTAGGGTGAGGGTTAGGTTGAGGGTGAGGGTTAGGGTTAGTGTTAGGGTTAGGGTGAGGGTTAGGGTGAGGGTTAGGGTTAGGGTTTGGGTGAGGGTGAGGTTTAGGATTAGGGTTAGTGTGAGTGTTAGGATTAAGGTTAGGGTTACGATGAGATTTAGGGTTAGGTTGAGGGTGAGGGTGAGGTTGAGGGTTTCGGTTAGGTAAGGTTTAGGGTTATGATTATGGTGAAGATTAGGGTGAGTTTGAGGGTTAGAGGGAGGGTTAGATTTAGGGTGAGATTTAGGGTTACTGTTAGGGTGACAGTTAGGGTTAGGGTGATGTTTTGGGTGAGGTTGAGGGTTACCCTGAGGTGAGGGTGAGGGTGAGGGTGAGGGTTAGGTTGAGGCTAAGGGTTAGGGTGAGGGTGAGGGTTAGGGTTGGGGTGATGGTGACCTTGAGGGTGTGGATGAGGGTTAGGGTTAGCGTGAGGGATAGGGTGAGGGTAAGTGTTAGGGTGAGGGTGAGGGTTAGGGTTAGGTTGAGGGTGAGGGTGAGGGTGAGGGCTCTGGTTAGGTAATGTTTAGGGTTAGGGTTACGGTGAGAGCTAGGTTAATGGTGAGGTTTTGGGTGAGGGTGAGGGTGAGGGTGAGGGTTAGGGCGTAGGTGAGGGTTAGGGTTAGTGTGAGGGTTAGAGTGACGGTGATTGTTAGTGTCAGGCTGAGGGTTCGGTTTATGGTTAGGTTTAGGGTGTGGATTAGGGTCAGGAGGTGGGTTACGGTGAGGGGCAGTGTTAGGGTTAGGTGAGGTTTAGGGTTAGTGTGAGGAATAGTTTTAGGGTTAGGGTTAGTGGGAGGGTAAGGGTTAGGGTGAGCGTTAGGTTGAGGGTGAGGGTTAGAGTTAGGGTGAGGGTGAGGGTTAGGGTGATGTTTAGGGTTAAGGTTAGGTTTAGGCTTAGGGTTACTGTGAGGGTTAGTGTTAGGGGTAGTGTGAGGGTTAGTGTGAGGGTTAGGGTTAGGTTGAAGGTTAGGGTGAAGTTGAGGGTTAGGGTTAGGGTTAGGGTGAGGGTTAGGGTTAGGGTGAGGGTTAGTGTTAGGTTGAGGGTTAGTGTTAGGTTGAGGGTTAGGTTAGGTTAGGGTTAGGGTGAGGTTGAATGTGAGTGTGAGGATTAGGGTTAGTGTTAGGGTTAGGGTGAGGGTGAGCTTTAGGGTGTGGGTGAGGATTAGGGTTAGGGTTAGGATTAGGGTGAGGGTTAGGTTGAGGTTTAGGGTGAGAGTGAGGGTTTGGGTGAGGTTTTGGTTTAGGGTCAATGTTAGGGTTAGTGTTACGCTAAGAGTTATTGTTAGGGTGATGTTCAGGTTGAGGGTGAGGGTGAGGGTTCGGTTTAAGATGAGATTTATGGTGTGGGTGAGGGTTAGGTTTAGGGTGAGGGTTAGGTTTACAGTGAGGTTTAGCGTGAGGGTGAGGCTTAGTGTTAGGGTGAGGGTTAGCATTAGGGTTAGTGTTAGGGTTAGGGTCAGGGGGAGGATTAGGGTTATCATGAGGGTTAGGGTGAAGTTTAGGGTTAGAGTGAGGGTTAGGGTTAGGGTGAGGGTGAGGGTAATTGTTAGGCTGAGTGTTAGGGTGAGGATGAAGTTTAGGTTTAGGGTTAAGTTTATGGTTAGGTCTAGTGTGAGGGTTAGGGTTAGGGTTAGGGTGAAGTTTAGGGTTAGGTTTAGGGTGAGGATTAGAGTGTTGGTGAAGTTTAGGGTGAGGGTTAGTGTTAAGGTGAGGTTTAGGTTTAGGATTTCGGTAAGGTTTAGGGTTAGCCTGAGGGTGAGGGTGCAGGTGAGAGAGTGGGTTAGGGTTAGGTTTAGGGTTAGGGTTAGGCTGAGGGTGAGTGTGCAGGTTAGGTTTAGGGTGAGAGTTAGGGTTATGATTACGGTTAGGGTGAGGGTGAGGGTTAGGGTGTGGGTGAGGGTTAGGGTGACAGAGAGGGTTAGGGTGATGGTGAGGATTCGGTACAGGCTGAGTGTTAGGGTTAGGGTTAGGGTGAGGTTTAGGGTTAGGTTTAGGGTTACATTGACGGTTTGGTTGAGGTGTAGGGTTTGGGTTTGGTTTAGGGTGAGGGTGAAGTTGAGGCTGAGGGTTAAGGTGAGAGTGAGGGTGAGTGTGAGGGAGAAGGTTAGGCTTAGGGTTAGGTTTAGGGTGAGGGTGAGGGTTAGTGTTAGGATTAGGGTTAGGGTTAGGATTATGCTGAGGGTGATCTTTAGGGTGAGGGTAAGGGTTAGGGTTAGGGTTAGGGTGATGGTTAGTGTTAGTGTGAGGGTTAGCGTGAGAGTGAGGGTAAGGGTTAGGTTGAGGGTTAGGGTGAGAGTAAGGTTTAGGGTTAGGTTTAGGTTTAAGTTTACATCAGGGATAGGTTTAGGGTGAGGGTTAGGGTTAATGTTAGCGTTAGGGTTAGGGTAAGGGTTAGGATGGGGTTGAGGTTTAGGGTTAGGGTGAGGTTTGGGGTTAGTGTGAGGGTTAGGGTAAGGATTAATGTTAGGGTGAGGGCTAGGGTGAGGGTGAGCATTAGGATTAAGCTTAGGGTTAGGGCGAGGGTTAGGTTTATGGTTAGGGTGAGTGTGAGGGTCATGGTGAGGGTTAGGGTTAGTTTTAGGTTGAGGGTTAGGGTTAGTTTTAGGGTAAGGTTGACGGTGAGGTTAAGGTTTAGGGTGAGGATTAGAGTAAGGATGAGGTTTAGGGTTAGGGTTAGGGTTAGGATTAGGGTTAGGGTGAGGGTTAGGGTAAGGGTGAGGGTTAGGTTTAGTGTGAGGGTTAGGGTTAGGGTTAGGTTTAGGGCAAGGGTGTGGTTTAGGGTTAGGTTTATTTTGAGGTTTAGGGTTAGGGTTGGGGTTAGGGTGAGGGTTAGGGTTAGGGTTAGGGTTAGGTTTAGGGTTAGGATTAGGGATAGGGTTATTGTTAGCTTTAGAGTTAGGTTTAGGGTGAGGGTTAGGTTTAGTGTGAGGGTTAAGTTTATAGTTAGTGTTATGCTAAGTGTAAGGGTTAGGGTGAGGGTTAGGGTGAGGGTGAGGGTTAGGGTTAGGTTTAGGGTGAGAGGTAGGTTTACGGTTAGCATTAGGGTTAGGGTGATGATAAGGATTAGGGTTAGGGATAGTGTGAGGTTTAGGGTTAGGGTTAGAGTGAGGGTGAGGGTGAGGGTGAGGATTAGGGTTAGGTTTATTGTTAAGCTTAGGGTGAGGGTGAGGGTTAGGGTTAAGTTTAGGGTGAGCTTTAGGGTACAGGTGAGGGTTAGGTTTAGGGTTAGTGTTAGGTTGAGGGTGAGGATGAGGTTAAGGGTGAGCTTGAGGCTGAGGATTAGGGTTAGGATTAGTGTTAGGTTTAGGGTTAGGCTGAGGGTGAGTGTGATGTTGAGGGTTAGGTTTAGGGTTAGGGTTAGTGTGAGGGTAAGTGTGAGGGTGAGTGTAAGGTTTAGGGTGAGGATTAGGGTGAGGGTGAGGGTTAGTGTTAGAGTTAGGATTAGGGTGAGGCTTAGTGTAAGGGTGAAGAATAGGTTTAAGGTTAGGGTTAGGGTAAGTTTTAGGGTTAGGATTAGGGATAGGGGTATTGTTAGCTATAGAGTTAGGGTGAGGGTGAGGGTTAGGGTGAGCCTGAGGGTGAGGGTTAGGGTTAGGATTAGTGTTAGGTTTAGGGTTAGGCTGAAGGTAAGGTTGAGTGTGGGGGTGAGGGTTAGTGTTAGGGGTAGTGTTAGGCTGAGGGCGAGGGTTAGGGATAGGTTTAGGTGAGGGTGAGGGTTAGGGTTAGGTTTAGGGTTAGGCTTAGGTTGAGGGTTAGGGTTAGGGTTAGGGTGTGGGTGAGGAATAGGGTTAAGGTAAGGGTGAGGATTAAAGTGAAAGGTTTAGGTTAGGGTGATGGTTAGTTCGAGGGTAAGGGTTAGGGTAAGGGTTAGGGTGAGGGTGAGGGTGAGTCTTAGGGTTATTGTTATTTTGAGGCGTACTGTGAGGGTGAGGCTTAGGGTTTCGGTTAGAGAAAGGGTTAGTGTGAGGGTGAGGGTTAGGGTTTCAGCTAGAGTAAGGTTTAGAGTGAGGGTGAGGGTGAGGGTTAGGGTTAGGCTGAGGGTTAGTTTCAGGGTGAGGGTTAGTTTTAGGGTGAGAGTGAGGCTTAGGGTCAGGGTTAGTGTTAGCTGAGGGCTACGGTAAGGTTGAGGATTAGGGTTATGGTTAGGGATAGGGTCAGGTGTAGGATTAGGGTTAGGGTTAGTGTGAGAGTTAGACTCAGGGGTAGGTGTAGGGTTAGCATGAGGGTTAGGTTTAGTGTGAGGGTTAGGATTAGGGTTAGGGTTAGTGTTAGGGTGAGGGTTAGGTTTAGTGTGAATGTTAGTTTTCGGGTTCAGGTTAGGGTGAGGGTAAGGTTTTGGGTGAGGTTTAGGGTGAGGGTGAGTATTAGGGTTAGGGTGAGGGTTAGGGTGAGGTTTAGGGTTAGGGTTAGTTTTAGGGTGAGGGTTAGGGTTAAGGTGAGGGTTAGGTTTAGGGTTAGTGTTAGGGTGAGGGTGAGGTTGAGGTTGAGGGTCAGCTTTAGGGTGAGGGTTAGAGTTAGGATTAGTGTTAGGTTTAGGGTTAGGCTGAGGTTTAGGGTAAGTGTGAGGGTAATTGTGAGGGTGAGGGTAAGATTTAGGGTGAGGATTAGGGTGAGGGGGAGGGTTAGTGTTTGGTTTAGGATTAGGGTGAGGGTGAGGGTAAGGGTGAGGAATAGGTTTAGTGTGAGTTTTAGTGTTAGGGTTTGGGTAAGGTTTAGGTTAGGATTAGGGATAGGGTTATTGTTAGCTTTAGAGTGAGGGCGAGGGTGAGGGTTAGGGTGAGCCTGAGGGTGAGGGATAGGGTTAGGATTAGTGTTAGGGTTAAGGTTAGGCTGAAGGAATGGGTGAGGGGGGGTGAGGGTTACAGATAGGGTTAGGGTTAGTGTGAGAGTTAGGGTTAGAGTTAGTGTTAGGCTGAGGGTAAGGGTTAGGGTGAGGGTTAGGGTGAAGGTGAGGATTAGGGGTAGGGTTAGGGTGAGGGGTAGGGTTAGGGTTAGCATTAGGTTTAGGATGAGGATAAGGATTAGCGTTAGGGATAGTGTGAGGTTTAGGGTTAAGGTTAGGGTGAGGGTGAGGGTGAGGGTTAGGGTTAGGGTTAGTGTTAGGCTGAGGGCGAGGGTGAGGGTGAGGGTTAGTGTTAGGTTTACGGTGAGGGTGAGGTTTAGGGTTAGTGTTAGGCATAGGGTGAAGTTTAGGGTTAGTGTTAGGGTGAGGTTGAGGGATAGGTTTAGGGTAAGGGTGAGGATAAAAGTGAAAGTTAGGTGTAGGTTAGAGTGAGGGTTAGTGTGCGGGTAGGGGTTAGGGTGAGGGTTAGGATGAGGGTGAGGGTTAGGCTTACGGTTATTTTTATGGTGAGGCGTAGGGTGAGGGTGAGGGTTAGGGTTTCGGTTAGAGTAAGGGTTAGTGTGAGAGTGAGGGTGAGGGTGAGGGTTAGGCTGAGGGTTAGGTTCAGAGTGAGGGTTAGGGTTAGGGTTAGGGTGAGGGTTAGTGTTAGGGTTAATGTTAGCTGAGGGCTAGGGTAAGGTTGAGGGTTAGGGTTAGGGTTAGGGATAGGGTGAGGTTTAGGGTTAGGGTTAGGGTTAGTGTGAGGGTTAGACTCAGGGGTAGGGTTAGGGTTAGCATGAGGATTAACTTTAGTTTGAGGGTTAGGAATAGGGTTAAAGTTAGTGTTAGGGTGAGGGATAGGTTTAGTGTGAGGGTTAGCGTTAGGATTCAGGTTAGGGTGAGGGTAAGGTTTCGGGTGAGGTTTAGGATGAGGGTGAGAGTCAGGGTTAGTATTAGGGTTAGGGTGAGGGTTAGGGTGAGGGTTAGGTTTAGGGTTAGGTTTAGGGTGAGGGTGAGGGTGAGGGTTAAGATTAAGTGTAGGGTGAGCGTTAGGGTTAAGGTTAGGGTTAGGTTTAAGGTTAGAGTTAGGGTGAGGGTGAGAATGAGGTTGAGGGTGAGCTTGAGTGTGAGGGTTAAGGTTAGGATTAGTGTTAGTTTTTAGGGTTAAGCTGAGGGTGAGTGTGATGGTGAGGGTTAGGTTTAGGGTTAGGTTGAGGTTAGGGTTAGTGTGAGGGTAAGTGTGAGGGTGAGATTAAGATTTATGGTGAGGATTAGGGTCAGGGTGAGGGTTAGTGTTAGGGTTAGGATTAGGGTTTGGGTTAGGGTAAGGGTGAGGAATAGGTTTAGTGTGAGGTTTAGGGTTAGGGTTAGCGTATGGTTTAGAGTTAGGATTAGGGATAAGGGTATTGTTAGCTTTAGAGTTAGGGTGAGGGTGATGGTTAGGGTGAGCCTGAGGGTGAGGGTTATGGTTAGGATTAGTGTTAGGGTTAGGGTTAGGCTGAAGGTATGGGTGAGGGTGGCGGTGAGGGTTACAGATAGGGTTAGGGTTAGGGATAGGGTGAGAGTTAGGGTTAGAGTGAAGGTTAGGGTTAGAGTTAGTGTTAGGCTGAGGGTAAGGGTTAGGGTGAGGGTTAGGGTGAAGGTGAGGGTTAGGGGTAGGGTTAGGGTGAGGGGTAGGATTAGGGTTAGCGATAGTGTTAGGTTTAGGGTTAGGGTTAGGGTGAGGGTGAGGGTTAGGGTTAGGGTTAGTGTTAGGCTGAGGGCGAGGGTGAGGTTGAGGGTTAGGTTTAGGTATACAGTGAGAGTGAGTGTTAGGGTTAGGGTTAGGGTTAGGCTTAGGGTGAGGGTTAGGTTTAGGGTTAGGGTGAGGGTGAGGGATAGGTTTAGGGTAAGGCTGAGGATTAAAGTGAAAATTAGGTTTAGGTTAGGGTGAGGGTTAGTGTGAGGTTAAGGGTTAGTGTAAGGGTTAGGTTGAGGGTGAGGGTGAGGCTTAAGGTTATTGTTATTGTGAGGCGTACAGTGATGGTGAGGGTTAGGGTTTCCGTTCTAGTAAGGGTTAGTGTGAGGGTGAAGGTGAGGGTTAGGGTTAGGCTGAGGGTTAGGTTCAGGGTGAGGGTTAGGGATAGGGTGAGGGTGAGGGTTAGGGTTAGGGTTAGTGTTAGCTGGGGGCTAGGGTAAAGTTGAGGGTTAGGGTTAGGGTTAGGGATAGGGTGAGGTTTAGGGTTAGGTTTAGGGTTAGTGTGAGGGTTAGACTCAGGGGTAGGGTTAGGGTTAGCGTGAGGGTTAGGTTTAGTGTGAGGATTAGGATTAGGGTTAGGGTTAGTGTTAGGGTGAATTGTAGGTTTAGTATGAGGGATAGGGTTAGGGTTCGGTTTAGGGTGAGGGTAAGGTTTTGGGTGAGTTTAAGGGTGAGGGTGAGTGTTAGGGTTAGTATTAGCGTTAGGGTGAGGGTTAGGGTGAGGGTTAGGTTTAGGGTTAATTTTAGGGTGAGAGTGAGGGTGAGGGTTAGTGTTAAGTTTAGGGTGAGCATTAGGGTTAAGGTGCGGGTTAGTTTTAGGGTTAGTGTTAGGGTGAGGGTGAGGATTAGGTTGAGGGTGAGTGTGAGGTTGAGGGTTAGATATAGGGTTAAGTTGAGGGGTAGGGTTAGTGTGAAGGTAAGTGTGAGGGTGAGGGTAAGATTTAGGGTGAGGATTAGGGTGAGGGTGAGGGTTCATGTTAGGGTTAGGATTAGGGTGAGGGTTAGGGTAAGGGTGAGGAATAGGTTTAGTGTGAGGTTTGGGGTTTGGGTTAGGGTTAGGGTGAGGGTGAGGATTAGGCTTAGGGTTAGTGTGTGGATTAGGTTTAGGGTTAGGTTTATGGTGAAGGTTAGGTTTAAGGTTAGGATTAGGGTGAGGGTTAGGGTTAGGTTTAAGGTGAGGGTTAGAGTGAGTGTGAGGGTTATGGTTAGAGTGAGGTTTAGGATTTGGGTGAGGGTGAGGGTTAGGGTTAGGGAGAATGTTAGGGTGAGGGTGTGAGTGAGAATTAGGGTTAGGTTTAGGGTGAGCATTAGGGTTAGTGTTTCGGTTAGGTTTAGGGCTAGAGTAAGGGCGAAGTTTAGGGTGAGGTTTAGGGTGAAGGTTAGTGTCAGGCTGAGGGTGAGGGTGAGGTTGAGGTTTAGGGTTAGGTTTAGGTTAGGGTGAGTGTAAGTGTTAGGGTTATGTTTAGGATGAGGTTTAGGATATGTTTAGGATAGGTTGAGGGGAAGGATTAAGGTTAGGTTGAGGATGAGGGTGAGGTTTAGGGTTAGGGTGAGTGTTAGGGTTAGTGTTAGGTTTAGTATGAGGGTTAGGGTGAGCGGTAGGGTTAGGGTTAATGGGCGGGTTAAGGTTAGTGTGAGGCTTAGGGTTAGGTTTAGGGTTAGGGTTAGGGTTATGGTTAGGGTAGGGTGAGGTTTAGGGTGAGGTTTAGGGTTAGTGATAGGGTTAAGTTTAGGGTTAGTGTTAGTGTTAGTATGAGTGCTAGGATTAGGGTTAGGTGTAGTGTTAGGGTGAGTGTAAGGGTTAGCGTGAGGTTTAGGGTGAGGGTGAGGGTTAGGGCAAGGTTTAAGTTTAGGATTAGGGTGAGGGTAAGGGTGAGCGTTAGGGTCAGTGAGAGGGGTAGGCTGAGGGTTAGGGTTAAGGTTAGGATTAGGGTGAGGGTGAGGGTTAGGTTTAGGGTTAGAGAGAGGATTAGGTTTTGGGATAGGTTGAGGGTTAGTGTGAGAGGTAGGGTTATGTTTAGGTTGAGGGTTATGGTTAGTGTGAGGGTTAGGTTTAAGGGTAGGATTAGGGTGAGGGTGAGGGTAAGTGTTAGGGTGAGGGTTAGGATGAGGGTGATGTTTAGGGTTAGGATGAAGGTGAGGGTTAGGTTTTGGATTAGTGTTAGGGTTAGGCTTAGGCTTAGTGTGAGGCTGAGGGGTAGGGTGATGGAGTGGGTTGGGGTTAGGTTTTGGGTGAGAGTTAGTATGAGGCTTAGTGTAAGAGTTAGGGTTAGGGTTAGTGTGAGTGTTAGGGTGAGGGTGAGGTTTAAGATTAGGGTTAGGGTTAGGGTGAAATCTAGGTTGAGGGTTAGGGTTAGGGTTAGGGTGAGTGTGAGGGTTAGGGTTAGGTTTAGGTGGAGGGTTATTTTGAGGGGTAGGGTTAGGGTTAGTGTGAGGGTTAGGGTTAGTGTGAGGTTTAGGGTTAGGGTTACCGTGAGGGTAAGGGTAGGGGTGAGGGTTAGGATGAGGGTGAGGGTTAGGATTAGGGTTAGGGTGAGGGTTAGCCTGAGAGGTAGGTTTATGTTTGGGGTGAGGGTAAGGTTTATTGTGAGGGATAAGTTTAGGATTAGGATTAGGTTGAGGGTAACGGTTAGGGTGAGGGTTAGGATGAGGTTGAGCATTAGGGTAGGGTGAGGGTTAGGGTGACGCTGAGGGTTAAGTTGAGGGTTAGGTTTAGGGTTAGGGTTAGGGTCAGGGTTAGGGTTAGGGTTAGGATTAGGGTTAGGGTGAGGCTAAGGGTTAGGGTGAGGGTGAGGATTAGGATTAGGGTGATGTTTTTGGTGAGGGTGAGTTTTACCGTGAGGTGAGGGTTAGGGTTAGGGTGAGGTTTTGGGTGAGGGTGATGGTTAGGGTTAGTGTTAGGGTTAGGGTGAGGATCAGGGTGAGATTTAGGGTTTGGGGGAGGTTGACGTTTAGGGTTAGGGTTAGGGTGAGTGTAAGGATTAATGTGTTAGGGTTAGGATGAGGTTTAGGGTTAGGTGAGGGTGACGGTGAGGTTGAGGGTTTCCCTTAGTAAGGGTTAGGTTTATGTTTAGGGTGAGGATTAGGGTGAGTTTGAGGGTTAGAAGGAGGGTTAGCGTTAGGGTTAGGGTGAAGGTTAGGTTTAGGCTTATGTTTTGGGTGAGGGTGAGCGTGAGGTTGAGGGTTAGGGTGAGGGTGAGGGTTTGGGTTAGGGTGAGTGTGATCGTGAGGGTGAGGGTGAGGGTTAGTGTTAGTGTGAGGGTTAGGATGAGGGTTAGTGTTAGGGTGAGGGTGAGGGTTAGGGTTAGGGTGAGGTTGAGGGTTTCGGTTAGGTAAGGGTTAGGGTTAGTGTTAGGGTTATAGTGAGGGCTAAGTTCTGGGTGAATTTTAGGGTGAGAGTGAGGGTTAGGGTTAGGGTTAGGGTGAGGATTAGGGTCAGGTTGAGGGATAGGTTGAGGGGTAGGGTAGAGTTAGGGTGAGGGTTAGGGTTACTGTAAGTGTTAGGTTTAGGATTAGGGTTAGGGTTACCGTGAGGTTAAGGATAAGTGTGAGGCTTAGGGTGAGCATGGGGGTTAGGATTCGGGTTAGGGTAAGAGTGAGTGTTAGGGTGAGGATGAGGGTTAGGTTTAGTGTTAGGGTGAGGGGTAGGGTTAGGATGAGGGTTAGGGTGAGTTTAGGGTTAGGGTTTGGGTGAAGACAAGTGTGAGGGTTAGGGTTAGTGTAAGAGTTAGGGTGAGCGTGAAGCTTAGGGTTAGTGTTAGGGAAAGGGATAGTGTTAGGGTTAGGGTTAGTGTGAGGGTTAGGGTGAGGGTTAGGTTGAGGTTTAGTGTTAGTGTTAGGTTTAGGGTTAGGGTGAGTATTAGGGTTAGTGTGAGGGTTAGGATTAGTGCTAGGGTGAGGGTTAAGGTGAGAGTAAGTGTTAGGGTGAGGGTTAGGGTGAAGGTGAGGGTTAGGGTTAGGGTTAGGGTGAGGGTGATGGTCAGGGTTTCGTTGATGGAAGGGTTAGGTTTTGGTTTCACGAGAGGATTAGCATTTGTTTGAGGGTTAGCCTGAGGGGTAGGGTTATGATTAGGGTGAGGGTTAGTGTTAGGGTGAGGGTTAGGTTTAGTGATAGGATTAGGGTTAAGGTGAGGGTAAGGGTTAGGGTGAGTGTCAGGATGAGGTTGTGGTTTAGGGTTAGCATTAGGGTTAGGGGTAGGGTTAGGGTTAGTGTGAGTGTGAGGTTTAAGGTTAGGTTTAGGGTTAGGGTGAGGGTGAGGGTTAGGTTTAGGTTTAGTGTTTCGGTTAGGGTTAGGCTTAAAGTTATGGTGAGGGTGAGGGTTAGGGTTAGGTTGAGGGGTAGGGTTAATGTTAGGGTGAGGATTAGGGTTAGTGTGATGTTTAGGGTGAGGGTGAGGGTCAGGATGAGGGTGAGGGTTAGGTTGTGGGTGAGGGTTAGGGTTAAGGTGAGTGTTAGGGTGACGGTGAAGTTGAAGGTTAGGGGTAGTATAAGGGTTAGGGTGAGTGTTAGGGTGAGGTTGAGGGTTAGGGTTAGTGGTAGGGTGAAGGGTAGGTTGATGGTTATGGTTATGGTTATGGTTATGGTTAGGGTGAGTGTTAGGGTGAGGGTTAGGGTTAGTGTTAGGTTTAGGTTTTGTGTTAGTGTTAGGGTTAGGGTGAGTGTTAGAGTTGGGGTTATGGTTAGGGTATGGTGAGGGTAAGGTTTAGGGCGACGGTTAAGGTTAGGCTGTCGGTGAGGGTGAGTGTGAGTGTTAGGGTTAGGGTGAGTGTTAGCGTTAGGGTTAGGGTTAGGATGAGGGTTACTGTGAGGGTAATGTTTAGGGTGAGGATTAGGGTGACGGTGAGTGTTAGACTTAGGGTTAGGCTTAGTGTTAGGGTGAAGTTGAAGGTGAGGGTTAGGGTTAGGATTAGGGTTAGTCTGAGGGTGAGGGTGAGGGTTTTGGTTAGGGGCAGGTTTAGGGTTAGGTTTAGGGTGAGGGTTAGGGTTAGGGTGAGAGTTAGCCTGAGGGTGAGGGTTAGCGTTAGGTTTAGTGTTAAGTTGAGGGTTAGGGTGAGTGTTGTGATTAATGTTAGGGTTAGCCTTAGGGTGAGGCTTAGGGTTAAGTTTAGGGTTACTGTGAGAGTGAGGGTTATGGTATGATTAGAGTGAGGGTTAGGGTTAGGTTGAGGGTGAGGGTGAGGTTGAGGTTGAGGGTTAGGGTTTGGGTTAAGTTTAGGGTGAGTGTGAGGGTGAGGGTTATGGTTAGTGTGAGGGTTAGGGTCAGGGTTAGGGAGAGAATTAGATTGAGCGTGAGGAATAGGGTGAGGGTTAGGCTTAGGGTGAGGGATAGGTTTAGGGTTAGGGTGAGGGTTATGGTTAGGATGATGTTCAAGGTGAGGGTGAGGGTTAGTGTGAGGGTGAGGGTTCTTTGAGGGTGAGCGTTAATGTGTGGGTGAAGGTTAGGATTAGCGTGAGGGTTAGTGTGAAAATGAGGGATGGGGTGAGGGTGAGGATTAGGGTTAGGGTTATGGTGATGGTTAGGGTTAGGGTTAGTGTTAGAGTGAGGGTTCGGGTGAGCTGTATGATTAGGGTTAGGTTGAGGGTTAGGATTAGTAGGTTTATGGTTAGGTTTAGGGTTCGGGTTAGGGTGAAGGTAAGGTTTTGGGTGAGGTTTAGCGTGAGGGTGAGGGTGAGGGTTAGAGTGAGGTTTATGTTTAGGGTTAAGATTAGAGTTAGCTTGAGGTTGAGTGTGAGGGTTAGTGTTAGGATGAGAGTTAGGGTTAGGTTTAGGCTGAAGGTGAGGGGGCGTGTGAGGGTTAGGGTTTGGGTTAGGGTTAGTCTGAGGTTAGGTTTAGGGTTAAGGTTAGGGTTACGTTGAGGTTAAGTGTTCGGGTGAGGTTTAGGATGAGGGTGAGGTTTAGGGTTAGGGTTAGGGTGAGGGTTAGGTTGAGGGTGAGGGTTAGGTTGAGGTTGAGTTTTAGGGTGAGGTTTAGGGTGAGGGTTCGGTTTAGAGTTAGGGTGAGGGTGAGGGTTAGGGTTAGGGTAAGGTTAAAGTGAGTGTTAGGGTGAGGGTGAGGTTTAGAGTTAGGGTTAGGGTTAGTGTGAGGGTAGGGTGAGGGGGAGGTTTAGGGTTAGGGTTAGGGTTAGTGTGAGGGTTAGGGTTAGGTTTAGGGTTAGGGTGAGTGTTAGGTTTAAGGTTATGATGAGGGTTAGGGTTAGGATTAGGGTAGGGTGATGGTGAGCGGGAGGGGGAGGGTTGGATTAGGTTTAGGATTAGGGTTAGGGCAAGGGTGAGGGTTAGTTTTAGGGGTAGGGTTTTGTTTAGTTGAGAGTTGGGGTGATGTTTAGGTTTAGTGTTAGGGATAGGGTTAGGGTGAGTGTTAGGGTTATAGTGTGGGTTAGGATTAGGGTTAGGTTTTTGGATTGGGTAAGGGTAAATGTTAGGGTGAGTGTTAGGGTGAGGGTGAGGGATAGGCTAAGGATTAGGATAAGGATTAGGTTCAGGATGAGGGTGAGGGTTAGGGTTATTGTGAGTGTTAGGGGGAGGGATAGGTTATAGTTATGGTTATGGTTAGGGTGAGGGTGAGGGTGAGGGTTTCGGTTAAGTAAGGGTTGGGTTTAGGGTTAGGCAGAAGATTAGGGTGAGGGTGAGGATTAGGGTGAGGGTTAGGGTTAGGGATAGGTTGAGGGTTAGCGTGAGGCGTAACCTTAGGGTTAGGGTGTGGGTTAGGTTTAGGGTTAGGGTTAGGGTTAGGGTGAGGGATAAGGTCAGGATAAGGTTAGGGTGAGGGTGAGGGTGATGGTGAGGGTTAGGTTTAGGTTTAGGTTGAGGGTTAGGGTTAGTGTGAGGTTTAGGTTTAGGGTTAGGCTGAGGGTGAGGGTTACATTTGGGGTTATGTTTAGGGTGCTGGTGTGGGTTAGTCTGATGGTGAGGGTTCCGGTGAAGGTAAGGGTTAGGGTGTGGGTGAGGGTTAGCGTTAGGGTGAGGGTTAGGGTGATGGTGAGGGTTAGGGTTAGGGTTAGTGTTTGGCTGTGGGTGAGGGTGAGGGAGAGGGTTAGGATTAGTCATACGGCGAGGCTGAGTGTTAAGTTTAGGGTTAGGGTTAGGCTTAGAGTGAGGCTTATGGTTGGGGTTAGGTTTAGGGTTAGGTTTAAGAATAGGGTGAGGGTGAGGGTGAGGGATAGGGTTAGAGTGAGGATGAAGGTTAGGGTTAGGGTTAGGTTTAGGGTGATTGTGATGTTGAGGGTTAGCGTAAGGATGAGGGTGCCTGTGAGATTTAGGTTTAGGGTTAGTGTTAGATTTAAGGTTAGGCTTAGGTTGAGGGTGAGTGTGAGGGTGAGGGTTAGGTTTAGGGTGAGGTTTAGGATTAGGTTAGGGTGAGGATTAGGGTTATTGTGACGGTGAGGGTTAGGGTGAAGTTGAGGGTTAGGTTGAGGTTGAGCGTTGAGGTTAGGGTGAGGATGAGGGTTACGTTTAGGTTGAGTGTGAGGGTTAGGGTTAGGGTTAGGGTGATGGTTATGATTAGGGTTAGGGTGAGGATTATGCTTAGGATGAGTGTGAGGGTGAGGGTGAGGATTAGATTTAGCTTAAGGGTTAGTTTTAGGGTTAGGTTAAGAGGTCGGTTTAGGGATATGTTTATGGTTAGGGTGAGGGTGAGGGTTCCTGTGAGGGTGAGGTTTAGGGTGTGGTTGAGGGTGAGAGTGAGGGTGAAGGTTAGGTTTACGGTTAGTGTTAGGCTGAAGGTGAGGGTGAGGGAGAGGGTTAGGTTTAGGATTAGGGTGAGGGTGAGGTTTAGGCTTAGGGTGAGGGTTTGGGTTAGGGTTACTGTGAGGGTGAGGGTGAGGGATAGTGTTAGGGTTAGGGTTAGGGTTAGGTTTAGGGTGTAGGTTATAGTTAGTGTGATGTTTAGGGTGAAGGTGTGGGTTAATGTGAGGGTGAGAGTTCAGGTGAGGGTAAGGGTTATGGTGTGGGTGAGAGTTAGTTTTAGGATGAGGGTTAGGGTGACGGTGAGGGTTAGGGTGAGGTTGATCGTTAGGGTTAGTATTAGGGTGAGGGTTAGGGTTAGGTTGAGTGTTAGGGTTAGGGTGAGGGTGAGGGTTAGTGTTAGGCTGAGGGTGAGGGTGAGGGAGAGGGTTAGGGTTAGGCTTAGGGTGAGGGTGAGTGTTAGGGTTAAGGTTAGTTTTAGGCTTAGGGTGAGGGTTAGGGTTAGGGTTAGGGTTAGGTGAGGGTGAGGGTGAGGGTGAGGGTGAGGGTTGAGGTTAGGTTTAGGGTGATTGTGACGGTGAGGGTTAGGGTTAGGATTAGGGTTAGAGTTAGGGTGAGGGTTAGGCGAAGGGTGAGTGTGAGGGTGAGGGTTAGGTTTAGGTTTAGGTTTAGGGTGAGTTTTAGGCTTAGGGTCATGTTTAGGGTGAGGGAGTGCGTTAGTGTGAGGGCGAGTGTTCGGGTGAGGGTGAGGGTTAGGGCATGATTGAGGGTTAGGTTTAGGGTGAGGGTTAGGGTTAGGGTGAGGGTTAGAGTGACGGTGAGGGGTAGGGTGATTGTCAGGGTTATGATTAGGATTAGGGTGAGGATGAGGGTTTGGTTTAGGGATAGGGTTAGGGTGAGCGTTAGGATTAGTGTTAGGGTGAGGTTTAGAGTTAGGCACAGGGTTATTGTAAGAATAATTTTTAGGATGAGTTTTAGGGTGAGGGTGAGGGTTAGGGTTAGCATTACGGTTAGGGTGAGGGTTATTGTGAGGGTTAGGGTGAGGGTTAGTGTTAGGGTTAGGTTTCTGGTGAGCGTGACTGTTAGGGTATGTTTTAGGGTTAGGGTTAGTGTTAAGGGACGGTTAGATTTCGGTTAGGTTTAGAGTTAGGTTGAGGGTTAGAGTTGGGTTTGGGTTAGAGTTAGGGTGAGGATGAGGGTGAGTCTTAGGGTTAGGATTGGGATTAGGGTGAGGGTGAAGGTGCGGGCTAGGATTAGGGTTAGTGTTAGGCTGAGGGTGAGGGTGAGGTTTAGGGTTAGGATTATGGTGAGGGTGAGGATTAGGGTTAGTCTTAGTGTTAGGGTGAGGTTGAGGGATAGGGGTACGGTAAGTGTGAGAATCAAGGTGAAAGTTAGGGTTAGGTTTAGAGTGAGGTTTAGGGTAAGGGATGGGGTGATGTTTATGATGAGGGTGTGGGTTAGTGTGAGGCTTAGGGTTAGGGTTAAGGTTAGGGTTATGGTGAGGGTGAGGGTTAGGGTTAGGGTGAGGGTTAGGGTGATGGTGAGGGTTAGGGTGAGGTTGAGTTTTAGGGTTAGGGTTAGGGTGAGGGTTAGGGATAGGTTGAGTGTTAGGGTTAATGTTCCAGTGTGGGTTAGGGTTAGGGTTAGTGTGAAGGTTAGGCTTAGTGTGAGGGTGAGGGTGAGAGTGAGGTGTTAGGTTTAGGGTGAGGGTTAGGGTTAGAGTTAGGATGAGGGTTCGGTTTATTGTGATGTTTATGATTAATGTTCTGGTGAGGGTGAGGTTTAGGGTGTGGTTGAGGGTTAGGATTAGGGTGAGGGTAAGGGTGACAGTGAGAGTGAGGGCTAGGGTTAGGGTTAGTGTAAGCTGAGGGCTAGGGTGAGGTTGAGGTTTAGGTTTAGGGTGAGGGTTAGTGTGAGTTTTAGGCTCAGAGGTAGGGTTAAGGTTAGAGTGAGGGTGAGGTTTAGGGTGAGGGTGAGTTTGAGGGTTAGGGTTTTTAGGCTGAGCATTAGGGTTAGGATGAGGGTTATGGTTAGGCTTTGTGTCAGGGTGATGGTGAGTTTGAGGCTTAGGGTAAGGGGTGGGTGAGGGTTAGGGTTAGATTTAGAGTGAGGTTTAGGTTTAGGCTTAGTGTGAGGTTGATAGTGAGGGTTAGGTTTAGGGTAAGTTTGAGGGTGGGGGTGAGGGTTAAGGTTAGGCTTAGGGTTAGGGTTAGGGTGATGGTTAGGTTTAGTGTGAGGGTTATTGTTAGGGTTAGTGTTAAGGTTAGATTGAGGTTTAGGGTTAGGCTTAGGGTGAGGTTGATGATGAGGTTTCGGTTTAGGGTAAGGTTGAGGTTGGGCGTGAGGGTTAAGGTTAGGCTTAGTTTTAGGGTTAGGTTGATAGTTAGGTTTAGTATAAGGCTTAGGGTTAGGGTTGGGGCTATGGTTAGGGTGTGGGTAAGTGTTAGGGTGTGGGTTATGGTGAGGGTGAGGGTTTGGGTTAGGGTTAGTGTGAGGGTTAAGTTTAGCGTTAGCTTTAGGTTTAGGGTGAGGATAAGGATTAGGGTAAGGGATGGTGTGAGATTTAAGGTTAGGGTTAGGGTGATGGTGAGTGTGAGGGTGAGGGTTAGGGTGAGGTTTAGGGTTAGGGTGAGGGTGAGGGTGTGGGTGAGGGTTAGGTTTAGGGTTTGGGTTTACCTTCGGTTGAGGGTGAGGATGAGTTTTAGGTTTAGGGTTAGTCGTAGGTTTAGGTTTAGCCTTAGGGTGAGGGTGAGGGTTAGGAGTATGGTGAGGGTTAGGATAAGGGTGAGGGTGAGGGTTACAGTTAGGGTTTTGTTTAGGGTGAGGATGTGGGTTAGTGTGAGAGTGAGGGTTCGGGTGAAGTTAAGGGTTAGGGTGTGGGTGAGGGCTAGCGTTAGGTTGAGGCTTAGGGTGATGCTGAGGGTTAGGGTGTGGTTGAGGGTTAGGATTAGGGTGAGGGTTAGGGTTAGGGTTAAGGTTAGGGTGAGGGTTAGGGTTAGGCTTAGTGTTAGGCAGAGGGTGAGGGTGAAGGTGAGGGAGAGTTTTCGGATTAGTCATACGGTGAGGGTGAGTGTTAAGTTAGGGTTAGGGTTAGGCTTAGGGTGAAG